>NW_027185655.1:34297766-34378039 GCF_028583685.1 Petaurus breviceps papuanus
AGTGGAAGGTATAAAACTATGTTAGTCTGTTTTATCATGGGTCCTTGCTCAGGTGACTAGACTGCTCAGAGAAAAATAGAAACAAGTAGCCAGGGCTGAGGATCCTTACCATGCCCAGTTGCTTTAGATGATGGTTCCTAATTCCCCATCATGTCCTTTTACTCTTTTTAAGACTCTTATCTAATTTTCTTTCTCCTAAACACCTGTGACTGACTCCAACATTTCATTTCCTTGTGTCCCATTGTTTGGGGCTTGAGAGTGTGGGACAGCTCCAGGAGCCACAAAAGAGAGTGACATTTCCTAGTACATGTTTGGGATCCTAATCCCCAGGCCATTGTTAAAAAGTTTTTGCCCTCTAACTGGGGGGTATAACCACAAGTCATTTCAGGCATTTCATAATGGTATGTCCAAGGGCAGAATTACTACAAATTTAGTGCTTTCTAAATCTGCCTCATCAGACATGAGATTGACAAAGCAACCCCTGGGGTTACATTTTTCTCTCCCACAGTATGAGTCTGGCACACACTGAGTTTTCAATCAGTATCTGTTTAATGGATGTCATCAAATATCAAAGAATGAAATTTGTTTTTTCAACATGCTGTTGGATGTCTTTTGTTTTTTATCTTACTGTCATACAGTTTTTCTCTAACCACCTTCTACATGTCATGTACTGAACCCTCCCTTATCCCTTAAACCATCAACAAAAATAAGTTCAGCAAAAAGCAAACTGATATAGGGACCACTTCTGACAGTATATGCAACATTCTTTCCTCTTAATCCTTCCCCTCCTCCTAGAGAAGGAAAACATGCTTCATTATCTGTTCTCCAGGACCAACATAAGATTTTACAATTATGCCAAGTTTGATTGAAAGGATGGAATTTTCACTGCAAAAGAAAGAGAAGTTAAACAATTATGGGATTATATTTTCTCTGCCTGCAAAACTCAATACAAATTCTTCAAACTGTTCCTGAAGTGAAGTTTAGTTAAGCCTGCCTTGGTGATAATGTCATTGTTCTTGGCACATGCCAATTAGTGCTACAAGGTCCTGGAAACTTCATTCCCAGAGAGAAAATATTGCCTTGGTTCTGAGGGACTTGGAGGTTTGAAGTCCAGTCAGCTAACCAGCAGTCATTCTTAAAGTAATTAATAAATTACTATTTATTATTATACGACTAATAAATTAATTTTTTTTCTTGCTTTTTGGAGGGCGGAGGGCAGGGCAATTGGGGTTAAGTGACTTGCCTAAGGTCACACTGCTAGTAAGTGTTAAATGTCTGAGGCCAGATTTGAACTGAGTTCATCCTGACTCCAGGGCCATGCTCTATTCACTGCACCACTTAGATACCCCTAAATTAAGTAATTCTTAAAGTAACCAAATGCTTGGTTAGTTGTGCTTAAAGTGTACCTCATCAAGCAGCTATCTCCCCTTCTCTGATAAGTCTTCGGAGAGTTCAGGTCCTACATAATTTTTTATCATTTTAAATTAAGTTCTTTTGACAATTAACAAGTTTACATTTGGGGCGGCCAGGTAGTACAGCGAGTAAGAGCACCGGCTCCAGTGTTGAGAAGACCTGGAGATCGAATCCCGGGCTCAGACACTTAGCACCCACCCAGAAACACCTGGCTGTGTAACCTTGAGCAAGTTACTTAACCCCAATTGCTTAAAAAAAAAAAAGTTTACATTTCCTCTTTTTTTTTTATTTTCTCTGCCCCTCCCCCAAAAGAAAACAAAACCTTTGTGACTTACCATAACTAAATATGCCTACTTAATTAAATTTTCATATTTGCTTTGTCCAAAAATATATATCTCATTCTGTATATTTAGCCTATCACTTCTCTGTTAGAGAATGGTTAACATTCTTCACCAGACCTCTAGAATTTTTGTTGGTAATCTGTTGGTTAGAGTTCTTAAGTCTTTCAAAGTTGTTTCTCTTTGTTGTTATAAGTATAACTTGCTCTCCTGGTTCTGCTAATTTCACTCTGAATCAGTTTATGCCAGTCTCCTCAGATTTCTTTGAAACCATCCCTTTTATCATTTCTTATGGCACAACGGTGTTCCATTGAATTCCCATGCCTTAATTTGTTCAGCCTTCCAAAATAATGGCCACTACCTTTATCTTCTAGATCTTTGCCACCACAAGAGATGTTATAAATGACTTTGTACATATAGGTCTCTATCTTTATTCTTTGAACTCTCCGTGATATAGCTTCCTGCATATTTTAGTCTATTTTCTGCATTTTAAGAACTTCCAGGGACAATACATTTGGGCCGCTAGGTGGTTCAGTGGATGGAATGCCAACTCTCTAATCAGGACGATCTGAGTTCAAAGATGGCCCCCGACACTTACTAGCTGTATAACCCTGAGCAACACACTTAACCCTATTTGCCTCAGTTTCCTCATCTGTAAAATGAGCTGGAGAAGGAAACAGCAAACCACTTGAGTATCTTTGCTGAGAAAACCACAAATAGGTCATGAAGAGCCTGACACGACTAATCGACTAAACAACAACAAATTGGACATTTGGGGGAAATTGCCTGCTATGGAATTCACTTGGTAACCAGGATTAAATTCCTTCTATTTATTTTCCCTCCTAAAACATTTCAGTATTCGTAAATCATTCTGTCAGCTCTTGTTTAAAGACCTTTGACAAGATCCAGATCTCCTGTCCATAGTGATGTTGCTCCAGTCCTGCTAAAGGGTCCCTGTTGGCAATTGCCTTCCTTCTCCCAGAAGCATGCTGTTGAGGAAATTTTCTTCTTCTAAGTAGACAATGCCTGAATTCTTAAACTCAGGTTTTCTAGAACTTGGAATTACCCACAAGCCAGTTCCCAAAGGCAAAAGTCTCCTCTTGGTCATTGGGACAGTCACATATCTATTTTTGCAACATAGTTCTATAATCAAGTTCTGAAGAATACCTCGGATTGATTGATTGCACACCTCCCCCACCCCCTTTACATAAGGTGCTACTATCCCATCAACTGGAAAAGGGATCTTTCGGGATCCATTCTCTCAGCAAGGTGTTACAGTGAATAAAATGTTGGGTCTGGAGTCAGGAAGATTTGAATTCAAATATTATGAGCTGTGTGACCCTGGGCAAGTCACTTAACCTCTGACTCAGTTTCCTCCCTGAACAAAATGGATTTCTACATCTGTAAAACGGGATTCTTGTAAGCTTAAAATGAGATATTTCAAAAACACTTAGCACTAAGTACTTAGATGCTTGATAAATGTTTGTCCCCTCCCTCTCAGGTCCCATGCAAGCACATGTATATCACAATTATTTGCTTGTGCCTAGACAACTTAGGTAAGAGCCAAGGAGAGAAATTCTCTCTCTTCTTCCTTCTCTTCCCTTAAAGGGGAGAAAGACAAAGAAGTCCTCAAAAAGGTTGAGAGATCTATCCTTTTAGAACCCATGGAAGGATAGCTGATTATCAATCAATCATCAGGAGAAGGTTCCAGACTCTGCACCCCAGTTAGTACAGCACCCAAGTTAGTACAGCACCAATGAGAATTCTCATATTCCATGAGGAGTTGTGCCTGAAGTTGCCTGAAAATCCTGGTCATACCCTGCACTCCCATCCTGCTTATTGAGGAGCCCTTCAGATTGATTATTGATAGAGAGACAGAGGTCACAGGGAAGTTGAGGAACTTCAGATAAAGGTATTCAAAGAAAACTGAAGGTGGAATGGAAAAGAAGACTGTGAGTTCAGGTACTAGACTGATTAGGGAGGAGGACTAGTAACCAGGATGTCAACAGAGAAAAGCAACAGGGACCTGGACAGGATAGAGTGAATTTTAAAGAAGATATGTGGTTGATAGTGGACCATCTGTTCCAGCAAAGTGAATCTTCAGTCACCTTGGTCCATGACCAGGTGTGGATTTAAACCTCTGCAAGTCAAGTGTATGTCTGCTGCGAACACATGCCCCAGCTTCAGTTGAGCCATTGGTAGGATTCACAAAAACATAGCAGCCCATCACTCTCAGGGAAATGTCAACACACTAAGCCACATGAATCACCTACCAAGGGAAAGAAAATCATACCAGCAATCATGCAGCCCCTCCAACATCTGGGCATCATGCAAATATCCATGCAGATGGCATATGTGTTACTCAAGCCAAAAAGGCTTAAGAGAGAATTGGCCAAGCCATGTTGTGTGGTTGACATGCATGCCACAAATCCCAAGTTGCTAATGGTGGTCCACAGTAAACCCAACACCCAGGTTTGGCTTCTTCACACTGAAGCCAAGCCACTCATGAAAATGAGCTCTAATCCACAGATATAAGGTATCAAATAAATCCCAAGAAACATGGTGGAAATTAGAAAGCAGACCCAAAAGGAATTTAATATGCTCTGACTCTGCTTTATAGTTCCTTTAGGATTGGTTTTCAGAAAATAAATGTATGTATATGTTGAATGCAGACACATATTTGCATTTCCCTACCATGGTGCTATGGGATATCTCTGTAGCACAGTTATGGAAAAGCATGGTTTTAGCTTTTGAGTCCCAGCTTTTTCACTTACTAGATATGTTCCTGTGGGTAAATCACTTGAACTCTCCCCACATCTGCAAAATTATAACAAGAGAAAGTGGAAATGATGATATATTGTACTTTGCACCCCACACACTTATCAAGAATAAGTCAATAAGCACCATATATATATATATGCATCAGTCTCTGTGCTAAGGACTCAGGATTAAAATACAAGCAAAAAAAAAAAAAAAGATGATCTGCCCTCAAGGAGCTTATGTCCTAAAGGAGGAAGATTGAAAAAAAAGGAGCTAAAAAGGAGCTGAAAAGAAGTACCTCCCTCGAGGCATAATAGTAATAACAATAACACCAAAAATAAACAGCAATAATAATATTTAGCATTGATATGGTATCTAATAATATAATAATAATAATAAACATTTGTACATTGTCTATCATGTACTAGGTACTTTGAAAAATGCTTTACAAATATTACCTCATTGGATCTCATTGGAAAAATTATGAGGAAAGAATCTTTGAAAATTTAGCACTTAGGGGCGGCCAGGTGGCTCAGTGGAGTAAGAGCACCGGCTCCAGTGTCGGGACGACCTGGAGATCGAATCCCGGGCTCAGATGCTCAGCACCACACCCAGAAATAACTGGCCGTGTAACCTTGAGCAAGTTACTTAACCCCGATTGCTTAAAATAAAAAAGAAATTAAAAAAAAAGAAAATTTAGCACTATAGGAATAGGAGGTGGAAGAAGCCTCTCTGGAGTAAGAGAACAAGGGTGCAAATCTTGCCTCTGTCACTTCTTGTATGATCTTGGGTAAGTCACATGTTTCTTGGTCATGAATTTATCATCTGTAAAATCAATATGCTGGATTAAATGGTTACTGATTGATCATATCCAACTCTAAGTCTAAGAACTTATTAATAAATGACTTCAGAAATTCTTCCTGGCTATAAATATTTGATCCTCTCATATAAATGCAAGTTATTATTCTATTAAAAGCAATAGAAGGAAGTTGAGTCACCAAGAGGAAAATTGGTGAATATGAACAAGGCCAAAGCAAATCTGTAATGTTAGTGGTAGCGTGGTGAGTGTTGGAGGTATAATGGAAGGATAAAAAGGAGAATATAAAAATGCTAAGGATTTTGTTTTGCTATCTATGCGACAGTCATCACAGCCACAGTGCATCCATCTCTGTATAGTGGAACAAATTGTTGTCAATCAATCCATAAGCATGTATTAAGCACCCAATATATACCCAGACCTTGGGAATATAAAGAAAAGAAGAAAAGGGGTTTTCCATTCCTAACTCATTGATAGAAGCTCTTTGCCCATTTTTCTCATCTCTGTAAAGGAAATGAACAAACACTCCATACCACAGACAAACACACGCTGACAAATTTGACTACATAATATCTGAGGAACTCTTAGAACTCCTTGGGAGAAGGGAAGAAGGGAAGTCTCTATCAAAATATGGCTTATATTTTACAGAAGGAAGACCAGAACCTGTCAGTAAATGCTATAGCAAGATCAGACAAAGAGTTCAGACATAGTCAAAAAGAAGGGGGGAAAAATCAACCATGTGGAAAACCATAAGCAAGCACACACACACATACACACCCCTCTACAAACTACCTTCTTGAGCAGCTCTCCCTATAAGTCACTGTTTGAGTATCCAAAAGTTGAGATCATTTTCGTTTTATGGTTCTCTAGATATCTCAACCTAAGGAATTTTTTAACTAAATGCTCTACTAGGTTTCTTAGTCATGATCTTTAAAAACCCAGAATGAATAACCAAGCTTCATGTTCCCCTAGACTGGTCAGAAGAAAACTCTATATTCAAGATGCAAATTCTTCCTCGAAATGCAGAATTAGATTGTCATTTGCAAGGTTACCACTGCTATGGGGATGGAGTAGTGAGGGGAGTGTCATTGGAAAGATATATGTCTAAGTTTTTGGAAGCAGAGAAGGACAAGGGACCTAGAGAGGCCAACATGGTCCAACCCCCTGCCTAAAAGAGCATGAACATCTAAGCCCTCCAGAACATATGGCTATCTGTTCTCTTCAGGATATACAAAACACTCAAAAGCCCTGAGCAAATTTATTGTGCCAAATAAAGGCAATAACTGATCTGCTATAAAGAAGTATGTATTATATTCTCTGTTGCTCGGGAGAATTTTAAAAGCAAAACTCTGAATACCTTTGACCCAGTGCTGTTACTACTATTATTATCTTTAAAAAATACTGCCATATTGTTTGAATGAAATAAAGTAATTACTGGTAACGTATAGGAATTACACAGTGCACAATGGAGAAGACGTTAGTTTTTCCTTTTCATGGCAAGCGTGCCACTCACTGTATCTTTTTTGTTATTTCATTTCATTTTTTAAATTAATGTCTTTTATTTTTATGTTGCTTTCATTTACAAACAGATTTCTTCCCTTTGTTCTCCAGTGAGTCATTTCTTGTAACAAAGAATAAAAAAGAAAGCATTTCAGGAAAATGAACCAATACATCAATCCAGTCTAACAGTATATATAGCATTCTACCTCTGTGGTTCCCCATCTCCAGAGACAGAGAAAGAGACAGAGAGACAGAGAGAGAGAAAGAGAGACACACAGAGAGAGAGGTATATATTACCTAATCTCTTCTTCAGAGCCATACCTGAGTTTTCTAATTAAACAGTATTCTAACTGTAAATCTTAAAAGTGTAGATATATGGAAGGATGGAGTCATTTTCTTGATATGTTACATCTTACCCCTTATCTGCTCAAGGTTCCCATTTTATAGGATCATAGATCACCATGTAGAAGGGACTTTATGGGGTGGGGAACCTGAAACCTCGAGGTCATATGTGACCCTCTAGGTACTCGAGTGCCTCCCTTTGACTGAATCCAAAGGTTCTGTGAAGTTTGAATTCAGTCAAAGGGTGGCACTTGAGGATCTAGAAGGCCACATGTGGCCTCGAGGCTGCTGGCTCCTCACCCCTGAAAGAATACTTATTTTTCAGATAAGTAAACTGAGACCTAGAGATGATAAGTAACTTATACAAAGTGATGCAGGGAGTAAATAGTAGAAAGTGTAGATTTGAACTCAGATCCTCTGACTCAAATTTTAGCATGCTCTTACCTGAGCTGATTAAAAAAATGAGGGGAGCCTAGGTGGTGCAGTGAATAGAGCACCAACCCTGGAATCAGGAGGACCTGAGTTCAAATATGACCTCAGACACTTAACACTTACTAGCCACATGACCTTGGGCAAGTTACTTAACCCCAATTGTCCTTCCATCCCCCCTCCAAAAATTAAAAAAAATACATCCATCAACTTTTCCCCCCCCCATGAGGCTGGTCCTATGCTGGACACAAAGGTCAAACAGAATTTCTATTGCTGTGCTTCAAATGACCCTGCTCATCCATTATTCCATTTGGACTTGTGAAACCCCAGGCAGAAAGAATTATATTGAATTGGATGAGTACCTAATTCATACAGAATATATTTTCTCCTTGTGACACCACTGCTGTTCCCAAGCACCCTGATTAAGACATTCAGAAGCATTTTAAAGGCAACTGATGATCTCATAAGTGTAAGGAAAATCAGGAACAACCTGTCAATAACCCATAGCTCATCCCTAGGAAAAATTTTAGAGAATGTCTCTAATTGCTTTTGTCTCTGGTTTTATTTCTTGCTTCTCAATCCATCAGCACACCCAGGTGAAAGTATTATGCCACAGAATGACCATTCTGTGGCTTGGATATTCCTATGAATACTGAAGCCCCTTTCTGGTTCTGAAATTCCGTGTTTCTCTCCAGTCTCTTTTCAACCAAAACACATTTTATTATTCTTTTTTAACCTTGTTCTCAACCAATTCATGTTCTGTAGCATACATTTTGTTTTATTTAATTCCATTCCTTTTTTTTGAGATTATATCTGGCCCAGCCACTGATGATTGACCCAGAAGCTTTGATCTGCTTTTCTTCTGCTCTTGGACTATTTGCCCTTTGCTTAGGGAGCCTGGTGGACCCACTACTCCCAAGGGCTTACCAGATTAGTGCTGGATTTTTTATGAACGCCATAAAGGCTTTTACTCTGTTGCAGTCTAGAATGCCTGAATTGAAGCAATTAAACTTTCTCAGTCTCTGCAGTCCCAAGGATTACTGAAACATGCCATTATGCCCAGTCTTCAAGTTAAGATTGCAAAAAGTATATGTTCTGAACACATTCTCTTGAATCTTTAAGTTCTCCCATCTTATATGACACAATGAGTATGCAAACATCTCCCACCACAAGAAAATATAGTATATATTATCTCATTTCTAATGCTAGATACTGATTCTTGGATATCATTAAATGCAGTTTCATGGGGCATCTGGGCTTCTGCCATTCTAGATTGAATAGCAAAGCTCAACATTTCAATACTTACCTCTGACTTAGCTGTTGTATTTCATATGAAGCCTGGCTGTATTCTGGTACTTTTCACTTTGATATGGGATTCTTTGTTGTGAGAAAACTTCAGAAACAATTTGGTTATATGGTGAAATATTTTAAGAAAATCTCTTCCAGATATCTCTTTTAAAGAAATGATTGTTTTACAGAAAACACATATAAAAAGCAGACACACACAGAAAACCAAATGAATGACTGGAACAAAACTTGCTATGCCCAAGGTTAACCCAAAAAAAGTAGGAAAAGCAATCATGCTATCAGACAAGGCCAATTTTTTTAAAATCACAATATAAATAGAGATAAACAGAGAAATTATACTGTTTTTAAAAAGCCACGGGCAACAAACCAATATCAATATAAAACACATGCATGCACTACAAGTGAAATAGCATTTATATTATAAAGGAATAGTTAACTGACTTGCTCCTCAAAAAACAATAGTAATAACAACAACAAATAAATGACACAATAATAGTAAGGGATTTTTATATTATACTCTTAGAACTGGACAATCTCCTAGAAATATTCTTATGTGAAAATTTTTAAAAATTTAAAACTATAGGAGAATTAGAGGTAAAAAAGTTATGGTATCCTCTAAATGGTAACTTTGAAAAATAGACCTATTTCCTGGTATTACATGGATATTTACATAAAAGCACAGATAAATTATTTTAAAAATATAAATAATAAATATCCTGTAAAGACTATAACACAATAAAATTATAATCAACCCAGGGAGTGAAAGCAACAGATGCAGACCTAATTGAAAAAAAAAATCACGAACAATACATGAATCAAAGAACAAATCACAGAAATAGTAATTGTGTAAAAAACAATGATAATAATGAAAGAACACAAAAGACAGTCCTCAAAGGAATGTATGCGTGTATATAGGTATAATGTATACATATATATTTGGATAGGCAAGATTCCAGAAAGTAGCAAGTAGAGATAAGATTTTTCCAAAATGAACAATGCAAAGAAATAGAAGAAAACAATAGAATTGGAAATATGAGATTTCTTCAAAAAAATTAGAGCTATCAAGGGAATATTTCATGCAAAAATGGGGATGATAAAAGACAAAAATTATAGGGACTTAACAGAAATAGGAGAGATTAAGAAGATATGGCAAGAATATACAAAAGAACTATAGAAGAAAGATCTTAACATCATTGATAGTCAACCATGATGATAGTCACTGATCAGTCACACATCAGAGATAATGGAGAATGAAGTCAAGTGGACATTAGGAAGTATTGTAAAAAATAAGGCTAGTGGAGATGATGGGATTCCAGATGAGCTATTAAAACCTTTTTCCCCCCCCAACTAAATAGTATTTTATTTTATTTTCCAATTACATGTAAAGATAGTTTTCTAAGATTTTCATTTTCATTTTTTCCCCTCCTTCCTATTCTTCCCCAAGAGGGCAAGCAATCTGATATTGGCTATACATGTACAATCATATTAAAGCTATTTGCTCATTAGTCATGTTGTAAAAGAAGGATCAGAACAAAAGGGAAAAACCATGAGAAAGAAAACACATAAACACACACACACACACACACACACACACAAAGAGAAAACAGTATGCTTCAATCTTCATTCAGACTCTAGAGTTCTTTCTCTGGACGTGGATAGCATTTTCCATCATGAGTCTTTTGGAATTGTCTTGGATCATTGTATTGTTGAGAAGAGCTAACTGTATCAAAGTTGGTCATCACACAATGTTGCTTATACTGTGTATATAATGTTCTCCTGGTTCTGCTCACTTCACTAAGAATCAGTTTACTTAAGTCTTTCCAGGCTTTTCTGAAATCTTCCTGCTCATCATTTCTTGTAGCACAATAGTATTCCCATTGCATTCATATATGACTACTTATTCAGCCTTTCCCCAGTTGAGGGGAATGTTCTCAATTTCCAATTCTTGGTCACCACAGAAAAAGCTGCTATAGATACTTTTGTACATATGGGCCCTTTTCCCCTTTGTTATGATCTCTTTGGGATACAGACCTAGTAGTGGTATTTCTGGATCAAAGAGTATGCACAGTTTTATAGCCCTTTGGACATAGTTTCAAATTGCTCTCCAGGAATGGTTGGATCAATTCACAGCTCCACCAACAATGCATCAATGCTCCAGTTTTCCCACATTTGTCATTTTCCTTTTTTGTCATATTAGCCAATCTGACAGGTATCAGGTGGTACCTCAGAGATATTTTAATTTGCATTTCTCTAACCAATAGTGATTTAGAGTGTTTTATATGACTACACATAGTGTTAATTTCTTCATCTGAAAACTGCCTATTCATATCCTTTAACCATTTACCAATTGGGAAATGACTTGTATTGAGCTATTTAAAATCTTAAAAGATGATGCCATTAAGGCATTGCACTCAATATCCAGCAAATCTGGAAAACTCAGTAATCACCACTGGATTAGAAAAGATCAGTTTTCATGCCAACTTTAAAGAAGAGCAATGCCAAAGAATGTACAAATTACCCAACAATTGTGCTCAGTTCACAAGCCAGCAAGGTTATACTTAAGATTCTGCAAGTTAGGCTGCAGCAATATATGAATCAATAATTACCAAAAGAGTAGATTGGTTTTCAAAGAGGCAGAGGAAGTAGTTTGAGACCAAATTTCATTCACTGGATAATACAGAAAATAAGGAAGTTCCAGAAAGGTATTTACTTCTGGTTCATTGACTACAGTAAACTTTGTGTGGATCACAACAAAATGTGGAAAATCCTCAAAAAAGATGAGTACCAGATCATTTTACTTGTCTCCTGAGGAATCTGTGTGCAGGTGAATAAGCAACATTTAGAATTAAACATGGAAAAACTTATTGGATTAAGATTGAAAAAAGGAGTGTGACAAGGCTTTGAACTTATATGTAGAGTACATCATGTAAAATGCCATGCTGGACAAATCAAAAGCTGAAATTAACATTTTCTGGAAAAATATTAACAATCTCAGATATTGAGATAATATCATTCTGATGACAGAAAGTGAAGAGGAATTAAGAAGCTCCTAGTATAAAAGCTGTTGGAAAGTCAACATTAAAAAAAGTAACAACTAAGATCATCACAGCTGGTGACATCACTGACAAAAGATGGAGAAAAAGTGGAAACTGTCTAAGTTTCATATTCTTGAACCAAAAATGACTGCATACTGTGGCAATAGCAGCCATGAAATTAAAAGACACTTGCTACTTGGAAGAAAAGTTATGGAAAATCTGGACAGAGTACTAAAAAGCAGAGGTATCACCTTGCCAACAAAGTTCCACATAGTGAAAGCCATGATTTTTTCCAGTAGCAATGCATGTCTGTGAGATTTAGACTATAAGGAAACCTAAGCATAGCAGAATCAATGTTTTAGAACTGTGGTACTAGATAAGACTTTCGAGAGTCCCTTGGAAAGCAAGAAGATCAAATATTAAAGAAATTCATCCAGACTATGCATTGGAAGGACAAATATTGAAGCTGAAGCTTAAATACTTTCACCACACAATGAGAAAGCAGGACTCATTGGAAAAGAACCTGATATTTGGAAAGATTTAAGGCAAAAGGAGAAGGGGACAGCAGAGGATAATATGGATAGATAGTGTTGTGGAGAACAGACTTCAGGAGAAGTCTGGGCATGCTATGATCCATGGGGGTCATAAAGAATTAGACATAACTAAATTACTGAACAACAACAACAAAAATATACATATGAAAATATGTCAACAAAATAGAAAAAAAAGAGAAAATTGATTAATTGAAGTTTCAATGAAAAATTAGAAGAAAACTTCAAAATTATAAAAGAAATATATTAAAGAAAAAGAAAAAGCATAGCTGGAGCTGATTTTTAAAAAACCCTAAAAGTTACTTTTTTTTTTGGAAAGGATAGGAAAACTTATATCATTGACCAACATGATTAAAAGGAAAAGGAGAAAATAAAATTAAAATTAAAATATGAATGATGTGATCACAATAATGGAATAAATTTAAAAAATTTAGAACCATACAAATAAAACCACCAAAGAGACACCTTACAAAAGACACCTAGAGAAAATAGTAACAAAATTTATCTATGGGAATAAAAAGCCAAGAATATTTTTAAAATAATTTAAAACATGGGTATGTAGGGAGAATGGCATTTCTCAACTTCAAACTATATTATTTAGTACCAGTTAAAATAAATATAAAAGTCAGACATTAGGGGAGGAACCAATATGGCAGAGAGAAGCCAGAAAGTCTCCTGAGCTCTCTCTAATTTCCCTCAGAAACATTAAATCAAGCCTCTAAAAGAATTCTGGAGTGACCAAATCCACAAAAATACAGAGTGAAACAATTTTCTAGTCTAAGATAACTTAGAAGTACATCAGGAAAATTCTGTCTTACTTGAGTAAAATAGGAGCAGAGCCCAGTACAGGTACTGGGAGACTCTTAGCCACAGCATAGATACCCAAGGGCCTATAGTTCAGATTTAGCAGGCCAATGGAACAGCAGGCCAGTTGTGAGGCCTCCAGATCTAATGCAGCAGGCAAACTGCTAGTCCTGGAACCCAGGGCAAAACAGGCATGACTAGACCTAGGCCAGACCACCCCAGAGCAGTGGGCCAGAAGCCAGCAGCTGAGGTCCCAGTGCAGAAAGCCAGTGACCAGGCCCCTGGATCCCAACACAAGAAGCTTGGGACAGTAAGCCCTATACCCCAGGACCAGAGCTCAACTTTTAAAATGAGCAAAAAACCAAAAAAACCACTATGGTGACAGGGTATTTCCAAACAAAGATGATGACAATGTCAAAATGCCTACAAGTGAAACCTCAAAGGGGAATATGAATTGCTCTCAAACCCAAAAGATCCTATTGGAAGAGATCAAAAAGGATTTTAAAAATCAGTGAGAGGTAGAAGAAAAATTGGGAAAAGAAATGAGAGTTATACAAGAGAATTGTGGGGAAAAAAACGAATCAACAGCTTGGAAAATAAAGCACAAAAAATGACTGAAAGAAAACAATCCCTTAAAAAATAGGAATGGCCAAATGGAAAAAAATGCACTGAAGAAAACAACTCCTTAAAGAGTAGAACTGGGTAAGTAGAACCTAATGACTCTATGAGATACCAAGAACCAGTTAGACAAAATTAAAAGAATGAACAAACAAAAGAAAATGTAAAATACCTCACTGGGAAAACAACTGACCTGGAAAATAGATCCAGAAGAGATAACTTAACAATTATTAGACTGCCTGAAAGTCAAGATCAAAGAAACCATCTAGAAATCAGATTTTAAGAAATTACCAAGGAAAACTACCCTGATATTTTAGAACCAGAGGATCAAACAGAAATGGAAAGAATCCACTGGTCACCTCCTGAAAGAGAAGGTAACCTGGAAAGACTTATATGAACTAATGCTGAATGAAGTGAGCAGAACCAGGAGAACATTGTAAACATTAACAGCAACATTGTGTGATAATCAGCTGTGATAGACCTAGCTCTTTTCAGCAATACCTTGATCCAAGACAATTCCAAAATATTGTGATGGAAAATGCTATCCACATCCAGAGAAAGAACTATGGAGTTTGAATGTAGATTAAAACATACTATTTTCACTTTTTTTCCGTGGCTTTTCTCTTTTGTTTTGTTTCTTCTTTCACAATATGACTAATGTTGAAATATGTTTCCATAATTGCACATGTACAACATGTATCAGATTGCTTGCTGTCTTGGAGAAGGGGGATTGAAGGGAGAGAGAAAATTCAGAACTCACTATTTTATAAAATATGAATATTTTAAACTATCTTTACATGTAATTAGAAAAATTAAAAAGAAACTTTTCAAAAAATTATAAAAGATGATTAATGCAATAGACTAGACAAGGAAAAATCAGAGATTTTTGACCTAGTGTTCAACAAATCCAAAAGCATAAATTAGAATTCCCTAACAAGAATTACTAGAACAATCACCAGCATTCTGTCAAAGGCTTAGTTGAAACCAATAGATTAACCAATATCACAATAAACTCAAAACATATCTAAAGCCTGCATATCAAAGGGCATACATTTAAAATAATAGAAGAGAAGCAAAGAGGTACCTTTCACAACTATGATTAGGGAGTGCATTTTTAATTTTTTAACTATTTAGTTAGCATTTTATTTTTCCCCAATTACATGTAAAAACAATTTTAACATTCATTTTTAATATTTTGCATTCCAAATTCTCTCTTTTCCTCTCTACCCCCTTGCTGAGAAGGCCAGCAGTTTGATACAGGTTATACATGTGTAGTTATGTAAAATATTTCCCTATTAGTAATAACATATAATAAAACATAGGCCAAAAAAAACCAAACCAAAGAAAAATAAAATTTAAAAAGTATGCTTTGATCTCTATTCAAATTCTAGTACTTTTTTCTCTGGATAGCATTTTTCATAAGTTTGGAAGTCAATTCTTAAACAAGATGTAGAAGCAGTTGTAAAAGATCAAATAGAAAATTTAGCTTACAAGAAATTAAAAAATCTCATATGAACAAAATGCAAATAGAATAACAAAATAAAATAATTGGGATGGGAGAACTGTATCAAGCAATTAGCAAATCTATATAACATTACAAGCCATTCCAAAATAGGTAAGTCAAAAAGTAGGAACAAACAATTTATCAAAGGACTACACATTATTAACAACCATAGGTCATAATGTTTTGAAATACTTACAGTAAGAGAAATGAAAGTCAAAAGAACTCTGTGGTTTCACCTCACACCCAACAAATTAGCAAAGAGAGCAAAAGAGAGAAATAGTGTTGGAGAATTTATACAAAGACAAATGCTCTAATAAATGGAGGTGTACTGGTCCAACTATTTTGAAAAATAATTTGGAATAATGCAAAAAGATGACTAAAAATTTCCATAGACTTTGGTCAAGAGATTCAATAACTAGCTATATGCCCTAAGGTAGGAAATGAAAAAAGAAAGGTCTTATATGTACCAGACTATTTATGCAAACAGTTTTTGTTCTAGAAAAGAACACATTAAAAGCCATCTGATTGGAGAAAAAACAAGTTGTGTTACATTAATATGGATAATATTGTGCTATAAGAGAGAATTATCAAACTCATATAGCAACAATCCTTAGAAATCCATGAATTAATATTATCTGTGCTATAGTGTATTTTTATTTGTTTTGTTAAACACTTCCAAATTACATTTTAATCCAACTGAACAGTTCCATTCCATTATCTCATTGGGGCATGAACATGGCCCCCCTGCCACCCAGCTTCTTAAAGTCTCTATAAGCCAAGTGTAAGCACTGCCAAGTTGTATAATTGAAAGTCTTTGAGTACGACACTAGGACCAAGTTAGATTTCTGAGGACCAATGCAGCTAGATGTAATCTGGAGCTTAGGTCCATTCACTTAAGACTCTCCTCATTGAATGCTCAATTTTCTGCTTCTGCAGAAAGGCAGAATTGCTGAAAACTTGGGTAAGGAAAGTCTTGTCTTCTTTTTGCTAATACCTTAAGAGGATAGATGCTGTTCTCTACAAGGAGATGTCAGTAGAGAATAAAAAAAGGACTCTGGGAAGGACCTGACATGATTGATTTATACTTTTCCTCCAGGAATCTCTTCAAGAGAGCCTGGAACCATATAGATTCCCTTTTAATGCCAGAAGACAGAAGATAAGACTCTCTCCTTCCCCAGCTTTCATGAAATCCACCCCTCACACAGGCAAAGAATATTAAGCAATCATTCTCTCCCAAAGAGGAGAGTCTTAGGCTCTCCTTAGATTTGGGCCCTAAGTTACATTAGTATACAGAGGCTCATAGCCAACTGGTCATGGCAACTCATGAAAAAAAGAAAAACTACAAAAACACCCAAAGCCCCTTTTACTTCTGCAGTGATGGTGACAAAATGGAAGGGAAAAGGGTAAAGGTTGTTAAGAAACACCATTTGCAGACCCTATATGTATTCAAATTTGACTATTCATACTTTCAATGTGAGAGCCTTCATTGATTGAGTGAACATGTTCATAAAGGGGCTAAAACATCCATCTTAATATTTTTTTTCTATAAACAAGACCAGGAGAAAGAAAGAAGTTGAAGTTAAATAGGACAGCTCTCAGATTTTCCTTGGAATAGCAATGAAAGAGGTTGGGAAATTATTCATAAATCGAAAGGCAATAATGCAGAAGGAAATGGGCAGAATGAGAACATTTTATACAAAACAATAAATGACTTTGAAAGATTTAAGCCACCAGTCAGTACAAGAACCAAACATGAATCCAGAGGATTGATGATGAAACCTCAATAGTTACCTCGTATACAGGACAGGTATTCAAGAGGCAGAAGGTAATACTTTTCATATAGTCAATGGGAAAATTAATTTTGCTTGTCTATGTATATTTGTTTCAAGGGGTATTTCATCCTCTAGGACTAGAGCAAAGGAGAAGACGACAATGTAGAAAAGTTCTGAGTAATAGAGACAAGGGACCTTTTTTAAAATATTCTATGAGCGTCATTTTTACATCAAAGTCACTTTTCAATGATGCCTCCACCCCCAATAGAAATCTTTTGCAACAAATTAGGGCAGTCAAACAAAAAGATAATGCGCTTCCCATGTTTGAAAATGCAGGCCTCATCCTGTACTTACGATCTACCCCCTCTTCAGATGAGAAGAATGTTTTACCATCAGTCTTCTAAAGTCATGATTGATCAGTGTAACCTGTATTTTCTCAGTGAAGGGGGAAATGAGGTCTTCTGCAGAAAGAATGAATTGAAGAGAGAGTGCTGGAGGCCTGAAAAGAGAAAAGAAAGTTTGGAATGGCTACTTCGAGGAATGAGAGCCTTGTAGATGGCAATAGCAAAGATCCAAACAGAATTATGTAAGCAGATGTAGTGAACCTCAGGGGCAGTTGAATGGAACAGTAGATAGAGGGTCAAGCCTGCAGTCAGGAAGACTCATTTTCCTGAGTTCAAATCTGGCCTCAGATACTTACTAGTTGTGTGACCCTGATTAAGTAATTCAACTGCCTAAGTTTCCTCATCTGCAAAACGGACTGGAGGAGGAAATGGCAAACCACTCCAGTATCTTTGCCAAAGATATCCCAAATGGGATGATGAAGAGTTGGATATGACTAAAATGACCAAACAAAGTGAACCTCAGAGAAAGAGGTTGCTGAGTAATAACAAAAGACTGAGTTGAGTAATAATCCTGATCAACTTGTTTGACCTAGCCCAGCACTGGCAGAAATGTGGACTCATCAACCATGCCACATTTTGAAGTAAACTTGATGGTATAAATGCTGTGTGGAAACTGCATTAAGTTTGAATCCACTTTCCCCAGAGATGAAGATGGTATAGCAAAGAGTGAAATTGCATGTATTAGGGAAATGCTGTTCTTTGCAGTAAGCATCCCTTTGCAAAAACTGAGAGAGAGATACAAAGACAGAGAGAAATAGAGAGACAAAGAGAGAGAGAGAGGCAAATAGAAAGAGACAGAGACAGAGAGGGACAGACAGAGAGAGAATCAACCAGTGCTTCAGAGGATACCATAAGTACCAAAAGGTGGTAAGAGTATGAGAGGAAAAAGTTTAAGATAAAAGATAGTTTGCCAAGACAGCAGGTTTGCTACACAATATATTGGAAGAGGGAGGCTGAGGAGGATTAGGGGATGAGAAATGGTGAAGGTGAGCCAGAAAGGGATGAAAATACAGGGATAGGTTACAAGGAAAAAGGCTTTTTTGGCCTTGGTAGATAGTGACTCTGCATTACAGGTATTAGAGGAATAGGAACTGGGAGCTCAGTAGCCATCCATGGCACAAGGGAAGTAGCAGTTGATCCAAGAGGACAGATAAGTCTGTAGCAGTGACAGTTGGTGAGATCAGAGGGTGAATCCCACGCAGTCTTCAGCAGAGGACTTAGTTCCCGGAACAAAATCCTTGGGAGGACTTAATACTGGACTTTGGAAGACCAGTGGTAATTACCAAAAAATGCTAATTTTTTGACCCAGGGGATCTGGGTTGCAACGTCAGTTCTGCTACTTACCTAAAGCCCAAGGAAGAACCATAACTTTTCAGTGGCCTCTTCACACCAGCCTACTCCACCAAGGAGAAGTTGCTCTATTTTTTTCGTAGCATGATCATAGTGGGTACTAACATTGAACCATGTAAATGCCATGAAACTCATGGGTTTCTGATGCTCTATCCACCAGGAAATCAGAAGTTGTGTTTACTAAGCTCAGCATCCAAGAAGCTATTCAAATCTTGTTGGAAAACTCCTCCAAAAATCTCTTGAAAAACAGGAAGTTACTGCTTTGCCAAAATCAAATGAGGTTGTAGACTGAAAAACTTGAAATTGGCTCCAAACTTTGAGCCAATATTTCTTTGAGTGGGTTCTCTACTTGGCAAAATGTACTCCCATACCTAATTACCCCAATATATTTTTGTCTAATCATGGTTATTGCATAATTTCTAGTTTTCTCCTCTACCTTAACAAAGTCAGTTCAGAAAATAAAAAAGGAAGCAAGCAAACAAAAATAAATATTTCCAGATATTTAAAATTCACTCTCTGGACTCTGTTCCTAAGACCCTAGGGTCTTACAGGTGAGCTTATGGTTTATCTTGCCTAGAATTAGGCCTTCACTTTACTTCCAAGACATTCCCAAATCACATCACTGGACTCCATCCTCGACTCCCCTTCATCCGTTCTTTGTTCCCATTATAATATAAACTCCTTTAGAACAGGGACCATCTTGTTTGTATTTGTGTCCCCAATGCTTAGTGTCTGGTAAGTGCTTGTTAATTTTTTTCATTCATTCATCCATCCATTTATTTATTCATTCATTCAACCAGTCAGTCAGTCAGTCCCTTTGGGGGGAATTTTCAACTTTCTACTTAACCCAGAACAGGATTTTCACCTCCTGCTTAAGTATAATGTACTTTCATCTTAGAATATGAGGTGGACAACCCACAGTCATCTGTAGGCAGGGTCCATTAGAGACATACTTGTACTTTGTCAAGGAAATGCATTGCACAACCTGACATGCTGATTCACACACTGCCATTCTCTTAAAACAGATTGTGGATTTAAGCTGGATTTAAAACCTGGCAGAAGCAGATTTAACTTTCACAACATCTGTGATTTCATTGCTATGAATGATCCCTTGACTGACCTGATTCTAAACCCTGCTGTGCCTTAATTCTCCTGTGTTGCTGTGGCCAAAAATAAAAGAAAAAAAAATTGTCACCTGGTAGACAACCTTTCTATGAATAGCCTTTCTGAACTTAGCTACACTGAGCCTCCAATGGCAAATGCCCAGTCCATTCCTGGACCCACAATCAAAGACTTTCCAGTTTGATAGCACCTGCAGGAATTTATTTTCTGCTAGCATAGCCTTTGAGCTTCCTAAATAACATCCATGCTATGATGATACATCAGTTAAACACTAGAGAAGTAGAAATACAACCTAACAATCTAAATTCCTGGATTGGCCCTCCTTTCTGTAATGCAGATTGGTGTTCTTTAGACAAGAATTTAGAAAATATAGACTTGTCTTCTCTAGACATTAGCAAGAATTTGAGCAAAGATCAAAGGTCATTAGTCAAAATTAACTGCAGTAAATCTGTTTCCATTATTTGATTCCATTCTTAAGTGTACAGGTCAATCTTCACTACATGGTGTCTTTTAATTTGGAACATTTTGGATCCAATTGACTTAGCATTCATCTGCTTGAAATGGAAGGTCAAAACTAATGATCTCTTGATATTTTCCAGTTCTAGAATTGTGTGATTTATAGAAATTAAAATTGGACCAAATGTATTCAAAGTAAAAGATAAAGTTTAGAAATTCAGTTTCCTCACATATTTAATGAAGTAGTTGTACTAATTAATTGGTAATATCCTCTTTGATTATATTTCTCCAATCTTAATGATCGTAGTAGCCCTTCAAGACTAGACAGACTTTGCTTCACTGTATAGCTCAGAAATTTCACAGAAAACCAGTGACAAAGGAGGTCATTTCAAATAAATTACTTACAATTCTGACATTATTTACAATTTTTTATTTAGGAATCTGCAATATACTCATTTATACTCCTATACTCAACAGGATCTATGATCTTAGATTTTCTTAGATTTCCCTTCAATGATGAACATCAGACCCTATCAAGGCTTTGATTGAGTCACACACATTGATGTTGTGTGACTCATCTGTATCTTCCAAAAGCTTACTACAGGAGGCCATGAATTCATATTGTGGAAAAATGATGAAGAAATTATTTTTGTGTGTCCAGACCCATTATTTTTTAAAGCAATTGGGGTTAAGTAACTTGCTCAAGGTTACATGGCCAGTTATTTCTGCATGTGGTGCTAAGTATCTGAGCCCGGATTCGATCCCCAGGTCATCCCGACACTGGAGCCAGTGGTCTTACTCACTGAGCCACCTGGCCTCCCCCAGACCCATGATCTTTAATAGTGGGAACTTCTAGTGTGGAAATTCTCTTCACCAATCCAGATAGGACACTCATCTGTAATTTATACTCTAGAATTAACACCATTTATTAAGCCCTGCTTAGTATAGTTCTTAGTTATCTGAGGTCCTGAGAGATTAAGAAATCTATTTAGGGCATACAGCTGGGATATATCAGAGAATATGCATTATTCTATGCCACCCATCATTAACATAAGAAATAATAATAATAGGAAAAATTTGAAGCTGGATTTGTTCATGTTATGCATGCATGAATGTCTATACAATACATTATACAATACAAAATGACAATAATGACATTGCATATTTAAACATTTTAAATAGTTTGCATTGTTGGGTTTTATTACTGATTTGGGTGCCGGTTTCATGACAGATAAACATTCAAAACTAGAAAACTGAAATAATTTAACCTGCCCTATCAAAGACAAGCAGTACTAGTGAATTTAAAGATGAACATAGTAGAGTCTTTAATGTAAACCCAAGGAGACCAGTAAGAAGAGTCAGTCTTGGAATAGTGTTGATTTCAAAATGAATGACTCCGGAGAGGCAAAGAACCTGTAAAAAATAAAAAAGGGAAAACATATGCCAAGGAGGTACCAGCAGAGACACAATAGGGCACAGTCAAGTAGAACTATGGACACAAAGTTTTGCTTTTTTTTTCTCTTCTATTTCTGGATGGAGACAGCTCCTATAACAGAGTTGTTCAAATTTTCCATTTATACAAGCTGTGTATTTATTCACGCATTCAACACATAAGAAGAATAGCTAATATTTGCACAGCATTTTAAGGTTTGCAAAGCACTTTAGAAATATTTCATTTTTATCCTCACAACAACCCTAGAAGGTGGATGCTTTTATCATCCCTATTTTACAGATGAGGAAACTGAGGCAAACAGAAAAAAAATATCTGAGGGGGGCGATTTCAACTCAGGTCTTCCTGACTCTAGGTCCATAACACTGTGCCATCTACTGCCATTTTAATTTATTTAATAAATAAATATATTTGTTAATCGACAGTAATGTGTTAAACATTATACCAACCACTGTTCAGAGATACAAAAATGAATGAGACATAGTCCCTACTCTCAAGGAGCCTATAATCAGCTACAGATGATCATTTGAGCACTTAACATTGATAAATATAGCATAAAGTGAAATGTTAAGAGTACAGCAAGTGTATAAAATTCTATGTGTTCGGACAGAGAAGAAACCGCTTTCAATTCTAGAAATTAGGGAAAGTTCTAAGGACAAGGGGGCATTTGAGCTAGACTTGGTAATATAGCTGCTTGGGCATATATCATGAGGTTAAAGGATTGTTTTTTTATACAGATAGGTGGCACAGTGGAGAGAGTACTGGATATAAAGTTTAAATCTGGCCTCCAGATATTTATCATCTGGGCAAGTCACTTAACCTTTTCTTGCCTCAGTTTCCTCAACTGTAAAATGGGCATAATAACAGTACCTACCTCCCACAGTTGTTTTTAAGATCAACTGAGATAACATTTGTAAAAAAAACACTTAACATAGTGTCTGGCACATAGTAGGGGCCTAATAAATAATTGTTCTCTTCTCCTTTCCCATTAAGTATGGCACCACAGAGAACTTAATGCCTTAAGCATGAATTACTACTGAACTGAAAGCGGTGTCCAACAGTCATCAGGAAAAATCTAATAGAAATCAGAGAATGAGGATCTAAATTCCTTCAGTACTGTAAGGGGTGATGATCCCATTGCTGTGGTTAAGTCCTCCACTAATGTTTGTAATCACAACCTTTCTGTGTCTTAGTAGATGGTCTTCATGAGTTGCTGTAGTTGGGGGAAAAAATCAGCATATGGTAATAACTGACATTGATATAGTTTGTTAAATTTGCTAAGTGTTTTACAAAGATTCTCTCTTTCAAACCTGGCAACCACCCTCTGAGGTAGGTACAGTAGGCATTTGGAGAGGAGCAGGGAAGACAGGGTGCCAGATATAGGATTTCTCCTGGGTAGAGACTGCAGTTTACTATGTGCTCTACAGTTCAGGGCTTTAGAGTGGTATCTGAGGTACTGAGAGGTGCAGTGATTTGCCCAGGGAGTATGAGCTAGAGACTGGAGAGCTGAGTGGTTCAGTGGATAGAGTACTATGCCTAGAATCTCATGGGTCCCTTATATTCAGTCTTTGTTATATGTCTAATATTTGTCTTCATTCTTATATATTGGATCTTCATTAAGTTCAGAATTTTTTTAGCAAAGTCTGAGCCTAGAATCTTGAAGACCTGAGTTCAAATGTGACCTCACACATTTACTAGTTGTGTGACCCTGGTCAAGTCACTTACCCCTGTTTGTCTCAGTTTCCTCATCTGTAAAATGAGCTTGAGAATGAAATGGCAAACCACTCCAGGATCTTTGAAAAGAAAACCCCCAAAAGGGATTACACAGAATAGGATATGATGGAAAATCAATTAAACAGCATGAATCAGAGACAGGACTTACACCGAGGTCAAGTCAGGGTTCTATCCACTATAACACTGATGTCTTTGCAGGGATTATTTTCTCCAATTTCTCAGGGATCTGAGGTTCAGAGAAGCAGCTACTGATACAGTGGCTAGAGAATGAAGGGGAGGGAATAACATTTACATAGCCCCTACTATGTGCCAGGCAGTCTTCTAAGAACTTAAAAAATGTTTCAGCTTCAATTTTTTCCCCTCTCCCTCCTACCTTTCCAGTCTTCATAGACCCTACACCCTGAAACATACTCTTTGATCCAGTGACACTGGCTTCCTGGCTATTCCACAAACAAGACACTCCATCTCTCAGCTCTGGGCATTCTTTCTGGCTATCCCCCCATGCCTGGAATGCTCTCACTCTTCTGCTCTAACTACTGACCTCCCTGGCTTCCTTTGACTCCCAGCCTCCTTCTACAGGAAGCTTTTCTTCTAGTTTCTCTTCTTTGTACATTGTTTTCATACACACACATATGTGTATGTATATATGTATATGAAGAGAGACAAGTGGAGGAGAGAGAGAGCTTGCTTTGTATGTAGTTGTTCACCTAGTCTACCCCCAAAAGGCTGTAAGCTCCTAGAGGTCAGTGATTGTCTTTTGCCTCTTTTTGTAACCCCAGTGCTTAGCATAGTACCTGACATATAGTAGGTGCTTAATAAATGTTTTTGATTGAAATCAATAACTTAACATTTATTAAGAGCTTATTATGTGTCAGGAACTGTACTAAGCAGTGCTTAATAAATGGTGATTGAAATGAATAACGACATTTATTAAGGGCTAATTATATGTCAGGATATAACTGACTAATATCAGTATTACTGTACTAATCAGTAGGAATACAGATAGAAAGAAAATCCACTCAAGAAGCTTATATTCTGGTGGGGAAAGACAATCCATAAAAGGAAGGCAGGAAAGGGGGGAGAAGGAGGAAGGCACCCATGTTGAGAGAGTAGAGAAAGAAGCCTGAGAGACAAGAACAAAGTCTGGAGGGAATGGATGAACATGACTGACTTCAGTACTTTCTTTAAAATGGAGATTCAGAGAAGACCTGACCAATCAGAGAAAGGGGAAACAAGGACAGAGCGATCTTTCAGGGCAAAGAGGCTGATCCAGTAGAGTGCCGAAAGAAGTCTGGAGAGTCAGGAGTAGAGTCTGGAAAGAGATGAAGGAGTGTTCCATTAGCATTTGCTTCCAAAACACTGGGTCTCCTTTATGTCACAATGAAGCATCAGACTACTGGAGGAAAGCTTTGCACAGAACTGTAACATAGGAACCACAGCCTTTGGGACTTCAAATGGCATTCCCATCAGATGCCTGATTGTTATGACACCATTGCCGATAAAATTTTTGAAGTCTAACATTGTACATGTCTCAGGGGCTGATGGATTTTCTGGACCTATTTATAAGGTTGACAAAAGGACACGCTGGACCTCTCCATTACAGCTGTTCTCAGGACAGCTACCCTGTGCATGAAATTTACACATCTTCCATGCCTTTCTAATAGTATAGCTATTTAGAGATTAACAACATAATTGATTCTATGGCCCATGTCTGCTAATCCAAATAACTGGGCTGTAAATTAAGCCTCTAACTTTGCCCCATGCTCTTTTCTGAGTGACCTCTGGCTAGTCATTGAACCAGGCCTCAGTTTGCTCATCTGTTTAAAAAAAAAAACAGGAAAGGATTACAGCGGATGCCCTTTAATGTCCCATCCAGCATTGAATTGGTGATCCTATTATCCTAATGGGTTTTAATATAATCCACTGGTGTATAATGAATATATGTGCACCATAGAAACCAGAGCCAAGCTGGTGACTCTGGGACCCTGAAATAAGTTTTTGATCAAGTACAGATTAGGATTGTGAAAGCTCTGTTTTGCCTGACTCTCTTACCCAAGGCTCTGTGAAGAAAGAGAATGTGGAGAATATTAGCCATTCTCTTGGCTTCCTATTTTCTAAGGAATATTATATAGTAACATCAACACATGGATATAATTAACTAATAATTAATTTCCAATTTTTCTTCCATCTTCTCTGCTGTCTAGATCTGACCTCCAGAAAGAGACAGCATTTTTGGGAAAGGGAAGCCATGGAGTAGGGACAACCCACAAATTCAGTGTTGGTAAGAAATGTTGGCCTCTTTAGGGGAAAGCCTTATTTTTTTGATGAAAGCAAGTCACCAAGGGAAGAAAAATTATTTCCTAGTTAATTTGTATTTCCTAGTTATTCCCTACTCTATATGGAAGCCATTTCTGGTCAGAACATGGCTAACAAGAAAAAAAAAATCCCTGACCTAGAAATTTTGCAAGCTTTATCATGTAATATTATAGCAAGAAGTAGAACTATGACTTGAATCCTGGTCCACTGACCCAACTCTAGTCCTTTCAGTGCACCAAGATGTTTTCCTAAACAATCCTCATTGTATAAAATGCTTACCTCCCATTTACACTGGATATACAGTCAATCCTCAATGTTTTGGGGGGGGGGAGTAATATTTCTAGAAAATGGCACTAAAGTAAAATGCACGAATATTGATGTATCAAACCTAAAGAAAATAGGAGGTTAGATTCTTGTAACCACCAAAAATCTATAAGCTTTTACTAGAGGTTCCTGAAAATAAAGTTTTCTGCATATAATTCTTTAGAAAACATTAATTCTGATAATATCTACTTTTCCTAACATAGTAATCATGAAATAATTCACTAAATTCAGGTCACAAAATAAAATTAACATTCAAAGCACTTTTTCTTGCTAGTAATTCCCAGTATTCTGTGACCTTTTGTGCTAACATCTCAATTTTTAAAAATTGATTTCAGACAATATTCATGTTTCCTAACACATGACAGCTACGGTATCATAAGCATTGCATAGCAAATAAAATTCTTAAAACTAAAGCTTTTTTAAACTACATTTTACATTCCACTTCCAGATGGTGGTGTGAAGGTGTTGTACTATATACTAGACTGCTATAGATAGACCTTTCTATCTTGACCTCCCTTTGAAAACCAAGGGGAAGGTTGTTGGGACTTTATAAGCCGCTATCAGAAGATGCTGAGACTGGAGAGGTCTCAACATTACCTTACAACACAAAATACTTAAACTAAGCTTTGGTGGAATAACTGCAACATAAAACTTGAATTTTGAAGGCAAACAATGAAAAAGTGCAATGGGGAAGTTCTCTACAATGGTAGGGTGAATAAGATGAGCTAGTGTCCAAGGACATGTTTGAACACATAACTTCTTGACTCCAGGCTCAGCGCTCTATGTACTGAACCACCTAGTTACAATAGTATCATGTCTAAAAAAATAACGTATATATTTTAATTAAAAATAATTTATTGCTAAAATCTACTAACCATCATCTGACTCTTAAGCAAGATGTAATCTTTTTGCTGATGGAGAGTTTTGTCACAGTGTTAATGGCTGTTGACTGATCAGCCGGATGGGTGCTGAAAGTTGGGGCTTTAGAACAAATGTGCAAATTGGGTGTCATTTTTTTTTCTCTAGTGAGCATAGCCAAGTGTGTGAGCAGTTACAAGGTTACAAATAAAATCATACAAATACTTGAAGTTGGGAAAATTAAATGCTGAGTATTGAGAATTATCTGTATCTTTTATTTACATAATTGCATTTTATCCCTCCTGCCCTCCCCCCCCCAAAAAAAAAAATAGACTATGGGCAGCTAAGTTGTGTAGTGGATAGAGCACCAGATCTGGAGTCAGAAATATCTGAGTTCAAATCTAGCCTCAGACACTTACTAGCTGTGTGACCTTGGGCAAGTAATTTAACCTTGTTTATCTCAGTTTCCTTATCTGTAAAATGAGCTGGAAAAAGAAATGGCAAACCACTCCAGTATCTTTGCCAAGAAAATCCTAAATGGGGTCACAAAGAAAAGGGCACAACTAAAGGGACTGAACAACAACAAAATTAAACTGTAAGCTCCCCGAGGTCAGGGCCCATATTTTTGCCTTTTGTTTATAACTGTTTAGAAAAATATCTACCCACATTAAATGCTTACTAAATGCCTGACGATTGATTTATCACAAAAAAGTTATAAGCGGGGTTATAATCCAGAAAAGTTAATTTTCCAATCCAAACACCCTTTTATGCTTGTGAAATCTTTATTTTCTGTTCTAAAACTGATAGTCATGTTAAGACGAAGTATTGTCAGAGCAAAAAAAAAATTTTAATCAAGCCTGATTCTGAAAAAACTAATAAAAATACTAACTATAATAATGGCTAGCATTTGTATAGCACTTTAAGATTTGCAAATTCATTTGATTTTCACACCCCTGGGAGTGAGGTACTATAATTATCCCCACTTTCCATATGAGGAAACTGAGGCAGACAGGTTAAACGACTTGACCAAGGTCATATAGCCAGTGAATGGCTTTTAACTAAGGTCTTCCAGTAATGATAGAGTACTTGCCAGTGGTTGAAGCAGATGAAGAAGTATCCTTTCTGTTTAAAAAAAAAATAGAATCCAGTTTGTAGCTGCTTCATCTTCTGTTTAGATATGATAAGATTTTCTGGTCACTGTAAATGTGTACAAATACACCAGCTCCACCAAAGGCCACAGATGTGTCAGCAGCTTTGACTAGTTAGAAGTGTACAAATTTAATTGGATAAATCTGTCCATGAATCTTCTTGTCCCTGTTGAAAAAAGGAAAGCATGGGAAAACCTGTCTCCAAAAACATTTTGCTTTTAAAGCATTTGATACATTTATCATTCTGTGCATATCTAAAACTGCTCTGTTATCATATCTGTGCATAAATGAATGGATGCTTAATCATGAATTTTGGTAATAATTTTTTCACTTAACAACAATAAAAACTGTTTCCAGATCTAGCACTTTAAGAAAATCTTCGATCCAGAAGATCCTCACTTCCCTAGAAAAAGACAACTGGTGTTACATTTATATTAACAGCATGAGCAATATTTGGGTCCTATACAAGAACTCCCATTAGTAATATAAGTTACTGGGGTAAGACATTATCTTATTTTCTGGGAGACTTTTAAAGAGTGGACATAATTGTATCCATTTGTCATAATTCTGCTGTATGGTCCTTTCTGAAAACAATGTGTAGACAAAGAGATACCCTTGGAGCTAGGAAGATGGGTTTAAGTTGTGCCTTTGACTGTGTGACCCTGGAAAAGTCAATGCTCTGGGCATCTCTTTAAAACCTAATTTTCAGGAAGTGTTCTGACCTGCATTAATAAAAGGAGTTTGCACATTTAGAAGTTCCCTATGTCATTGAAATCTCGGGTCCAGGGCTTATCTTCTCATTCTGAAAGCAGAGGGGCATGGATAAGATGACCTTTTACACTCCTCTAACCTGCAATTTAGGGTTCCAAAAAAAGAATTAAGAGAGTTCGACTCAGAACAGCAAATTCAAAGACCACCTTCTCAGTCAGCCGGATCAGCTGATCATGGCGGTGAAACCTGGCAGGATCATTTTTCAAAAGACAAAGCAATGTTCATATGGGAAGCTGATAACTGTATGAAGGTTGAGGCAGGTGGCATTGTAATTCATTAACTCTATTTGTGACAGCCTTTGAAGACAGAAAAATGACAAACATGATTATGACTTTCCTTTGAGGCCTACATCAGAATGGCAGTTCTGTAACCCGAGCAGCCCTCTATATTTATCTCTAAAACAGAGGCCCATTTTCAAAGCAGCCAACAGAGATCATTGTTCCTTGGTCTGGCATCCTGATGGGAGCATTAGGACAGGGTGGTTTAAACAGGTGACAGCCAGGGTGACTGCGGTCTACTACTTACTTACTCCAGCAAACTCTTGTCCTTAACGGCTATCACCTCTGTGGTGCTGCCAAGATGTAGGGGAAAAGATCCTTTAAAAGGTCAGTTTGGTTTATAGAGGGATTTTCTCAGCTTAGACTTGAGTTCTTTTATGGGATGAGAGTGTTCTGATTTGTTTATTTCCATAAAGTAGTGGAGAAGAAAGAAAAACAAAGCATTAGGCTCAGTTCTCTCCCCCAGCCCATCCCTTGGTGGGTGTCAGGAGATGGAAAGGGGAAGAGGAGGACAGGGACTGGACAGCCAAGAGGCACATGAAGATGCCCCCGGCCCTAATCCAGGAAGATCGCTTCCCGTCACATGCAGACATACACCCAGACCACCCAGTGTGGAAGGAGGATGTGGTCTGGGGTGTGCCAAGGATGGAGTGGAGAAAAGCCACTCATAGGAATTCTGTGACAATTCCACCCTCTACCCAAGCCCCTTTGCAAAGGAATTCTTCCAATCCCTTTCTGGTTCTCCCATTGCAAAGCACACAAGCTGTGTGGTGAATAGAAGTGTGGGGAAGGATAGTAGGCACAGGGCTTTGCTCCCTGAAGGTTTTGCTTTCTTGTCATCTTGTCAGCTTAAAAGGAAAGGCAGAAGCCAATATTCTGCTGCCCCATTCCCTATAGGAATACAAAACAATTTTATCACACCAGTGGAATACTTTGATGGCAAAAGGAAAAAAAAATAGAGCAGCTTATAAACTCTTTAGAACCATACTATAAGGAGGTTATCTAGTCCAACGACTTCATTTTACAGTGCAGGAAACAGCAAAAGGGTTTGCCTGAGGTCCAACAAGAGGCAAGCATCAGAGGTAAACTTGAACCCAGGTCTCTGATACCACCCTTCCATTACACTCCTTCTTGAGGGAAGATGGTCTCATATGTTTTTTTTCTTTTTTTTCTTGACTCCCTGGCATTATAGTACTTCTACAGAATTCAGACTATTTGGATTCAAATCTTGCCTTTGCAAGTGTGCCTCATATAATCTCCCAGAGGTGGTGGTGGTGGTGGTGGTAGTATTAGTAGTAGTAGCAGTAGCAGTAGTAGTAGTAGCAGTAGTAGTAGTAGTAGTTGTAGTAGTAGTAGTAGTAGTAGCAGTAGTAGTAGTAGTAGTAGTAGTAGTAGTAGTAGTAGTAAAATGAGGCAGTTGGATCAGATGTTTTCCAGATCTCTTCCACTCAATCTACAGTTTTTAAATATTGTAGCTATTTCTAGTTAGAGAAAGAAGTGCTAAGTATTGTGCTAAGCATAGGGAATACAAGCATAAAGTAAAAGAAAAAGAAAATCCCTGCCTCCAGGAGCTTACAGTATAATGCAGGGAAACTATTCTTATATAAATGAAGTGTGGGGCCTATGTAGGGAGCTGCATGGAAAAGCTCTCCTAAGAGTCTAGAGCCGATCTGGGTTCAGGACCCTCAAATGGAGGTTCTGGGGATGAACTCACCAATCAGAGGTGGCTGTAGAAGGGCAAATGTTGGCAGTCCAAGGAAAAGAAAAGAACAAGGCCAACTCTCATGTGTTTTGAAGGGCATGCAATTGCCTTGGAGGAAGCTCGAGATGACAGGCAAAGGCTTTGCAAACTGTACCCCCAAGTGGTAATGTATTTGTGTGTTCTCAAAACTGCCAGTTCAGGTGAATCTGTAATTACATACCCTTCAAAATACAGGAGAAGCAGGCCTTCCAGGGATCTGGGCTGGCTACTGTTTCACTCATTTACAATATCACCAAACTGCTATATTACCAGGAAACATTCTTTTTTGGAAAGAGAATAGAAGGGGTCAAAGAGCAGGGACGCTGTCTCAGGCACTTGCATTTGACGATATCTTTCCAGCTATCTAGGTCTGGATGAAATTTAGGAAAGGTGAGGATTATTGCTCTTCCTTTTGATTGTTTCCAGGACTTGAAGACTTTCCTGAAACTGGATTTCACTTTAATTTTTAACTCCAATGCTGTTTTCTTTCATGTGAAAAAAGGTTATTAGGAAGGGAGATTAAAAAAAAATAGAGATGGGCTCGTTTCCTCTTCTTTAATACAAAAGGGTCATACTAGATCAAAAGCTGAAAGCGACCTTATAGGTCCCTGAAACTGAGACCCAGAAAGATTGAGTAACCAAAGTAACAGGTTCACACAGGTCAGACAGCTAGGTCCTCAGGCTACAAATCTGAAAGGAGGTAGCCTTTGAGGTGTGCATTGGAGAAGGAGAAGGATTTCAGAAGGCAGAAATAAGGAAGAAGTCTATTCTGAGAACGAAGAACATGACTAGAGAACAGGGAATAATCTAATTTGGATGGACTACAGAGTGTGAGACAGGAAGTAAGAGTAATAATACATTAAATAAGTCTGGAAAGGTAGATTGGATTCAGATTGGGAAGGTCCTTGGATGTCAAACTAAAGAGTTTGTATCTTTTTCAAAGGAAATTGCTGATCCCTTGAAGGTCTTTGATGTGTACTATAGTGATGTTATTTTGGCAGTATTGTGAAGGGTGAATTGGAGAAGGGGAAAGTGACAGCAAAAAGACCATCTGGGAGGCTATTACATTATCACAGGTGAGAATCAATAAGAGACTAAAATCTAGTGGTTATAAAGGAAGTAGGAAAAAAGGGGTATATAAAGGGCTGCCAAAGAGGAACTGGCCACTAATTGGACATGAGAATTGAAGATGGAAAAATTAAAAATGACTTGGGGCGGCTAGATGGTGCAGTGAGTAAAGCGCCGGCCCCAGAGTCAGGAGGACCTGAGTTCAGTTCCAGCCTCAGACACTTCACACACACACACACACACACACACACACACACACACACACACACACACAAACTAGCCATGTAACCTTGGGCAAGTTACTTAACCCCAATTGCCCTCTAAAGGCAAAAATGACTCAATACCAGGCAAATGAGAAAATGGCAGTGCCATTCACAAAAATAGGAAAGGTGGAAAGAAAAGTCGGTTTTAGAAAGAAGGTAAATAGTTCCACTTTGAATGGGTTAAGTTTGAGGAAGCATCCAGGCAAAGATGTCCAACAGGCAGTTGGACAAACCACACTGGAATCATACCAGAGATAGAGATTTGTGGGTTGTAGGTGATCACTGAAATCACCTTAAAAATACAAAATGTTAGCTTGAAGGTATCATAGAGATATCATTAGCTATGTAATAATGAGCTTGGCACTTAACCCCACAAGGACTCAGTTTCTCATTTGTAAAATGAAATGACTGACTTATCCAGTATACCACAAATCCTGGGTACCCATAGTCATTTAGACAAGAGTTATTTTTTATAAAAACTTACCCCGAGTTCCAAAAGTGCACTTACCTTTTTTTGGGGGGGGGGGTTGGGGGATGAGGTTCCGTTGTTTGTTTTTTTGTTTTGTTTTTTACCACTTCTATATTAGTCTTTCCAACTTATTGTGCAGGTTCCCATTTTACCATGATGATTAAATGAAAAAAAAAGTCAATCCCCAGCCAGTCAGGTTGGAGAGCCAAGTCTGAGAACTCCTCGGGCATCACAGCCACCTGTTCCATCTCTGATTCCAACTCTGGTTTGGACTCCATTCCCTCTGGGCATCACTAAGGTTCTCTACAGCTGTAACATTCTATGAGTCCAATATTATCAGAAAAATGAGATTTTTCTGACACATGAAAGTGTTTATTTTTTTAAGCACTACTGATTCAATTTGTCTAAAGTATCTTTTGGTTCACACAGTAGACTTATGATTCACACACTTTCCTCATATCAGCACAGAGAATGTGCTGACAGCTTTAGGGGCTGGGAGGGAGCCTACAAAGTAAGACAAATAGGAAAAAGGTGACCCACACCAAAGTCATTCTCACCTCTCTATGTTTGGGTTATCTTAAATCAGTAGCAGCAAAGCTTAAATGTCAGCAGGCAAGAATGGTTGAGTGAAATGTTGTCCATTTCCAGTGACTGGACTTTCATGTTCTCAAGGCTACTGGAGCCTGAGAACTGGGGAAAAAAATTGTCATTTAAGAGAGTAGAAGGGCCACAGGGAGTAGACCATATAGTGTGGGCTGGGGAAAAGGCAAGGACATAGACTTCACTATTGCCAAATTGTAGGGAAAAAATAGCCTTGTAAAGGTCAGCTTGGTTTCAAAAGGGACTGTAGGATTCTTCATTTTCTCATTTTGAGTTTTATTTTGCCCCATTGCATGATTCAGTTGAGAACAAAGGAAAACAACATATTTGGTTTTATTTTCCTAAGATGTGAAATGCTTTAACAAACAAAATGTCCAGTGAATTAATCAGTCATTTGAAAGTGTTCCCAACCACAAATCTCAATTCAGACTCGTTAAAAAACATTTTGATACAGCCTCGATAGTAATCTCCCTAATTAAATTATCATGACACATCACCCCAGGCCCTTGGAAATAGCCAGAAACAACTCTATTGGCATTTCTTCACGTCTTGTAGTTGAGAGGTTATTGTATTTTCTCCTATATTGTTTGATATTCATATCACACACCTTACCTATTTATATAAAAAAGATAAGAAGAAATTATATGTGTGTGCAAGAGAAAGACACAGAAAAAGACAGAAAAAAGATCAAGAGATTAAAATATCATGAAGAGAATTTTTCTTTATGGATAGATTGGAGTAGATAGCTTCTGAGATGCCTTCTGACTCTAATACTCTGTGGTTAGAGAAATGAGTCCTCATATTCACTCAATATGAGTGAACGGGGATCATTCTGGGAAAGCAGATTGAGAGATATCTCAATGACCAAATGCATCTCATGGACAAAGTCTAGAATCATCTTTTTGTGGAAAAAATATGTATAAATGTGTGTATATTATATATATAATATGCTTGTGATTACATACATGTATATATATACATATGTGTATTTTTGTATGTATATTTTTCCCTCATAGATTTTTCTTAGCCTTGTCCTATTCACTAAAGAAACATCCCTGTAAGTGAAGTCATATCAGAACTAATCTCTAACCAGCTTTTGAATCTCTTCAATACTTTAATATGTGGCTATGCTGGTGATGACCAGGATCATTAATTCCCAGGATCATCATTTTTATCAACAAATGCTCCTAAAGCATCTGTAGATTTGAGACTGTATTTTTCAGGGTGCAATTGGTTACTTAACACTACTCAACTTAATTTTATGATCATTTTTTAAGGCATTGACTATTGTCTGGTGTAGAGGAAAGATAGTGTGGTGAATAGAGTACTAGACTTTGAATCAAAAAGCATTTATTAAATGTTTACTATATATTAGGCACTATGCTAGGTGAGGGGATTCAAATAAAAACAGAAAGAAAGACAGTGCCTGCCCTTAAGGAGCTTATATTCTAAAGAAAGAACTCAATCCATAAAAAGGTTGGGGAGGTACCGTGCAGTGGAGCATAGTAGAGAAAGTTCAGAGAGTCAGGGGTGGAACCCAGAGAAGAATGAAGGGTTGTAATCACACACACACACACACACACACACACACACACACACACACACACACACACAACCTGAGTACAAATCCAATTGCCAATATTCACTAGCTGTGCCACTCTGGACACTCTTGTGAGACAGCATGGAACAAAGGCGTTAAAGCAACTGAGTTCAAATTCTGCCCCTGATGTGGTATGGCTTTTGGCCAGTCCCTTCATCTCCAAAATGAAAGGGTGGGACCAGATGGCCTCTGAGGTTTCTACCACTTTAGATCTATGAGGAGATAAAAATTTATAGCATCAGAGTTCTTTTGTTTATTTGCATATATTCAAAGTGCCTTGTTTAGGACAATCAAGAACATTTTTCTTTCCCTTTTATCCTGACATCTATGCACAGATATCCTAGATCTGCACCACTTTACATTCTGTGGATTCTAAAATTTGTCTCTAATTCACATGGTCTGGAAGCACAACCCTATCTTGACTGTGAAGATTTGTGATTTCACCATCAACTGTTCTAACACCTAATACCTGAGGCATAGAACAGTTACCTCTTGATTGATGCCAGGATCTTTGGCAGAAACAGTTGGTATATGGATTGTACAAGAAAGGGAGGTATGTGGAGAAGTTTGAGATCACGACAGGTAATAGTTTCTCCAAACAGGCACACTTTTGTTTCCTGGCAACATGAAGTCCCATGCATATAATGGGATCCTTCAGTAAGTGGTCAGCTTCATTCTTTTTCTGTAAGTTTTCATCCCCATCTCCCACAAATTTGGAAATTTAAAACAAAAATATTACCCTATTTATCATTCAATCTTACCACTAGAAATGTAACCACTATGAAAGTTATATAATGGAGAGAAAAAAAAAAACTATTCCCTATGGTGTTATCCTATGTACCTATGTAATATTTAGACCAATTTGAGTCTCATCAAATCCAATTATCCTTTTACTTGCAAAAGTATGTAAGGCCTGGCACATGGGACTGAATTGATCAAAGTTCTGTATAGAAGGAAGGAAGGAGGGAAGGAGCTGTGCTGCTCAACGGGAACAGTACAATTGGGTCCCAATGGGACAGCTCCTCCTTCCTCCCTCCCTCCCTCCCTTCCTTCCTTCCTTCCTTCCTTCCTTCCTTCCTTCCTTCCTTCCTTCCTTCCTTCCTTCCTTCCTTCCTTCCTTCCTTCCTTCCTTCCTTCCTTCATTATTTGGGCTCTGGTGGCTCTGTGAGTATAAATACTAATTGCTTCTGTTTTGGTGAGAAACCCTTGAGGTTCTTCCCCTCTTGGATTGATTTATTTTGACTAGATAAAAGAGGTCATTCATTGCCTCACTTCTTACCCAGCTTTAACTGAATGGGTATTATCGCAGTCAAACTGAGACCTGGGAAAGACCTTAACTTAAAAAGGCCAAAGGCTCCTGCTGTATCTGAAGTCATCTCCAGTCATCATGATCTAAATCTTGCCACTGGATCCAGATAGCTCAGGAGGAGAAAGTGGAGCTGGTGACTTTCCACAGCTCTCCCTAACTTAAACCCAATACACTTGCAAGTCATGACATCTGGTGTAATGGTCCTCTTCTAAAAGCCTGGGTAAGAGTATACTGAATAGGTATGTGAGTCAAATATTTCCTCTGCATGAAACCCAAGTAATAAAGTGATTCTAGTATTGGGTTTTATATATAATTTATATTTATTCACCTAAATAATGCTTTTTAACTCTTCCAATCCTGTACAATCAAGAATTACTCTAAGAATGCAATTAACTATAAGAAGTAATTATTAATGAAATATTTTCACTTTTTTACTTTACTAGATTCATGATTTTAAATTTCCTGATGATTATTTTTTGTAAATGTTCCTTGAGTATATAAGGCAAGTGTGGAGTAATAAAAAGAGTGCTGGAATTGAAATAAGGAAGATCTAGGTCTGAATCCCTCTCCCCTCACTTACTTGTGTGACCACTGGAAGGTCAGATACCTTTTTTGAACCTCAGTTTCATCCTCTGCAAAATTGGCATAATTTTGCCAGCAGCAGCTTGTGTCACAGAGTTGTGAAACTCAAGTGAGATAATGTATATAAAATGATTTGAGAACCTGTTACACTAATATTAACTAGTGCTGATTTACCTTGTTGTCATTTTCCCCCCTTATTTAAAACTATGTTTAAAAAAGCAGTATTTTCAGTTTTGCATGACTTTCCCTCTTTTTAACAGATCTATTCAAGAATGGAATGGTTTGTCTAATAAGGTAGTGGGCTCTGCCTCACTTAAAGGACATCAAGTAACAGAAAGATTCCCTCCACCCCACTTCCCAAAAGGGTAACATAGCAACTTCCCTTGGAAAGGCTCATGGGGACTGGTTTTCTTAGGTTTACATCTCCTCTACACAGGACTTTGTACCCAGAGATATTAAGTCTTTTTAATATTTTTTTCCCAACCAACTGAATTTGATTTTAAAACTTGGTTTTAAAACACTTTTTGTCTTGCCTCAGAGCCATAATTGCAAATGACAGCTCTTTTGTATGAAACTGGAAGGACAACAAATAGAAGTGAAGATTTGCCATTTTCTAAAGTGATCATTGGCTATGGAAGCACCACTTTTGGAGTTAGTACCAGATGTGTTACATCTGGAAGTGGAAGTGATAATAAAGAAAATGAAGTCCTTTTCCCACATTTCCAGTCTTCTCACTCTTTAAATATCCCCTACACACACACACACACACACACACACACACACACAGACACCACATCACACCACTCTTCAATCCAATGACACCGATTTCCTTGCTTTTCCTCTCATGAGACACACCATCACTCAGCTTCAGGCATTTTCACTGGCCGTCTTCCATGCCTGGAACTCTCTCCCACCTCATTTCCATCCCCTAAGTTCCCTGGCATCCTTCAAATTTTAGCTAAAATCCTATCTTCTGCAAGAAGCCTTTCCCGAACTCCTTTAATGCTTGTATTTCCCTTTGCTGATACTCTCTAATTCATTCTGTATACACTATTCATAAATCATTGATGCTGTGTGTCTCCCTCATCAGACTGTAAGCTCTGTGAGAGCAAGAACGGGTTCTCACTTTTCCTTGTATCCCCAGTGTGTGGGGTATGGAGACCCTAATCCAAATTGACTACTCAGAGACCTCAAAGTGAAGATAGGAAATTTATTAAAATCTTGCGAGAAGCACAGGCGGTCCAGTCGCTGGAACAATGCCCAGGAGAGGAGGCCTCGTACAGAAGCTAAAGCTGGGTTAAATAAGAAAAGGGTCACAGACATTAGCATAATTATTACTAAAGAGGCTCTAATCTTGTTGGACAATATACATAATACATGAAGTTCATTACGCAGGTGCAGTAACAGTCTTAGAATACTGAACCCCCTTCAGTCTTACCCTAGACATATTCTTATAGGGACTTGAGTGCTCCAAGGCTACTGTCTGTTCTTCAATTGGTCAAATCTACCTGCTGCTGCCAGCTCCTTTCCATTCTTCATTATTTTTAGTATTATCTAGGAGTTTTAGTCTGAGAACCAGGGACTGAGCTTCTTTCCCAAGGTTACTGCCTGTTCCTCCCTATCAGCAGTCTTGTTCAGCAATTCTTGCAGTTCTATAGAAACTTAACTCTTTTATGGTAAGCTGGGGGAGAAGGGTTGACTAGAATAAAGCAACTATATAGAAAGATTTCTAAAGTTTCAAAGTCACATAATTTCTAGAAAAATGAAAACTTAGGCCTAAGGACTTATTTACTTTACAGATAGTCTCTGAGAAACCACACTTTTACCTGTCCCATGCACCAGAACATAGCACAATACCTGTCATTTGATAAAATGCTTGTTGACTAACATAATTGACTGAAAGGTATGGAAAACACACAGTCCTTTTGTATTTAATGTTCATAGATATACTTGGAAAAGCATTGGTCTTGGTGCGGCTCCAGCTCCCAACTCCTCTAATTCATGTAAAAGATGACTCTGAACAAACTTTGGAGCTACAGAACCCACAAAATGACACAGAGAAGCTAACGTCCCACTGAGGACAGCCTGGCAGGCCAGCAGGAAGCACTCTGGGAACCAAGCCCAGTCCCACTTGTACCTGAGGTTTTAGCCTCTGGGCGGCCACAACCAGCCACCAGCTAGAGGGATTTCAGATCACTAGCAACTGTGGCAGTTTCCAGAATTATCAACACATAGATGCTAAGGACAAAGTGAGAGGTCAGTGCAGTGTGGACTTTGGGATCTAGTAGTTTGGGAGTGCTATCCACCCTTTATTCCCTGGAGGGAGAAACCACTAAGGCACCACAGCCATGGAGCCACAGCCACGTGGCAGCATCAGCTCTTGGCTTGCAGATTGTAAGTGGACCAAGTGACCAGTCTGAGGGGTAATTGCTCTTGCTTTAACATGCTTGCATCTGGAATGCAGTCTAGGGTGGAGGTCATGGGGTGCATGAACAGCTTGCCAAAGAGTGTGGAGGCCTCACAGAAGGCACCCATCTAGTGCCTCCAGCAGCTGAGAAAACCCCAGCATTTGGGACAAAAGTTCCCCTGTCTGGTAGCAGAGTCCTACTGTGGCAAAAAGCTCAAAAGTCAAATAATTGAGTGGCAACATGAGCAGGCAAAGGAAGCAAAGCAAGCAGAGCAATTCAACTTTACACTCCTATTACAAAAAGGAGCAAAGCATGGAATAGGAGGAAGGCAGCAAAGTCAGAACTCCTGCACCAAAAGCTTCCAGGGAAAATAAGAGCTGGTTACAAGACATAGAGGACCTTAAGAAGGATTTTGAAAAGCAAATAAGAAAAGTGGAGGAAAAATTGGGAAGAGAAATGAGAATGATGCAAGAAAATTATCAAATGAGAATCAACAACCTGACTGAAGAAAATAACACCTTTAAAAATAGACTAATTCAAATGGCAAAAGAGGCTCAAAAAAGCAATGATGAGAATGCCTTAAAAAGCCAAATTTGCCAGATGGAAAAAGAATCTCAAAATCTCACTGAAGAGAATCATTTCTTCAGAATTAGATTGGAGCAAATGGAAGCTAGTGACTTTATGAAAAATCAAGACACTATTAAACAGATCCAAACAAATGAAAAAATAGAAGGCAATGTGAAATATCTCATTGGAAAAACCACTGACATGGAAAATAGATCCAGGAGAGATAATTTAAAAATTATTGGACTACCTGAAAGTCATGATCAAAAAAAGAAACTAGAAATCATCCTTCAAGAAATTCTCAAGGAAAATTTTCCTGATGTTTTAGAACCAGAGGGCCAAATAGAGGTTGAAAGAATCCACCAATCAACTCCTGAAAAAGATCCCTAAATAAAACTCCTAAGAATATTATAGTCAGGTTCCAGAATTCCCAGATCAACAGAAAATATTACAAGCATCTAGGAAGAAACAATTTGAATATTGTGGAAACACAATCAGGATAACACAGGATCTGGCAGCTTCTACACTGAGTGTTCAAAGGGCTTGGAATATGATATTCCAGAGGTCAAAGGAGCTAGGATTAAAACCAAGAATCACCTACCCAGCAAAACTGAATATCATGTTTCAGGGGGGAAATGTGGAATGGAGGACTTTCAAGCATTCTTGATGAAAAAACTAGAGTTGGATAGAAAATTTGGCATTCAGATATAAGAAGCAAGAGAAGCATGAGAAGATAAACAGGGAAAAGAAATAAGGAATTTATCAAAGCTGTACTATTTATATTCCTACATGTTAAAACAATAATTGTAACTTATGAAACTTTTCTCAGTATGAGAATAGTTGAAGGGAATAGAAATGTGTGTATACACACACATACATATGTATGTTACATATATATGTCTATATAGGAGGTGTATTAATACATATGTGAGTGTGTGTATATATGTGTACAGGTATACGTAGATAGAGGGCGCAGGACCAATTTAATAGGAAGGAATGATACTTAAAAGGTGAATTTAAGAGGTGAGAGAGGAATATAATGGAGGTGATGGGGAGAGACAGAATGGGGTAAACTATCTCATATAGAAGAGGAAAGGGAAAATGTTTACAATGGAGGGGAAGAACAGGAAGGCAAAAGGGAATGGGTCAACCTTATTCTCATTGAATTTTTGGTTAGGGAGGGAATGACATACACACTAAATAGGGTATCTCACCCTACAGGAGAATAGGGGGGAAGGGGATGTGAGGGGTGATGATGGAAGGTAGGGCAGGTTGGGGGAGAGGGAAGTTGGAAGCACCCACTTTTGAAAAGGGACATTATCAAAGTAGAGAATAGAACAAGTGGGGGGTTGAATAGGATGGAGTTAAATATAGTCAGTCTTGTACAATATAACCACTATGGAAATATTTTTCATAGCTACACATGTACAACCTATATTGAATTGCTTATCTTCCAGTAAGGGTGGGTGACAAAGGAGGAAGGGAATGAATCTGGAATTCAAAGTTTTAAAATCAAATGTTTAATATATATATATATATATATATATATATATATATATATATATATACTATTAATAGTATTTTATATGTAACTGGGAAATAAGCTATACAAGCACTGGGGCACAGAGAGCCACCGTGCCCTATTGGAAAGTCTGAGGGGACATGGAGGAAGATATGGGAGACAGCAGATTGGAGGAGGGGATGTCCAGCTATTTTGGGGTGGTGGGTAGGGGGAAATGGGGAGAAAATTTGCAACTCAAAATATTGCAGAAGTCAATGATGTAAACTAGAAGTTAATAAAGCATTAAAAAAAGAAAAAGCATTGGTCTTGATAAAGCAAATCATAGCCTTGACTCTTTTAAAGAACATAGTTAAGACCACAAAGAATTCCTGGACAGAAGTAATCACAGACATGAGTTTCTTTAATTATTGTGATGGCATCAAGGGACCAGTAAGCAGGAACCCATGTTTACCAAAGGTGTTCCCTGGTATCATGGAAGACGTCCTACATCAGGACCTAATAGGAGGAGCTGCTACATAGAGAATTTCTGTAAATGTTACTTTTTTGCATAAGTCATTGTGGTTGCTATAGCAAGCCCCAAAACTCAACAGGAAGATTTCCATAAAATCCATAACTACAAGCAAGATTGGCCTAAAAACTCACACAACAAGTGCGATGTGGATGGACAGTCCTCATTGCCAAATGTATCTAATGCAGTTGGAGGCATGTCCCATTGTTTTAGTCATTCAGTACATTTATCTTACACAAACATTGCAAATCAATAATAAGCTGGGGCCAGAAAGAGAACAGGCCAACTGTGTATGACCTTGAGCAAGTCAGTTAACCTCTGTTTGCTGAGTTTTCTCCATTGTAAAATGGGTATAATAATAGCACTTACCTCACAAAGTTATGAAGACCAAATGAGATCATATTTGTTAAGTATTTAGAAAACCTTAAATTGCTAAGTAAGCTATTATTATTATTGTTGTTGTTGTTGTTATTATACTATTAAGATAATGGGAAGATAAATACAATTTGTTCTAACAGCCATGAAGGCAACTGAAGCAGACCCTGAAGCAGAGCACTTGGAGCTTGGTCAGACATAGAAGATGCCAAGGTCGTCCACTGCATCCTGGGTCATCCCCAATCATCTTGACTTTTGTCCTGCCACTGGACTTCAGTAACTCTGGAAGAAAGAGTGAGGCTGGTGACTGTGCGACTCTGCCTCACTTAAATCCGATTCACGCTCAAGTCAACACATCACCTCCTGATGTTATTGGTCCTCTGCAAGAATGAAGGACCAACAACAGAAGAATAATGTAGGATTCATGAGATCCAAAAGGTTATGGATGGATGAAAATGAGTGTAACAAGGCTACCACAATTTGTATATGAAAACTGACTTAGAAGTCAGCATCAAGGACATGTATCACTAGGAAAGACATGGCCAGTCATGTACCAAGAGCAATAATTAACAAGAGGACAGCTTGAATATCGAAGCACCCTGTGTACTAGACAGATATTCTATGGAAAATGTGTAGAAGAACATGTATAGGAATTTGCATAGGATGAGACACCACATTGAGATGTCATATGCATTGATGAATTCAAATTTATATGATCACAATTTCTTCACAGAGGAAACTGCTCCATTATGACTTAGGTCTCTTCTAATCCCTCTTGGGGGAGTTAGGTTGGTGAAATGAAATGATTACTCTTATTTTATTGCATTATTTTAATGAAATTATTACAATTATTCCTCCCTTTAAAAATACATAAAAAATCCTGCCACTTTGACTGCTTGTTGGCTTGTCTTTGTGGGGCTCTGATTTGTGTTATTGAAGGACACAAAAGGTTTAAGAACAATGTAGTTCTGTTTTAGCTTAATATGACAACTCATAGTAGACAGGAGTAAAGTCATCAGTTTTTTGTATGACACGCTACAATTAGGATAAGGAGGTAAAAATACAATTTAAATAAGGAGTATGTTTTATGTATGGAGTTACTGAAACTTAAAATTAATGACCTAAATGTCTCTTTTATTCATTTGTGTTGCTTTCTAGCCTTTTTTCTTTACAATGTTCCCAAGCAGTGGCCAGGACACACAGGAGGAAAATTGTTAGAAAAATTGTTTGCATCAAAACGTAAATTATCTGCCTGGGTTTGTGGGCAGTGTGGCCTTCGAATAAAAGTGAATCGGGATGTAAGCAGAATGAGTTCAAAGGGATCTTTATATGTATAAAGAAATGTATACTGTATTTGATTCCCCCACCCCCAAGGAAACAGCACATGAGCCAAATCTTTTTTGTGGATATGCTGGCAAACATGTAGCTTAAGGTCATGGCTTGTAGGTTGACTTGGGTTTTGAATAGGCCCTCCAATGCCCAATATGTCTAGTTTTTATGTAGTGAAAATTAGTCATTTCCTTGTATAATAGATTGCAGCCTATTCTTTTCAGATCGTAAAAAAATACCTTGTGACCCCCTTCTCCTGGGTACCTGCATACTTAAATTTTTTTGGATAGGACCTCAGATTTTAGTACTACAGAGGACTCCTAGCTTCTCATTCCCTTTTAATAATGCTTTTCCTTTACCATTAATCTTAGAGAGGCATTGGAGACTTTTTTCTTGAGTTGTACAGCACATCAGAGGTAGAACTTGAACTCAGGTCTTTCTGAATCTGAGGCAAACGCTTTTATGGTTGCCTCTTAATGATCAATTGGGAGTAGAAAAATATAAGCACTTTTAGTTGCCTTCATGCTGTGGTGAAGGAGAGAACAATTCTCTATTTGAGAAGCCAACCACTCAGAGGGTAGGTGCTCAAGAAGAAATGCTAGCATAGTGACAGAACACTTTACCATGAGTCAGTCAATTGTGGGGTTTTTCTTAAACATCAGGAAGCATTAGAACATCTCCAGTGTCTGTTTATTGGGGTGGGATAGTAGAGAGATCACACCCCACATAGAAGAGCACTCATTAACTCCATCTTCCTCCAAGTTATCTCTAAGCCTGTACTGTGGACCTCCTTCTTATCGTCCCACTGGAACTCAGACTCTGCTCCTGAGACCCAGAGCAGAGAAAGGTGAACTTTCACCTTTTCTTGGTTGAAAGTATGTCATAGCCCCTCTTCCTCCCCAGCTATTTCCAAATGCTGCTTTAGACATGCACTAACCCTTCTCCTACCAACTATTCCCAACACTTGCTCACCTTTACATATTATTCCCTATTAGAAAGTAAGCTCCTTGAGGGCAGGGACTGTCTTCCCTGATTGTAGTTGTATCCCCAGTGGTTGGCATGGTGCTTGGTACATAATAGTTGCTTCATACATGCTTTTGTGTGTGTATGTAATTGAAGGATTAAAAACGTTTGGTAACAGTGTTTGCCTTAGTTTATATAGACCCATTTTAGCTTAATGGGCAGCTAGATGGAATAGTGGATAGAGTGCTGGGGCTGAAGTCAGGAAAACTCTTCCTGAGTTCAAATCTGGCCTCAGACACTTACTAGCTGTGTGAACCTTGGCAAGTCACTTAACTCTGTTTGCATTGGTTTCTCCATCTGTAAAATGAGCCAGGGAAGGAAATGGCAAACCACTCTAGTATCTTGGCCAAGAGAACATCAAATGGGTCACAAAGAGATGGACAGGACTGAACAACAACAACAACAACAATATTTTAGCTTAAAATATGAACTTCTGGTGAGCAGTCATTCAGCATCTTTTAATTTCTTTTCTTTTTTTTTTGGAGGTCAATTGGGGTTAAGTAACCTGCCCAAGGTAATGCTTCAAGTTATTTTGTGTGGGTGTTAAGTGTCTGAGGCCGGAACTGAACTCAGGTCGTCCTGATTCCACGGCCGGCGCTTTACTCACTGTGCCACCTAGCCGCCCCTTTTCCATTCAGCATCTTTTATGTGACATAGCACAATTAAGATAAGAATATCAAAAGATAATATCATTAGTCTTTACTCCCTCTAAAAGGTTCATAAATAAGTAAAAAAGAACCATAGTCATATTCTTGAAATAATGACACCATTTGTCACTTAAGTATCATTACAATGAGGTTAAGACATTGTCAGAAATAAAGGAATATTTTCATTATGCAAATCTCCACAATCAGATTGCCTACTGCACCTGCCTTTTGTTCCTCTCTCCTGTCCTGTTCTAACCTTATCCTGTTACAGCAGTGCCATCTTTCCTTAGTTCTACCATTGCTTCTTATTGTCTTAACCCTGTCAGCTTTATCTCATATTCTATTCTTTATTTAGTCTCAACATGGTCCTGCTGATGCCTCAGCAGACCAGTCCTTGGGAGACTATAATGATCATGAGGATTCACAGCAAAACATATCCAGCTGTCTCTCACCCATTACTCCCACCTCTAGTATTCATGCTCATGGGATGGGTCATTTTCGACACTGGTACTGAAAGCATTTATTGGATATTGGGGAATGAAAGACATGGTTTTGCCTTTAATATGTATTATTTCCATCTTTACTCCCCACCCCTTAGTGGAGAGAGTGCTGGACTTAGAGTCCAGGATACTTGAGTTCAAATTGGTTCTGGATATTTACTAGCTGTGTGACCTAGGGCATGTCACTTACCTCTGTCACCGTTTCCTCATCTTTAAAATGGTAATTACTTTTCAACATTGTTGGGGGATAAATAAAGAGAAAATTTGCAAAGTGATTAGAAAGTCTTAAAGCACTATATAAATCTGCTGGTTTGTACTATTCTTTCACTATAGTTCTAAGAAATTATCCTGTGACATTTCATTTTAATCGTCTGGGGTTTAGGAAGCATAAAATGAACATGAGTTTGTCAGGGTTAAGGCAGGAACTCTGCATATAGTTTTAGGGGAATCCTGCCAATGCCCAAGACATTTCCAGAAATGACCATGACATTGCCTTTTCCCCAGAGATCATTATTTGGGATGAAGATAAAATTGAATGAGCCCTAATACAACCAAATGTCAAGCCACCAAGTAAGAAAGGAATGTGACAATCTTGCATGCGATTTCCTCATGTGTTTTTACACAATGTGGGGTAGAGAATGAAATACTTCCAGAGTCAGGAAGTCATGGGTTTATGTCTCACCTGTGATATATACTGTCTAGTGACCCTGGACAAGTCATTTAACCTCTCAGTACAACTCTTTAAGTAACTCCCTAAGATTAGAAAATTTAGAGAAGCTGACGAGCTAAGTTGACAAAAAAAGTTCCATCATCTGGATGTGACTTATATCAATGAAATCAAGGGTGGCTAGGTGGCACAGTGAATAGAGCATTGGCCCTGATATTCAGGAAGACCTGAGTTCAAATTTGACCTCAGACACTTAATACTTACTAGCCATGTGATCATGGGCAAGTCACTTACCCCCAATTGCCCTGCCTTCCCCCCCCCAAAAAAAAAGCAGCAAAAAAAAATCAATGAAATCACATGTGTGGGCTGAAACAAATCAACCAACCTAAATCCATGGAAATCAGCCTATTGGTATTAATTTTATCCCTACCTCTAAAATATTCCCTCTTGTCTATGTTCCTGCTGTTTTGCCCAGAGATGGGGAGAGATCTACATTTAAAGAAGGGATCTCCATTTAATGAAGTTAGCAAATAGAGCTGTTTTTTTTTTAAATCAAGTTGAAAAGTGACCCTGTTTAACTGCTAGATAACAGGAGGAAATGCCCTATCAAGGGCCGCTATTAGTATTTATCCTACCCAGGACAGCACCAAAAAGATCTAGCCCATGTGCCTGGGAAGCTTCAAAGCTTCCTTCACGTGACCCACCGAAATGTAAGTGGTAAAAGAACTCTTCGGAAACAAATCTGTATATTCTTAATGGCTGTAACCACACTACCCAACATATGTCAAAATTTTAAAGAGAACAGAGACTCCCAATGTTTTGTACAATGTATACAGTTCCTGAGCTTTGATGTGTATGCCTCTTTATTTGTATGAAATTGTCTGGTAAAAAAAAAATCTTTTGTATCTCATTACTGACCTGTCAAACATTATTTTAACTGAAAGAGAAGCTGATGCCTCACAATAAACTTTGAAAAGCCCCTATTTAAAAAACAATTTTGTGTTCATGTGATATATGTATGTATATTTATATATGTATCTATCTATCTATATTTAGCAGTGATTTTTTTAATCTAAGAACATTTCACTGGGAGAAATTTTCTGCATGGGTGTTCACATAGGAATGAATTGAGGCACATAAAAGTTCCCAGCTGCCATGGCTGCACATGTATCTAGGAGGGTGGTGTCTCAGTGGGCTAGGTAGGGAACTTGGGCTGTAGATGACCTCTGACAAGTTGAGATCCTTTCACGCTTCCTTTATAAAGCCCTGTTTTTTCTCCTGAAATCAACGCTCCCCTTCCTCCCCATTCATAAATTGGAAAGGCTTTGATCAATACTATTTTTTAACCATTGAGAGATTGCATAGAAACTTTAGGTACCATTTCAGTTGCTCACTAAGGTAGCAGAGTACCCTTTAGGGTTTATTTTGGTGGAGATGGTGGTAGCAAATATTGACCTGGCTTCCCTTCCTTCCCCCAGCCCACCCCCCACACTACTTTTGTCCACCTCCGTAACATTGTTTGAAGTCTATCCCTTCAGCTTCATTGAGGAGGAGGAGGAGGTAACAATGCTCAAAAATGTTCTCTGACTTAGTCTCAATAAGCTTGAAAGGTCTTGACTTCAGAGGGAAGGAAGTGAGGGATCGGCATAAAAGGGAGTTTCTTCATGACTGAACTGGGTAGAATTATTTTGGAGGAACTGATCTACTTTCCTGTTCACTAGTTGCAAGGGATAGAGGGCAGGGACGGGGGACAGAAGGTAACCGGAGATTCTATAATTGGATCCTCTTGAGGGGGTTGAGAAGTCCCCATATGTCATCAGTTGCCCCTTTTCCTCCCATGTATATCCTTCAATTGTTAATGTCATTGTTGTGGATACTTCAGTCCTCTTCTCCTTTAAAGGCACACAAGGACAAGTTGTACTTAGAAGCTTTAAAGTTACAGTGCATTAGAGCGTCCTGTAGGCAATTAATAATGTGGGCATTGATCATGAGGATGACAGCTCATTACTATTCTAAATAATGTATATCAGACAAAATCAAAAGCGTTGGCAAACTCTGCAGTATGGCAACAAGTTGTTCCCCCTGAATGCCCTCGATTGTTTCCTTCTTTCAAATTCTTAACCAAATGTATGTTTAATGTAGTAGAAAGAGTTCTAGGCTTGTAGTCCAAAGATGAATTCAACCTCATCTCTGACATTTACTAGCTGTGTGACCATGGACAAGTTATGGTTTCCTAAATTCCAGTTATCTCATCTGTGGAATGGGTATACTGATGTCTCCCATCTCACAGAGTTCTTGAGAGAATCAAATGAGATAATGTATGTAAAGCTCTTTTCAGACCTCAAGGTTCTATAGAACTATCAGCCATTATTTAGGTTATATTTTCAGTTAGCCAGGTCTTAACATTTAAAATCTCTGAAAGCTTATTGGGGAATCACCAATCACACATCTCTAATTCACTTTCAGACATCTTGACATCTCAAACTCAACATGTCCAAAATAAGACTCATTATTTCTCTCCCTAAACCCTCCTCTCCCACCTTCCCTATTACTGTAATGGGTAATTCTATTCCCCCCACCAAATTCCTCAGGCTTGTAACTTAGGTGTCACTCTCTCTCACTGACTCCTCACTCTCTCTCACTCCCCATATCCAACCTGACCAAGGCCTATCTATTTCATCTTTATATTTATATTATATATACATATGGATATGTGTATCCCATTCTCTCTTCCAACACTACCACCACTCTGTTACAGATCCTTATCACTTCATACTTAGACTATTGCAATGGCCAAATGGTGCATCTGCCTGCCTCGATTTCCACAACCCTCCATTCAGCCAATAAAGTGATTTTGCTAAAGCATAGGCCCAACCTTTCCCCTACTCAATAAACTCCATGGGCTCCCCATCACCTCCAGGATCGAATACAAAATGCCCTGGCTGGCATTCTAGTTCCTTCAAAAACCAGCCCCTTCCTACCATTCTGGTCTTCTTACACCTTCCTCCTCCCTATGCACTCTTCAATCCAGTGACATTAGCCTTCTTGCTTTTCCTCAAACAATATATTACCTCTCTCAGCTCTGGACATTTTCTCAGGCTGTCCCTCATACCTGGAATGTTCTCCCTTCTCAACTCTACCTACTGACTTCCCAGATTTATTTTAAGTCAACTGAAATCCCATCTTCTACAGGAAATCTTTGCCAGCCCCTCAATTCCAATGCCTCCCCTCTGTTAATTATTTTCTGTTTATGCTATATGTAGCTTATTTGTAAATATTTGCTTACCGGTTATCTCTCTATTAGATTATGATCTTCTTGAGGGAAGGAACTGTCTTTGGTCTGTTTATTTCAAGTGTTTAGCACAGTGCCTGGCATAGAGTAGAAATTTAACAAATATTGATTAATTAATAGAAGGCTATCATACTTTTTTTAAAAAAAGTTAGTCATTTCTTCTATTCTTATCTTGCTAGTATTCTTTCATTCTACCTCCTCTTCTGCAAACACAAAAAATATTTTATTGATTCCAGGAGGTAGCAGGACATAATGCTTGGATTAGTTGTAACTTTGTGGTGTGACTCAAATGTTATTTTTATTTGGCCTGGACCTGTGATTTGGAAGTAGTATTGTACAGTGGAAATAATGATAATAGCAACTAGTATTTAAAATTACCCAACCCCAGTCCTCAAAAAGCTTACATTCAAATTGGTGGAGATAAGACAGATTTCAGGGAGGAGGATTCTGATTTGGAAAGCCACAGGGATAATGATTGGAACTTCAGGGTGGGCAATTGCCTTGTCCTTTCTATAATCAGTGTTTGCTTTGATTGCTATATAATGCCCCCAGGGCGTGTTCTCTGGAGGGGCTGGTCTGGAGGGGAGAAATAGAGACAGAGAGAGATACAGTGACAGGCAGAGAAAGAGAAACAGAGACAGAGACAAACAGAGGGACAGAGGTACAATGCTAGAGACACTGAGACAACACCACAGAGACAGAGACAGACAAAGGGAGAGTATAGCAGTTCCTCAATGATGTTTTATATAGTCTGAAATGATTCGTCCAATTGTTAAGGGCTTAGTGCAAAGGAAGTCAAGGTCACTGGTCCAGTTCCTGAATAGAACCAGTCAGCTTAGGTCTATAGAAAACACTTTTTAAAGGAAGCGCTATCTCTCACATGCATATCTTTGGTTGCAAAAGAGGTCAAATGAAAGAGTGTAGATAGATCAGTAGAAATCTATTCCCAATACTAGAAAAATAATTCCAAGTTCATTTACAGGTAATGAAATAATGGTGTAGCTTTCAAGTCCAAAGAACAAAACACAATTGTAAGAATGATGGGAGAAAAATAACCATTGACATCAGGGTAATTTGTAATGGAAATGTAATTTTTTTTTAACCTTGTGAGCTTCTAGCCTGCCACATGAGTGAAGTGAGCTGAGATGATTTTCTTTAATCAAAGTAATCCCTGCCTAAGAACACCCTATTCTTTTCTTGGCCACTCAGAACCCTGGCTGTTCAGTTACTGGTGGTGATGTAAATCCTGCAGTTCATTATGTACCAGGAGGTTTAATCCCCACTGGGGTATTTGCATTTGCAACCTAAATTCAAAACATTTTTTTTTCTGATGCTTCTCAAACAAATAGCTCAAACTACAAATTCTCTGATGTGAGATCAAGACCCCCAAACAGAATATCTCAGACACATGCACACATAAGCACACATTTATATACACATACACACACATTTAAAGGAAATCTAAACTCACAATGCTGTGGTGGAGTTGTGAGCTATATTGGTGGAGTTTGTTGGTTCAGTCATTTGGGAAAATAGTTCTGAGCTACCCACAATGGTCACAACTACAAATACTCAGCAATACCACTGTTATGCATATTCACTAAAGTGATTTTTTATAACAGGAAAACCTATATACATGAAAAATATTCAGCACTTCTTATCATAGCAATAATGGGAAACAAAGTGTGTGGCCCAGGAAACAAAGTGTGTGACCATCAACTGGGGAATGGTTGAACAGATTATGATGTATGAATATAACAGAATATCATTATGCCATAAGAAATTACAAAAGGGAAAGAGTGAGAAAAGACTGGGAAGCTTGTATGAACTGATGCAAAGTGAAGTGAACAGACAAGGACAAAATTTTATATAATGATTGCAACATTGTAAAAGAAAACAACTTTGAAAAATTTGAGAAAGAGAGAAGGAGAGAAAGAAAGAAAGAAAGGATGAAAGAGAGAAAGAGAAAGAAAGAAGGAAAGAGAGAGAAAGAAAAGAAAGAAAAAGAGAGGAAGGAAGGAAGAAAAAAAAAGAAAAAGAAGGCTGGATGGATAGATAGGAAGATATAGATAGAAAGATAAATAGATAAATAAGAGATAGATGTAAATATGTTTATATGTATACTCATACATACATAGACATGTATATATACATGACATATATGTATGTGTCAATATATACCTATATCTGTTGGTTGGTTGGTTGATTGGTTGTGGTCCTTCATTCTCAAAGAAGATCAAAATGACATCACTGTGCTAGAATCAAGTTAGAGTGTATTCGAATGTAGCTGATCAGACCAATATGACCTCAGAATGCTCTACCACAGGTAGGGCATATATAGTCTGCGTGAACATTTGGGAGAATGTAGAGAAAAGAATCTCTAAATTTTCACATCTCACATTTCTTTTGAGCTACTTCAATTCTACTTTGCTCATACAGCACAACCTCTTAAGATAGACCTTGAGAGTATGCTTAGATTGCTTTTTCTGAAAACTTGTGAGTTTATGAATGTGAAAACTTGCCATATGGAAGTTTTCCATAAAATAGTCTTTTTGGCAAGTGTACAATGTGTATTAAAATAGATCAATAGGATAGATAGATATAAATATGTGCATACACATATGCATATAACATGTGTGCATGTGTATACATGTATAACATATATGCACATACACACATGTATACACATTTGTTTATACATGTGTGTATGTATTTGTATATGTATATGTATAATATACATGTATATGTGTCTGAAAGGGGAGGGAAATGGTGAGAGGCAGATGAAAGGTTGTCATATTCATACCAGAAAAAGAAGAAAATATCAATAATGAAACATTTCAAAATACACAAAAGAACAAGAGGAAGTTCAGAAAGGAACAGAAACAAGCAAGGCATTGTTAGAAATGCCAAGTTAAATTTAATATATACTTTTTAAAAACCAAGCTGAACATAACAGAGATTCATAGAAACATATACAATCCTCTTCCTCTGCTCTTTGTATATGGAAACAATAAAAAAAAGTTTTTTAAAGGAGTCTAAAGTAACAGAGGAACTTATTTCTTATAAATATCTTTGTCCTCACGATCATTGCTAATATTCACACTTTAAGCAAAAATTGTGAGTCATGATCACCACCATCTCTCCCTAATGATTTTTTAATGTTCAAAATGACTTAAAAATCACTATACAGTTGAGCCCTTTTATTAATACCAAGGAAAGGTAAATAAAATATAAATACTTTCATTTCTTAATCATAAAAATAAACTAAATTAATAACATGTATATGGTACTTTTCAATTTGTGAAATGTTTTTTATCTATGCATATTTAATTTAAATATCCTACAAGATAAGGTAGATAAGGGAAGCTAGGTAGTACAGAGGATAGAGCCAGGAAGACTCATGTTCCTGAGTTCAAATCTGGCGTCAGACACTTACTAGCTGTGAGAACCTGGGCAAGTCACCTAATCCTGTTTGCCTCAGCTTCTTTATCTGTAAAATGGCAAACCACTCTGATATCTTTGCCCAGAAAACCTAATATGGGGTCATGGAGAATCAGATATGACTGAAAATGGCTCGATAACAGCAAGAATAAGGTAGGTACTATGGGCATTATCAACTCTACTTATAGATGAGAATATTGAGGCAATGTGAGGTTAGGTGACTTCCCCATGGCCATACTTGTAGAAAGCAGCATGATTAGGTCACAAGGACCCTGGATCTGTAATCAGGGAATCAGAGTTTGATTTCTAGCTTGATTGCTCACCTCCCTAGATGACTTTGAATGGGTAATCCTTCTGGTCCTCAGTTTCCTCAATTGTAAAGTGAAGGAGTTGGGCTAGATAACTTCCAAGGTTATTCCGGAGCTATATCTATAATCTAGAAAGGGGCAACTAGTGGGAATAGTTTATGAAGTTTTTGACCTGGACTTAGAAGGACCTGAGTTCAAGATGTGTGATCCGAGGCAATATATTTCACCTTTCTCAACCTTAGTTTCCTCATCTATAAAATGGGGATAAAAAGATAGCACCACCTTTACAGGGTTGTGAAGAGGATCAAATAGGAAAAAAATCTGCAAAGAACTTTGAACACTTTAGAGCATTACATAAATAATTTTGCTATTGTTCAGTAGTTTCTGACTTTTCTTAACCCTATTTGTGGTTTTCTCAGCAGATACTGGAGTGGTTTGCCATTTCATTCTCTAATACATTTTACAGATGGAGAAACTGAGGCAAACTGGGTTAAGTGATTTGTCAAGGGTCACACAACTAGCAAGTGTCTGAGGCCAGATTTGAACTCAAGAAGATAAATCTTCCCAACCCCAGTCCAGCTGTTCTATGCACTATGATGCCACCCAGCTGCCCAATATAAATGCTAGCTATGACCAGATACTATCATAGAATAGGTGTAGGATTGGACCTTGTGTTTCTGATTCTAAGTCTAAACGTTCATTTACTACACCATGTTGCCCCCAATGTATCATAATCCAACCTATGAGAACATTGTCTCTCCCCCATGTATTTTATAGAGCATTTAACATTGGCCCTCAGTTACTCATTTGGTAGTTGTTTGTGAGGAGATAGATTAATTTTATTTTAAATGTAGTTTGTCATGTGAGTAATTAAACATTGTAGTGAGGGAAATTATGGTTCATTAATTAAATTATTGCACCATACTATGCAGTGGCAAATGAAAACCCCCTTGACTGAAGGTCATTTTCCAAAGTTAGTTCTGAAGAGTTAAATATTTGTTGAGCTGTTTCCAATTATAGGATAAAGTCAACTAGTTTCAAGCCAGAATTCCTCATTTATAACAGCTCTTGCTAAATCACAACACTGAACTTGTAACATCTAAGTAAATACTGCAATTCTGGATGATGAAGAAGACGGGGAAATAAAACTTTAGATACATCCTTCCTATTGCTAGATTTTTTTAAAGCTTGCAATGGGAAGGACAGGGGACTAGGAAAAAACTAAATTTCTGTTCTATTTGCAAACAATTGCTCCCCATCAGATATCTTATAATATGAAAGTGGAAGGTTAAAATGGTTCTTCTCCATGCTTTTTCAGGCTTTCCTCATTCTTTGGACTTCTTTCTTCACCAGTCCCCAGGAACAGTCTCACCCTGGACTACCCCTTCATCACCATTCTCTAGCATTTTTCTCTCCCTGCAAGTTCCCTCCACCCTATAGACCTTTTCACTGATTTTTCAGTTCCTCCTAAACCTCCATTTTAAGGGGGAAGCAGTCTACTCATGTTCTCTTCTTCATTCCTCTCTGGGTTCAGCTTCTAACTGTCCCCAGCCTCCTTTTCAATCCCTTTGCATGAAGTGTCTTCACTCATTAGGATGTAAACTCCTTGAGGGAAATAATTAGTTTTCTTTTTGCTCCTAGTAGTATTTTCAGAGTTTAGCATAGTACCTGATGCATAGCAATCGCTTAATAAATGAACTTATCACTCTGAGGATTCTTTCAAACTGTATAACTTCCAAAGAAAATTCATTAATTTAATTAAACAACCATTTATTAGGCCTCAACTATATGCAAGGCCTTATACTGGGAACTTTGAGAATTTAAAGGGTGAAAAACAAAACAATTCCTGCCCTCATAAAGTTTAATTGGGACAGGGGGGGATGTGGCACAGGACTGTAAATGAGAATGTCACATATATAGACAAGTATAATACAAGACTAGATGTAATAGGAAACCATGTTGCACTGGTGTAATGTTAATGGGATTTAAGGTCTTCCCAGCCCATTAATAGGCCTCAGGTTGAACCCATTAAGGGAAGCTTGGTTGTAGGAAGGCTTTCACACCTTTTGCTAATTTCTAATTAGGTTCTGAGTCAGGAGGGTGATGCCTTCTGCCTCTAAGAAGTGTATACATACTCTGAGTTGGTATTTTGCCTTGGGGGCTCCCTTATGAGATGGATCTTGTGATTCCTGGGTCTAGATTCTGAGTGGCCACATGTTCAGAGCCCCCCAACTACTCAGAGGTAAAAGCTCTCTTGATAAAGGGTTGTATGTAAAGTGTATAGCTTATTCAAGCAGTCAGAGTCCTGTCTGTTGGTCTTTATTTCTCTGCTTGTATTTGTCTGTATTTTCTCTGAAGTTCAGGGTGCTGACTTTTCTCCTGTAATGTAATTAAAATGTATTTTAATTTAATTTAAAAATTGAATGTAATTAAAAAATATTGTTGACCCTTTACATAGTTATCTTTCCTAGTAAAGCAGATCTAAGAACCTGTGCTAGCAGCCATCCTGGGTATGCCAGTGTGGTTGCCACTGCAACTGGAGAGATACTAATTTGAAGTCAGAGGACCAGAGTTCCAATCCCTGATGTTTACTTCCCGAAGGACCTTGGGTCAGTCACTTAACATCCTTTTGACTCTTTTCTCATGTGTGAAATGGAGTTGCAGTAGGTGCCCTCAGGGCCCATGGCAACTCTGGAGCAGATCTTATGATCTTAGAGGCAAGGGATAGATCACTGCTCTTCCAAACAAAATGCCCTGGGAGCATTTGAGGAAGGAAAGGAGAGGATGAGGAAAGAATTCTTGGAGGGGTAGGATTTTTGGAAGGATATTCAGAGGCAGTAATGAGGACTAAAGAGAGGATGGCCCACAGATGCACACATAGGTAGGAGACAGCAGGTTGAGATTTGAACTGACTATAGATCTTAGATCTAGAACTACATCCAATAGAGGTGCTTGGCTTCCTTTAGGTACTGACTAAAATCTGCCCTTCTACAGGAATCCTTCCCTAACTCCTCTTAATTCCAGTGCCTTCTCTCTGTTAATTATTTCCTATTTATTTTTCATATACTTTGTTTTTGTGTTGTTTCCCCCTTGAGATTATAATCTCCTTGAGGACAAGAACTGGATTTCTACTCTATTTGTGCTCCTAGAGCTTAGAATGATATCTGGCACATAGTAGGTGCTTTAATAAATGGTTGTTGAATTGCATTGAATTGATTTGAAATCAGGGATAAGGACAGATTAGGACTGTGATTGCATCCATTTAGTGGAAGTCACACCTGCCATGTAACTTGTAGCCTTAGAGAGATGCTCAGAGGAGAGGCTAAGTGACTTGGCCAGCATCACACAACCAATATGGCACTGGAACACCAGGCCTCCTGGTCACACAGCCAGTTCTCTGTCCATGACATCACTTCTGACTTTCTGCTCTGAGATTGCTATAGAATACCATTAGGCTTCTGGCAAACCCTAAAAAGCTGCTTTCTCTTATGTCTCTGAAATTTTTCAATTATTCACTTGTTTTAATTTTTTAGTTATATCTGACTCTTCATGACCCTATTTGGGGTTTTCTTGGCAGTTGTTAGAGTGATTTGTCATTTCCCTCTCCAGATCATTTCATAGATGAGGAAACTGAGTCAAACAGTGTTAAGTGACTTATTCAGAGTCACGAAGCTAGGAAGCATCTGGAGCCAGATTTAAACCCTGGAAGACTCATCTTCCTGACTCCAGGCCCAGCACTTTATCCACTGAACCACCACCTAACAGTCCCATCTCTGAAATTATGATATGAAAGCATCTTTCTGGGGTTTTACAAAATAACAACTAGTAATAATAAAACAACTAGGATTTATACAATGTTTAAATCTTGCAAAGGGTTTTGCAAACATCTCATTTAATCCTCACAGCATTGATGCTCTTATTATCCCTATTTTACAAGTGAGGAAACTTAAATTAAGAGAGATTGATCAAAAAAGGGGGGGGAGAAGAGAGACAGACAGACAGAGGGAGAGACAGACAGAGAAAGAGAGAGACAGACAGAGAGAAAGAGAGAAACAGACAGAGAGAAAGAGAGACAGAGACAGACAGAGAAAGAGAGAGAGAGAGACAGCAGAGAGAGAGAGAGAGAGACAGGAGAGAGAGAGAGAGAGAGAGAGAGAGAGAGAGAGAGAGAGAGAGAGAGAGAGAGAGAGAGAGAGAGAGAGAGAGAGAGAAAGAGATTGAACCCAAGGGACAGCTAAGTGGCACAGTGAATAGAGCACTGGCCCTGGAGTCAGGAGGACATGAGTTCAAATCCAGCCTCAGACATTTAACACTTACTAGTTGTGTGACCTTGGGAAAGTCACTTAAGCCCAATTGCTCTGCCTTCCCCCCTCCAAAAAGACCAGAGAGACAGAGAGAGAGAGAGAGACAGAGAGAGAGAGAGACAGAGAGGGAGATTGAGCCCAAAACCACATTGCTAGTATGTGCTTGAGGCTATATCTGAGCTCTCAATTTTCCCTGACTCCAGGGCCAACTCTATCCATCGCTCCACCTTGTGACCTCTGATTATTAAACAAGTCTAGGAAGGTAGGTTGTACTTAAATCATGAATGGCTTTAAAGGCCAAATTAGAGAATTTTTATTTTGTCCTGTAGGCCATAGGGAGCCTGTAAAAATTGTGCAATGGAGCAGTAAGATATCTGCATTAGAAATACTTCTTTGAAGAACTATAGAGTCTGAATTCAGACTGAAGCAAACCACCCCTCTTTTTCTTTTTTATTTTGTTTTGTTCCTTCTTTCTTGTTGTTTACTCAATTGATTATAATTCTTCTTTACAACTTGACTGATGTTTAATGTGAAGGTATCTGTAAAACCTATACCAAATTGAGTGCGGCCATGGGGGGTGGGGCACAGAAAATTTGGAACTCAAGGGATTGTAGAACTGAATGTTATAAACTAAAAATAAATAAATCAATATAATTTTTAAAATAAGAAATACTTCTTTGGGGGTTATAGGAAGAAAATTCTGCAGAAGGGAGAGAGAATAAGCAAGTTAATTGGTATAATTGTTTTTAATCTTTTATTAGAAAGGGAAGAAAGATCTGAAATTGAGAAGATGGGTATTCATAATAGAAGAATCAGCCCTCTGTACCTCCCCCTGTTTTTTCCCTCCAATCCAACTGAAGCCAAATCCCTTTAAAGTATAAACCAGATACTTTAAGGAGACCAGGCTGTTGGGAATCTGTTTCATGTAAGTGCCAAGCTCTTAGGGAAAAACCTGCACTATCAGGAGAGTTGGAGACTACGGCAATGCTCCTGTTGGAGCATAATTAAGCAAAATGTCAATCAATGGAGAGACTCCTCAAAAAATGCTTAATAAATGGGAATTCAGATCCCTGACTTCTGTTAGGATTGCCTTTTGCCATCTGAGAACACTATTTATTTTCACTGGAGATCACTATTGCATGGAAGAAATATGGCTCAATGAAGACCTCGGTTCAAATCCTGCTTCAGATGCTTATTCCCTGTGTGATCCTGGGCAAGTCACTTAACCTATCCTGGCCTCAGTTTCCTCATCTGTAAAACGAAGGGCTTAGATTTGTTTTCAATTCCTACATCTGTCACTACCTCTGTGACCTTGAATGTCACTTAAACGTTCGAGGTTTCAGTTTGTTCCTATATAAAATAAGGGGGTGGCACCACCATTTGGCTGCTTTCAGGTACCTTCCTAGTTGGACTTCCGAAATTCCCTAGATCTAGAGTCCTATGATCCTAATTCAAAAGCAGTATCAATGTTTCCATGTGGGGGTGACATGAACACTTGATATTTATACAACAATCTCTTCTAAAGACTTCAAAGTCACTTTAAATATAGTAGTGAAAATATCTTTCCATGTGATTCATGAGAGAGATTAGGAGAAAATACCATTCTCCTTATTTCATGGGTTTGAAAACAGATGGGAAGATTAGCATACAGGTTCCTCTTCCACAGATACTCCAGAGTCAAAGGATGAGATGAATTTGATAATAAATAATTAAAGTTGTTGGTATAATTCTGACAAAAAGAAGCTAGATGACAGCAATAGTAATGGCCTTCTAATTGTTCTCCTTGCCTCAAGGTCTGTCCCAATCCATTCTACTCTGCACAACTGCCAATGGGATTTTTCCTAAAGCATAGATATTGAGTGGCTTTCTATTACTCTAGGATCCAACATGAAGTCCTTTACTTGGCATCTGAAGATCTTTCCAACCTGCTGCCATCTCAGCTCTCTTTCCAATCTCCCCAGACATGCACTCTATAATCCAATCATTCTTGCTTGCTGGACCTTTCTTGTAAAGCACATTCCATCTTTCAGCTCCCTGCTTTTGCTCTGGCTCTCATTCCTGAAATGCTCGACCTCCTTAGTTCTGCCTCTTAAAATCTATGCCTTCCTTCAAGACTCATTACTAACGGGGGGAGGGGGAGGTTGGTATTGCAGCGAATAGATCACGGACTCTGGAGTCAGGAGGACCTGAGTTCAAATTGACCCCAGACACTCGACACACTTACTAGCTGTGTGACCTTGGGCAAGTCACTTAACCCCAATCACCTTGCCTTCCCGCCTCCAAAAAACAAACAAACAACAAAAAGAATTTATTACTAACACTGTCTTCTGCAGGAAGTTTTTCCTGCTTCTCCATAATTGCTTTAGCTTCCCCTCCCCATTTCCTTCAAAAACTACATAAACACCTTGTATGCACCTACTTATTTACATGTTGCCTCCCCCTATAGCACATAAGCACAAAGACAGGATTTTTTTTTCTTTTTCTTTGCATACTCTAGCACTTACGATAGGTCCTGGCACATTTTTGTGCTGGTCAGTAGTTTCAGTTGTGTCCAATTCTCTGTGACACCATTTGGGGTTTTCTTGGAAAAGATACTGAGGTGATTTGTCATTTCCTTCTCCAGCTCATTTTACTGATGAGCAAACTGAGGCAAACAGGGTTAAGTGACTCACCCAGAGTCATACAGCTATTAAGTGTCTGAGGCCAGATTTGACTCAGGTCTTCCTGACTTCAGGCCCAGTGCTCTATCCACTTTGCCTCCTGGCTGCTTTCTTTAATGACTTGCCCAGAGACACAAAGTCAGTAAATATTTGAGGAAGGACTTCAATTCAGTGCTTCCTGACTGGAAGAAGAGTTCTTACCTATTGAGCCACTTAGCTGGCTCCTGTCCTGGTGCATAGTAAGTACTTAATTAATGTTTATTGAATTGATCGATTGACCTGATCCATCCAGATAATTAAAAAGGAAAGTGTGTATATATTATGTTTTTGTAAACCATCTTCAAATATTTGAGTTTCCACTCTCTGAAGATTTACAAAATACAGAGAAGATGGACCTCATTGGTCATCTGGAGATAGCCACTCCATCTCTGGAGATGTTCTCAATGATTTTTATTACCGGTAACACCGGTGCATATCTCTCTATTTATCTTCCTGTCTATCTATCTATCTGTGTCTGTCTGTCTATCTATGTGTCTATCTCTTTGTATATATGTATATATGTATATATATATGCACATATAGATATATAGAGATAAGTTTTTTTTAAAAGCTTGGAAATAAATCATGTAATTGATGATTCTGACTATATGACCCCTAAGTTTCCTCCCATCATTGAGATTCTGAGATATGGTATGATATGATAGGCAGTGAGGTGAAATGAGACAAAATCAGATAGCATAAAATGTAAGATACTATACCATATTTACACATTTGCCAGTTAATTTCGAAGTAGACATTCATTCTTTAATTAAGTTTTTTTTTTTTAGAAATTACACAAGATTGGGCTTGATAGATGGAGTTCAAATTAGGATCAAAATCTGTCAGGATATAATCCATAAAGTGGATAAATCACATATAGACTCATGTAAAAAGTAGTGGGAGATAAAGGGAGAGTATTTAAAAAAAAAGATCAGATTGTGGATGGCCTTGGATGACAAGATCACAAATTTTAACTTTATCACATAGGTGATGGAGAGCCATTGAGGGTTTATGGGAAAGGAGTTATTTATGCAAAGTGTTGTTTTAGAAAGATGTTCTAGTTACTCTAACTCATCCGTACATACAACAAATAGACACATGCATTTAAAAATCATATTATGTTTTCCCAAGAATGATCACAATTGAGTGGAAGATATCAGAGAAGGAAGATAAGGCAGAAAGAAGATAGACTTCTACTCAATCCTAACCTTCATGATGGTCAAGATCCTCTAGCAACTGAAAGAGAAAATAAATATGCAAGAGAAAGATGCCTCGTTTTAAGTGTGAAATCATTCTTTATAAAATCTTTAGTGATTCTAACTATGCTCACTGGTACATCCTCTGGAGTAGTGGAGGTTCTGAAGCCTTGTTGTCCCAGCTTGGCCTCACCACTGAAGCAAGTTAAGGTATAGAGAGATTAGGAATCTGTATGTGGTTAGATTCAGTGCCCCTTAGGTCAAAGACATGTTTCACAACACAAAACAATGGCATTGAACCAAGTGGACTTTTTCATCAAATGATCCTACCTATTGCTAGACTCCTGTAGAGAGCACGTAGGAATGATTTTTTTTTAACTAGGAATGTTTGTGAGCCAAGTAATTTTTTTGTTTGTTTGTTTGTTTTTTGTCCCTGAGTTTTGTTCTGTTTTGTTGTAAGGTCACTTGCATTGTTGAATTAAACAAACCATTTCTGTAAAGCTGATTATAGGAAAGCAGCAGGTCCAGTATGGTATCCTAGAAGGGGCAGTTGACTCGGGGCTAGCTAGGGGCCAAGTAAAAGAATGAAAAGAGCGACATTCAACAAATGTCAGAGGAGCTGGGTTTCAACTTTTCAAGCTCGGCCATTCACTACCTGTGCAACCTTGGGCCAATCATTGCCTCAGTACCTCAGTCTCCTCCTCTATACAATGGGAGTGTTTAAACCAGATGACCTAATTACCAGTCCACATTTAAAAGACCATAAGATGAATTATCCTCCTGTGACTATTGCAGCTAAAATTGTAGTAGTTTGTGGGCAGTTCCTTTGTGTGAGATTACTGGCCTACTCTGGCATGAGACAATCCAATATAGTGTACTGAATGAGCTATTGTAACCTTCCTTTGAAATATTTTTATATAGGCCAGTTAAAAGAATTCCTTTGACCTTTCTAGTCTCGACTGAGTGACCTAAGTCACCAAGAATCCTTGGCTTCAATGCCCAGCCCCATTCGTCACCACAGCAATGGGATGACAATATTTATCTCCAAGGTATTCCAAATTATTTCTCCAAGAAAGTACAGAATGTACTCAGGCTATGTCAAGATGCTTGGCCCATTTTCTTTTTGACAAAATTTCATGACCTCCAAGACACAAGATGATGATTTGAATTGAGTGCACTATATATCCATGTAAAAATGTATATGCATGTAGTATATATGTATGTATATGTGTATGTATGTATTTTTCAGTTAGGACATCTCATTTCATTGATATAAGGGAGCTCTCCAGGGAATGGACTCTCCCAATACAGGTCAGTACCTATCTGAAATGTCTACTCTTAGACCATTTCCTGGGGGCACTGAGAGCTTAAGTGACTTGCTAGAATCATACAGGCAATTTGAGTCCAAGATAGGACTCAAACACTAGTCCTCCAGATTCAGAGGCTGGGTCTTTATATATTCCTCCATGTTGCCTTGTAACATAAGGGAAAGATAAGATTGTGAACAAAATATGCTAGGGAAGGAAAGGTATCATTCTGAGCATCTCTGGGTCAACTGTAAACAGATGGAATTTTGATTTTCTTGGAACAGGTTGTAGCTTCAAATCAAGGAAAGAATGCAATGGTAGGTAGAATATTATGAAGACTTTATACCACAGGGGATACAAAAGAGAAATAAATTAATCTCAAAGGGAAAGTTGGAAGGAAATGATGATTGCTGAGACTTTCCAGCTCACCAGCAATCAAGCACACAAGCAGGTACACAAACCCACAGATAGACAGACCTCCCTCCATTACCAACACACACACAGACACACACACAAACAAACAATTTTCAAGAAAGGGTATTATTATCCTTTTTGTTTTTAATATGACCTTCATCTGCCAATATAATCTTCTACCCTTCCCCATCCAGAAAGTCATAATTTTTTAAACAAATGGGAGAAAAATAAATAGATCCACAAACTTCATCAACACATCAATTATATATATGCAACATACCAGTCAACCCAATCTCCCCCTTTCAAAAAGGGAGGAGAAGGGTAACAAGAAACTATTCCTATATAAAAAAAAATCCTTAATGGCAAGAATTCACAATTTGCTAACTTCATGGTGGTTTCCTATACATGTGGAACCCAACACTGAAATTTGCAATTCCTAGTTGGTGAATGCTCGAACATGGAAGATGTTTTTCTTGTGTACTAGCTATACAGAGAGCATTGCTATGGATAATTCCCCAAGGAAACACACACACGTTCACTCTCATTCACTTACTAAAACCTTCCTATCACCAAAAAGGGATGTATTATTGGGTACAAAAATCTGGCAGAGTTTCCTTTAAGGACTCACTCCCTGTTTACTTACAGGCTCTTGAATCCTAACTGAAGTATTCACAGACAACAGTTCAACATATGAAACAGCAGGGCTTATGACATTGATATTTGCTTTAAGCTCTGAGCAGAAAAGAAAACACATTTCACACAAGCAAAAAAAAGCTAAAAGAAAAAGTTTTAGAAATGTAAAGTAAAGACACATGGGAGGAAAAAAAAGGAGAGTTAATGGGAACCAAAATAGATTTTACTGTTGAGTTTAATCCTTTCTCCTAGGCACCCAGAAATCAAAATGATTCCCCAAGTCTTCCTTCTCAGTGGCTGCTCAGAGCTGTCATTATAATCAATCAGTCAACAAGCATTTATTCGGTGCTTATGTTGTGCCAAGCACTGTGCTAAGTTCTGAGGAGACACACACACACACACACACACACACACACACGCACACACACACACACAAGAAGAAAACAGCACCTGCCCTCAAGGAGTTCATATTCTAATGGAGTTTTAACTAAAAAAAATCTAGGTTGCTATTATCACTCATTTCAAGGTTTTATCATACCTCTTTGTAGAAATGTCTCTTTTAAGTTGGAGAAGCTAATGAGACTTACATCTCTCCAGAGTTTTTTTATTTTATTTTTTATGTGCTCCATACTTAATTGATATTTGGTTACCAATAAGTGACTACAGTATAATGGAATTTAAAAAAAACACTATTTAGACCTTTTTTTTGGTGCCGGTGCTTAAATTTTTCTAGCTTTGATAACACCAGAACATTTTTTTGCCACTATTAAGTAAATAATGTTGATTAACTGTATCCCTTCTCCACCTTTGAGACATCTGTGATCTCATTAGCAGGTCACACTTCCCCCGATGCAGATAACAACTCCATCCATATCGTTGTTTTGAATTGGATAGTATTCTTTTGCAGCAAAGAGAAAATGATAGTGATAAGTTCCATATGTGAAGAAGGATCCCTGTATGGATGGGGGCTTATTGTTGTGTGTGGCTTGAAAGGAGTCAGAGTAGACCTCTCTGTCCTCTTCTTCCTGCACCTTTCTCCAAGGAAGGCTTTCATTCCTGCCCAGAAGGAAAGCAGGAGGTTGGGTCCAGAGGCCACCACTCTGCTTTTCTCAGAGAGAGGCGATCTTTGGCTAGAAGTATATCTATCTTCTCCCTTATTTATTGATCATCTATGGAATATGACTGAGTTCCTTCTAACTTCTGGTTGCTTTGTCATTTGGGGCAAAAGGGGGACTTCAAGCTCTATGCCCAAGGCTTGACTCCTTTCCACCAAATACCAGTTCCACAATGAGCACATATAATCAATAGCAAAGAAGGCCATTTAACCAAATCTTAGCAAAGCAGAAATTGGAGAAGGAATACATAAGGGAATATATTCCAGGCAACACATAGTGAAGGACCTCTTCCACTGGGAGTGAGGTAACTCAGCTCAGTCAAGAGAGGAGGTCCTGGATTTCACCAATGGGGAAATTCCCCAAAGTCTCTAAAGCAGCAAGTGAGAAATAGGGACATGATGGAGACTGTTTGCTTCTCTCATATCTTCCCAGAGTCATTTCCTTCAGCACCCAGAAATGGGGTTAGTCTATTCCACCTTCACTCTTGAAGCTGGAAGCAACTAGGTGCTCAAAGGACACTCAAAGCTTGACCAATACCAAAGTGGACTGGCTTTGAAGAATCCCAAAGAAGGACTCCAGTTTGAATAGGCCCCAAAAGGAACAGACTCTGAAAAGTCCTAAAGGGAGACTTACAGGGGACTCTTAGGGCTGAGCCAAAATGGCAGAGAAAAGGCAGGGGCTCACCTAAGTTCTCCCACAAACCACTCTGACCAATTTTAAATAATGCCTCAAAACAAATTCTCAAGTGGCAGATCCCAAAAAGGATGCGGTGAAATAATTTTCCAGCCTAAGATGATTTGGAAAGTCTGTATGAAAGATCTGTTGCACTAGAGGAAAGTGGAGCTCAGTCCACTGCAAGCTGCGCCCCCCCCCACACCCCAAGCAAACCAACAGCAGTTTTGGAGGAGAGTGAATCAGCAGTGTTTCTAGCAGTTTCAAGATTGCTTAGCCCACAGAGGGTAAGGGTATCAGACAACTGCTCAGAAGGAGATTACAGGATTCCCTTTGCTTGCACTAGGGACAAGACTCTGTTGCATTGCCCATGCTTGGATCTGAATCTCAGTCTTGTGACACAGTCCCACAGCAAGCAGAAGCACTAGCACAGTAGAGCTTGCTGCTGCTGGAGAGTGGTGACCATAGTCACAGTTCCAGGATGGAGACCAGAGTACAGACCAGAGCACAGGTCAGTAGAGGAGTAAACATACCTCTTCCTAGATCATACCACCTTGAAATAATTGAAAACTTACAGGTCCTCACAATTGTCTCTGAAAAGAGCTGCACAAAAATCCTAAAGCTTGGGATAGTTCCCTTTCAACTCTAGAAGCATAACCTCACTTTAGCATAGAGTTAAAATTCAAGAAATAGGCTGGGAAAAATGAGCAAATTGCAGAAAAACATCCTGACTACAGAAAGTTACTATGATGTCAGGGAAGATCAAAACACAGACTCAGAAGACTAAAACAAAGTCAAAACTGTTACATCCAAAGCCTCAGAAAAGAGGTAAGAATTGGTCTCAGGTCATGGAATAAGTTAAAAAAGGATTTTAAAAATCAAGTAAGAACTGTAGAGGAAAAATTGGGAGGAGAATGAGATTGATGCAAGAAAATAATGAAAAAGAGTCAACAACTTGGTAAAGGAGGCCCAAAAAATATGGAAGAAAATAATACCTTAAAAAAATTGGCCAAATGATAAAAAAGGAGCAAAAATCTAAGGAAGAGAAGAATGCATTGCAAAGCAGTATTGGCCAAATAGAAAAAGATTTACAAAAATTCACTGAAAAGAACTCCTTAAAAAGCAAAATTAGTGAAACGGGAAAAAAGAGGTACAGAAATTCCCTGAAGAATAGAACTTAAAATGTAGAATTAATGAAATGGAAAAGGAGGTAAAAAGCTCATTGAAAAAAATAATTCCTTAAAAATTAGACTTGGGCAACTGGGAGATAATGACTTAATAAGATGTCAAGCAACAATAAAACAAAATCAAAATAATGAAAAAAAAAAGAAAATGTGAAATATCTCACTAGAAAAACAACTGACCTGGAAAATAAATCCTGGGGAGATCATTTTAAGGATTATTGTACTACCTGAAAGCCATTATAAAAGAGACAGAGAGAGAGAGAGAGAGAGAGAGAGAGAGAGAGAGAGAGAGAGAGAGAGAGAGAGAGAGAGCCTAGACCTCATCTTTCAAGAAATTGTCAAGGAAAGCTACCCTAACGATCTAGAAGCAGAGGATAAAATATAAATCAAAAGAATTCACTACTGATCACCTCCTGAAAGAGATCCCAAAATGAAAACTCCCAAGAATATTATAGCCAAATTCTAGAACTACCAGGTCAAGGAGAAAATATCACAAGCAGCAAGAAAGAAGTGATTCAAATATATAGAAGAACCACTATCAGGATAACACAAGATTTAAAATCTTCTACTTTAAGGGATCAGAGGAATTGAATATGATATTCCAGAGCACAAAAGACCTAGGATTACAACCAAAAATCATCTACCCAGCAAAACTGAGCATAATCCTTCAGGGAGAGGGATGGAAATCCAATGACATAGAGGACTTTTTAAGTATTTCTGCTGAAAAAATATCAGATCTGAATAGAATATTTGAATTTCAAATATGTCTCAAGAGAAGCATAAAAGGTGAACAGGAAATAGAAATCATAAGAGATTCAATAAGATTAAATTGTTTACATTCTGTCATGAGAATGCCTAAGATCTTCCTCATTATTAGAGCAATTAGAAGTATAGATAGACAGAAGCCACAGGTATGAGTTGAATATGATGAGATAATTACCTAAAATATATAATTAAGGGATGAAAAAGAGGAATATCCTGGAAGAAAGTGAAAGGGAGAGGTAGAATGTGGTAAATTATCTGATATAAAAGAGGTGAGAAAGAATTTTAACATTCATTGGAAAGGAAAATGGGGGGAGATTTGGGGGTGGTGGAGTGTACGAACCTTTCTTTCATCAAAATTAACTCAAATAAAGGAGAAGATACACACTCATTTGAGTATAGAAATGTCTTATCCTGAAGTAAAATAGGTAGGGAAGGGGGGAGGAGTTGTTAGAAGGGAGAGCAGATAGGAAGAGGTGAAAGTCAGAATTAAAAAAACAGAAGGGTGAAAAGAGAGAGCAGGATAAATAGGGGAAATGGTATGGAGGGAAAAAAATAGTAGCCATTACTGCAAAAAAAAATACAGCAAGTTTCTCTGATACAGACTTCATTTCTCAAATATATGGAGAAAGTTACAAGTTTATAGAAACAAGAGTCATTCCTCAATTGATAAATGGTCAAAGGATATGAATGAGCAGTTTTCAGATGAAGTAATCAAAGCTATCTATAGTCATATGAAAAAAAATGCTCTAAATCACTACTGATTAGAGAAATGAAAATTAAAACAACTCTGAGCTACCATCCCACACCTGTCAGATTGGCTAATATGACAGAAAAGGAAAATGACAAATGTTGAAGTGGATGTGGGAAAATTGAAATACAAATGTACTGTTAGTGAAGTAGTATACTGATTTAAACATTCTGTAGAGCAATCAGTAACTATATTCAAAGGGCAATAAAATCGTGCATAACCTTTAGCCAAGTAATACCATTACAGAATCTGTTTCCCAAAAAAAAAAAACTTTTAAGAAAGGAAAATAATCTATATGTACAAAAATCCTTATAGTAACTCTTAGTGGTGGCAAAGAATTAGAAATTTAGGGATACCTATCAATTGGGGAATGGCTAAACAAGTTTCTGTATGCTATTTTGATGGAATACTACTTTACTATAAGAAACAATGAGCAGGATGTTCTCAGAAAAACTTGGCAAGATTTACATGAACTGATGCAAAGTGAATGAGAAGAACTGGGAGAATATCATATACTATAACAGCAATATTGTATTATGATCAACTGTGAATGACAGCTATTCTCAGCAATACAATAATCTAAGACAATTCTGAAAAATGTATAATAAAAAATCTCCACAGAAAGAACTTATGGAGTCTGCATACAAATTGAAGCATACTTTTTCTTTACATTATTTTACTTAGTTTTTTTGTCTGTTTTCTTTCACAACATGACTAACATGCAAATATATTTTGTATGACTACACACATACAACCTATATCACTGCTTGTCTTCTTAATGGGGGGAAGGAGGGAAAGGAGAGAAAAAATAAAACTCAAAAAAATTTTAAATGAATGTTAAAAATTGTTTTTATAAGTAATTGGGGCATAAATCAAACCTTGAAGTAATTAATTAATTAAAAATAAGGGGACTGGAAAAAATTAGACAGGTATAGCCTTTCTCTCCCCTTGCCAACTCTGCCCAGACCCTCACATAGGACAGGGCATTCATCTCTACCAATCAGGAGAGTGTCTCATGCCAATTGGCCTTGGAACACAGTTTACACTTTCAACCAATTTTTTTCCCTCCCACCAGCCCACAACCCCATATTGAGAAATAAAAACAAAACTGTTATAAACATTTAGAGCAAAGCAAATATATATCCACAAATTCCACATCCCCCCTGAAAAAAGTCTCACTTTTCATTCAAGAGTCCCTACAGAGGCCATGTTTGATTGTATGTCCTCTAACATATAATGGTTGGTTAACGGATTGACCAGAGTTCTAATGTCTTTTGATTATTGCAAATTTACCTCCATTTTGCATTCCAGTGACCTTTATATTATGTATCATTTATGGCTTTCAGGCAAATCTCTGAGATTAAAAATTGTAATATACCTGCATTATCCATCAGCACAGGGAGTATCCTGACTGGCAGTTTCCTAACTCAATGAAATCACAGGTCTGGACCAAAAAACAAATTCTCCCAATACCATGAAGTTCCATAATTTGTAGCCATGTAGCATCATTAAGAGAATTTTTTTTATAAAGACTTGGTAGGCTTTTGTTGCAAAGGGCTGAACACTATGGGATGAATCTGTCATCTGTTGTTGTCACTGACTTGTTTCAGTTGTTTCCAGCTCTTCATGATCCCTTTTTGGGGTTTTCTTGGCAAAGATAATGGAATGGTTTGTGATTTCTTTCTACAGATTATTTTACAAATGAGGGACTGAGGGAGACAAGATTAAGTGACTTGCCCAGAGTCACACGGCCAGTAAGTGTTTGAGGCAAGATTTCAATTCAAGAAGATGAGTCTTCCTGATCCAAAGCCTCGTGCTCTATCCACTATGCCACCTAGCTGCCCATGAGTTCAATAGGATTAGCAAAAATGGCTTCCACATATAGGAATATTTGGAAAACAGCACTGTGAATAGGAAATTCTTCTCTTTATACTCTGTTAAGAACATCCTCTGTAAAATTGACAATGATATTTAGCTGACCATCTAGGTCCTTATTTCCCACCTCACTTGATGTCATTAATCAAGAAATTATTGAGCAAAGTTATTTCAGTAATGACATTTACCAATGGTCTTAAAATTTTAATATATTTACAGGAAATCACTCATTTGAAGAGCACTTTCAGGGTTACATTTTGCTTTATCAAATCAAATCCTTTTTAAAAGAATTATAAAAATGAGACCCATACTTGCTACACCTTTTGGGTAGCTGTGCTAGGGTTTGCAGAAAGGGGGAAAAAGGAGTATTAAGATTTCAGAGATTAAGGTTTCTGTGGCCCTGGAGCAAGAAAATGAATTATACTTCATCAAGAACATTTGTGCATGACTAGGAAACTATGTTGATTGGTTGTTGTCCTTCATTCTCAAAGAGGACCAAAGTGACAATAATGTTGGGGTCAAAGTACAGTGTGTCCAGCTGTGGCTGACCAGACCAGAAGCCTCTACCACAGGTTGGGCACAAATAGTCCAAATGAATATTTGGAGTGGAGATAGCTCTAAATTTCTGCATCTCATGTTTCTTTTGAGCTACTACAATCCTGATATCACTCATACCATTTTACCTAAGAACTATATAAGAGCCCTTTAAAGGCTATACAGATGGAGGAATGCTAGAATTGGAATCCAAAGGAAATGAGTTTGAATCCTAGACCTAACACCTGTATGACTTTGGTCAAATCACTTAACATCTCTAGGATTCAGTATCATCCACTGTAAAAGGGGGAAGTTGGACAAGATCTTCTCTGAGGTGTCTTCCAACTCTAGATTTTGTCATCTTCTGAATCTATGATTTTTTCAATGTGGGTGCTCCTTCAAAATATGCAGACTGCAACATCTCTAAGCCTCCTTATTTACAAAGTTATTGTCCATATTCTCCTGAAGTCCTGCAAAGAGGACACACACAATTCACTGACAGCCTTCATGAAGACTGTTCAGATTTGGGGGCAGCAATTCAGTGTTAAGGCTGCTTATCAGCTATCCTCTCTCCCTTTATGACAATCTCACCTCCTTTTCTGATCCAATATTTTCTGAATTACATCTTTTGTTTTGTTTTGGGTTTTGGTACTTAAGTCAACATAGGAAATAATACAACAATAACAACAGCTAGCATTGATATAGCACTTTCAGATTTACAAAGCATTTTACAATATTGTCTCACTTTATCTCACAACAACCTGAGCGTGTAAATATTACTAACCTCCTCATTCTTTTTGCTTAAAGGAAACGGAGGCTCTGAAAAGTTAAGTAAAAAATACAGGGTCACACAGTGTTTGAGGGCAGATTTGAGCCTAGATTTTCCCTGGAGGGTGCTGATAAATGTTTAACAAGTATCTATCCAAGAAAAAAATGTACTAAAACAAGACATTTTTACATTTATTTATACTTGTGTTTTATACTTATTTACATCTTCTCCATCACTTTAAGTCTAGATAACAAACAACACAATAAACAAAGCAAGCTTTGATTTGTAGTATTTGATAATTTCTGAGTGTTGTGTTAACACTATAAACAATGATCAAGTCAGACTCAGCATATCACTGGGTCTTCTTCACTCTAGGTATATCTCCCTATCCACTGGGCCACCTAAGAATTACAGACTTGGGGCGGCCAGGTAGCACAGCGAGTAAGAGCACCGGCTCCAGTGTTGAGAAGACCTGGAGATCGAATCCCAGGCTCACACACTTAGCTCCCACCCAGAAACACCTGGCCGTGTAACCTTGAGCAAGTTACTTAACCCCAATTGCTTAGGGGCAGCCAGGTGGCTCAGCGAGTAAGAGCACCGGCTCCAGTGTTGGGATGACCTGGATCAAATCCGGGCTCAGATACTCAGCACCACACCCAGAAATAACTGGCTGTGTAACCTTGAGCAAGTTACTTAACCCCGATTGCATTAAAAAAAAAAAAAAGAATTACAGACTACTTGTCACATATCATCCCTGGAAAATTTTGTTGTTGTTGTTTGGTCATTTCAGTCATTTCTGATTCTTCATGACCCATTTAGGGTTTTCTTGGCAAAGATATATGTATGTATGTGTGTATATGTATATGTATGTGCATATATACATTTGTATATGTGTGTACATGTATAAAAGTCTTCAAAATTCAAAAAGAAATAAGAGAGCAAGGAGATAGGAAAGGGAGGGAGAGGAAAATGGAAAGACCTTCAGAAGGGGGTGGGTAGGTTAAAGAATAGGAGAACAAGGCAATGGGTAGAAGTAAAGCAGAGGAGTGAGGAGGGATAGCTTAAATAGGATGAGAAGGATAAAGAGGAAAATTGGAAAGGAGGAAAATATACAAGTAATAATAGCTTAGAATGTGAATGGGGCAAATTTACCTATAAAATAGAAAAGGGATAACAGTTTAAAAATTTGAATTGAATAATATGTTGCTTTCAGAAAACTAAATAAAAATGAGAGATACATACAAAGATAAAATAAAGGGCAAGAGTAGAATTTAGTATGAAAAAAAGAAGGGATAGTAATCATGATCTCAGACTGTTTAAGTAAAAATAGACAATCAAAAGTGAAAAACAGAGAAATTGCACTATGAAACTAGAAATATCAACAATATTTTTCAATATTAAGATCATTAAAATACCTAGGCAGTATAAAATATGTATATATATACACACCAAAACACACACAGGAACTATACGAATATAAACATAAAATACTTTTTATACAAATAAACTCAGATCCAAATAATTAAAATAATATTGATTATTCATGGCTATACAAACCCAATATGATTTTTAAAATAATAATTTTACCTAACTAATCTATTTATTCAATGTTATCCCAATTAAATTATTAAAAAATATTTTTCTGAGTTAGAAAAAAATAATAACGACGTCCATTTTGGAAGAGAAAAAGGTCAGGAACTTCAAAGAAACCAAGAAAAAAAAAGATGCAAAGGATGTAAATTCAGCAGTATCAGATCTTGATGTGTAAAAGGGATAATTATGATCATTTTATATTAAAATGTTCTATAAATAAAACTTATGTAGCCAAGAATAGAAGAAATGTAGAAAACTGAGGAAAATCTTTCATAGACAATCTGTCATAGAGGATGTGATTGAGTTAGAACACTGATGTGGTGTAAGAAATGATGAGCTGGTTGATTTAGAGAAATATTGAAAGACTTGGATCTATGAAAGAAGATTCTATCCACCTTCACAGAAACAGATGACATGTAGAAATAAGCATATTACAGTCTTAGATACATGTGCATGAGTGAATATATGTGTATGTTTATAGATATCTATTTGTGTATATATATATATATGTAGGTATATATGATATTCATGCTTAATTTTCACTTTCTTAAGAGTAGAGGGGTAGGGGGAAAGTAAATTAAAAGTTCACAGCAGCAAACAAAAGAAAACCAACAAGGAAGCAGCTGGGCAGCTTTGAAAACAATATGTAGTATTTATTATATAGGGGGTTTTGGGAAATGGAAATTTGTTGTTTTGTATTGAATTTTCTTTGTCAGCTGTGTATATGGCAATGTTTTCTTTTTTCTTTTCTTGTTTTCTATTTAAGTTTAAAATTTAAAATAGTATTTATAAAAACACCCCAGATTGATTCAGAATCTTAGGACATGGTTCAGGGCTTTTTAGAACATGTAAACTTCCCATTTCCTCAATCTCCTAAACTCACATGACATATATTAGCACTGTTTCAACTAGGCTGTGCTTTGGATCTCACCACAACCATGACCACAACTGATCCAATTCCATGATAAAAAATTCTGACCTTCTGTCTAATCATAACATTACATTATTTTATCTCTGGCTATCTTTTATCTATCCTAAGCCTATTCTTCACCCTGATCATGATTTTCAGTCCCTTCCTCACTCAGTATTTTCTCTGGCCATTATCCTACCCTTACTTTATTTTCCTTACTTTCTCATTTAGTTAGTCAGTTGAATTCAACACTGAAATTATTCTAGTCTCATATCCCTTGCTCCATTAGACCATCACTGCTTATCCCTTGCCAAACCCCAGACCTGGGTTACTCTTACCATCTGCCTCCTCTTTCCTCCTTACATGATCTTGAATGGAATTGGAAAAAACAATTCAAATGAGTCTACTGGATCCAGTGATATTTCTGATAACTGAACCCTGGCTGAAACAAAATAATCCTTTTTACTGCTAGGATTGTTTCCATCATGAACACTGCAAAGTGAAACAACCAAACAAGGTCCACAAGCACAATTTTCTTTGGCCACACACTCCCTTTATGTGAGCTTTAGTGCTATATTACTTCATTTGTTTCCATTCTCCCCACAAATTCTCTGCGAATTTATGAGAGTATACCCTTGTTTGGAGGGGGGGAGGGGGGGAGAGGATGTTTTATAGTTAATGTTATTGCACGTAAAATTAGTCAATATTATTTCTTTGAGCTAATTGTGTTAAAGGCAAGAGCACCAGTGGGAGCTTGTGAACAAGTATGGGCTTTAGGGATAGACAGCCTCAAGGTACTCCTTGAACCTTGAGGTAACAGTCATCATCTGCAGAGTAGCCAAGGGGAGATGAGACCCAAACTTCAATATGTAAAGTTATGGTAAAGAGTCACAGATATTAAGGAAGAGTGGTTTGCTTGATATTCTCACTCAAATCTCAAAATAATAAAAGTCACTTTTCTAAACAAGAAGAGCAGAGAGCGAGGAGAGAAGGGGAAAAGAGGGAGAAACAGAAGGACAAAGGGAGGAAAGTGAAAAAATATAAAGTACGGGATGATTAGAGAAGAAGGAAGGAAGGTAGCAATAAAATAAAGGAGTAAAAATGTTTGAACATGGACAATGGTATAATGAACAGAGGGAGCGAAGGGAAAAAAAGACATTCTCACTTACAAAGTAAGAAATGGGTATGTCTTCTATGAGAAAGATCAATTGGCTGAACATGTTTTTCACTTCAATTGTTTCTTTATGGAATGACTCAGAACCCTTACCAGAATGTGCTGACCACAGATTTTGATTATATCAATCACCAGGGACTTCCCATATAGGAATTGTGCAGAAGATAGAGTAGCAGGGATACATCATTTCACAACATACATCAAATGATGTAACTAAAAATTGTAGTCAAGATAATACTTGGGCCATTGTGACAAAGAACCTGTAAAGACAACATTTTTTTCAAAGGCATGATGAATCATTAAAACATAATAAACTAGCTGTGGGATTGTCAGAAGTCATGAGTTGAAGTCCCAAATAGTTCTGATACTTTCTGCCTCAATGACCCTATAAAATTCCCTTAACTGTAAACTTCAAATGAGGATTAAATTCACTTAATTCAGACTTGAAGGGAGCTGAGGATTCCAAAAGGTGGAAGTGGGGGGGAGGACATTCTGATCGTGGGGTTTGGTCTATGCATGGACATGGAGGTAGGAAATGAAATGTATACCAGGCATAGCAAGTAGTCCAGTTTCCCTAGAAAATAACACAATGGCTAGTATACAGGAAGTGTTTAATAACATGTTTGTCGATTGATTAGTTTGTTTGAAGCCAGCTTTTTAAGGCCTTTAAGTGTCAAACAAGAGTTTATATTTTGTTCCAGATGCAATAGAAAAACTCTGAAAATTCTATAGGAAGGGTGGGTATGATCACACTCATCATCAGACACTCTCTGCATGCCTGTGGTCAGACTTATGCTTTAGGAAAGTTGTTTTGGCAGCTGTGTGAAGGGTGGATTGCATAGAGGAGCAGGAAGACATAATAAAAATAAGAGATTTCTTTTCATAATAATCCAAAAGTAGGGTGGTAGCTGGATGAGTAGAGAAAAAGAAGATTCTGTGCAAGTATAATATAAAAGACTCAGTAATGAATCAGAATCTGGGGAAAGTATGAAAATAAGTGAAGAGTCAAGGAGGACACTGTAGTTATGAACCTGAATGACTAGGATGATGGTACCTCTGACTGAAATAAGGAAATATGGAAGAGGGAAGTTTGTGAGAGTTGGATAGAAGAATGAGTTTTGTTTCAAGCATGTTGGCTTGATGTCAATGGCTCATCCAATGGAGTTATCTTGCTGGCAGTGGGTAGATGGGGATAGAGATAAAATATGTGTACATGTGGGAGCCCATTGAACCTGTGGGAGCTTATATACTCTCAAAGAAAGAAAGTGTGTTGAGAGAAAAGAAAAGAGTCCAAGATGAACCCTAGTGACAGTGACAGGGGGGTGGGACTCGGATAATGGCTGAGCAAAGGAGATAGCCATTATATAGTTAATAGAACCAGGAGAGATGAGTGTCCTGAAAGCCAAGAAAAGAGATCTTGGAAAAGGAGATGGGAAATAAGGTCAGAAGCTGTAGAGAGGTCAATAAAGATGAAGGCTAAGGAAAAACCATCATAGTTAATTAAGAGATTGTTAGTAATCTCAAAATGAGTACATTATCTTCACTCTAAGCCTCACCAAAAAGTTTTGAGAAAAATGATTTATCAAATTTTTAAATTGGTTTGTAATTTATATACCTATATAAACTACATATAACTATATAAAGTGCCATAAAAAACTATTATTTTTAAAGTAAATCCACTGAATATACCCCTCCTCTCAGAACTTTCTAAAATGTAAGCCCTTGGCACTATGGATTGAAGAATGAAACTGAGTTAGAGGAAATAGTGATGGGAGAAAATAGCCAGATAGTTAACTAGCTAGATAAGTATGGATATACATACATAAATACATACATACATACATACATGTATACGTGTGTGTATAAAATGAAGACCACATTATCCACTTCAGTGTTGTTAACTCTTTTCTCTGCTCCCTCCAAATGAGTCAACTTCATAGTCCTATTTTTTTTTTTCCTGTTCATTTATTTTTCAGTCATGTCTGAGTCTCTGTGATCCTATTTGGGGTTTTCTTGGAAAAGATACTGAAGTGATTTGGCATTTCCTTCTCCAGCTTATTTTACAAATGAGGAAGCTGAGGCAAACAGGATTAAATGAGTTGCCCAGGGCCACACAGCCACTAAGTGTCTGAGGCCAAATTGTAACTCAGGAAAGTGATTCTGGCATTCTGTCCACTCTATTTTAGCTGCCATCCTAGGTGTTCTTCAGCAGGCATGCTAATCTATCCAGCTCAAAGCTATTGGTAAGTGAAAGAGTGAGTGAGAAGGAAAAGATACCAGGAAAAAAATCTTTGTGTATGGACAAGATACACAGTTTGGTTTGTATGAGTGACTTGATGTAACATGAATAGAAAGGGGGAAAAAATCAAGGAAGATAAACCCTCAAGCAAATGTCGTATTTATATTTCCTCCTACAGAGAATGAGATATGGGTCTGTTCCTGCTACCTAGTTATCCTATCCCATGTACCCTCGGTATCTTTGCATGGATTGTCCCCCATGTCTACAATGAATTCCTTTCTCCCATCTTTCTTTTGAAACCCCTACCATCTTTCTTTTTTTTTTAAGCACTTGGGGTTAAGTAACTTGCTCAAGGTTACACGGCCAGTTATTTCTGGGTATGGTGCTAAGTCTCTGAGCCCAGATTCGATATCCTACGTCATCCCGACACTGGGGCCGGTGCTCTTACTTGCTGTTCTACCTGGCCGCCCCCCGCCCCCCACCATCTTTCAATGCTCAGGTCAAGCTCTAGCTCCTGTAGGAAGCCTCTCTAGATTTCTCCAGTTCCTAGTGAATCTATGCAGAAATTCTTTGTATATTCATTTCCTGTGGATGTTGTTCCCTTCCTTTTCCTTCCCTCTCATAGAATGTAAGCTTCTTGATGGTAAGGACTATTTTCTCTTTGCCTAGCCCCAGAATGAGGCACATAATAGCCACTAAGAGTTTGTGAAACAAATGACTATGTAGTATTCACCTTTCATATTTTTCTCCTACATCCTGGAATCCATTCTTTGTGATTTTGATGCATTGTTTGCATTTTTTTTAATACTTGTTTATTCTGAAAGGAGACAGAAGAAAAAGCCCAACCTGGGAGAATCCGCTACTGTGTAGGAAATCCCAGGCTTGAGCCATTCTCATCTCATTAGCCTAATTCGGATAGAGCTTCCCATACCACAGATCCTAAGCTACTTTTCAAGCCCCAAGCAAGGATGTAATCAAGTCAGCCCTGAGGTGAGACATTGCAGCTGTTCAAACAGCACACACCCCTAATCACACAGCAACTCAGGGAGGGAAGCAAAGAAGGATTCTATTTCCAAATGAACTTCCAGCAGGAATTGAAAGGCAGTATTTAATTACTAGAGTTGAAAATATTCAGGAATGTAGATCAAATGCCTACCAGAATGTTTTTAACAGGACTCTTAGCTTCCAACCTTTCAACATCCTGCACTATTTAATGCCATCTCCATTGCAAATCCCAGAATCTTTGAATTTAAGAACTGGACGAAACCTTGGCAGCCATCTTGTCCAATACATACCTAAAAGGAATCCCCATTCTAATATCTATCCAACTAGCCTCTGTTTGAAGACCTCTAAGGAGGTCTTCTCTAGGCAGCTAACTCCATTTTTGAACAGATCTCATTGTTAAGAATTTTTTTTTTTCTGACATTGGACCACAAAGTCACTTTTTTTGCAACATCCAACCATGGCTCCCAGCTTTGCCCTCCAGGGCTAAGCTATGTCTAATCTTACCTCTTCTCCATAACAGCCCTTTAAGTACTTCAGAACAATCTTGAGTCATCTCAAGATTAATTTTCTGCTATGGAATTTAATGTGCAATCAATTCAAGGTTATTTGCCATACTGATCATCTACCTCTGCTCATTCTCCAGCTTATTATACCCTTCTTAACCTGGTGCCCAGAACTGAACACAATCATTTTTGTGTTCATTTAAATGAATTTCTTACATGAATTAGAAATAATCTAATCCAACCACCTCATTTTACCTGTTATGGTAGCCAAGATATTAATCTATGAAAGAAACAGCTGAATCCATAGGTAGGGAAAACATGGTGGATAATGCATGGAGGGAAGGCTAGTCTTGTATCAAAGGATGGGCCCTTATAGTTTTAAAACTTTAACTTGGTCATCCTAACATTTCTTTACAACTGACAAATCTTAAAATATTTTTTTCAAACAATTTATTTCCAGAAATATAGGTGCAGAATAAAAGAATCCTTGGAGTTGAAAGTTGAGTGTGCACAGGCAGATGGGGGGGGGGTGGTGGAAAGGTATGTCTCAGAAGGCCACAGGAATGCCAAATATAAAGGCTGATTGACTCAGATTAATTCCTCTGTGAAATGAGAAATTCCATACTCAAAACATAGTGAGACCATTTCCAGGACAACAGTCAGGACTCTGTTGCCACAAGCTTGGACAACTTGCCCAGTACAATGCCAATATATGTCAATTATATTATAATGTTGTAAGCAAAAATACAAGTGAGGAATCCTGGGCCCTTGTTTCAATGGCACCTCTTTGAGGAGGGGTGACGGAGTAGAGAAGCCTAGAGCATTATGGGTGTGGAAGGAATGAGGAATGTACCCCAGTTAATGTGAAACCCCAGGATTCTAGGAGAAGTTGGAATTTTTGCTATGCCAGTGAAGTTTGTCTTCCATGATGATGTAGCATAATAAAATATTTTTGTTTTATTAGGAGGGAGGGAGGGAGGGAGGAAGGGAGGGAGGAAGGTAGGGAGGAAGGGAGG
>NW_027185655.1:34378139-34383362 GCF_028583685.1 Petaurus breviceps papuanus
AGGAAGGAAGGAAGGAAGGAAGGAAGGAAGGAAGGAAGGAGGGAAGAAGGGAGGGAGGGAGGGAAGGGTTTTAAGAATGACTTTGAGTGCGTAAGTAATTTTTTACTATTATGAATACACAAATTAAAAATAAAGAACATATGAAGAAAGATACTATCTGCATCCAGAGAAAGTACTGATAAATAGAAGTATGTATCTGATAATTTTATATCTATATACCTATTTGTGTCTAATGGTAGCCATCTCTAGGGCAAGGGAGGAAGGGAAGAAAAAATAAATTTACATAATAACCTTTGTGTATATTTGGAGGGAGTAGCAACTTGTACGTGGTAGGTTTGCAGTTTAATGTGCAATCATCTTCTTATTGTACTGTTTTATGGAAATGCTCATTTTGTTCCATGAATTAAATTTTGTTTTCATTTTTAAAGAAAGATACCAAGTAGAACATGATGGGGGAAATAGAGAGGTGCAAAATAATGTAAGAAATTTGAGGCATGAAAGATCTTTTTCAGGTTGGGGATCAGGAAAAGCTTGAAGGTGGGCCTCAAAGAAGGGAGGGAACAAACCTTGTGTGGAGGATGGATTGTAAAATCAAGAGATCTCAAAAGTCACCTAATCTAATCATCTCCTTTTTAAGCTCAGGAAATAAAATAATAGAGCATAAGAGATTTGCCCAAGGTTACATAAGAGAAATGTTGTTTTTGTTTTAAAGAACTAATTAAAAATCATGTCATCATCATCAACAAATGAGGTCATCACTTTCAAGCTGGAATGGACTTTAGACTTTATTAAGCCCCACCTCCTCCTTGAAAGTTTGAGAGATTAAATGATTTGTATCAAGTCACAGACAGAGTAAGAGTAAGAGCTAGACTACATATTATTCACCATGTCTGAAGATACAAAGATATAGACTACATGGTCCCTGCCTCAGCAAATGGAAAACTGGTAAATTTAGTTATGAAGAGAAGACCTGTATAAGCTCATAGAATGGGAAGCTGCTTGAGAGTTGGAATTGTTTCTTTGTTTTTACTTATATCCCCAGTACCTAACACTTAGCAAGCACTTCACAAATTCATATCGATTGATGGACTGATTGATATTCATCAAAATTTATCACCCAAATGGAAACAAGGCACATGTTGAAATAAGCAGCCAGAATGAGCCTTACTGATAATTTTGTCATTTTGTGTTCCAAATGTCATAGGGGGCATAGTGAGCACAGTGCCCAGCATATAGTGGTTGCTTAATAACAAATTAATAATATATTCTCTGAGAATACTAGTTACCTTTTACATTATTCACATGAAGCTTTCTTTAAATTGATCACAATATAGTATTTGATTTGGCTCAATCTTTAAAAAAACAGTCACTAATACATTTCTGAATCTTTATTAAAGTTCCACAGGGTCATCAGAAAGATGTATTAGGCTATGGTTAAAAACAGATGATCTAACATTCTCCACTGATGCCACCGGCATCTCTATGAAGGGTCTCAGCGTGAAAGAGGAGCCAAAGCTGAATTCCATCCCTCTCCCCTGCCAAGAACAGGGAATCCATCACCCGCATTAGCTCCCCTCTTTTCATCTCTCTTGAGTTTGAAAAATTCATTCCAATTCCGTGTCCCTGAGAGCAAGGAGAAAATATATTAAATGCTTAACATGGCATTTTGGTGGGAAAAAAGCTAATAAGGGACATATAGGCTTGTCTCTCATAAGCTCAAATGGAATGAACTTTCCAAGAGAAGAAAAAGAGACAATTGAACTCACAGTACTGACTAGCCATAGACAATTGTACTGGTGCCATTTAAAGCCAAAACACCTTAATAATTACAGGTATTGACTCCTTATAAAAATAGAGCTTAAAGATTTCTCTTGAGTCTAATTGTGGAGCAATAGGCCATTGATATAAATGTATAAGAAAAAGGTGGTTAAATGAAAGAGAAAAAAACACCAAAAGAAATTCAAGCAATGTAATAAAATGCCTAAATACATGCTATTTTTCTTTTGTTTCTGACATATGTTCTCATTAATATGAGGAAACTCTGAGTGAGAAAATTGTTCTATACCAACTGATTTATAACTTAAGAAATGTAAAATGTTACCAGAAAGTCTAAGTAATTTCCCTAGGGTCATATAGCCAGGATGTGTCATAGGCAGAATTTGAACTCAAGTCTGCCTAACAAGGACGCTGGCTGTCTATCATACTTCTGATACACTTACTAATTTCCAGTCTCTTATTTTCTAAGTTATTCCCTGTTCATATATTAGGTGATTCAATAAACAGATGAGTCAAATGACCTTTTCCCAAGACTGTAAGGCATTATCTTCACAACTCTTCCTTCAATGTTCTCATTTACCTTACCCACATTTGTCCACAGGACTGGTATATGTCATTGATATTGGGAACATACATGGATATGAACACACACCCAATTGGGAAGGGATATGTGAAGGATGAAAACAGTAGCTGGTGGGATGGTGCACAGGGACAACCAATGTATAATGCTTCCTGGTATGTACAAGAAAATATACCTCAAGAATGAAAAAAAATGATTGGGAGAGTGAAGGGTGTGTTAATAAACAACAACTAAAGTGCACATTGTTTAATCAAACTGGACCACAATACAGTGTATCCACTCCAAAGTGATAATGCAACACATGGCACATCATCCTTGTGGGTACCCACTTCAGCATTGTAGATAGCAACTCAACCATATCTACTCTGTGAAACTCCCATGCATATGTTCCTGGAAGATTAGAAGAGGGGTCCACCCTGAATATTTTGAGCCTTCCTCACAGAAAACAACTACAACAAAACTATAACAAGAAAAACTTCTGCTCATTCCAACAAAATTAGAACAACTTTTGATTTTCTGATAATTATCCAATTGTATAGAAGGAATTATTTTGATAGTCAAGTCACATAACTATCTGGGGTTTCAGTTTATTCATCTTGAAAAGAAGTTTGGGAAAATGGTGGAGTAGAAGCAAGACCTCCCCACTGATCCAGCTTCCACCTTCCCCAATCCATGTAAAAGGGGGTTCTAAACAAACTTTGGAGCCGCACGATCCACAAAATGACACAGAGAAGCTAACCTCCTGCTGAGGACAGCCCGGCAGGCTGGCAGGAATCTAGCACAGTGCTCTGGGAGCTGAACCCAGCCCCACAACAAGGCTTTAGCCCCAGGGCAGGCCTGACCAGCCGCTGGCAGGAAGGACTCCAGATCAGAAGCAGCTTTGGCCATTTCCAGATTTATCAACACATAGATGTGAAGAACAAAGTGAGAGGTCAGTGCACTCTGGACTTTGGGACCCAGTAAGTGGGAGTGCATGGCTTTTGCTCCTGGGGCGAGAAGCCCCTGAGACTCCAGCACAGTCAGACAGCTCCACATGGCAGCTTCAGCTCCTGGCCTGCAGAGTGTAGGGGGACCAAGCACCAGTCTGAGGGGTAATTGCTCTTGCTTTAACCTGCTTGGATCAGGATTGCAGTCTAGGGTGGAGGTCCTGGGGTGTGTGTACAGCATGCCAGAATGTGTGGAGACCTCAGAGAGGGCAACCATCTAATACCTCCAGCAGCTGAGAAAACCCAAGCATTTGGGACAAAAGCTCCCCTGTCTGGTGGCAGAGTCCTACTGTGGCAAAAAGCCCAGGAGTCAAGTGACTCAGGGACGACATGACCAGGCAAAGGAAACAAAGCAGACAGAAGATTCCAACATTAGACTCCTATTTTGGGGACAAAAAGGAGCAAAGCATGGAACAGGAGGAAGACAGTGAAGTCAGAACTCCTGCACCAAAAGCTTCAAAGGAAAATACGAGCTGGTTACAGGCCACAGAGGACCTTAAGAAGCAGTTAAGAGAAGTGGAGGAAAAATTGGGAAGAGAAATGAGAACAATACAAGAAAATTACAAAATGAGAGTCAACAGCGTGACTGAGGAAAATACTACTTTAAAAAATAAGACTAACTCAAATGGCAAAAGAGGCTCAAAAAGGCAATGAGGATAAGAATGCTTTAAAAAGCTGAATTTGCCAAATGGAAAAAGAATTGCAAAAGCTCAATGAGGAGAATCATTGCTTCAGAATTAGATTGGAGCAAATGGAAGCTAATGACTTTATGAGAAATCAAGATGCTGTTAAACAGATCCAAACAAATGAAAGAATAGAAGGCAATGTGAAATATCTCATGGGAAAAACCACTGACCTGAAAAATAGATCCAGGAGAGATAACTTAAAAATTATTGGACTACCTGAAAGCCACGATCAAAGTAATAACCTAGAAGTCATCCTCCAGGAAGTTCTCAAAGAAAACTTCCCTGATGTTTTAGAAGCAGAGGGCAAAATAGAGGTTGAAAGAATCCACTGATCATCTCCTAAAAAAGATCCCAAAAAGAAACTCCTAGGAATGTTATAGCCAAGTTCCGGAGTTCCCAGATTAAGGAGAGAATATTACAAGCAGCCAGGAAGAAACAATTTGAATATTGTGGAAACACAATCAGGATAACCCAGGATCTGGCAGCTTCTACACTGAGGGATTGAAGGGCTTCGTATATGATATTCCGGAGGTCAAAGGAGCTGGGATTAAAACCAAGAGTCGCCTACTCAGCAAAACTGAGAATCATGTTTCAGAGGAAAATATGGTCATTCAGTGGAATATAGGACTTTCAAGCATTCTTGCTGAAAAAACCAGAGGTGAACAGAAAATATGACTTTCAAATACAAGAAGCAAGAGAAGCATGAGAATGTAAACAGGGAAAAGAAATCATAAGGAACTTATCAAAGTTGAACTATTAACATTCCTAAATGGAAAAACAATAATTGTAACTTATGAAACTTTTCTCAGTAGTTGAAGGAAATAGAAATATATACATCTCTCTCTCTCTCTCTCTGTCTCTCTCTCTCTCTCTCGACATATATATGTCTATATATGAGGGTATATGGGCATATGAATACATATGTATATTTGTGTATATATGTTTACAGGTATACATCGAGGGCACAGGACCAATTTAACAGGAAGGGATGATACTTAAAAGGTGAAATTAAGAGGGGAGAGAGGAATAAAATTAAAGAAGATGGGGAGACACAGAATGGGGTAAACTATCTCATATGGAAGAGGCAAGGGAAAATGGTTACAATGGAAGGGAAGAATAGGAAGGCAAAAGGGAATGGGTCAACCTTATTCCCATTGAATTTGGCTTGAGGACAGAATGAAATACACACTAAATA
>NW_027185655.1:34383462-34399496 GCF_028583685.1 Petaurus breviceps papuanus
GAGGGAAGTTGGAAGCACCCATTTTTGAAAAGGGATTGGATCAAAGTAGAGAACAGAACAAGTGGGAAGTGGGATAGGAGGGAGGGAAGTATAGTCAGTCTTTTACAATACATCTACTATGTTATTGTTTTGCATTAGCCACACATGTACAACCTATACTGAACTGCTTATCTTCCCAGTAAGGATTGGTGACAAGGGAGGAAGGGAAGGAATCTGGAATTCAAAGTTTTAAATCAAATATTTAAATATATATATATATGCTATTATTAATACTATTTTACAGACAATTGGGAAATAAGATGTACAGACACTGGGGCATAGAGATCCACTGGAAAAGTCAAAAGGGGTATGGGAGAAAATATGGGAGATATCCTGTTGGTCTGCTATTTTGGGGTGGTGGGTAGGGGAAAAATGGGGAGAAAATTTGTAACTCAAAATCTGGAGGAAATGAATGATGTAAATCAGAATTTAATAAAGCATTTTCAAAAAAGAAGTTTGGCAAACAGCTGGTGCTTCATAAATACATATTGACTTGATTAAATTGCCTCTAAGTTCCTTTCCAGTTCTAAATCTTGGATCTCATGCTACAGTAATTGATTTTTAGAAAAGTCATCAAGTCAACAAACATTTACTAAAGATATCTACAACTGTGCCAAGCATTGCACCAAATGATGGAGATACAAAGAAAGGCAAAGGGTATCCCCTGCCCTCAAGGAGCACACAGTCTAAAGCAGGAGACAACATACAAACCACCATACACAAACAAGATTCTTAGAGAATACATTAGAGATAACCATAGAGGGAAGGCACGTAAAGAGATATAAAAACATATGAACTACAAAGGAACAAAGATTACATTTTCATTGGAATACCTTTAAATAACAAGAAAGGGAAAAAATATACAAGATAATCGTTCTTGAGCATTTTCTGTCCCCATCCTCTAATAGGTATTTGTATATGGTGGCTAGGATAACTACTTGAAAGAAGCAATTATTGGTTATTGAGAAGATAATTAGTAAGTTAATGTTGGTCATCCATTCTCTGTCCACTTAAAATCATAATCTTTATCAATATTTTATATTATTGATATTTATGTGTATGTTACAATCAAAATTTAAAAAAAATTGTTTTCATTTGACACGTCTCAACACATATAATCTTTTCTAGGACAAGGGCAAAAAAAAATGACTGAAGAAGGCAGAGAAACTTTTCTAATTTAAGCTATGAGGATAGGTTGTAAGGAAAAATGCATGTCATTTGACAAACCTAAGAAAGTTCAAATCAGGGAAATTTACACTTGTAAAAAGTTTGCTCTTTGTTTCAAAAAATTTTGCTTTGGGGTGGCCAGGTAGCACAGTGAGTAAGAGCACTGGCTCCAGTGTTGGGATAACCTGGAGATCGAATCCTGGGCTCAGACACTTAGCACCCACCCAGAAACACCTGGCCTCGAGCAAGTTACTTAACCCCAATTGCTTAGGGGAGGCCAGGTGGCTCAGTGAGTAAGAACATCGGCTCCAGTGTTGGGATGATCTGGAGATCAAATCCCGAGCTCAGATACTCATTACCACACCCAGAAATAACTGGCCGTGTAACCTTGAGCAAGTTATTTAACCTCAATTGCTTAAAAAAAAAATTGCTTCTTTGCAAAAAAAAAAAAAAAATCTGTTTTTAAGGTAGTTAAACAAACTGGTTAAACAAAGGTAGTTTTAGAAATTGATCATGTGATGGGCAGAAATGAAAGTGAATTCATTGACTTCATTTTTTCTGCCTGCTAAAAAAAAATCCTATTGAGCGAGTCATGCAGATTATTTTTTTAATTTTTTTAAATTCATTTAGCCTAAATCCAATAAACCATTATGTGTTTGAAGTGGAGCATCCTATCAGATGCACTGAGTGAGGGGTCTAGTCAAAGTCCTGATAGCAGGAGGAACCTTGCTATATTATTTATGAATGTGTAGGCTACAATGCAAATGTTTGAATTGTATCTTGAACTGACTTTGGAACACACACAACAAACACAGCTCAATATCTTGAGTGCTTGTTCAATTATTTATGAGATTTATCACCTGCATTATAAACTTATTTTTAATTCAATAATGGAAGGATTGCTTATATTCAAACATATTTATTTGAATAGCATGAAACATGAATAGTAAAAACTTCTTAGAGAAGGTGAGACTTTATAGCTGAACCTTGGAGGAAGCCAAGGAAGCCAAGAGTGGTGAGGAGGAAGAGGAGGAGGAGGAGGAGGAGGGAAGGTCTGAAAGAATGTATTCTCTTTCCTATATACCCAATTTATTACCAGGCTATAAATGCCATAGTGGAAAGATTTGGTTCACTAAACAAGAGAAATCAAACTTAAAGAGTATAAAGAAGAAGAAAGTAAAGCCTTCAACTAAAGGTGGCATCAGGTTTATGGACCCTCAGATGCCTGGTCAGTAAAAGGAGAATAAAAATACTCTGGAACTCTAGTTTGCCTTGAGAGTCACAGGTGAACAGCCAAATAGAAGAAAAGCACATCATTCCTGAAGAGTATTTCTTGGGTCCCTTGAGAAGCTGCATTTTCTGAGCAAGAAAAGAAGTTTATAGTTTGAAAAGAATTCTTAAACATGGTTTCTATAGAGTTGGGCAAATGGCCAAGAGAACAACCCCATCTTCTTCACTCACCAAATAAGAAAAAAAGCTAATAAAAGGGCAAACTCTTGGATCATTTGCCAGCCTTCAGATGGGTGAGACATTTTTTTTTCCACAGAGTTATACTGAGTGAATGACCGGGTCATAACCAGCTGGTGTGCCTGTGTGATGGGGAGGAAATATGTTGCTTCGAAAACATATTTCAACATTAAGGTTCCCGCAGGATTTATTACAAATTGAGAAAGTGAGAAACAAAAAAGGAAAACACTGTGGAGTGATTTTTTTTTAATTTTTCTTTAGGAATGAAAAATATTTTGGAAATACCCTCAAACTTCTGGCATACTTGAAAGTAAAACTGTTCTCAGAGGACTTAAATCTATCCAGTGAACCAAAGCCCCCACGGTTAGCCAATTACGTTCATGCCACATTAAGATTTAAAGAGAGCTTAGAGTCCAAAGGTATATGAATATCAGTCCAACAATTCAACCTAACAAATACAGTTCATCTTGAATGCAGAAGTACTATTTTTTAAAGGAATGGTCAAATTCTTAAACAGAAAAGCTGGATGATAAGGTACTATAAAGTTAGATTGTGGGTCTATACATAGAACTTCATTAAAGAATCATGGTAGCTTAAATTTGGCAAAGTTCTTGGAATATAACTTCACTCTCAGTACAGAAATTTCCTCTCAAGCATTTCTGCCATATGACCATCTAGACCAAGGATTCTTTTTTTTCCTTTTTTCAAAATTTATTTATTTACTTTTAGCTTACAACATTCAATTCCACAATCCCTTGAGTTCCAAATTTTCTCCCCCTTTCCTCTCCCCTACCCCTCATAGTGGCATGCAATTCAAAATAACTTATAAAAATACCTTCACACTAAACATTAGTCAAGTTGTAAAGAAGAAATATAACCAATAGAGTGAACAATGAGAAAGAAGGAAAAAAACAAAACAAAACAAAAAAGAGAGGGACCAAGTAGTTTGCTTTAATCTGCATTCAGAGTCTGTAATTCTTTCTTTGGATGTGGGTATTCCTTTCCCTCATGAGTCTTTTGGAGTTTTCTTATAATCTTGCATTGCTGAGAAGAGCCTAATCTATCAAAGTTAGTTGTCACAGATACGATGTGTCTGTAATTGTGTACAACGTTCTCCTGGTTCTGCTCTCTTCACTCAGCGTCAGTTTATATAATATACCAAGGATTCTTAGGTTTTTCTGTATCATAAACCCCTTTGGCAATCTGGTGAAACCTATAGACCCCTTCTCAAATCAAGAAGTCAAAAGCATTTAATTATTAAGTGCTTACTAAACACTGAGAATACTAATAAAAAACAAACAAACAAAAATATAGTCTCTGCCCTCATTGGAAAGCGCTTACCACAGTGCCTGCAACACAGTAGGTACTACATAAATATCAGCTATCATTGATTATTCTTTGTAATTTTATTATTATTGAGGGAATACATAAAAGGCAGCTGGAGTTGGGGTGAGGAGGAAGAAAGAGACAGTACCAGAGCAGAATGGAGGAGTGAGCATGGCTGACCTTGGCACTTTCCATAAAATGGGGCTTCTAGGAAGAACTGACCAGTCAGAGGAGGGGGGCTGCAAGAGTGAAATGATCTTCCTGTATGAAAGGCATGGTAGAGAAAACAATTTGGAGAGTAATGAAGAAATGAACATAGCTGTCCTGGGCATTTTTCTTAAAAGGAAGATTCCTCTGACCACTTAGAGGAAGGAGGATCAAAGCAAAATGATCATTTTCAGGATAATTATTATTAATTATTTGGGATAATTATTATTTTAAATTTATCAAATAAAATACATAAGATTATAAAAGAAACCAATTATATGGAAATAGTTATTAAAATATTTAAGAAAAAAAATAAATTCAGGGACCTCACATTAAGAAACTGATCTAGCCTAAGCTGGAATACCTCCATCTGCATTAAAAGAAAACAATTATCTGATAGCTGTATTTGAATTTCTGGTGTAGGTCTCAAACTCTACCTCTAATTTCTACTCATTGGCTCTTCACTCTGCCTTTGGGAGAAACAGAAAACAAGTCTACTCCTTTTCCATGAGACCTATCAAGTATCTGAACACAGTTAGCATATTTCCTCTTTGTCTATTCCTTTCCAAGCTAAACATTTCCAATTCCTTTGAATATTCTTCATATATTATGCCAAGGAGAACTACAACTGAGTTTGGAGTCAGAGGGCTAAGGCTTGACTTCATCTCTGTGACGTTGGGCAAGTCACTTAACCTCTCTTAGACCCTTAGAGTTTTTTTTTTTCATCTATAACAAAGGGATAGTAACAACTGCATGGGCTACCTCAACAGGTAAATATTAGTGTTAAATGAGATAATGTATGTAAACCGTAAAGAATTATTTTTCAAATATTTAAAATATAAACAATATTTAATAATATATAATTGTATATGTGTATACAAATACACACACACATATATAATTTAATAACAAATAACATAAAATATTTGCCAGTGGACCAGTGATTTCACAGTGCAGAGAGTTCCCAATGTAGAGGTCCCTCTGCCTCTTAGATCCATTTAGAGTAATTGCTTGAAATGGTAACCAAGGTTGATGTGTGATTATTTGAAGCAAAACAATGAGACAGAGTTGGTTCTTGAGTGTTTGGGCAGCTAGATGGTACAGTGGCTAGCATACTAAGCCTGAAGTCAGGAACACTAAACTTTCTGAGTTCAAATCTGGCCCCAGACACTTATTAGTTGTATGACCCTGGGCAAATCATTTTAGCCTGTTTTTCTCAATTTCCTCATCTCTAAAATAAGCTAGAGAAGGAAATGGCAAACCATTCCAGTATCTGGTTCAAGAAAACCCAAAATGGGGTGATAAAGAGTTGAACATGACTGAAAAATAACTGAACAAGAGTGTTTGTAAACATGCTTTGAATAATCTCATTCAAGCCCTTAGAATGTTAAACAAGCCTTTTTCCCCCTGTCCCCCAACAAGGATCATGCAGAGGTAAACGTCAGCCAAATACTTTTTGAAATGGTAACAAATTCTCACAGAATCCCCCTTTTCATGAGATTTTGCTGTGAGTACCTTTTCTGAAATTAAATATAAAGACTGTACTTGTGATTGCATCCATCTAGGGAATACCAGGTGAAGAAGCAGTCTCTGACAGCTCAGGTCAGCACCTTCTCTGCAACTTATTTCCTTGGAGAGTTGTCTACGGCACTGAGACTTGCCCAGGATCACATAGTCAATATGGGATTTGAACCCCAGATCTCCTGACTTAAAAGGCCAGGTCTTTGTCTACTACATCACACTTGCCTTTTAGCTTTTTTGGAAAAACTCTAAGAAAACTGCATTATCTTATATTTCTGCAACTGCAATAAGAGAAATCAGCTTCATAGGGGGTTACAAAATAATAACTAGTTATAACAATAACATTCAACAGAAGCCACAGTACCATAACCAGAATTTATCTAGTGCCTCAAGAACTGCAAAACACTTTACAAATATTTCGTTTGATCCTCACAACTTAAATCTCACTGTCTCATTTTCCTGATGTATAAAATTAAAGGGTTGGACTAGATAGTGAAGTCCCAGATATAAAGCTGGAAGGGCAGACAAAGGTTATCTCATCCAAAGCTATCATTTAATTTTACTTTTCTAGGTATTTGATACTAATATAAATATTCACTCATTTCATTTAAATTGTTTGTTTCACTTCCATATATTTGGATAAAATGTTTTCTAATAATATCCTTCATTTCCTTTTCTTATGTTGTGAATTCTTTTTTTTCATTGTATAGTATCAATTAAATTAATTAATATAATGTTATTGCATTGTGGTCAGTAAATGATGTGTTTAATATTTCTACATTCTTTTACAATTGTTTCTGAGGTTTTTATATCCTAATACATAATCAATTTTTATAAAGCTGATCAAATTTTGTGCAACTGAAACATATACAGACTTCTATTCCCATTCAATAATGAACAGAGAATTATCATACCCAACTTTTAAAATTTTTTTCTTGTTAATTTTTTTAGATTTATATAGTTCTGAACAGGTTATACTGAAGTACTATTATGGTACATTAAACTCTTATGGTTTACTATCTACTTCTCTTTGTAACTGGTTTAGCTTTTCCTTTAAATATTTGCAAATCACATCACTCAGTGTAAATACGCAAATATTTAAATTATAACAGTGTATATAGTACCTTTCAACAAATTGTAGTTTCCATATTTATTTCTTTTAATTAAATTTTGTTTCGTTTCTGTCTTGTCTGAAATTATGATTGCTACTTCTACTTTCCTTAGCTTAGCTAAAACATAATAGATTTTGCTTCAACACCTTATTCTAATGTTATATGAGTCTTTATGCTTCAAGGGTGTCTCTTATAAGCAGCATATTTATTAGCTTCTGCTTTCTAATCCATTCTGCTATCCTCTTACATTTTATGGGTGAGTTCATCTCATTTACACTTGCAGTTATAATAATCAATTTTGTATTTCTATGCATCCCATTCTCTCATACTTTTCTCTCTTTGTTCCACATTTCCCCTTTACAAAGAAGTGGACTATGGGACAGAACTTTACACTCAGCCCTGATGCTTTATGTTTGATGCTATCTTGCCACTCTTCTCTTTTCATCACCCAGACCTTGGTCACATTACCCTTCCTCTCTTTGCTTTTAAGCCCTTCTTCGACCTAACCCCCTCTGAATTTAAGGTTTATTTTGATTATGATAAATCCCTCCCTGTTTCCTCTTGTGTATCTCTGTATATGTGTTCCACTCCCCTTTATCCAGTTCAGATGAAGGTGAGGTTCAAGTTATGTCTACTCTCCTCATCCTTTTTCCACATAGATTTCTACTTCTGCACTCAGTTATGTGAGACAATTAGTTTTTCCAAACTTCTCCTTTTATTACATAGTATATCAGTTTCTCTGTTCCTTTTCTTTTTCTTTACAGATTAAAAAAGAAAAACATAAAACCACTCTCAGGCTTTCTGTCTTATTTGACTCCTTCTATGACCCTTGATAACATTAAGGTTTTGAGGGAACATTTGTATCATTCCCTCCACCCCATTAGAATGTCTGATCAAAGGAATGCTCTGATCACTGCCCTCCTGAATTTTCCAAGTTCCAGATTGGTTTAGATCTAGGCTACAAGGCTATAGCCTTGTCCCAAGGTAGAACTCCAGTAGAAAATTTCTGACCACAGCTGTGATCAACTAGCTAGAAGGTTCTTCAGATTCAGGGAGACAGTGTTGTCCAATTCCTGTTCTAAATGAATGTCCTAAATGAATCTTTAGTTCTGCTTCAGGATCAGGGAAATAGTATAACTACTTCTGGCCAACCCTATTCTGAGTCTTGGGACTGAGTCTGGGATTCCCTCTTTGGAGAAAAAGCTCTGTCATTTTACATTTGAGAAAACCGAAACCCAAAAGAGTTAAGTGACTTGCCCCAGGTCACACAGGTAGTTAGCTGTAGACATTGGGTTTGAACTAAGTCCTTTGACTCCAAATTCTGTGTTCTTTTTATCATATCAGATAACACCTAAGATTTTTTTCCAGCACTAAATCTTATGATATTTGATACTGTAACTTTGTAGCTGCTAAAAACAATGTCACAAGGGAGAATGTTCAGTTTTATTTAACAGATATTTATGAAGCATCTATTATGCTAGGTATTGAATATAGGAACTTTTATGGTTGTATGTGTGTATATATAGCAACTTTTATGTTGGTGTGTGTATATGTATACATACACACATGTGTGTATGTGTTGTGCACATATATGTGTGTATACACATATGTGTATGTATGTTTGTGTGTGTATCCTGTGATTTCATGATATAAGAAGTTCCTGGTGAGAGACTCTTTCAACCAATAAAGTTTTGCAATATGATAGTGTTCTCTAGAGAAACGAGAGATGAACACACTTTCCCAGGGACATATAAGCAGCATGGGTCAGAGTTGAAACTTGAACTTCCTTATTCCAATACTGACTTTCTATCCACTATATTGTGCTATAAATTTTTTTTTCCATCATCATCATCACCACTACCATTATCGTTGCTGTAGTCATCTCAACTTTCAGGTGAGATAGTCTGAGGATAGAGGGAAGACCCCTTGGAAGTAGGAGAAGGAGACATAACAATTGTCCACAGATAAGTTAAATACAAGGTAAAGGACAAAGTGTGAAGAGGAGAAATCAAACATATCTGAAAAGAATATAGCCCTAAAACACACTTCTGACCATACTCATCTCTCCTCTATTACTTTAAGGATATAATATAATTTCTTTAAGTTAACAACTAGAATTTGTCACTATTTGGAATCAAGCTACCTTTCAAGACTTATTTCATATTACTGCTCTTTATATACTCTACACTCCAACCATCTGACCTACTTACTTGTCTACAAATATCACATTGAACAAATTAAATATGTCCTATTCCATTCCTCATGCCTATAATCTATGCTCTTCTCACCTCAACATCTTGGAATCCTTAACCTCATTCACTTCTTCCCAGAGTCTTTCTCTCCCTTCAGGGACCTAAAGAGAATCTGGAATTACATGTCTTCTCTCTCAGACCTCGTAACCAGAAGACCAGGATCCCTCTTTTTCCAAATTTCACCAACTCCACCCTTTATGCAGTATAGCACATTGAGTAATCAGACCCTACCACAGATAACACAAAATGTATACAAATGAATACAAGGTAATTCAGGGTGAGAAAAAGCACTAATGTGTATAAATGTTTATGAGTATTTTGACAATTACTAATTTAAAAAGCCTAGAAGAGGAAGTGATTATCATCTAATGATATTTTCAGGCCATATTTCCATTGAACAATGAGGTTAATACAGACCATTGAATAATAACACTGAAGAAATGCTTTAACTACAGATAGTCATAGACACTAGAATGAACTTCTTAAAGTAGGGAGGAGGCAAGAGGGGAAATTTTTTAAACAGGAAAGAGTCATTTTCTTTTTTTAAATTAACAATAGCCAATAGGTCAGGTAGGTAGTAAAGCCTCTGGGAATTTGCATAAACATTCCATCCAGACGATCACAATAGAACATTATTTCTAGAAGTTTATGTTGTTAAATCAAAGCATAAAAAGAGGTGATTTGAAATAGTTAAAAACCTGACAATCAATATTAGTGTGACCCATGCCCAAAGGAAATATTGTCCTATTTAGATACTAGACTTTTACAGTCATTCTAATCTATATCTTACCACCAGACTCAGATAAATCAGAGGAGAAAGTGAGGGTGGTGACTTTGCACAACACTCCCTCACTTAAATCCAATTCACTTGCATGTCACGACATCATCTCCTTTATGTCACAGTCGTCTTTGAGAATGAAGTACAAACAACAAGCCTTTATAGAAAGATGCTCTGCAGTGGGAAGGGGTGTTTGGGGACTTCCTCCATGGCACATGATGGATTCAACCACTTGAGACTAGTTCGTTCCTTTGTCTATTATTCTATATTTACAAAAGTGACCATTTGACAATTTCCTCTCTGGGTTTCAATTTCCTCATTTATAAAATGACAGGGTTGAACTGGTTGATCTCCAGCTCTAAAAATTCCTTGTGTCTGAGAGCTTCATTTCCTGAGGAAAACTATCTACCAAATGAGATAATGTATGTGAAAATGCTTTGAAAGGTCAAAGCATTGTATAAATCACAATAGTATTGGGTACACTCTCCAGACTTGAAGAGCCCAGTACACTTTGGGAAGTTAGCTATGCTTCTCTCTAATAACCCACATACTCCCATGGCTCGAGTGACATTTCCATAAAGATGACTCCCAATAGCCCTATCTAGCCTCAGTCCCTCTCCTGAACTCAGGTCTTATACTTTCAAACTTTTTTTATGGTACATTCATTTCAGGTATGAGATGTGATTTAGGACAGTTGCAGTGGGAAGTCAAGATTGGGAGGAGCTCATAAGGAACGGGGATGTTGTGGAAAGGGGACTCACTATCCAGTTAACTTCTTAAGAACTGTTTGCTGGTCAATTGTGTTTAACTCTTTATGACCCCATTTGGGATTTTCTTGTCAAAGGTACTGGAATCATTTCGTATTTCCTTCTTCTGCTCAGATGAGGAAACGGAGACAAACAAGGTTAAGTGATTTGTGAGTCACCACTTCATAAAAAAAAAAGTCACCTACCTCATAAAGTATCTGAGGCCAGATTTGAGTTTAGGAAGGTAAGTCTTTTTTGACTCCAGACCTGACACTTTTATCTATTCTACCACCTAACTGCCCTGTTCTTAAGAGCTAATGAGAGGTTAAAATGAGACTATGAGTGTAAAGCATGTTTTAAATAACTATAGAAATGCCAGTTATTACTGTTATCTTCATCATCATGGTCATTGAAATTTGGTGATATTAAACACTCTGTAAGATGTATAGCCATTGAATATGGCCTTGGAAATTTTTGTTAAACAGAGATTTTCATTGCCATTATTTTTATTGTTATGTTGTAACATGTACAACAAAAGAAACTTGTTTAAGAGGAACTTTAACAGCACCTAAAACTATCACTTCCAGGAGTGATTGTTGAAAACTAAAAATAAATAATTTATTTTTTTTTAAAAAAGGTAAAAAAAAAACTATCACTTCCAGAGTCTCCTCCAGTGATTGATTATTTTAAAAATCAACATTTTGGTAAAATCCATGACATTTCACTACTTTTCACAAAAGAATGGGACCCCCATTGACATCTTGCAAACGCTTCTCTTTCATAACATTTGGTTCAGTATTTTCTTCCCCAGTGACAGGCTGAGCAATCTCTTCTGGCTAAATTTATTGGTATGATCTTCTCTCTGTTGTATGCATGCTTATAAAGTAGCTGAGAAAAGAGAATCTGGAGATAATAACTTTAGCATTTCGCACCTACATGTTATCTCTCAGAAAAAGCTGAAATGAAACTTCCTGTCTTGGAGAACAAAGTGTCTCAATGGAAAATCCTGTAGGAAAAGATAGGATGGATTATAAAAGAAAAAAAAATATGGTTTTAATTTGGTAAAATAATGTCTTCTCCTTTATTTCTCAATTGTGATTTTTCCCACACAGTACTTTCACACTGTGTCTTTGTATTCTGTCTCATACAAAGAGTATAAAGGGCAAAGTCCAACTTATCTCTTTCTAAATTGTTCAATCTTTTCCAGTCATGTCTGACTCTTCTTGACCCTACTTGGAGTTGTCTTGGCAGAGACACTGGAGGGATTTGCCGTTTCCTTCTCCAGCTCATTTTACAGATGAGGAAACGGAGGCAAGCAGGTTTAAGTGACTTACCCAGGGTCACATAGATAGTAAGGGTCTAAGGCCAGATTTGAACCCAGGAAGAAGGGTCTTACTGACTTAAAGCTCAGCACTCTATCGACTGTGCCACGTACCTGCCCCTCTTTCTAAATAATTGGTTCTTAACCTGAGGTTTGTGAAATTTATAATATAATATATACAGACACATATACATACATACATATATATGTATGCGCATATTGATAATGACAATAGATTTTCTTTGTAATCCTGTATTTTTTACTTATGTAGTTAAAAACATTATTTTGAGAAGTCCATAGGCCTCAGAAGACTTTCAAAAGGGTCTATAACAAAACAAAATGGTTAAGTACCCCAATTTTAAATCCTCATAGTGTTTTGGTCACTGTACAGACCATACAAAGGAACATATCTTCTTATCACACAGCATATGGTGACCACATGCTAATTTTGTACATGACGGTGGTTTGATATGAAGACTCAATATATGTTTTAATCTAATAGACTTTGAGTAATATCCCATATGTATAAAATAGGGTACTGAGATGTTGATACTCATCTCTACCAATGACCAAAATGTCATTATGGGTCCTTATCACATTTTCAATTTGAAACATGTCAATAGTTAAGCATTGATTAAAAATGTGGACAAAAATCTTGCCACCAAAGTTCACTCTTGCCCTTTGTTTTGTCAAACTAAAATAATAGTTATTTTTAGAATTCTTCCTTCCATATATATATACACACCAAAAAGTCTTTCAAATGTAAATTACTTCAGAGGGGGAAAGTGTCCAACAGTTGGAAAACTGTTATTATCATTATGTTATGATCATTAGAATATTTAATTATACACTTCCAGTGCTAAAAAATTTATTCTTTAAGTGAGTCCCATTTTATTTAAGCTCTTAGCTTCCTTTAAGATTTGCAGAAAAGCCAGGTTTTGATAGATCACTCCTGTAGTCCCTGAACTGGGCAGGCACAGGCTGGTGAAATGTTTCATTTAGGAAGTTCTGAGCCACAGTAGGGCTAAAGTTCATGGAACATCCATGCTAAGTCAAGCACCAATATGGCAAAAATATCTGTGGGCTCAGAGGCAGAGAGCCACAAGATTACATGAGGAAGTACTAACCAATGCAGGTTAGAAACAGAACAGGCTAAATTTTCCTTGCATAGCAGTAGTGGGGTTAGGCCCATAAGTGGCCATAGCACTTCTAACCTGATTGAAATAGGGAGATCCACAGCAAAAAAGAAAATATATATACATATATATGTGTGTGTATGTGTATACATATACATGTATTTATATATACACTACATATGTATAAGTATATATATTTATATATGTGTGTGTCTATGTGTGTGTGTGGTCAAACAAAACAAATCCCTGCACTGTCAGTAACTACATTGTCCACAACTTAGTGCCAAGTAGCTTGAGTACAGGTGGTGGAGTGGATAAGAGAGATAGGGAAATACAGGGTTTTTTTTAATTGCACAAATATCAGAAAGCTATTTTCGTTTAAAAATCACCCTTGAATTTCTCCCCTCTCTTGAACCCTGATGTTTTAAGTCCAAAAGAAACAGGAAATTTTGTTTGGTTGGATTCTGATTTTTTTTTAATTAGAGAAGGTTCTGGTTTAAAAGTAATCTACAAAAAAATGGTGAGTATTTAAAAAGGTTAAAAACTAAGAAAATTAGAGAGGAAAGAAATGCCTCTTCAAAAGAGTCATTTTGAAAGGGTTTGACGATTCCAACGAGTAATAATTTCACTGTTGGGTCATAAGGACTTTCCATCCTCACATAAGGTAGGAAATGGAATTAAATTGAGGCTCTTGGAGGTGAGGAGACTTGCCTAAAGTTACATATGATTGGCAAGTGGCAGATATGGAATTTAACACAGGTCTCCAGATTCCACATCAAGTATTCTTTTCACATTACACCATGCTGACTCTCAAACAAATTAAATTGTTTTGAAAATCATATCTTTTCCCCAAATCTCAGCACAAGCTAATGAGAAGAGCACTTGGAGCCCCTACAGACCCACCAATTCAATAACTGTGTGTCAGGTCACCAAATGTCCCAAGACTATATGTGAACACATTATGGTATGGTATATAAAATATCCATAAAAGAGAAATTGACATCCTTGGAAGGAAAACTGTTGTTAAAAGGAATCCAAAATGAGCTACGGTTCAATGTCATCATGAAATTAGACTCTTCATTGTCTCAAATGCTTGAGGAAAGCCCAGGAGGACAAATTATTTTCAAATGACTTGTAGGGTTTGGTTGGATTGAATATGATCAGGAAAATATCTCCCTGTGACTGATAAAACAATACAAAGTCCTTCTGTCACTGGTCAAATAGCATCAACTCTGTATACAGAGGGCAGCTTATTTTAATGCTTAGTTTCACTAGCTTCTAGAAGACAGTACTATAGAAAAAAAAAAAACCTTTAAAGCTTCTCAAAGTATTGGGGTATGTTGGGGGAGGAGGAAACAATGTGAAAACATGGTTTAAAGAGGGATGGGATCTAGATGACTTATTTAGAACTTAATTACTTGAAGAGGACCAATGACATCACGAGGGTGATGGCTTGACTTGCAAATGAATTGGATTTAAGTGAGGCATAATCCTGCAAAGTCATCGGACCCACTGGCTCCTCCAGAGTCATCAGAGTCCAATGCAAGACATAGGTCTGGATGACTGGTGATGGCCCAGCAGCGTGGGTTCAAAACACACCTCTTCCACATACTGTCTGCACAACCCTGGGCAGATCTCTTAGACCCCTCTATGTCTCATGTCTAAAACCATAAGCTACACCAATATGGCTTCATGATCATTAGTTCTCCTTCCAGGATTTCCCATTGTGATATTTTCTTCTCTAAGACTTCTATTCTGACCACTCCTATATCATCTCTCCTGAAAGGGGGAATAGCCTTTGGTTGTCCAACACTACCACCACCACCACCCCTCCCCTCCTCTCCCACCCCAACCCTATGCCTACCCAGGGATCGGAATTGTGGACTCTCCTGGAATCAAGCAGCAGTTGAGGATCTATATGAAGCCACAAAAGTTCACACTTTTTGATATATATATATACGTGTGTGTGTGTGTGTGTATCAGTGAAACCATAGCAGAAAGTATTGTACCCAGGAAAGGCTCCCTGATTTCTATGAATTGCTAATTTGTTCTTCCTATTCATTCCTCCTCTCTGGGATTCTCGTTATTACCTATAGCATTACATACATACATGATATGTTTCAGTAGCTATATTTTCTCTAATTATCCTAAAGAATTGTAGAAAACTAGAGCCAGAAGATTCCCCTACTAGAGTTCATTGTATAGAATCCATATAATTTTATGAATCAGGAAACTCAGGTCCCAAGAGGAGTCTGTGACTTCCCCGATATCACACAGTGTTTTATTTAGGGGGATGTCGGGGACTAGAGCATAAGTCTTCTGATACCCAGTTCAGGGATCTCACCCTCCTTGAGAAGAAATTGAGGTACACAGCATCCTTAAAATTATTTCATTCCATCTGCTTCTCCTTTCATTGTTGTTGTTCAGCCATTTTTCAGTCATGTCTGACTCTTTATGACTCTATTTGGGATTTTCTTGGTAAATATATTGGAATGGTTTCCTTCTCCAGCTCATTTTACAGATGAGGAAACTGAGGCAAACAAGGTTAAGTGATTTGTCCAGGGTCACCCAACTAGTAAGTGTCTAAAGCTGGATTTGAACTCAGGAAGATGAGACTATCTATCTCCAGGATTGGCACTCTATTCACTGTACCATCTAGCTGCCCACTCCTTTTATACCATGTTTCTTATTTAGTATTTTCATTTTATAAAAAGTACTAGTGAAATAAATTATTCCTTAAACTTTAAATTCTATTATACATTGGAGCTTCCATTAATAAGAACCCCATTTTGAACAGAAAAGACTTAATATCTCATTATATTTGTAAGACTTATTCTACTTTTTTTTTTAATTCTTGGAGCAAAGCTCTCCAAGATTTTGAGAGCAAATACACCTCATTTTGAGAAAGTATGAAGTGATGAAACAGTCAGAAATATATATATATATATATATATATATATAT
>NW_027185655.1:34399506-34423667 GCF_028583685.1 Petaurus breviceps papuanus
ATATATATATATATATATATATATATATATGCAATGGGAGAAAGAATTAAGACTTTAAAAACTCAATTTAAGTATTTTGGCAATTGACAGTTCAAGTTTTCAATCCTCTTGTAATTTTCCCTTGTGTTTTGGAAACTTATTAACAATTTTCAGTCAAGGATATGCCTTACCTAAGTGGTCAGGAAATTAGGTATTTATTTTTTCTTCTAATTTCCTTTCTGTTACTGACTAAATCACTGCTTCTTATTAGAGCTTATCACAGCCGCCTAGAGCTCCCATGCCAGCTGAGGCTTGTTTTTCCTAGTTCTAGAGAGATTTCTCCCAGTGCTCACAGAAAAGAAACAAAGAAAAGGGAAAAGAAGAAATCCAGGGAAATTGAAGATTTTGTGATTTCCTAGCACCTTAAGCCCTGGCATCCTTCACCAGAAAAACCCAGAACTCTTCTGTAAGCAGGTAAGAAAGAAGTTTTTAAAAAAAAAAAGAAGTAAAGAAGTCAGAAAGAAAGAGCTTATTAAAACAGTCCTGTGGTGATAGTGGTTTTCCAAGCACTGTGAACAAGTATGAAAAGGCCAGATGACTGTCTGGTCATGAAAGGGGTAAGGAATTTATCTGGAAATAAAGATCATATTAAAATAAAGGAGATCAATAATTTTAAGGGTAGAGATTTTTTTTTTAATTTTATCTTTCAATTCCTGCCCTAAAACAGTGCCTGGTATATATTAACTGTTTAATACATTTTTTTCCAAATGTGTTCATTCATCTTCAAGCATATCAAAGACAATTAGAAGTTATTTACCAGCTCTTAATGAGAAAGTATGGGAAATGGTTTGAATTGCAGTGGGAAAATTTAGGAATTTTTGCATCTGGAAATCTCTAAATGTAGTTTAGACAATGAATTTGAAGTTAATACTGACAGCCAGGTTGCAGACCTGGAGTCAGGAAGGCCTGAGTTCAAATTTGGTCTCAGACATTTATCAGCTGTGTGGCACTGGGCAAGTCATTCACCTCTGTCTGCCCCAGTTATTCTCACCTGTAAAGTGAAGATATTAATAACATCTACCTATCATGGTTAATGTGAGGATAAAATAAGATAATAAAAATGAAGAGAATACCTCTATGGAACCATCAAAGTCAATGGGAAAGAACAAATGCTTGAATTGGAAAGATGAGACAATATGAATGGTGATTGCTTTATCAATATTTATTTCAATAGGGACTACAGATGCAGAACAGGGCATATACTATCAGATAGGGGACATGATGATCACTTTTATTTAATTAATAAATTAATTTCTCTCTCTCTCTCTCTCTCTCTCTCTCCCTCTCTCTCTCTCTCGCTCTCTCCTCCTCCTCCTCCTCCTCCTCCTCCCTCTCCCCCATTCATTCTCTGTCTTTCTTTGTGTCTATCTCTCTGTCTTTCACTCTTTTGTTACTACAAAAAGTAGTTCTCTGAACATGGGAGAGAGAGGAGTTTTTGGAAATGAAGGTGATATAAAAGTTAAAGGTATCATGGATTTTTTAATAGGAAAGAACTGTACTATACATATATATGCATATACACACATACATATATGTGTGTATATATATATACATATACACACACACACACCAGTGAGGTTGGAGATTGTCAGCAGAATTTCAGCTCCCAGTGTGCAATTCTTTTGTTGTTGTTGTTATATAAATGCTATTTTTTTCTTTTTGATTATTTTTTAAATTTATGAAATAAAACAAGGATTTCCATAACATAGTGCAATTTTAAAAAATTATTTTACATGAAACTGCAAATCCACTATGCACACTTGCTATTCCTTTCATATATGAAACAAAATTATCATTAAATTTATTTTTTTTCTTTCCCATTCCCCCATGGCTACCATTAGACACCAATAGGTACATATATATAAAAATTATTCTATACATCTATTTATCTCTTCTTTCTCTGGATGCAAATAGTATCTTTCTTCTTACATCCTTTATGGTTAATCTGGGTATTTATAATAGTCAAAATATCTCTCAAAGTCACTCTTGTGGGCATTTCTCAGTGTCAGAGAGGTACCCAGAAGTGCTTTCACAACAAAGGAGGTAAGTAGGACAATATTATGTCCATATTGTACAAATGAGAAAACCACTACTCAGAGAGGTTAAATGAATTTCCCAAATCATACAGCTAGTAATCTGCATAGATCTAAGTGTTCCTATTTCTGAATCCCATCACTTAGTAGTGATGTTGGAATTATACTTTTTACTATTTTGCTCCCCTTTCTTCATCCCAAGCTATTGGTAATAAAGGTGGTAGTGATTTAAATCAGTACCCACAGTAGAAGTAAGTGAATGATTCAAGGAAAGGAAGAACCAGTCAAGTATAGAGGAGATGTCAGTCCCCAACCAAATGAAGTCTTTGTCCTTCACCTACATCCAACCCCTACCCCCTAACCAGCATAATGGCAACCACACTAGCATACCCAGGATGGCTGCCAGCACAGATTCTTAGATTTTCTTTACTAGGAAAGATAGCTGTTTAAGGGATCAACATTCTTTTTTAGTCACATTCACTAGTTCAGGGGAAAAATCAACACCCTGAACTTCAGAGAAAATATAAACAGAAAATACAAGCAGAGAAATAAGGACCAACAGACAGGGCTCTGACTGCCTGAATCATCTATACACTTTGCATACATCCCTGAATCGAGAGAGAGCCTTTACATATGAGCAGGCAGGGAACTCTGAACATATGGCCACTTAGAATCTCTACCAGGGAATCACACAATCCTCATAAGGGGTCCCCCAAAGCAAAATACCAACTCAGAGTATATATACACTTCTCAGAGCCAGAAGGCATCACAACCCTCATTTCTCAGTGCCTAATTAGAAATTAGCAAAAGGTGTGAAAGCCATCCTGCAAACAAGCCTCCCCTAAGCAAGCTTATCTTAATGGGTTCTATGTGGGGCCTGTTAATGGGTGGGAAAGATCTTATATCCCATTACATGCAACTGTTACTACTAGAAAGTGACAAATCCAGAAGAGCTTGAAGGAAATAAAGCCCTTTCCTTGCCTACCCTGGCGATTCTTTGTTCATTTCCATCTCTTTTGATTCTGAGTTTTCCCCTATTAAAACACTATCATTTTGCAAAGATATTCAGCAAAATCAACAACCATTATGTTGCCTCTGGCACTATGCTTAGAGTTGATTATACAAAAGTGATTATACAACATGGAGCTTATGTTTTCCTGAACTGTTTTTTAGCAAAATATTTCACTTCTAGTTACCTAGTGCTCAAATGCAAAATTAAGGCTCCTACCATAGTAAGATGTATTATCACTATATTTTATTTTCACCACCAAACACCTAAAACACCCTATTACCTCATGCTGCATTATCATAATACCTTTCTGACTACTCTTTCTACTTGTAGTGTCTTCTTCCAATATACATCTTGGCTAGATGGATCTTCCTAAAACAACACTTTCAGCATGTCACTCCCCTATTAAAATAACCAAACAACCAACAACCACCACCACAACAAAATAATGATATATGTATATTCAAACATGTATTAAAATTAAAATTAAATATTAAAATTAAAATATTAAAAATAGGTGTATTCAAATATGTACATTCAAACATTGTCTCTGAGATAGAATGTAAGACAAAAATGTTTTTGTATTCCTACCATCTAGCCTGTCACATTGTAATTTCTTGATACACTCTTGCTGGTTGACTTGACTGGTGATAGTAAGGAGAGCACTTACCCTTCATTTGAATTCTTTGCTCCATGTCCACAAATTCTTCCTTAACTACTCTATGCCAAAATGTTTTCATCTTCCTTTGAATATTTGCTAGAGTTATTGTTTAGACCATTTAGCTGGTTCCTCCCCATAATTCTGCCTTTTGTTGCTACTTAAATTTCCACATATATAGAAATCATTTCCCCAACTAGCCTGTGAGTTTTTTTAAAGAAAAGAACTGTACATAATACCTCTCTGGATCCCTTTTAGTGCCTAGGCTGTCTGTATCTTGCATATCATGGATAGCCCATAAATATTAGTTAAATACAGATGAAAATCAGCTTTTAGAGGAAATGGCTGCCATAAATTCACTACTTTCTATCTAAAGTAGTACTTTTATTTATTTTTAACCAACTCCCAACTTCAAGGGGAGTACCCAAGATCTCTGTTATTTGATGATCATAACTATGTTCAACCTACCCTCTATGATATTTTAGACTTTGATCATATTCCCTCTCAGCCTTCATCTTCCAGACTGAAGAGTTCTAATTCCTTTAGTCTCCCCTTATATAGAGACCCCTTGATCATTTTTGTTGCCTTTCCCTGGGTCTTTTCCAGTTTTATTATGTCTGTCTTGAGGTGTGGTGGGCAGAACTGCACAAAGCATTCCAGGTTTTACACAATGGTAAAATGAGATTTTCTGTTTTGTTTCCAGTATAATTCTTGATGAGGCTTGGCCTCTTTGACTACATACATGTTCACATTGGGCTACTTGCTTCCTTACGAAACAATCTACAATGTCTCCTTGTTCATTTTCCCAGGGCAAAACTGGTCAGTCAGAGCCCATCAACATGTTAGTTTTGTTTCGTTCAATTTTCTTTAAATGTATTACTTTCAACTGTTTTGCAATGGTGTTCATCCAATACTTTTCTTCTCATTCACCTAAACAAATGAGATTTTCCTATGACATTACCAACAGCTTCTAATTTCATTACCCAGAAGAACTTGCTGTCCTCTACATAACTGGTTATTTCCCTAGTCTTACCACCTCACCTTCTTCTAAATCATGAAAATACTCATTAAAACTAGCCCTAGAGAACCTAACTATAATATTTTTCCATTCAGGGAAGTTTCTTTTTTTCTTCCATTATTTTGTTACCTGTTTTTGGAATAATTCTTAACCTATTAAAAAAAATTCCTCCTTGCCAATCCCATTAACTCACTTTCTCAATTTATATTTCCTCTTGTGGAAATAATTTTACTTCTTCTCAAGGAAGTTCTTTTTACTTTATTTATACCCTTTATTGGAAATTCTAACAACTAATTCAATAGAGTTAAATGGAGCCTTGAAGGTTCTTCTTGGATCTTATACTAAATGGATCAAAATTGCATGATTTCATGACATATAAGTAGAGATAATTGTTTCACCATCTACCACATTGAATCAGGCAAAGTATAAACTAGTGTTTAAACTGGAAGGGGGCTTGGAGACCACCTAATCCTACCCTCTCATTTAAAAAATAAGGAAATTGAGGTTGAGAAAGGTCCAGTGTTTTTTCCCAAAATGTGTTTTCTAAAGGCGTCTGCCAGTATTATGAAAGTTGTACTGTTTAAGGTCAATATCAAATCATATGAAAATATTAAATAAAATGAGCTCCAGTGACACTCATTATAGTATTTCTCCATTTAAAGAAGTTTTTTTTCCCTTTCTACTCTTTTTACTTGTCTTTAGAATAATTCTTAATCCATGATAAAACATTATCATTGAATAATTTTTTACTGAAAATATTTATTTTTCATTTACAACAGTATTCTTTGCATTCTCCTATTTCCAGATATTTTACTCATGATATTGACCCTAGAATATTTCAAAAGTTCAGAAAGTATACAGTGAAATAAGATGTGTATATGAAAGAGTAGGGCCTGTATTGGATTGCATGCCGCCATAGGGGTGAAGAGGGGAGGAGAAGGGGAGAAAATGTAGAACTCAAAAACTTGTGTAACTGAATGTTGCAAACTAAAAGTAAATAAGTTAAAAAGGAGAAAAAAAGAAAGAGAGGTGTCTAATCATCTATTTGAAAATTTAAAAACAAAGTCCATGGGAAAAAATCTGTTGAAAAAATTATGTTTATGTGTCATATTCAGCCACTAGAATATAAGCTCCTTCAGGGCAAAGACTGGTCAGAGTTTTGCTCTTTTTAATGTTTTTAATATTTAATTTTGCTTTTATATCTCTAATGGCCACATGGTGACCTGCTTGTGGTAGGCACTTTTGAAATGTTTGCTGTATTTTATTAGAAAAATTAATGTTGAAGAGATTATAGCCTGCATCTAGAAAGAGAGGACACTAAATTGTGGACTTTGGGCAAACACTATAGATGGGTAATGAGATAGAGGCAGATGTTAACACAGTGGGAGAATGAACTGGATTACTTTGAGGAAATTGTTAATTTCTTTTAATAATCTTAATCTGACCACCATGGAAAAGACCTAACTCTTGAAAAACAAATTTCCTTGGTGAAACTATATTGATCCAATCAATTTGTTAAAGGCCTACTTTGTGCCAGCCACTGTTCTAAGGTGCTAGAGATGCAAAAACCAAAATGAACTAGCCCCTGACCTCAACGAGCTTATATTCTATCAGCTAAGAAAAGGGATCATATTCTATCTCTATGATTTACTACCTGAGCAACCTTGAGTAAGTCATTTCAAATCCCTGGGCTTCAGTTTCCCCATCTCTAAAATTAGTATGTTAGAGTAGATAGTCTCTGAGGTCCTAAACAGCCCTAGAGATATAATCCAGACTAAGTGATACATTGGTACTCTTATGTTACTAAAGGGAAGGAAGGATTTATTAGGTTTTAAATATGTTCCCGGCACTATCAAAAGTACTTTATGAATATCTCATTTGGTCCTGACAACTCTGCAAGATAGGTGCTATTATTATCCTAATTTTACAGATAAGGAAACTGAGGGAAGCAGAGGTTAAGTGACCTGCCTAGGGTCACACAGTCAGTAAGGGTCTACACTAGGATTTGAACTCAATTCTTCCTGACTCCAGGCTTGGAGCTCCATCCAATGTTGCACTTAAATATCTCAAAAACACAAAGTCCTACTACCACTTTCTATGGGAGATTTGCATGAAAACATGGAAAAACTTCCATGAAATAATGAAGAATGAAATGAGCAGAAGGAACATTATATGAAGTGACAGCAATATAGTTTTAAGAACAGCTTTGAACAAATAAGTCATTTTGACTATTATAAATACCCAAATTAACCAACCATAAAGGACATATGAAGAAAAATACCATCTACATCCAGAGAAAGAACTGATAATTAGAGATATGTTTAGAATAATTTTATATATGTGTGTTTATGTGTGTGTATGATGTATACATACATGTGTATATATATTTGTGTCTAATGGTAGACATCTCTAGGAGCAGGGGGAGGGAAGAAAAAAATTTACATGATCATTTTGTTGTATATTTGAAAAGCATAGCAATTTGTGCATAGCAGGTTTGCAGCTACATGTACAATCATCTTTTTATCATGTTATGGAAATGTTTGTCTTATCCCATAAATTTCAAATGAAATATTTTTAATGGAAAAAAATGAAAATATATAAAGAAATATCCCTGGATATGAGGACAAAGATGATTCAAATGTACAACAGTGAAAGATTTGTGTATCGACAGGGTGGCTAGGTGGTGCAGTGAATAGAGCACTGGTCATGAAGTCAGGAGGACCTGAGTTCAAATCTGACCTCAGATGCTTAATACTTACTAGCCATGTGACCTTGGGCAAGTCACTTAACCCCAATTGCCCTGTCTTCTCCCTCCAAAAAAAAAAGAGTTTAAAAAAATTGTTTATCCATCCAAATATAAGTGCACCAAGGTGATGTACAATGGGTTGAAACTCCCCTGCTTACAGTCCCCAAGGCTTTTCTTAAGCACATATGAAAGACTCACAGCATCCCAGAACTTTCGAGTTGAAGGGACATTAGCTACCATCAAATCCAATCCATGCATGAAAGCAATCCCCACAGAAACATACCAAAAAAGTATGTGTCAAGCCTCTGTTTAAAGCTCTCCAAATGGGAACATGCCCCTCCTCCATGAGGCAGCTGCCCACTCCGCTTTGGAACCGCTCTAATTGGAGCAGGGCTTTCCTGACATGAAGTCTAAATTGTGCTCTTTGTGACTTCCAGATGGATTTATTTAGGAGTGTAGGGCATACACAAGTGTGCATACATATGCACATGTATATATGTGTCTATATATACACAGAGATGGATGATATATGCACATACAATACGTATATTATATAACACACATCTCTATGTATACACACATCTATACATATGTGCTTGTAAAATTCAGATATGGGTATATATATATGAATATATATGTATACAAGTATGTGTACACATGCATATATAAGTGTTCGTATGCATTTTGCTGTATGCATATATGTTTATATAATATATAATTTTAGTATAAATGTAAAATAAATAAGATGCATATGCTACTGCTGTTCAGTCATAGCTGACTCTTTGTGACCCTGTTTGGTGTTTTCTTGGCAGAGATACTGGACTGGTTCATTGCTTGCTTCTCCAACGCATTTTACAGATTAGGAAAATGAGGCAAATGGGGTTAAGTGACTTGTCCAGGGTAACACAGCTGAGGCTGAGTTTGAATTCAGGTAGATGAATCTTTCTCCACTCCAGGTCTGGCACTCTATCCACTGTGTCACCTAGCTGCACCTAGTAAAGTGAGAGGTATACTACCTATGTGTTACTGGACAACTCTCAGTACTTTTAAGGGAGCCACTGTAAAAACAACCTCCTGACTTTTGTATTTTGTAAGAATACAAAATTATCAATACAAAGAGGGCCATGGGAAAATATGTATAGTTGATGTAATATTGAAAGACTACTGCTCATGCATGCATTGTAAGGTGGATGTTTTCACACTCAGGTTGATTCCTCCATCTGTCTATCTACCTCTCTGTTTCCCTGTCTTTCTGTATCTTTCTGTCTTTGTCTTTCTATTTGTCTCTATCTCTGTTTCTCTGCTTTGTCTCTCTGTATCTTTCTGTCTCTGAATTTCTTTCTGTCTATCTTTCTCTCTGGCAGGCCTTATCTAAACAATTTATGTCTAAGGGGCGGCCAGGTAGCTCAGCAAGTAAGAGCACTGGCCCCAGAGTCGGGATGACCTGGGATCGAATGTGGACTCTGATACTTAGCACCACACCCAGAAATAACTGGCCATGTAAGCTTGAGCAAGTTACTTAACCCCAATTGCTTAAAAAAAAAAAAAAAGAAAGAAAAATGAAACTTCTAGCTCCATACCTGATCTTTTTCCTTCTCTTATTTGGTTTTTCGTCCTCTTTACCATTTTTCATTCCATCTGATACAATCCATCTTTTTAACCTGACTAATGTATAATGTGAAAGTATTTACAGATCCTATACTTGACTATAAGCTGCCATGGGGAGGAGGGTAAGGAGGGGGACAAAATGTTAAACTCAAGGAATTGTGGAATTGAATCCTGTAAACTAAAAGGAAATAAATTAATTTAAAAAATTATGTCTAGACATACATGTTCAGATGCAGTCATAGGTTGGGATTCAAGGTCAGGCATCTCCCAGACCAAAGAGCTGGGTATTATAACCCTCCTAGAAATTGTTGTACTACTCATTTGATTTGTTTGATCTGTTTGGTCCTTTCAAACTTTGTGCTTTACCCATTTCGGAGAGTTCATCCTGGTGGAAGAGACTCATTGTGTCCTTAGACACTTTGGCCAATCAATTACTAGCAAATGCCTGTGGAATTTCCCCAGTGTCTAGGTTAAGTATGTAGATGCTACAAATAGGGCAACAATAGAAAATCCTAGTCAATTTACCTACACAGTCCCAAACGGTAACCAGAGAGCAAAATCGTAAAGGAGGCAGAGCCTGTCTTTGGTTCCCTTAAGTAATACTTTGACATAAAAATGAAACTTGAACTTTTTTCCCGAAGACCCAGATTCTAGTCCTTCTTTGGCCATATACCAACTAAATAACTTAGTACATATTAGCTTGTTTTCTCATCTGTAAAATGAAGGGGTTGAAGAAGAAACCTTCAAGGTTTTTTTTTTGTTTGTTTGTTTGTTTGTTTTTTCCCCCCAGCTCTTGATCTAAGAGCCTAGGACATTCCTTCTCCTTATCTGAGAAAGAGCTAAGAATGCCAATATTAACTTATTTGTTTTAATGGCTTTTTTGTCACAGATCTACCTAGCCATGTTAAAAAGTTCAGCATGAATGACAGATTGTACTTAAATTTTAAACTCTTCCAGCAAGTTTCAATTTCCCCCCCCATTCTATCAAAGCTTTGGGAGTAACTCCCTTTTACAAGTAGTAAACACTGACACCTAGTGGTAAGTTAGGCTTATAACAGCTATATACTTCCACAGATTCCCCCAGGGAACACACCCAGGCTAGGGTCTTTCTGTCAAAGTCAAGGAGCTTACATCTGATTTGAATTTCAATGCTAAGCATACAGCCTAACAACACTTAGGGTCAAATGGGACAATGCACTTATCTTTTTTTTTTTTTTTTTCTTTTTTTTTTTGCCAAGTACATGCTCTGATGAAGTATGCTCTCACCTCTTATTGGAGAGACTATAGAGGAGAGACCTTTGGAGGTCTAGTTATAAAGGCAAATCTGATAGAAATGATTTGGTTGAACTCCAATGGAAACTCTTTGCTATAGATAATAAAGATGAAATTGACCTATCTAGGCTGGAAAACTTCATGCTGGAATCCAGATGATAAGAACTGAATACATCCACACACCACAAAATTAATCATTTGTCATATTTTTTTCAGCTTTACAGACCTTCAGCAAATGTCCTGAACTTGTTTTCATTCCAACATATTGTTCTTGAATTGGTTCTTAGCCAAGTGCCACAGCGTACAGATATTGATGTTGCCTCTATTGTTTTGACTCTAAGGGCACATGTCCTTGTTGTGTAATGCACCAGAAAGTGTGCTAGACTTATTAGAATCAGAAGAGATCCAATTCAAATATGCTGACTTGCTGGATGAATCTGGACCACTTAAATTTTCTAGAGCCTCAATTTCCTCACCTGTACTTATAGTACATACAGGATAGTTATGAAAATCAAACGGTCTTAAACCTAGATCCTCCTTCCCTCTCAAAAAAATAAAAATGGTATCTTGGGGGTGGCTAAATGGAGCAATGAATAGAGCACTGGCCATTGGAGTTAGGAGGACCTGAGTTCAAATCCGGGCTCGGAGACTTAACACAAAAACTAGCCATGTGACCTTGGGCAAGTCCTTTAACCCCAATTGCCCTCCAAAAAGCAAAAAAAAAAAAAAGGTATCCTGGTTGCTAAGTCTAATGGCCTTTTCTCAATCATCTTGCTCCACCTATCTGCTGCATTTAAGACTGCTGACCACTTTCTTCCCATTTATTCCCTCTTCTCTGGACTTTCTTGACAATATTCTCTTGGTTTTCTGTACCTATCTACCCTCTCTTCAATTTTTCAACTATATTATGCTTCCTTAACCATGATTTTTCTCTAAGCTTCTGTCCTCAGTTCTCTTCTCTTCTCTTTCTCTACTCTTTCACTTGGTGACCTCAGCAGCTCTTATGGGTTTTTAACATCTACAGATAGTAACTTACATATCCAAAATGTATGTCCTGGAACCATCTCAAACTCAACATAGCCAAAATAAAACTCACATTATCTCTCTCCTACATCCATGCTTCTTCCAAATTTTCCCATTTCTGTCCACCATTCTTCGGGTGTCCCAGGTTCATAACCTAGGCATTATCTTCCACCCTGTATTCTCTGTCATTCTGACTATCCAATCAGTTACAAGGTTTTGGTTCTACCCCTACAATATCTCTCACACCTAATTTCTTCTCTCTCATTATTTAACCACAAACAGTTCAGTCCCTCATCACAGTTTGTATAAATGATTGCAACAGTCTCCCATTTGGTCGCCTTCCCTTGAGTATCTCGCCATTCAAATTTAACTTCCACCATGCTACCAAAGTGATTTTCCTTAAGCACAAATTTGACCATGTAACATCCCAGCTTAAAAAATCACAATGGCTCCCAATTGTCTCTAGGATGAAATATAAAATCCTCTGTGTAGTTTTTAACATCCTTAATATCTTGACTCCAACCTACCTTTGCATTTTTAAATTTATATTGCTCATCCTACCTTGTTCTGTGATCCAGCTAAACTATCCTCTCTGTTACATATCTCCCACCTCTGTGACAACACATTGGCAATTTTCCTTTCCTGGAATGCCCCCTCTCCTTAGCTTCATTTCATAGAATCCCTCTCTTCCCTCAGGACATAGGTCAAGCTCCATCTTCTACATGAAATCTTTCCTGATCCCTCCCTATCCACCGTATATGTAACACACATAACACTGGTCCTCACCATCTGAAGGCCAAGTGTGTTATATTTCACTTCTTTGTCAGTGTTCTTTAGTCCTGTTAAGGAGTTTGGAGTGTTTCTAGGCTCTCTGCAAATGGCTCTGATCTCCACTAACGACATTCCCCCAAGTATAGGGGGTGTCCCCTGTTTCTCCATTCCATTTGGCCACTAAAAGATTAGTTTTTGTGCAGAAATATTTACTTCAAAAGATAATCACAAATATAAAAAGCTTCTCCCCCAATATGTGGGAAACATAATCCCTCCTTCCACCTTTGCACCACCCCAGTCTCTAAGGAAGGGAAGGTGATTAGATTCATAACTTAATTCCTCTGGAGCTCAGTTTCTATGCAGTTCCAGTTCCAAGTGCAAAAGCCTCCTTGGGCTTGAGTCCCAGATACCCTGGCTTCTCAGGGTTTACATGCTGGGTTGGCTTGCTGCACCATCCCACCTGCAATCCTGGCTCCAAGGTCACCATTACTTGAACTTCTGGGTCCCATGAGGATCACCACTGGCACCTGAAACTGCAGGAGATAAAAAACACCGAAAAAAAACAAACACCACCAGGCATATTTTTCTGAGTAGGGTAAAAAAGAGGGAACAGGAAAAAGAAAGTCATTCTCCTCTCATCCGTTAAGTTCACACAGTAGATGAATCATGGTCTTCACCCCCTGGATGCAACAGATAAGAGCTACCAAAGAAAGGACAGGAGAAAGACAGCAAGTAGCTCACCCACATGGTGATGTCATTGAGGAATTTCAGTCATGTCATATTCTCCATGAGCCCAATTAGGGTTATCTTTTTTTGTTTGTTTTTAGTATTAAATATTCATTTCCACAAGATTTTGAGTTGCAAATTCTCTCCCCATCTTTCCCCTGCCTCCCACCCCAAAATAGCAATTCTACTGAATACCCCTTACCCCAATCTGCCCTCTCTTATATCCACCAGCATCCCTACTCTGACTTTCTAGGAGGGCAAGATGGATTTCTATACCCCAGGGCCTGTATATCTTACTTCCCAGTTGGATGTAAAAATAATAATTATTATTATTACAATTATATACATATATATTTAACATTTGATTTGAAAACTTTGATTTCTAGATTCTTTCCCTTCTTCCTTCATCACCTACCCCTAACGGGAGGAAAAGCAATTCAATATAGGTTATACATGTGTAGTTATGCAAAATATTTTCATAGTAGATATATTGTGAAAGAATGACTATATTTCCCTCCATTCTATCCAACCTCTCACTTATTCTATTTTCTACTTTGACCCTGACCCTTTTCAAAAGTGTGTACTTCCAATTACCCTCCCCCCCCAATCTGCTTTCCTTCTATCATCCCCCCTCTTATCCCCTTCTCCCCTATTTTCCCATAGGGTAAGGTACCCAATTTATTGTGTGTTATTCCCTCCTTAAATACAATGAGAGTAAAGCTGACCCATTCCCTTTTGCCTTCCTGTTCTTCCCCTCCATTGTAACTGTTTTCTCTTGCCTCTTTCATATGAGGTAATTTACCCTATTCTATCTCTCCCTATCTCCTATCATTATATTCCTCTCTCACCTCTTAATTTCATTTTTTTAGATATCATCCCTTCCTATTCAACCGATCCTGTGTCCTCCGTCAATGTAAACATGTACACATATATACATACACTCACACATGTATTTATACAGAAATATACCCTCCTATATAAACATGTATATGTGTGTATGTATATATATACATACGTACATACATACATACATACATACATACATACATACATACATATTCCCATCAACTATTCTCAAACTGAGAAAAGTCTCATGGGTTACAATTATTGTTTTACCATGGAGAAATGTAAATAGTTCAATTTTAATAAGTTCCTTGTGATTTCTTTTCCCTGTTTACATTCTCATGTTTCTCTTGCTTCTTGTAGTTGAAAGTCAAATTTTCTATTCAACTCTGATTTTTTTCATCAAGAGTGCTTGAAAGTCCTCTATTTCATTGAATGACCATATTTTCCCCTGAAACATCATACTCAGTTTTGCTGGGTAGGTGATTCTTGGTTTTAACCCTAGCTCCTTTGACCTCCAGTATATCATATTCCAAGCTCCTCAATCCCTTGATGTAGAAGCTGCTAGATCTTGTGTTATCCTTATTGTGTCTCCACAATACTCAAAATGTTTCCTCCTGGATGCTTATAATATTTTCTCCTTGACCTGGCAAATTTGGAATTTGGCTATAATATTCCTAGGAGCTTTCTTTTTGGTATTTTTTAAGAGGTGTTCAGTGAATTCTTTCAATTTCTATTTTGCTCTCTGGTTCTAAAATACCAGGGTAATTTTCCTTGAGAATTTCTTGAAGGATGATTTCTAGGTTCATTTTTTGATCATGGCTTTCAGGTAGTCCAGTAATTTTTAAATCATCTCTCCTGGATCTATTTTCCAGGTCAGTGGTTTTTCCAATGAGATATTTCACATTGCCTTCTATTTTTTTTCCTTTGTTTGGATCTGTTTTATAGTATCTTGGTTTGTCATAAAGTCACTAGCTTCCATTTGTTCTAGTCTAATTCTGAAGGAATTATTCTCTTCAGTGAGTTTTTGAAATCCCTTTTCCTTCTGGTGAATTTGGCTTCTTATGGCATTCTTCTCCTCGTTGGCTTTTTGGGACTCTTTTGCATTTTGAGTTAGTCTTTTATTAAGGTATTATTTTCTTCAGTCATGTTGTTGACTCTCTTTTCATGATTTTCTTGCATCATTCACATTTCTCTTCCCAATTTTTACTCTACTTCTCTAACTTGATTTTCAAAATCCTTCTTGAGCTCCTACATGACCTGTAACTGTTTCATATTTTTCTTGGGAGCTTTTGATGCAGGAGTTCTGACTTTGTTGTCTTCCTCATATCCCATGCTTTGATCCTTTTTGTCCCCCAAAAAGTAGTCTAAGGTTTAATCTCTCTGCTTGTTTTGCTCCCTTTGCTTGCTCATGTTGCCAGCCAATTACTTGACTTTTGAGCTCCTTGCCACAGCAGAACTATGCTTCCAGAGAGGAGAGCTTTGTCCCAAATCACTGGGGTTTTCATAAATGTTGTCAGAGGTCTGAGGAGGGTGCCCTCTCTACTGACACCACACTGGCAAACTGGCATTTCTCAACCCAGGACCACCACCCAAGAAAGCGACCCAGATCCAAGCAGTTCAAAACAAGAGTGATTACCCACTGCGTGGTTGCTTGGTCCCCCTACAATCTTTAGCCAGGATCTCCTGAGGCAGCCATGTGGCAGATGCTGCAGCCTCAGCCACCATGCCTCAGCCACCTCTGTCCCTGGGGGCAGGGGCCAGACCCCACCCTTTCTTTCCAACAGAGTTCCCTGACTGACCTTTTACTTTCTTTTTGGCATTTATGGGTTGAAAAGTTTGAAAACCACCACAGCTGCTGGTGATCCACTCTCCCAAAGTAAATTCCAGCTGCTGCTGGTTGGGGCCACCCTGAGGCTAAAACTGCCAGCTCACAAGGGACTGAGATAGGCTCCCAGCACCCTGCAATGAACCCTTTCTGTTGGCCTGCTGGGCTGCCTTCAGCTGGAGATTTGTTTCTCTCTGTCGCTTTGTGGGTTCTGTAGCTCTAAGATTTGTTTGGAGTCATATTTTATAGGTATTTGAGGTGGTTGTGGGGGGAGTTCACCCAATTTCCTGCTTCTGATTGGCCATTTTGGCTCTGCTGCCATGCATTTGGGATTTTGTTGGCAGAAATACTAGAGTGATTGACCATTTCCTTCTCTAGCTCATTTTGCAGATGAGGAAACTGAGGCAAACAGCATTAAGTGAGTTTCCCAGGATCACACAGCTAGTAAGTATTCGAGACCAGAGTTGAACTCAGGAAGAGTCTTCCTGTTTATAAACCCAGTGCTCTACCCACTGGACCACCTATCTTCCCCACCCACATGGTGAGGGAGGAAAAGGTCTCCATGCTAGCAATCTAGACATGCTCCAATGGCATATCCATGTTGAGTGAAAAGATACGACCTGGTTACATATATTTAAGTACTATGTATTTATTTGCATTTATTTGGTTTATAGTAACTAGCATTTATATATCACTTTTAGGTTTGTAAAGTACTTTACAAAATTGATCTTTACAATGACTTTGTGAGGTAGATACTATTATTATCCACATTTTACAGACGACAAAACTGAGGTTGACAAAAGTTAAGTGATGTGCCTAGGGTCACAAGGCTGCTAAGTTTCTGAGGAGTGATTTTAATTCAGATTTTCCTGACTTTGAGTCCCTTGCTCTATCCACTATACCATCTAACTTCATTCTGCATGTACTGTGCTAACATATATTTTTATTGTCTCCCTCATTAAACAGTAAGCTTCTAGAAAACAGGAATTGTTTCATTTTGACACTTGCATGCCCAGCACCTGACTCCCTCTAGGCACTTAATAAAAGCTTGTTGAGTTCTGACTTCATGTTTAGCTATCTATCCTCTCCTCTCCTCTCTCTCTGTCTCTCTGTCTCTCTGTCTCTCTGTCTCTGTCTCTCTCTCTCTCTCTGTCTCTGTCTCTCTCTCTCTCTCTCTCTCTCTTTCTCTCTCTCTCTCACACACACACACACACACACACACACACACAAACACATTTTTATATCCCCTAAGTAAAATGCATTTATGTTGATAATTTTAAGCTAGACAGTAACAGCAATATTGGACAATGATCAGCTATGAATGAATTAGCTGTTCTCAACAATACAATGATCCAAGACAATTCCAAAGAACTTCTGATGAAAACTCTCTCCATCTACAGAGAAAGAACTGATGGAATCTGAATGCAGGTTGAAGCATACTTTTCATTATTTTTCTTGGGCATTTTCTGGTCTGGGTTTTCTTTTACAACATGACTAATATGTAAATATGTTTTGCATGACTGACTGGACAAATAGGATCACTTGCCTTCTTGATGAGAGGGAGGGGAGGGAAGAAGGGAGAGAATCTGTAACAAAAATTTTTAAGATACAAATGTTAAAAATTGTTTTTACATGTAATTAAGGAAAAATAAAATATTAAATAATTTTAAGTGAGAAAATCAAAGAGTAAAAAAAAAGAATAATGGTCAATAAACCTTTATTAAGCACCTACTATATACCAAGCACTATGCTAAATGCTTGGTCTCTGACGTGTCAGAGAGTCTAAAAACAAAGCCTATGTTTAACTGGGACTCAACAAGCAATCTGAAGTTTCAGGTAGAATATTACAAAAGTGGTTGTTCCTTCTGGTACTGAATAGCCATAAATTTTGGTAGATTGAGGATAAATGGTACCTATGTTAATTTACCCTTGTTTATGTTTCTTTGTAAAGATTTAAAGCACAATTTTCAAGTGCATGAGAGTTCTGATTTCTCCCTGAGCTCCAAATAAGCTTCATTTAAACTGTATGAAGAATGTCCACCTGATGCCTTTCTGACTCAGTCCCTCTCTTCCCCTCACCCTCATTAACACTGTTTGTATGTCTGCTTCCGTTCAGAGAAAGCTAGCACCAGATGGGCTATTCACACCACGTTCCTAGGTCATTTTGGAGTGGAAAGCAGGAGGCATATGAAAAAGACCATTTCTTTAAGATTTCCATCCAGGGGTCTCAGCTCATTTGGATGAGTTTCAAATAAACATACCTCCTCTTAAATGCATTTGATTCATGTTTTCAGACCCCCTGAGGGGGATGCTGACCTGCTCAAGATGTTGCCATTTTTCAGCTAAATCATAATACCCTAATCCCTTGTGGCCATCCTGACAGACCCCCAGAAACCAAAGACCTATTTTTTTAAAGATCATTGAGAAAAACCTGTTATTTCCTCGGTAGAAAAACAGTTGAACTTTGAGATATTAGCATTCCTTCATTCAGGTAAACTATACTTTTTCAGTATATGCAGTTGCCTATGTAGATAAGAGCTGTTGCCTATATCATCATTAATTCTATTTTGAACGGTGAGAATATGTTAGAAGGGGTAAAAACAATGTCCTATTAGTCTACCTGATTAAGTAGAAGTCGTATGCCTATGTCGCTTGTATGAGTCAGGTACCTATGAAATGCACCATGCTATACAGTACAATGAAATGGGCACTGGTTTTGGAGTCAGATGACCTTGATCCAAATGTTGATTTTATTACTTTCTGCCTATAATGATTGTCACTCTAAGCCATGCTCCACACAGCTACCAAAGTGATTTTCCTGAAGCTATGATCCTACCTTTTCCTCCCCTATCACATGGGTGGGACTAACTTCCTTTTGCTGACTGCCTGTTCTAAAATTTTGATCATGCTACCCTATTCAGTAACTCTGCTGATTCCCAATTGCCTCAAAGACCAAATATCAACTGCTTTATTTATCACTTACAACTCTTCATAACCAAGACACTTCTTATTTTGTCAGTTTTTTTGATCCATTATTTAACTCCATACACTATATGTTCCAGCTATAGTGGATTATTTGCTATTCCTTAGACACAATACTCTATCATCTCTCTTTTTACTAGATGTCCCTCATTCATAGATTGTTCTTTCTCCTCACCTGTACTTCTTAGAATCCCTAGACTTCAAAAATCAAGTCAAAATGTACCTTCTACAAAAAGCCTTCCTAGGACCCCCTACTACCAACTCCCATCTACTCCAGATGGGTCTTGTAGGTACCAACTTATGTGCATGTTACCTACCCCATTAGAATGTAAGTTCCTTGAGATCAGAGATCAGTTTTCACTTTTTCTTTGTTTTTCAAATATTTAACAAATAAAGAGCAGAGGGAAGGGAATTTGTATTTATTAAGACCTTACTAGTGCTAAGCACTGTACTAAGCACTTTACGAATATTAACTCATTTGATCTTCACAACAACTTTGGGAAGGAGGTATGATTATTATCTCCATTTGATACTTGAGGGAACCAAGGTAGGCAGAGGTTAAGTGACTTGCCTAGGGTCACCCAACACTAAAATCTTGTTAGTTTTCTGATTTCATTGATCACTATCCTGTGTGGTGTTGAGCAAGCCATTTAACCTCTCTAAAGCTCAATTGCCTCCACTTTAAAATGAGGGCATTGGATGATTTAGCCTTTAAGGCTCCTCTTGGCTCTTAATCTATGACTTTATAATCCTATAAACTGAATTAGCCATCACAATCTAGTCTGTACTATTCAGAGCATCTGGGGACTGGGGTACTTGTTTCAATTTAATATTCTGCCTAAACGTTACAATGCACAGCATGCATGGGATAACTAATTTTAAAAGACTTAGAATGCAATAAAATATACAACATGAAAACTACAGAACATAATTTAATCTCTCTTTGATGAATCAGAAAACAGTCTGAGGCCTCACAGTGTCTTGGGGTCACTGTTATGGCCACCTGTTATCACTACACATTGTAGATGGGCTAAAGTGTTGAGGATTCCGGTTGATAGAACTCTGGCTCAACCATCTATTGTTACACTATTGGACTGGCTAGCCTAGTCCAAGCTGTGAATTCTTAGAGGCTCACACCTGTTTTGATTAACTCTAGCATTTGAAGTGGGGCAGGACAAGGCAAACTGCCAAACTGCTTCTTTGCAGGAAAAGTCCCGAAATGATCCAACTACCTTTTTATTTTTTTCTCATCTAAAGCTTATTTTTTTCTCATCTAAATAAGCCACCTCATTTTTCCAATTGAAATAATCCATGAGTACCTCTTATCTTCTTTCTTATTAATATCACATCATGCACTGTGTAGCATGCTATACAATGCCACAGAATAAGGGCACTCTTGGTAGATAGATAGACAGACAGACAGATAGATACATACATACATACATAGACAGACAGATAGACAGATAGATAGCTAGACAGACAGACAGACAGATAGATGATAGATAGATAGATAGATAGATAGATGGACAGATATAGATGATATAGATCAGTTTATAATTTTCAATTTGCACTTTAATATATGTTTCTTCATTTAATCTTTACAATAAACAAATGATCGTGGCAGATTGCATGATGAATTCCTAATTCATAGTGTTCATTAAAGCCAAAATTAGCATAAGGCAAATGGAAATTTGCCCCAAGGTGCCTATATCCAGGAAGAGAGGTCACACTTCCTTTCCTTGGTGATGGGTATCTCTGAGTTTGGTATCTTGGTTCTCTTTTTGTCTGCACAATTACACATGGTACAACTACCCCCTCCCCACTCCACCCAAAGTCCCATCATCATGGTATCCCCCTTACAAGGCCTACTTTCCCCCTTGGTCCCCAAGGGAACAAGGGCTTGATTCTCTGAGAAAGAAACTACCTTCTTTTGGACTACTACTACCATTCTCCCTCAACCCTGACTCAATTGATTTGCCCCAGTAGAAAATCACTAATTATTCTCTGATATTTACAAATTGCTTTGATTATTTAGGGGGTAAAAGTTATTAGTTTAGTGTATACAGATATATTGGCTTGATGATGTTTTCTGATATTAAATTATGTACATTTTGTATGTACATAATTGTTTTCATGTTGTCTTTTTCATTATAATGTGAGTTCCTTGAGGGCAAGACTCTATTTTTTACTTTCTTTATATCCCCAGTGCTTGGCTCAGTACCTGATATAGAAAACACTTAAATGCCCGTGGACTGAGAATTTTGAAATTTTAAAAAGATATCTACTTATTAGATATTTGGGGGCATATCCAAAGCATTGATAGCAAAATGTGATCTTTGAAAAGAAGCATGAGCAGGAAGTGGCTGTTATGTCCTCAAAAAGATCCCCTATAAAGTATCAAACTATTACCAAACTCTTATTATGTACAAAGCATTGTCTGGGCCTGAAGTAATTGTTGAAACTATTTAATTAACTGAAGCAATATGGCCTTAAATAAAAAGCTAGGTCCAAAGGGTTTTTTTTAAAACCCATTGACATTAAATATCTATGGGTTCCAATATTAATAAATGATAGAATCATAGGGTGTTAAGACCAGAAGGAACCTTAAATATCATCTGGGCCAAACTCTTCATTTGAGCCATGAAGAAAATGAGGCCCAAATGGGAAAAGTGATTTGCCCAAAGCCATATAACCAGATAGAGACGCATATTCAATTTAATTCAATTTATTCTACTGGCTCTGAATACCAAAGGGTACTTGGCACTAAACTAAACCACAACAGTTTTGGAGTCAGCAAGGGTATACTAGAGGCAACTGTGGTCAAGTCAAAAGAAGATTGAATTGAGAATCAGACAACTTTGGTTTGAATCCCATTTCTGCCATTCATTATCCATGTGACCTCGGGCAAATTACTTATCTCCTGTGGTCTTCAGTTTCCTCATCTGTAAAATAGGATGGAGAGGGTGGAAAGGTAGACTAGATAGTGGTACGGCGCTCTCACTTCTAGATCTAGGAGAATATCTACTCTGTTTCTCAGTGTGGCTGGGGCCGGTGGTACTCACTTGAATTTAATACACTGACTAAACATTGCTGTGCATACTGTATTTGGACAACTAATTTTAAAAGACTTAGAATGAAATCAAACACAAGATTTTTAACAGTAAAATAAGGAACTGGTAAAAGGATTAAGTTTTCCTACTGACATTAAAAGAATCCTCCCTCCCCACTGACTTGAAAATAAATATAATAATGGTAATCAAACAAGTAACTGAACTTGAGAATCATAGAGTGTCCTTAAGGTTACTTAGTCAAGTAGGCTGCTTAGGACTTATGCTTGACCTTTCAGCTGTATTAATTATCTGGAAGGCAGGTACTGTGTCTTACCTACATGTTTTATATCCACCCGGCTAACATAATAGTCTGTACTCACTGATGTTAATAAATGCTTACAAAAGAATTGTTGAATTAAGTATAATTCCTACTTCTTGCTTCCAATGATCCCAAAGAGTTAAAGTGAAATAAATATGTCCCTATTTGATATTTCACTAAGAGGAGAGAGCTATTTTGTTGACATGCCTTCATTGAAGACTAACCCCTCTAGGCTGTGTTGCTCGAAATCACTTTCTTTTGGCCCAAATTTTAAGCCGGATATGTGTAACACGGCTTGACTTTATACTCTATTATATTTTTTTGTTCTGACCACCTTTATTCTTCTATGTTGGACCATTTTAATGCTAAATGAAACCTAAAAACCCATACCTGGCATTAGTTGTATGTATTAGTAGAATGTATGACCACATGGTAACAGACAAACCAGAAAAGCATAAGAAATGGTTGTTACACATCTGGAGAAAATAAATTCTTTCCAATACCACAAAGGACATGCTGCACAATATGTTAGCTTTCCATATTGACAATTAAAGGCCATGTGCTACTATGTAAAACCGTAAAATAAAAGTGAAAGACTCAGTCTTGTGTGTAATTTGATTTCTGCGTGGACTTGTGAAACATACTAGATAATAGTTATCTACAGGAAACTCCTTTTTATTAGAAACCTAAACATGCGTGGAGATCAGACAGAATTTTTTAATGATTGTTCTCTATAATGATAACCAATATTTGTGATGATAACTTTTTGGTCCCACAAGTTCCATAAATATCTACCGAATCAATAACTTGGTTTTAATGTTATGTTAGAATATCTAGCATTATTACATTCCAATAAATATCTAAATTTTATCACTTTCTTATTATTCTAAAATTAATGATTTACATCTGAATTGCAAAAACAATAAGTCTCAGCCACAGTACTGAATTAATCAGAATATTGTATTTCTAAATCATACTGAATAAAAAGGAACTTGATAAAGTTTTGGAACAAACAAAACATCTGTCAATGAACAGTAGGTTTGTTGAAGTGTTTAAGATGAAACAAAGAAGAGATCAATTAGTGAATAATATTTATTAATACCCTTTCTGTGCAAAGCTCTGAACTAAACTCTGCAGCACTTTTAACTCTTGGAGAAAACTGATCTTAAGAATTCCTAGAGGATGAAAATTTTAGAAACTATATTTCAATCAACTCAAATTGCAAACCAAAGTGATGTGTTCATTACCAAATCCTTCAGAGGAAGTTCAAAATGCAGAATTTATTCCTGAATTGTTGGCACAGGGAAGGGCTCCTTTCCAGATAAATGACAAGTGAGAAGCTTTTAAAAGTTCTTATATGCAAATCTTCAGAAATTGGAACTACTATATGTATATAACTATGTTATATATTCATAGGTATGATGGCATATTATATTTTTGCCCACACTATGCACATCCATGTATATGCTCTGTATTCTGAGGAAGGAAATACATTTTATATATAAAATGAAACATTTTTCTACAGTAAGATATTTTGTTCCTACTAAAATTTATCAGGAATTTTGTAGAGGGGAATCAAGTTTCACAGAGGTGCTGGATAAGATGGGTGGATGAACAAATAATATTTTTTTTTCAGTCATGTCAGACTTTTTATCACCTGATTTGGACTTTTCTTGGCAAAGGCACTGGAGTGGTTTGCCACTTCCTTCTCTAGATCATTTTACAGGTGAGGAAACTGAGGCAAACAGGCTTAAGTGACTTGCCCAAGATCACAGAGCTAGTAAATGTCTGAGGCCAATTTTAAACTCAGGTCTTCCCAATTCCAGGTCCGGTATTCAATCTACTGTGCCACCTGGCTGCCCTAAATGAATGAATAATAGAATATAAATTCTCTGAGGTCAGGGACTGTTTCATTTTTGCCTTTGCATACCCAGAACCAAGAACACTGCCTAACTCAGAGTAGGGGTTTAATAAACACATTGATTAATGGGATCAAAAAACACTTATTAAGTGCTTAGCAAAGAATTTGTCATTCTATAAGTATAGAAATTATCTAAATCAGATTCCCAAAGTAGGTAACTACCATTCTAACAGTTTCTTCCACAGGAATTTCTGTTCTCCCTTTTTCTGTGTCTGAGAGTTTATTTCTGTCTCACAGATAGCATCCTTTTGTAGAGAGACAGACAGACAGACAGAGAGACAGAGACAGAGAGACAGAGAGAGACAGAGAGAGAGA
>NW_027185655.1:34423767-34430126 GCF_028583685.1 Petaurus breviceps papuanus
GAGAGAGAGAGAGAGAGAGAGAGAGAGAGAGAGAGAGAGAATGCACTCCAGGTGGCAAACAGCTCAGTTGAATCCATACTTCCTCTCCTCAGAAACAAAGTAGTTCGACCCTATTTACAGAAAGAGGGGAGGGGTGATCATCAATTACATGAAAGGATCCTGTGGGAGTGATGGTGAGCAGCTGTCCTCTGCTTCTATTAAGAATAGGACAAAAATGGGTAGACTTCAGTTGAAATAAGAATCATTCAGCTTAGAAATTAGCAAAGCCTTTTTTACTTCAAGTGTTATAGAATTTGCTTCTCTGGAAATACCTTTTTATTCTGTACTCATGCAATTTGTTCAGGGACAAAAGGGTAACCTAGCCCAAGATAACCTCTTAAGATGCCCTTGCTCCCTAGAATTCTCTAAGTATTGAAGCATTTCACAGAATCAAAAAATCTAAGAATCAAAAGGAAGCTCAGAGGTCATCTAGATTGGGGGGGGGTGTGGTGGTGGTTAATGCATACACACTCACACACACAATATCATGGACCTGTTTGACAGTCTAGCGAAGCCTTTGGGCCCCTTCTCAGAAGAATATTTTGAATATGTTAAATAAAATACATAGGGAAATAATTATATTGAAATACAGTTATCAAAATATTTTTTAAAAGCCAGTTCATGAACCCGAGGTTAAGCACCCCTAATCTAGAACAAGGCTATCTAAACAATAATCACCTCTAAAACATAGCTAAAAATTAGATGCTCAGTGAATAGGCAATGACTAAATACCTTTGGGAAAATAAATGTATTGGGATATTACTGTTACTGTAAGAAGTTGCAAATATTAGGAATACAGAGAAGTATGGAAAAAATTAAGCAAAATTATGCAAATTGAAATAAACAGAGTCAAAAAATATATACACAATGGTAGTAACATAAATGGAAAGAACAACCACAAAACAATAAAAAATAAATGTCACAAAATTTAGAAAGAACAAATATCCCGAAAGAAAAGATAGGAGAAGACATCATACTCCTTTGCAGTAGTGATGGCTTCATGGGTATGAATCCTTGCATATAATATGGAGGGGGGTGAGGTTTTTGTATGTACTGATAAATTTCATGCATTTTTTCCCTCTAGCTTTTTATTTCTTTTAACAAATTCTTAGGAGCTCTTTGGAAAGAGAGGGTTAGAGAGTGTAGAGGGAAATCTAAATATAAAACAAAAGATATTTTAAAATTTTCTTTTTGAAAACAAAACTGACAAATATAGTCTTTGCTAGAAGACCTCAAGACAAGGAAAACTCATCAGCTTCCACAAAATGCTGCTACTTCTGCCTTCTGGAGTCAAAGGCAAATTGCAACTCTCTTCCACATTTTAGCCTTTCAAACACTTTAACACAGCTGTCATGTCTCACTGCCATTACTCCCAGCATTTCTTCTCCTGACTAAATAACCCAAGCTCCTTCAACTCATCCCCATGTGACATGAACTAAAGACCTTTTGCCATACTGATTATCCTCCCCTGGATATTCTCCAGATTATCAATCATTATTATCATCATTGTTGTCAACAATAAGCATTATTAAGTGTTTATCATGTACTGAGCATATGCTAAGTACAGGGGATATAAAAAAAAGACACAAAATACATTCCCTGCCCTCAAAGAGCTCACAGTCTGCCTGGGAGAGACAGGAAAACTATATACATTTTACACATACACACACACACACACACACACACACAAGATATGTGTTTATGTTGTTGTTGAGTCATTTTTCAGTAGTGTCCAACTCTTCATGACCCCATTTGGGATTTTCTTGGCAGAGATACTGGAATAGTTTGCCATTTCCTTCTCCAGCTTATTCTACAGATGAGGAAACTGAGGCAAACAGGGTTAAGTGACTCGTTTAGGTTCACATAGCTAGTGTTTGAGAAAAAAATTGAACTCAGGTTTTCCTGAGTCTCTCTGTCTCTGTCTCTGTCTCTGTCTCTCTGTCTCTGTCTCTCTGTCTCTGTCTCTGTCTCTGTCTCTCTCTGTCTCTGTCTCTGTCTCTCTCTGTCTCTGTCTCTCTCTCTCTCTCTGTCTCTCTCTGTCTCTCTCTCTCTCTCTGTCTCTCTCTCTCTCACATACACACACACACTCACACAATATAAATGGAAGATAATATTAAAATAGAACCAGGAAAAGCCTCTCACACAAGAAAGAATTTGAGATGTCTCCAAGGAAGTCAGGGAAGTCAAATGTATACAGAAGCAGAGGTGGGAGGAGAAAGCATTCCAGGCATGAAGGAGAGCCAGTGAAAAGGCATGGAGCTGGAAGATGGATCATTGTGTGAGAGGAATAGAAAAAGGTAGATATTGTTGAATCACAGAGTACTCAGTAGGCACCCCAAACTAAACACAATATTTCTGATGTGTCAAGATGAGGACTGAGTACAGAGCAACTGTCACCTCCCTAATCCAAGGTGCAACAGCATGAGCTTATTTAGATGCCATCTCCACTAATTATATTCCGCTTTTAAGCCACTAAAATAAATAGCAGAAAACTGCTATCTAGAATTGCTCCCCTGCCCCATGTTTTAAGTTATTTCTTTGTGAGAAGAATTATTCAGAACCAATTTCATAAGCTATACAAGGAAGAAGCAAACCCTGTCAGAAACATCTGAATTTCTGCCAGGAACTGTTTATAATGATGATTCCCACTGATGTAGCACATTTACAATGTGCTTCAATGTGACAAATACAATGTGCTTTTCTCACAATTCTATCAGGAAAGTAGTGTGGGTAACATTATATACACTCTACAGCTGTGTAAACTGAGGTTCAGAGACATGAACCATTTGGCCATGGTTACACAGTTAACAAGTGTGGGAATATGTATTGGAACCCAGGTCTCCTAACTTGGATTCCAGTCCTCTTTCCATGGAACCCCACTATTTCTAAAGACAACAAACTTAGGAACGATGAGGTTAAGTTCCAACTTTTATGATTTCTTCATCTTCAACTCTTTGCTCTGATAACATTCTTCTCTCTTCAAAGCACGCACAATTTCACCAATGTTGATACTCACTCCAACAGCCAGTACACAACTTCTCATTCTGTGTATTTCTTGTCCGAGCTCCATCATAGATTTTCCAGTCATTATCCAATCACTTATTCTGAATTGCTAGTGTTTGGTCTTTGTATTTTTTTTTCATTTTGTGGATACAATTTTTAAAAATCTCAAGCTATTCATCTGTAAGTCTGTCCCTTAATACATGACTGGACCACACCATTGTATGATTCTATATTTCCCAGATGGTACATATTGTAAGTCACCATTGGTGATATGCTTCAGAGTACTTGTGACTACTTACTCCCTTATTTCCATTGTCTATTTCAATTTTGATTCCTCAGAGTTTGGTGAGATTCCATGATTTACAGTTACATATTATAACATGGAGAACACAACTATTAAAAATAGGGTTTTGTTTTTGGAGAACACCTGGGGATCTCTAAAAGTACAGCAAAGTTTCCCAAATGTAATCCCATCCACTATTTTCTTGCTTATCAATTCTGGGTCTAGCATATTAAATATCTATAGTGCTTTTCCTAGAATCACTAACTCAATGGGCTACCCTTCCAAGTGCACATGATGGAATGGACAATTGGTGGTCTTTATCCATTTTGTTTTTCTTGCATTTGTTGTTAAATTCATCTCTTCTGAGTGGTTGTGGATCTCACTATGGAGAGAGGTACAGAGGCATTCTGAGACTTGCTGCAATAATCATAATGCAATCCGCAAGTAAGAACATCTGGAGCAGTCCCTCACCATCTAAAGGAATATCCATCCCATTTGGATCCCATGAAACACATTCTCCATAGCAATGTCAAGCATCCTGGCAGGCAGACCCTTTAATACTCACTAGGCTAGTACAGTGCCTAGAATTGTAGGTGCTTAATAATATTGATTAATGGATGATACTTATGGTAGCATTGTTGATAAAAATATCCCTATGGCTTCATTTCTCAAAGAATTAAATATGATCTTAATATGTACATGGCAGGTATCTTTTTTTTGGAAGTGAGCATTTAAGTCTACTAAGTCAAATGTATGTATGTGTGTTTTTTAAAAGAATAACCAACAAACTTCTAAAAATTAAAATACCAACATTTTTCAAAACACCCATCAAAATCTGTCTTTTTCAAAAATGAAACACCAAAAAGGAATTTTAAAACACCCAACAAAATCTTTTTAAAAGTAAAACACCAAAAAATTTTAAAATACTCAAAAAATAATAAATTTATGATGGTCTTATATTCTCTACATCTTTCAAGTAATTGAATGGTAGAAAAGATATGGTCTGTTGGAAATTACTTATGAAATCTTAACTGTTCCTTTCTCATATTTTCCTTAATATATATGTAGGTCATTCCTGTAAAGATTTTCTAAAGGTGAGAAAATCTTGTGGAAATAAATGATGTAAACTAAAAATAAACATAAAATTTAATTAAAAAATAAATATAAAACATTGAAGTGAAATAATCACAAGATTTTTTAGTAGAATGCTAGTCTCTTACATTAAGAATTGCATTCTTAATACTTGACCACATAGGTATTTCTAACCATTCTTTTGTATTAAAATTGATGACTTTGCTTGGGAGCTATGCTTTCATTCTTCATAGAATTCCTCCCTCTCACCATTCTCCTTAACATATTTTGGTGTAGAATCACTGTGATTATCTTCTTGATGTTATTTTTTTTTATTTATTCTTGCTTTGAATACAGTAATGTGAAATAACCATGCAGCATAAAATTCTGTTTCTTATTGCCGATAGGTCTATAATTAAAACAATTCCACTAACTTTATTTGTCTTTCCAAAAAGCATCTATGGGTCATTCTTTCCTTTAACTGAGGCTTCATTTTGTCTTCTGGTTTACTTTATCAGCATAATGTCAATATTATTATTTCCCCATTGGACACTTGTCAATAATCTTGTGTTTAGAAACCTAGAATGCCAATGATTCAATTAATATATATGTATGTATGTATGTATGTATGTATTTGTATATGTATATATATATTAAAACAGTTATTATTAGCCTCTTCTGCAATCCCTGAATAATTACTGATCCATATAGTATTTTAAGTTTTATAAAACATCTTAATATAACAATTAGCAAACATTTATTAAGTATCTATTACTTGTCAGGTACTGTAATAGGTACTGAGGAATGTTTTAAAAAATAGTACCTCCTCTCAAGCAACTTAGAATCCAGTTGGAAGAGAAAACATGTACATATATGCTTATATAATACATATATACATCCATATGTACACATACATATATATACTTACATGCATATATTAAATATTCTTTATATAGAAATCCATGTGTTATAATTATACATGAGATATAATCATATATAATATGCTGTTATGTATCAATGTACATGGTCATAAAATTTATAGATATAATTGGATTTTATGTATGTGCAAATATACAGATATATGTATGTATATAAGTCTGTGTATGTACATACACACAAAATATATAAAGCAATATGGTAGGCCAGGGAAAAGGAAAAAAAATACAAGGAGATGAGAGGAACAGGAAAATATTTTTGTTATCCAATTTGCTCCTCTCAATAATCATATATAAGAGTCTCTATAAAAAAAATATCATCCCTATATTGCAATTGGGGAAACTGAGGTTTATAGATGTTAACTGACTCAAAGCTGGGAAGTGTCACAAGTGGAGTTTGAATTTAAGTCTTTCCATATACCATGCTGTCTTTCTAGCTTTCCCTAAATCATGTCAACTGTGGATTTGGTAACTTTCAAGATGCATATATATTTTTTTTAAATAAGATCATTACTGATGAAAATGTTATCTGAAACTAATTTGGAATGGAATAATGAAGGATGTTTAAGAACAAAATATCAGGCAGGTAAATGAACTCAAAGCCATACTCATTAGTTACTAAGACCTTTTCCAGTTATAACAATCTATGATTATATGAAAGCCTCTATGTGTTGTGTGTGTGTGTGAGAGAGAGAGAGAGAGAGAGAGAGAGAGAGACAGAGAGAGAGAGAGAGAGAGAGAGAGAGAGAGAGAGAGAGAGAGAGAGAGAGAGAGAGAGAGAGAGAGAGAGAGAGAGAGAGAGAGAGAGAGAGAGAGAGAGAGAGAGAGAGAGAGAGAGAGAGAGAGAGAGACAGAGAGAGACAGAGAGAGACAGAGAGAGACAGAGAGAGACAGAGAGACAGAGAGACAGACAAAGAGACAGAGACAGAGATCAGAAAAAAAATGACAGAGGGTTAGCCATTTGGGGCATTTTAAACACCGTAAAATAACTGTAGAAATGCATTACTTAAAAGGAATGCTCAGCTGAT
>NW_027185655.1:34430226-34438344 GCF_028583685.1 Petaurus breviceps papuanus
TAAAATAACTGTAGAAATGCATTACTTAAAAGGAATGCTCAGCTGATAAATAAACATGCCAGTATCTCTGTAATGCAAATACAGCTTATAAAGAGGATTGAAATTTTCTGCTTCTTTGCTCCCCCAATATGCTGCCCTGCTCGATGTGGAGCAAATGCTGGAAAGGGTGACTGGGAAGTTCCATCTCCAGGATCACTTAGTCTCTGGCTTCTCCCCTGAATCCATGCCAGCTGTGGTGGTGGCTTTGGAGATGTGCACAGCTTTCCAATGAGATCATTACTGATGGAAACTATCAACACCTCTTCCCCTCAGGGAGGGTAAGAAGTCAGCTCCATTCAACTAAGCATTCTTTGGTTCCCTGCTTAAGAAACAATCTCCTGCTTTTACCAACAGATGTTTGGGGGACAGATAAAGGATGACACTGAGCATATGAATCAGACTGGACCCAATATAGTTAGACTGAGAAAATAAATAATTCCAGAAATTTCCTCCCCCTGTCTTATTTCAACCAAGAAATTTACCATTAGCCTAAGGCAACCAGCAAAGTTTTTAGTTGGTAAATAGTAAAGAATCAGTCTCCCATTGATACCATTTTCTGTGAAACAGGAAAAGTTCACTTGGAAAGTAGTGACCTGGTCATTCTTTGGTACTTATTGGCAAGACATATTTATTCTTTTTTAATCCTCACTAAATTATTGGTGACCCCTGGGTAGAGTACTGGTCTTAGATTCAGATCTGAGATTGAATATTACTTTATTTGTTACTTCATCTCTCCCTGCCTTAGTTTCCTCACCTGTAAAGCAGGGGGGTGGGAATAATAGACCCTACTTCATAGCACTTTTCTAAGGATCAAATGAGATACATGTAAACACTTTGTAAACTTTAAAGACATATAAATGCCAACTATCTTTTTTACATTAAGGTTAATAATGCTTTCTGGGTATCATCTAAAGCAGACACTGGCCTCTACTTACAATCTAATCCCACAAAACAGATCCAGAAAGTGAGTGATGGAAAGTCCATTTGGGAAAAATCATAGGTGCATCGATTTAGAACTCTGGGATCCAGGGCAAGCCATTTGCCTTCAAGGAAAGATGGAGGTCATCTCTAACCTTCCTCCCCACTGTGCAAATAAGGAAAGTGAAGCTGAGGGATCACTGATCATCTGAGGCTTTCTTAAGCTCTCAATTGGAGCTTTAGGTGTGGATTAGCAAAGCCTTCCCATAAGTGATCTGAAACAAATGTTTGTGAGGACAGAAGGAATGTTATCTAGCATTATCTGGTGAGTGACAGAAGGTTGTCTTAGTGATAGAATGTCATGAAAGAAGGCACAGAAAGATAAAGCTAGAGGAAGGGGGAAAGGAGTTGCAAGCAAAGAAAATGTAAGACTATCCAGATATACAAAGGATATAGCATTGTCAGTGTTCATGATGTACAGGATCTTTGGAGGAAGGCTTCAGACTATCTTTGAGCAAAATTCTGATGAAGGTTTCTTTAGTAATTCTTTGAGTATAGGACAAAGGGAATAAGCCATGCCAAGACAGCCAACAAATTAAGAAATCTTCTGACTCAGTGACTTGAATAGCATTAATGACTCAGGGAAGTGAGTGGCTGCTAATGGAAAAGGACCTTTCTCCATCCTAGAAATCAGAGGAACCTGCATGCAGAACTACAGGGTCCTTAGAGTCCAACCCTACCACCGCCACTCCCCTCATTTTACGGATGAGAAAAATGATGTCTAGAGAAGTCAAGTGACATGTCTGAAGTCACAGGCAATAAGTAACATAGCTAGGGTTTGAACTTTGATCCTTTCACTGAGCTTATTCACTATTCTAGATCACCTCCAGATGTGCATCATATGAAGCAGACATTATTTTATACTTATGAAAACCTAGTGCTATTTCTTTTGAATGGAAACGAGGGAAAGGACAGCCAGGTGGTCCAGTGAATAGAGTCAGGCATAGAGTCAGGAATTCAAATCCAGTCTCAAGTACTTATTAGCTATGTGTCTCTAGCAAGTGACTTAAGTCTGTTTGCCTCAGTTTCCTCATACGTAAAATGAGCTGGAGAAGGAAATGTCAAACCACTGTGGTATCTTTGCCAAAAAAAAAAAAACTTAAATGGGGCCATGGAGAGTAGGACATGACTGAAACAAATGAACAACCACAACAAAGGTGGGGGTGGGGGGAAGGAAAGGGAAGAAGAGGAAGGAGAAGAAACAGGGGAGAATGCCACTTCAATAACAAAGGAACATGCTACAGTGACAAGACCTGCTGTGCACAGCCCCATTTGGCAAAAGCAGAGCAGACCCCAATTTCAAGTTTTATCAGAAGTCATTGGTCCCTAAGCATCCCTGGCGCCTACTGAATTTTCACTAGGGACCTAACAGAAAACATCTGCTCTGTTACTTAAAAGTGAATCTATAGATTAAATCAACATTTGCTTCCTCCTTTCTTCTTTTAGGAACATAGCGATTTCTCATTTTTCTTATAGCTCTGTTAATAACTTACTTCTGCTCATAAGTCAAGTCCTGGGATGAAGGTGTGCCTCTTCCTGAGATTACATGGAGAAGACATACCACAGTATAATAAATAAAGCAAGCTTGGATTGTGCCAGGGACACAAGCAAGTTGGTAAGGCAGCAATGTTTAATATGTTGATTAAAGGCAGGAAACTTTGAGAAGACAAGGACACTGACACTTGTAGAGAAAATAAATGTAGATGTTCGTACCCTTTGACCCAGAAATGCCACTTCTAGGTCTGTATCCCAAAAAAATCAGAAAAATGGGAAAAGGACCCACATGTAAAAATGTTCATAAGCAGCTCTTTTTGTGGTGGCAAAAAAATTGGAAATTGAGAGGATGCCCATCAATTGGAGAATGGCTGAACAAGTTATAGTATATGAATGCAATAGAATACGGGACAGGGTTAAGCAACTTAGCCAGGGTCACACATCTAGTAACTGTCTAAGGCCAAATTTGAGCCTATGAAGATAAATCTCCTGACTTCAGGCCTGGTACTCTGGCCACTGCACCACCTAGCTACTCAACTGCAAGTTTATCCCTATGAAATTTTATCTTATGAGATTCAGCCCAATGCTCTATCTTACCCTGTTGGTATCTTTTTGAATTCCACTCTCATTGCATATGCTTTCTCTTTTGGACCTCTTCTGAGCGAAAAGGAGAAAAAGTATTCCAGACATGGGAAACAGCCTGTACAAAGACATTGAGTCGAAAAATGGAATTATATAACTAGATCTCCTTGGCTAGAGTGTGGAGTGAGTAAAAGGGGGAAATGTGTAATCAACCTGGAAAGGTAGGTAGCAGACAATACCTGCTCTGAATTACATCAAATGAAATACAAATATATATTGGCTTACTATTAGTAAAACAAAACAAAAAAATATAACTATTTCCCACTACTCTGTGTTGAGTTGTTATATGAAATAACCCAGGTATCTGTCACAAAGCCTGGGAGTTTGCCTGTGGCAAAAAAAAAAAAAAATTGGAAATTGAGAGGATGCCCATTAATTGGGGAGTGGCTGAAGAAGTTATGGATATGCACTGTCTCTTACAACTGCCCCAACAAAAAGTGTGACATACATGATAAAATGAGGAAAGAGGTGAAATTTTTTTATTTTTTTTTAAAGCAATCGCGGTTAAGTAACTTGCTCAAGGTTACACGGCCAGTTATTTCTGGGTGTGGTGCTAAGTATCAGAGCCCAGATTTGATCTGGTCATCCCGACACTGGGGCCTGTGCTCTTTACTTGCTGAGCCACTTGGCTGCCCCAAGTTTTTTTCTTTTAATTTAATGGGGTTGAGGAGTATAAGCCACACCAAAAATGATATGTTATTTTAAAATATCAGAAAGGGGGGCAGCTAGGTGGCAAAGTGAATAGAGCACCAGCCCTGGAGTCAGGAGAACCTGAATTCAAATCCAGCCTCAGACACTTAACACAAAACTGGCCGTATGACCTTGAGCAAGTTACTTAACCCCAATTGCCCTGCCTTCCCCCCTCCAAAAAACAAAAATAAAAAAAAGATACCAGAAAGGGAAGAAACTCTCAATGCTCAGGGTGCTATCAAAATCACATGCAATTCAGATACCATGGTATCTTGGACAGTGTACTGGACTTAGATGCAGATAACCTAGGCTCAAGCAAGTCATCACCTCTCTGGGCCTCAGGTTTTTTCACCCATAAAATGAATCTAACCTAGTTATTTATAGTCACATTTAAAAAATAATCTCCAAATCATTAATCACTAATAATTAGAAAAATGCAATTAAAGAGATTAATGAAATTGGATTGGAAAAGATCACATTTTTAATTCAAAATCATTGGCTTATATTGTAGTACTTTGTGTTTTATTTTATGCATTTAAAACATTTTTTCTGAGAAAGAAGCCATAGGGTTTCCCAGACTAACAAAGAAGTCCATGACTGCAAGATTATTGTGGTTGTTCAGTCATTCAGTTGGGTCTGACTCTCCATGACCCTGTGGACTATAGCACACTTGTTCCTTTTACCATCCAGTATCTCCTAAAGTCTGTCCGAGTTCACATTCATTGCTTTCATGACACTATCTATCCATCTCATCCTCTACCATCCCCTTCTCATTTTGCCTTCAATCTTTCATAGCATCAGAGACTTTTCCCAAGAGTCCTTATGTGGTCACAGTATTTAAGCTTCAACTTCAGTATTTGTCCTCCAGATAGATAAAGTTAATTTATTTAAGTAATGATTGACTTGATCTCCTTGCTGTCCAAGGGACTCTTAAAAAGTCTTCTCTAGCACCACAATTCAAAAGCATTGATTCTGAGGCATTCAACTTTTCTTATAGCCTAACTCTCACAGCCCTACATTGCTATTAGAAAAACCATACCTATTATGGCTTACATGGTTACATAGTTATATTTTTATAGCTTATATGAACCTTTGTCAGCAAAGTAATGTCACTGCTTTGTTAGTATACTGTCCAGATTTGCCATAGCTTTCCTTCCAAGAAGCAAGTGTCTTTTAATTTCATGGTGCTGGTTATCATCTGAAGTGATTTTTGAGCTCAAAAAATAAAATCTGACACAGATTCCATTGCTTCTCCCTCTGTTTGCAAGAAATGATAGAATCAGATGGCATGATATTATTATTATTAATGTTGAGCTTAAAGCTAACTTTTACAATCTCCTCTTTCACCCTCATCAAAAGGCTTCTTAATTCTTCACGTTATTTCATCAGAGTGCGATCATCTGCATATTTCCGATTATTGATATTTCTCCCCACAACCTTAATTCTGGCTTTTGATTCATCCAGCCCGGCATTCTACATGATGTTATCCACCATACAGAACCAGCCTCTAACTTCTGAATGGCTGGAGTCAAACAGAGCAGGCTAGAGTCAGGAGAGGCAGGAATCAAACAGAAATTTAATTCCAAAATGAGGGAAATGACTTGCAAGCAAGGACACATGTGCTGGGGTCCCATAGCTAGTAGCGGGCCCACTTTAGTGTTGCTGGACCTTGATTTATATATTTGTAACTGGTTAAAGAGTCAAACAATGTAGTCTAGTAACAGTAGTGAGGCATAATAGCAACAGTGAGGTGAGGTTGTCTAGTGACAAAAAGTCCATTCATAGCAGGGCTTCATGTCTGGGCCTGCTGGTGCTTGCCCGATTTCAGGGACCATCAGTTCCAGAAGGTAAGTGCAAAGGGCTGTTGGTATGCCAAGCTCAGGGCACAGCTTGCTTGCTGAGTCTTATCTCTGGAAAACAGGGTGTCTCCTAACATCTTGACAATGTACTCTGCATATAAATTTAATAAATAAGGTGGCAATATACCACCTTGTAGTTCTCCTTCCCTAATCTTGAAACAATCAGTTGTTTCATGTTTGGTTCTGTTGTTTCTTGACTCATATACAGGATCCTCAGAAGATAAGTAAGATGATCTGGTAATCCCATCTCTTTGAGGGATTTGTTTACCACAATTTGTTATGGTTCACACAAAAGCTATAGCATACCCCAGGATTAGATGACCTCAAAGATATCTTTCAGTTTTAGGTATGTGTATGTATATGTACATATATATACATGTGTACACACATATATGCACATGTGTGCATACAAATGTGTGTATGTATATAAAAATAGAGAAGTATGTGTGTGTGTTTGTGCATGTGCATGTTCTATGATAGGCACATGAAAATCAGACAGCTTTAGAGGAGAAATGTTTTTAGATAAAAGACTATGTCTCCTATAGGACAGAATAAAGAATTGAGAAGAAAAGCATTTTTAAAGGGTGAACACATTCAAATGAATATTTCAGCAATTCAGTAGAATATGGAAGAGCCTATGCATAAAGTAAAGGGAAATACTAAATGGCCAATGAAGAGCTTATAAGAAACTTTCAGTCCTATGGGCAGGAGTGTGATATTTTCTAGAATATTTTAATGTTTTGTGGATTGAAGGATGATGCTAGACTTCAAAGCTTTGAAAGATTCTAGCAAATTTTAAAGTAAATATTGATTTGATGTAAAGCTGATGGCCAACAGTATGTCTAAAAATCTGGTTAGTTAGTTTAGATGAAATCAGTTAGTTCAGTAACTAGATTAAGATGTTTCAAGGGGTCAAGCAATATTCCCTTGAGCAATCCTCCCAGGCCCATTGAAAAATTTTGCCCTAAGAGCACAAAGTACCATTCCATTGGAAGACTATAATCCTAAAAGACATAATCCCTCAAACAGGATTTGGATAAAAAAAAAAATCATTGCATCTATATTGAAATTGGAAAGATGACTTTCTGACCATTATCCCTTTCATGCACTATATGATCCAACCAAATATGTCTTCTTTCTGTTCCTCATACACCACACTCCATCACTATGCTTTTGTATTGGCTGTCTCTCATGACTGTAACAATCTCCATCCTCACCTCCACCTTCAGAATATTTAGTTTCCTTCAATACTCAGCTCAAATACTACCTTCAATGGGATGGTTCACTCATTTATTCCCCCCACCCCAGCTAATTCTAATGCCTTCACTGGAAAAATTACCTTGATATAAAAAGAAAAAAACAAAAGGTTGGTAGGTTCTTATGTATGCAAACATTTTACTCCACACAGACTAGAAACTTCTCTGGAGCAGTGTCTGTTTTCATTGTATCCCCAGAATTTACTAGACAATGACTGGCAAATGATATGTGTTTAATGAATCCCTTCTTGATTGATTAATTGATTGATTCTCTATGCCTCCTTTGCTCTATTTATTTTAAGGGAAAATATACACTTTAAGATGGATTACATTAATCCACTGGATTTTAGATAAAAGATGAAGACTATCTCCCTAGAAAAACAAAAGCATGAGATTATTTTCCCCCTTCCCTTCAGCAAGTTCAACCATGCAGCTGAAGGCAAGTGTATAGGTAAGAAGTAGAAGGTGTCCCTAGGGAGGCTGGGCAAGTGACAGATTTGCTAGAACCAATCTCAGGGAGAACAAGTAGATTGCAATTTTCAGTGACCTGTCTGTAAGAGTGGTGCAAAATACTGAAGAACAAATTCTAAGAAAAATAATAGGGACAGACAGGTTGATGAAAGTCCAAATCCCATCCTAGGCAGAAAGTGTGGGAAAGTAGGAAACAGAGAAATATGTCGACACTGCTAAGGAAAAAGGCAAACTCCGGGCAAGTGAACTCTTGGGTTGGAAGGAAAACAGCATACTTTGGAGAATTACATGCATTGCCAAGAGTTGAAAATGGAGAAAAAGACTTGCAAACACTTTTGGCCCAGTGGAGGACTCGATGACTGCCTCTGAAATATTCAGATCTTCCAGATAGGGCAGTACTCCCAAATTTTACATCCATTGTGAAGACTGCAGCACTCATTGTAGAGATAATCCTTAAAATAAAATAGCGAAAATTAATCCTAGACTTATCAAGGCAAAATGAATTAAGAATAAGCAAAAGTATCCTTATATCTTCTGCTGAAGCCATGCATACCAGATAAAAACTGCCAATGGGATCCGGATATCTTGACTAAGAACATCCCCTCTGAGGTACATAGACATAGATGTGAAGGGGGAGGGACGGAGGGGGAGAGAGAGAGAGAGAGAGAGAGAGAGAGAGAGAGAGAGAG
>NW_027185655.1:34438744-34454870 GCF_028583685.1 Petaurus breviceps papuanus
CCTCATAAAAAATGTTTGTTTTTTTAAGTCTACAAAAATACAACAAAGGGAATCAATTATATTAAAATTCAATTATGAAAATATTTTTTAAAAACTTCACAGACTACAGATTAAGATTCCCTACCCAACACTGTATTCTTCTGTCTAAGTCCATGAATTTCTTCCTGGATGGTCTGTGGAAGACAGACACAGGAGAGGAGGATGACTAGGACTGATGGAAAGAACTGGTTGTGTTTATCCTAAAGAAGAGAAGACTTAAGGGAAATAAGATAGAATCAGACCTACTATTTTGTCCTTAGATGGCAAAACTATGGGTAATGGGTTGAAGTTGTAGAGAAGAATAGATTTTATGTGAGGAAAACTTCCTCCCAATTAGTTCTCTTTGTGAAGCGGAACGGACTCCTTGCTGGGGTTGTGGGCTCTCCATCACTAGAGGTTTTCAATGATGGGTGGATGAGCATCTGTTAGAGATGTTGAAAAAGGGGTTCTTAATCTGGTCCAGGTTGGACATGATGACTTTGAAGGTTTCTTCTAATTCTGGGATACTCTTTTTCTGCCAGATGCAGTTATAATGGAAATTGATTTTGCTTAACTGTTTTCATTTTTACAAGGAGGTTTGATGGGGATGCTGGAAAGCATAGTGGGAAATGGCATAAAAATGTGTTAATAAAACTTTTTAAGACAGACATGGATGGATGGATGAATAGATAGATGAATGAAAATGTTTTTAAAGCTCTGAAATGTTTTTCATGAAAAGAAATTGTATGATGACAGAAATCTAGATGATACTTTTGTTCCAAAGGAATATTGTTCTGTGTTAGACCCAATGCAATAAAGATAAAAAAGATCATTTAAAAATAGTCCATCTGAAAAGCTTAGAAGTGAACTGTATAGCAGGGCAGAGTATCATTTGGACAGGAGGATGGGTTAGAAAATTCCCATGGAAGGTATGATTATTCTGAGAAACAGAAAAAAAAAAAAACTAGAAAGGATACCATATCAGAGCTCCCTCAAGTATTCAATTGACAAAGAAGAGAACTGGTTTCAATAGCAGTCAAATGTTAATTTAGTATGTCTGCTAGTAAAGCCAATATACAAATGCCCAATTAATTCAGTTTATTCTAGCCAAAACATGGCTATGGCCAAAATTACAGGTCAAGTTCTATGCTAGGTTCAAAGAGGAATCTAACCTATTCTCTGCCATTGTGGCATTTTTATTTATTATATATTATCAATATTTTATTATTTATTATATATATTTATATATATATATCAATATAATAAAGTGTAGTAGGTTAAAATTGCTTTCAAAAATGGTTGGATCAATTCACATCCCTACTAACAAGGGCTGGAAGTATGTGCATTTCACCATATCCCTCAAACATATCATTGTCCCCCCACCCCACCCTTTTGTATCAACTTTGCCAAAGTGATAGTTGTAAGGTAGAACTCTAAGTTACTTTAATATGCATTTTTCTAATTACTAGAGGTTGGAATATTGTTTCATATGACTATTGATAGCTTGGATTTCTTCCATTTGAAAACTGCCTATTGGTATCTTGTAAATATTTATTGGTTAGAGAATGGTTCTTATTCTTGTAAATTCAAATCAGATCCTTATATACCTTTGAAACAATATCTTTATCTGAGAAACCAACTGTAAAATTTTGGTCCAGTTACCATCTTCCCTTCTATATGCATAGACTTCATAATATTATATTATCAAAAACTTACACTTGGGCTTTCCAGACAATTCTCCATTTTCTCTCAGCAATTCTCCTTGGTTTCAAGTCCACAGAGTCCATTATACTGCTTGGTCCTCCATTTCCCACTTTTAGTACTTAGCTGACATCAAGTAGGTACCTAATAAATGTTTGTTGAATTAAATTGACCTCTGGTGATCTTCTCTAGCCTTTCTATCATTATGAAATCATCCTCTATATTGGAATTAAATTAAACACTTCTAAAAGATCTGACCATTAAAAAAAAGAGATTGACTTAGCCAAAGCAGGGAAAGGATACCAAGCTGATTCAGGTGAACACAGCTCACCACAAAAGAGGGCCTGATTGCTTTCATATTCCTTGCCTCCTGAAATTATTTTTTATTTACTTCATATGTATTTTGTTTTGACTTTTCTGTAGATGAGTTATGTTGCCTCAGTTCTCCACATTCCCAATATGTACTTATTACATATCCAGTATATGCACAGCTATGTACTATGTAAATGGGGGACTCTATAAACTAGGAGGCTAGTATGGAAAGGATACTGTTCCTACTTACTGAGAGGATTATATGGTAGATGAGAGGAACTAATACTGTCATTTAGAAAACAATGTCCAAGCCAACATGAATAACTCATTCTTTACTCAGAGAAGAATTCCACTGAGAGCAGTAGAACTTTGCAATTATGTAAAAAGGTCTGAGGAGTTCTTTATTTCTAATAATGGGGAGTTCCTTGGAAAACTAAATAGGACCTAACATTATTTGGCTATACATGTGTTTCTATGTACATGTAACTATGTAGCTATGTTTTTCCCATTGACCCCATGCCTCTGATTTTCCCCACAGGTTTTCACCCTGGTTGTATACCCTTGGTTGTATCAACACAAATATATTTTCAAAAATATTTTAAAATTCATAGACTGGACTTGAAATATAGGACAAAAATCACCATTGCACCTAAAACTTCTGCAAGTCTCCAAATATCTGCCATCTTGTCTCATAACCTAGGTCATAACAAAGGTTCATTTGATGTCAGTTAACATCTGCAGGATAAATAAATACAATGCTACTGCTGGTGATGGTTTTAATTCTATTTTGCCAAAATATCATTAAAAGAAGTATAAATTAAAGTTTATTTCATACAACATGCATATTGATATTTATTACAAAAGATTGAAAAAAGGCAACATTGGAGGGTCTACAGGATAGACAGACACACTTTTGATGGAGACATGAAGTGAGCAAGTAATTCTAGATTTCAATCTGGGATGTTAATTATTTAAAAAGTGAATAAATGCCCTTTGATAGATTGATGCTACTTCTGAAAGTATTCAAAGACAAAAACAAAGCTCTCATATGTCCATAAACATTTCAAGGCACCAAGTATATATTAAGTGCCTACTGTATGCTAGACAATGCCAAAGGAGACACTTTGTGGCAACAAAAGACTGGAAACAGAGTGGGCACATATCAAGCAGGTAATATTGGGAGAGGAGGGATGCAACATATGAATATAATAGAATTCTATTGTGTAGTGAGAAATGAAGGACATGAATTTAGAGAAATGTAAGAAAATCAGTATGAATTGATGAAAAGTATAATAAGTGGACAAGGAAACAATGCACACTACTTCATCAAGTAAATTAAAAGCTCACTAAAAGAGTTGTGACTTCCATGGGCAGAAACAAAAAGGTGGAGTAGAGAAAGAACTGAGCTCAGCTCTCCCAACATTGCCCTCCAAAAAATTTTAAAATAATGTGTCAAGTGGCAGAGCCAACAAAATTTGGTAAGCTGAGATATTCTTGAAGCCCAAGACAACTCAAGAGGTCTGAAAGAGAGACCCATGACACAGGGATGGAGGCTGTCCTGGGGCCCACCTGAATAAAATACCAATGGTGGTCTAGGTGGTAGAAACAAAAGAAGCAGCAGCTTTGGGAACTCTTGAGCCAGAGATAGTAAGGAACCCTGGTAATTGTTCAGAAAGGGATTACAGGGAACCCCTGTGCTAGCACTGGATGCAGGACAAGATGCTCTTTGGCAACTCCAATCAAGAAGGAGTAGAAACCCTGAGAGGCATGATAACATGGAATCAGTGACCCTGAGGAAAAGCATCTCTCCTAGTCCCAGGGGATCAGGGACTCTTCCTGGGTAAGAACCAGACTGCAGACAGGAGAAAAATCTCCTCTTTTCAGATCACATACTTTGGAAGCATCAAAACCTCTCAAACCCTCAGAACTAGCTCTGGAAATAGCAGTGAAAAAAAAACCCTTGGCCCTTGAGACAGTATCCCTCCCCAGCCATGCAAGGAACAGAGCCGAACTTTAACACAAAGTTCAAAATTTTTAAAACAGGGTGGGAAAAGAGAAAACAAAAAAATTTAATTTTGACAATAAAGATGATGACAGGGAAGATCAAAACATGAACTCAAAAGAAGATAATGATGCAAAAACAGCTATAAGTAAAGCCTGAAAAAAAAAATAACTGGATGCAAGCTCAACAAGAATTCCTGTAAAACTGAAATATGTATTATTAAAATCAACTAAGAGTGGTAGAAGAAAAAAGTAATAAAGAAATTAAAGCAAAGGAAGAAAAATTTTAAAAGATAACTAACATCTTGGTAAAGGAAGCACACAAAAAAATACTGAAGGAAACAGAACCTTAAAAAAACAGGATTAGCCAAATGGAAAAGAGGTACAAAAGCTCACTGAAGAAAATAATTACTTAAAAATTAGAATTGGGTAAGTGGAAGCTAAGACAGTAAGAAATAATGAGACATTAAGAAACAATAAAACAAACTCAAAAGAATGAAAAATAGAAGAAATTGTGATTTATCTCATTAAAAAAAACCAACTTACCTGGAAAATAGATGAAAGAGAAATAAATTGAGAATTACTTAAATTACCTGATCAAATAAAGAGCATAGATATCATATTTCAAGAAATTATCATGGAAAATAGCCTTGATATCTGAGAACCAGAGAGTAAAATAGACATTGAAAGATTATCAATCACTATTGAAAGAGATCCCAAAATGAATCCAGGAATATTATTGCAAAATTCCAGAGCTACCAGGTCACAGAGAAAAACAGTCAGAAAGAAATCATTCAAATACCATAGAGCCAAAGTTGGCATTGAACAAGATTTAGTATCTACCATGTTAAAGGTTCAGATGACTTAGAATATGATATTCTAGAAGGCAAAAGAACTGGGATTGCAACCAAGACAATCTACCCAGAAAAACTGAGTATAATTCTTTAGACAAATGAAAAACCCCAAGAGACAGAGTTTCTGGGTAATTGATAATCACTTTATTAATTAGGCTAGCTATTAATCAATAAATTGAAGGTCAGTAATTTCTCTTGGCAATCAAAAACCTCTAATGGAGACACTGATGTATTTTAAATATGTTTGTAAAAGGGAATGACCCTGACAAGTGAAAATCAACTCTTATTGGTGGACATTTAATGAGGAGGTGGGCTAGGAGTCTTTAGGTCCTCCTATTGAGAACATGTTTTTATCATGAGATTCAGTTGCCTCCAACAATCTAGACAGGGGAATCGATTCTGGTTGGTTTTCTCCTCCATGGCCTGGATCACTCTAAACTCTAACAGTGAGGTGAAAGGACAGGAACTCATTTCTTTTGGGCAAGAACTCACCTAGACTGGGTTCTGTTTATGCTCTAAATAGATATAAGGTCTCATGATTGGGTGGGGTCCCTTCCAAGATACAAGAGTATGTAACATGGCCTAGGATAGTCTCATTAATTAGTCATGTCTTTTGGAGATTGATTTTTTTTTAACATGGACTATCCTTAAATGAAAAACAAAAGAAAACCTGAATCCTAATTTAATAATTGGTTATTTATGTAAAGTAAAATAATATCTTCTCTTATCCTTCAGGGGAGGAGGGGGAAGGAATGGATATTTAATGAAATAAAGACCTTCCAAGCATTCCTATTCCCTCAGACCATTCAAGACAAGAGCTGAATAGAAAAATTGACTTCCAAATATAAGACTCAAGAGAAGCATTAAAAAGGTAAACAGGAAAGAGAAATCATAAGGGATTCAATAAGGTTAAACTGTTGACATTCCTACATAGGAAGATGATGCATGTAACTCTTAAGAACTTTATCGTTATTAGGGCAGTTAGAAGAATTCTACATAAAAAGAGGATGGAAGAATAAATTGATTATGTTGGGATATTTCTTTTTAATGTAAAAGTGAGAAAAAAAGGGATATGCTGGGAGAAGGGGAAAAGGAGAGGAAGAATAGGGAGAATCATTTCAAATAAAAGAGACACGCAAAGAAAAGCTTTTACAATGGAGGGGGAAATGGTTGAGGGGGAAGGAAGGATGATTGAATCTCACTCACATTTAATTGGTTCAAAGAAAAAATTGTAGAAACAATTAATAATTTCATTAAAGAGAATAACAATGAGAAAATATTCATAAATTTGTGAATGAAGCCAAAGCAGTACTTAGGGGAAAATTTATATTTCTAAAATCATATATCAAGAAAAGAGGGAAAAAAAATCAATGGACTAGACATTCAAATAAAAAAAACCTAGGGAAAAAAATTAAAAATCTTCAATTAAACACCAAAATGGAAACCATGAAACTCAAAGGAGAGATTATTAAAAGTGAAAGTACAAAAAAAATAATAAAAACTAGAAACAGATTTTCTGAAAAAATTTAAATAAGCTATTGATTAACTTGATTTTGGAAAAAGAATAAAAACAAATTATCAAACCAAAGAATGGATGCACCAACAATGGAAATGAAATTAAAGCAATTATTTGGAATTATTTTGCCCAATTATATGCCAGTAAAACTGACAACTTAAGTGAAATGGATGCATATTTTCAAAAATATAAACTGCCCAGATTAACAGAAGAGGAAATAGAATATTATGCAATATTATATTAAAAAAAGAAATTCAACAACACATAAATGATGTTTCTAATAAAAGAAAAATCCAAAGAAGATATGGATTTACAATTGAATTGTACCAATAAACTCTCTGAAAAAAATATGTAAAAAGGTGTCCTACCAAATTCTTTTTATGAAACAAATATGATTTTAATACCTAAACCAGGAACAAAGAAAATCATCATCTAATTTCCACAATAAATATTGATGTAAACATTTTAAATAAAATGCTATCAATGGATTTACAACAATATTTCATGAAGATCATACAGTATGACCAGGTAGAGTTTATATAAGGTATGCAGGGCTGCTTCAATATTAGGAAAACTATTAGCATAATTGATGGTGTCAATAACAAAAAGAACAAAAATTATATGATTATATCAATAAATGCAGAAAAACCTCTGATAAAATACAATAGTCATTCCTATTAAAAACACTAGAAAGTGTAGGAATCAGTGGATTCTTTCTTAAAATATTGTATCATTTAATCATTTCACTTGTGTCTGACTCGTTGTGACCCCATTTGGTGCTTTCTTGACAAAGATACAGGAAGGGTTTGTCATTATCTTCTCCAGATCATTTTATAGATGAGGAAACTGAGGAAAACAGGGTTAAGCGACTTGTTCAGGGTCACACAGCTAGTAAATATCTGAGGCCAGATTCAAACTTAGGTCTTCTGATTCCACTGCACCATCTATCTATTTTAAACCAATTATCTGTAACTTGAAGCTTTACCAACAGAATTAAGAGTGAAGTAGCTATGGCCATTATCACCAGTATTATTCAATATTGTACTAGAAATGCTAGCTATAGCAATAAGAGGAGAAAAAGAAATTGAAGGCATAAAAATAGGCAATGGGGAAATAAAAACTATGAATCTGCAGATGATAAGATGGTATACTTAGAGAACCCTAGGGAATCAAGTAAAAACTAGTTTAAAAAATTAAGAACTTCTGCAAAGTTGGATAGAAAATAAACCCACATAAATCATTAGCATTTCTACATAGTACCAACAAAACCCAGCAGCAAGATTCAGAAATCAAAATTCCATTTAAAACAACTGCAGACAACATAAAATACTTGGGAGTGTACCCACCAAGACAAAGCCAGGGATTATATGAACATAATTACAAAACACTTTTCACAGAAATAAAAATAGATCTAAATAATTGGAGAAATATTAATTGCTCATGGATAAGGCAAGTCAATAAAATAAAAATGACAATTCTACCTAAGTTAATTTACTTTTTCAGTGCCATACCAATCACACTACCAATTATTTTGTAGAGCTAGAAAAAAATCATAACAAAATACATATGAAAGAACAAATGTCAAGAATATCAAAGTAACCAATAGGGGGAGAAATTAGAACTAGTGAATTTTGAATGCAGATTGAAGCATACTTTTTAATAACTTTATTTCTTCTTGTTTCCTTTTTGTGTTTTCTCTTGCAATATGGCTAACATGGAAATGTGTTTTACACAACCACATATATAATCAATATCAAATTACTTATCTTCTCAATGGGGGGAGAGGGATAGAGAAAAGTTGTAACTCTAAAATTTTCAAAGAAAAGATTAAAAATTATTTTCAAGTGTAATTGGAAAAAAAATAAATACTAAATTAAAAGATTTTTTAAAAGTTGAACTGTGAGTAATTGGAAAACTATAGAAAATCTCAGGACAGATAATGAAACATATCTCATTCTTCATGGCTTAGAAGTACAAGACTACTAAGTCAACATATTGTATAAATTGTAAGATGTGATCACTGTAGACCAGAAGTTCTTGACCTTTTTGTGTGTCATGGACTCCTTTGGGCAGTCTGATGAATCCTATGGACCCCTTCTCAGAGTCATGTTTTTAAATGTAAAAAATACGTAGATAAGATAAAATAAAAGAAAAAAAGTATATTACAAAGGAAATCAAACATATTGAAATAGTAAAAACAAATGTATGGACCCCAGGTTAAGAACTCCTGCTGTAAAAGATGTTTTTACTTAATTGTTTGAGATGGTTCATTTGGATGTGGGGTGATTGTGTGGTAAAGATAAAATCAATGAAATATATTTTGAAAAAAATGTTACTCAGGGAATAATATGTTTTAGCATAAAATATTAGAATGTACCTTCTAAATAGAAGCAGCTATATAGAATAGCAAATAGAGCACTGGGCCTACAGTTAGAAAGAACTTAATTCAAATCTATCTTCAGACATTTACTATGTGATCCTGGATAAGCCATTTAACCTCTGTTTGCCTCAGTTTCCAAATTTGAAAAAGGGGATAATAATAATAGCACATACCTCCAGGGGTTATTGTGAGGATCAAATGGGATTGTATTTGTAAAATGCTTATTACAGTGCTTGGCACACAGTGGGTACGTAATAAAAGCTTCTTCCCTTCCTCTTCCCCCTAAATAATGTCTTTTTTATAATAAACACTCCGCCAAGTCTGGTAATAGGCATTTTTATAATGAACCTAAAATATTGCAAGTAAGAAACAGCTAAACTAAAGGCTCATCCAAGTTTACAGTTTCAAAATCCAACCACATTTACTGATAGAGAAGCCATAAAAGAAATTTGTGGGAATAGAGACAGATACAAGCCATTAGCCATGGGAACCGTGACATAAGGCCATTAGATCAAGAGATGTCATAGCCTCTATCAGCAAAACCTCCTGTGCATTTTATCCTAATCTAAAACAGACTTGTACAATATATTGTGGAAAAAGAGAACAAAAAGAATCTTTTGGCTTTCTTATATGATATGATGGAAAGCAAAAAGGGGTGGGGGGTAAAAATTTTAACTTTTCCCAGTGAATGAGTCAATAGATTTTGAGTTGGAAAGTATCTCTGAGGTCATTTAAAGTAACCCCCTTCTTTTACAAAGTAGGAAACTGAGATTTAGATATATTAAATGATTGTTCAAGATAACACAAGGTTCTAAGTGGCAGAGTCTTGTTTGAACCCTGGTCTTCTAACGTGGAATCCAGTGTTCTTTTCATTTGATTACTTGATCATGCAGTTGTTTTGTATTTGTTCAAGTTTCTCATCCTTGACTTTATTTAAAGCATGAATAGTGAAATTATTACATTGGGTAGAGAGCAAGATTCAGTTAGACTTGAGTTCACATTCTGACTCTCTCACATACTAATTGTGTGACCCTTGTCAAGTTACTTAAAATTACAAAGACCTAACTCAACTTTATAAGAGTTTTAGTTGCAGAGTAAGATTCAATCTGTGTTTATAGAAGGACTTTTCTCAGTGGGCATATTCTACACCAGTGAAATCACAGGTCTAGTCAATATGTAATATATGATAAGCGATACTCTACCACCCCCTACCATACCATACCACACCAAACCACATAACACCATACCATGCCATGCCATGCCAGGTCTTACCATACTATCCTATACACCAGAGGCTAACAAACTGACCCATGGGCCAAATTAAACCCACTGCCTTATTTTAACATGTTTTTTGAGCTAAGTGGCTTGGCATTCTTATCTCATGGGACATACAAAAATAGGTGTTGAGCTGTATTTGGCTCTTGAGACATAGTTGTTCAACCCTTTCTGCTATACTATACTATAATGATATAATATACTGTGATGTTATAAGATATATTTAATATAACAGCATCATATAACATAACCTAGCAATAGACTGGGCTACGGTATGAAATAAAACAATACATGATGTATCACATAACACATAATGTAACAGACAACTACAGAATATACCACATGACATAATTCCAACATAACATAATACAACACAACATAAAATAACAACAATGCAACACAATATAAGAATGCAATTCAACATAACAGGGTAACATAGCATAACATACTATAACATAACATAATATAGTATATACAACATAATATAGTATAACACAACATAACAATGCAGCACAATATAACATCATGTAAGACAACATAACAACTCAACGAAATATAATCTAATGTAACACAATGTAACATAACATACATATATAATGTAACATAGCATACATATAATATAACATACAATAATGTAACACAATGTAGCATAACATACAATACAATGCTACCCCATACAATATAATCAAGAGAGACGATGTGACATCATGCCACCAAGAAAGCCGGCTTTCTAAAAATACTTCTTGCCTCCAAGACTATATTACTTTATCTGTAAGGTGAGGATAGTCATACTTCCCTTCAGTAATTTCTAAGAAATATTAAGCAGGGTAATGAGTGAGTGTTATGGAAGTGGTTTGAAGCCTTGAGGGGAAGTCAGAAAACAACACAGTGGAAACCATTTTGACAAACCACTGAAAACTCCTAGCAGAAGAGAGCCAGCCCCACCCAATAGTTAATCTTTAAGGCTGGAGATCTTTGAACACTCAATTTTCCTTCAAGTATGCTCAAAATAAAAGAGGTTCACATAGTACCTACCCTGAATCAAATGCAGAGGACAATTTCTTCACAAAGTCCATGTATTGAATTGAGTTAGCTACCATTGCTCAAAAAAAAGGATGCTTTACCCATCATTTCATATTTGCAAAATATTACCAAAAAAACTTGCAATGTCTCATGGAAAAGTAGGAAGGAAGGAAAGAAAGGGTAGAATTTGGATCTCAGAACTTAAAAAAATGTCAAAAATTGTTTTAACATGTAATGGGGGGGATAAAATATATTAACAAACAGAAAAAAAAAGACAAAAAAATGTGATTAGAGATACATGATGCTGAAATAACTGATTACAAAGGAAAAAGAAAAGAATATAGGGAAATGGGAGTAAAAGAAGCAAAAAATCTCAGTTACAACATCATTATTCTCTCTTCATTCTTCCTAATTCCCATGTTATTATTCTGGATATCACCTCTTCCTAGTTACCCAGGCTCGAAACTTAGAAGTCATTCTCAGCTCCTCATTCCATCTCGTTCCCACCTATCTTTGTCCAAACTATTGCCAGTTCCTGTCAATTATCCCTTCATAATATCTTTTGTACATGACCCCTTCTCTTGTCTGACATTGCAACTACCCTGGTGCAGGCTCTGATGTTTAGACTATTGCAATAGCCTGCTGCTTGGTCTCCCTGCCTTAAGTATCTCCCCTCCAGTCTATCCTCCACTTAGCTACCAAAATATTCTTTGTAAAGCACAGGTCTGACCATGTCACTTTTCTGGTCAATAAATTACACTGGCTCCCTATTACCTCCAGGATCAAATATAAAATCCTCAGTTTGGCTCTTAAAACTCTTCTAAATCTGGCCCCCTCTTTCCTTTTCAGGTCTGTTCATTTTTGCTTTTGTGTTTTTTGTTCAGTTTTGTTGTTGTAATCATCATTTTGATTTTATTTTACCATTTTACTGTCCTCTGTACTTACTAAATTCTCCTTTCTCATTTCCACCTCCTGACTTCTCTCACAGCAACAACCAACCAACCAACAGAGGCTTTCTTCAAGGCTCAGATAAAATTTCATCTTCAGGAAGGTTTTTCTGATTCATCTTGGTACTAGGCTTTCTCTCTAAGATTGCCTTCACTTTATCCTCTATTTTTCTTATTTGTACATAGTTGCTTGAATATTGTCTCTCCCTTTACACTATGAGCCTGGTACATAGTAGGTGCTTAATAAATGCTAGATGATTTGACTTCTGAAAATCTCAATATTTCTGATAATACCTACTAGTATTTTTTTCTTCTTAAGAGGAAGTGAAGTTGAAATATGAGACAGAGACAGACATAACAAGAGAATATTGCTTTTAATCTTACTTGCCACTGGGTTTTTTCCCCCTCATTTACCTCTAATCTATCATCTCTTCCTTCCATTCATACGATCACAGATATAGAATCCAAAGGAAAACTCAGGAGTCATCAAATTCAGGGATTCTAAACCTGAGCTCTATGAACATGCTTCTTTTTTTTTTGGAAGAGGGGAGACAAGGCAATTGGGGTTAAGTGATTTGCCCAAGGTCACACAGCTAGTACATGTTAAGTGTCTGAGGCTGAATGTGAACTCAGGTCCTCCTGATTCCAGAGTCAGTGCTCTATTCACTGCTCCACCTAGCTGCCCCTAAACTTGCTTCTTCAGATATTTTGAAAATGGTATTTCAATATAATCAGTTTCCTTTGAGTTTTTTTTTAATTTAATGCATTTAAAAACATTCTTCTGAGAATGGGTCCATATGCTTCACAAGACTACTAAAGGCATTCATGACACAAACAAGGTTAAGAACCATTGCTTTGGATCAAACCCTTCTTTTTACAGATAAGGAAACTGAGATTTAGGTTAAATGATTTTCACAAGATCATATAGATAGCAAGTATGTGAGGTAAGCTTTGAACACAGGGACTCAAACTCCTGAGACAGTATACTATTCTTCCTTCTACAGCCTACAATTCAGCAAGCATTTATCAATAATAATAAGTAACACTTATATAGCATGATAAGGTGCATATATAATTTGCAAAACAAGCTGCATATATAATTTCATTTGGACCATATAACCTCATGAACAAAGTGCTATAGATACTATAGAAACAGAGGCTGAGAAAAGGTACAATGATAGGATCTTAGGATTGTGTTGGAAGAAACCTTAGAGGTTATCAAGTCCAACCCCTTCGTTCTACAAACAAGGAAACTGAGGCCTAGTGAGGCTTGCCCATCATCATAATGCTAAGTACCAGAGTAAGAGTTCAATCCCAAACTCTTTTCTCTAGACCTGTACTGTCAAAATCAAATAGAAATTGAACCCTGCTGGCAGCATAGACTTAGAAAACAAAACAAATAAATACCATTATCCGTGTTGTACTGTATTTTTGTTTATCTTGTTTAACATTTTCCAATTACAGGTTCAGGCAATGAGGCAGAGTGTTGCAGGCCCCCACCCAGAGTTTGACTTTTGGTGCAGAGGACCTCTATAAGATAGGTTCTAGGATGGGGACTGAGTTGTTCTAGGCATCCTTGGTACTCTTATAACTTAAAAGGACCAAAAATCCTGAGTCTTTCTCAATTCTTTCTCTTCTCCCTCCTATTCAGCTAACTCCCACAAAAAGAACCTCTCCTAAGATTGGCCTCCACTAACATTTCATTTTCCTTGGAGGAAAAGTTCTGCTCTGTCTGAACAAAATCTCCAACCTATGCCTCACCTTTCCTCTCCCCAATCACTCACCCTGAATGTTCCTGACTGCAGGTGAGTAGCCTCGGGGAAAAATGGTTTAAATGGATTTTTTTTTAAAAAACGCAAAAATGTGCATATGCACAAACATAAACAATGAACACATTCATGAGCTATGTAATAATGGTCATAGAACAACTGTAACTTTCCCTTTTGGCTAAGTAGTCTTTCCCTCAGGCTTTGTCTTAATAGCAGATTTTTATTCCTTGTAACAGTCCATCTTTTCATTTCATTTATATGGTGAGGGAGTGGGGGAAGTGGGAGATGGGTTGTTTTTCTACTATCAGAGACACCTGTTGATATAAAAAAAAAAGCTTTCTTTTCTATGATTCGTGGAGAAAAAAAACAATAAATGCAGAAGATCCAAACAGGCCCTTTGCAAATCAAGACTTCCCAAACTCCCCCAAACAGAAACATAGTCAAACTATTAGAATCATTGACAGTTCTCAGTTTCTTTCAGGAAAACAGGAACACTGATGATTAACAGCTGTGTTTATGGCCATTGATGGCATACATCAGCATTTCCTCAAGACTTCCATAAAATGACTTAACAGCTCATATAGTATGAGGCTATTGTAAATTACAAGGGAAAAAAAATAAAAACAGGCACAGTAGGGGGAGGGGAATACAACACACACGCACACACACACAACTCTTTGGGGCTCAGAGGTGCAGAATTGTAAATTCAGATGAAATTTTTATTTTTTTGGCTAAAGGTCAGGGAATGCCTTTGAAAGCCAACCCAAACAACATTTATTCAGATGGATCACATCCTCCCCCATAATACCAAAACAATTATTATCCTCTCTGCTCATTCCCAAGCATTCAGTGCTCTGGTACCTTATCTTGGACCCAGTTGTAATACCTGAGGGAGGAAACAGTCAGAGAAAATAAGAATGTGATGAAACCTGTAGAAAGACTTTGTAGCACTTAAGATATTCAAGGTCTTTAGAATAAGGAGTGGGGTCAGTTGGATATGATTTCTTCTCACAACAGATAGACTAGCCCACTATAAAAATAATCCCCTTAAGTAGCTTATGAAATAAGGACATGATGCCTCCAAAAACTAGGTTTGTTAACAGAAAATACTAATCTGACTCCAGATTTCCTGAAATGTCTGTAGAGTTAATGGAGTGTGCATGGGCAGAACCTTAAACTGTCTCCATTTTTGTTTTCCAAATTCACACATATTTATTGACATAACAAGTTACCGACATCTTGTGATGTTCCGATAACAACGAGCAAATATGGCAACAGTAATTATTTCAAGGAGCTAGGAGTGGCTCTTGTCTGTTGGGAAGATGGATCAGTAGACATGAGCTGCAGCATTTAACAATTAACCTAGTCTGCTCTTTCTGGCCCAAAGACAACTGCTGTTTCTCAGAGTGGCCAAACAACATGGTCACTCCCTCTTTACCCAATCAACTTCCACCAAAGTCTCATTTATACAGGTTCCAGGAAAACAACAAAATTTGTCTAGGGCTCGCCCCCACACAGGAAACCTGACTCCTCCTCTGTCTGGTTTATCAAAGTCAGGAGCTATTTGCAGGCTTTTGTGAGTTTAAGCCATATTACCAGTTATTACATCCCTCTGTGCAGATGCTACCAATCTTTTCTGTTCTTGGCTAGCCAGGTTGCCATGTGCTTTGAATAGATAGGACCCTACTCTGAGCTGTATGTACTGTTAATTCTGTATGAACTGTCACCTGGAAGGGAAACTACAAAACCACACAAAGTCTTATTCTGTGGCATGTCTAATACTACACTAGTATGAGTGAATAAATCAATGAATCAATGAAAAAAAAAGTTTGCTAAATGTTTAGTGTGTGCCAAGCCCTATGCTAAAGACTAGGTCTACAAATAGAGAAGTGGAGACAGGCTCTCTGTTCTTTAGGAGCATACATTTTAACAGCTTAATATGCAAGAACTCAACAACTCTTTTAACTCCAACTTAGGCACATTTTTTAAAAGTTAAATCCATTCTTTACTTAGACCTGAGTCATTATGGACAATGGCTAAATTGGGAATTTCTGTTGACAATGTTATCTGCTTAATGAAGGTGAAATCAGTTTTTATTTGTGGCCTGCACTTCACAATTTATGTCCTCCCAGAAACATGCTAAAGAAGCCAAATATAATCTAAGTCAAGTTAACAAGCATTTATTAAGCACCCACTAAAAGCTAAGCACTGTTCTATGTGTTGGAGATAGAATGAAAGACAAAACCAGAAAGAAGGAAGGAAAGAAAGAAGGAAAGAAGGAAGGAAAGAAAGAAAGAAAGAAAGAAAGAAAGAAAGAAAGAAAGAAAGAA
>NW_027185655.1:34454970-34497014 GCF_028583685.1 Petaurus breviceps papuanus
AGGAAGGAAGGAAGGAAGGAAGGAAGGAAGGAAGGAAGGAAGGAAGGAAGGAAGGAAGGAAGAGAAAGAAAATATATAAATGCATATTAAAGAGGAATGCAATTCAGGAAGCATTATAATCAAATGTAAAAAGGAGCTATTTTGGGAATCAACCTCAGTTTGAATCTTGGTTCTGTGTGACCTTGGGCAAGCAATTTAACCTCTCTGGGTCTGTTTTCTCATCTGTAAAATCAAGAGGTTGGAAAACATGGCCTTCAAAAACTCTTCCAGTTCTAAATCCTAATAGCCTAAGAAAGGAAGTGTTTGTGAATGTCACTGTATGCACATATCTCTGCCTCGTGTGTGATTGATTCCCCTGAGGAAGAGGTCTTGAGAGATGGGTATAGAAGAAGCAGTTCAGTGCATTTTGTTAAACAAACTTCTTTCCAAACTCTGCAATGGACAATTTGGTCTAAACCACTGTGTGAAGTGTGGATAATAAAAACAGGAAACCTGGGGCTTCAAGTGAAGCTACTCTCTATAAAATAGTAATAGCCTTAGGAAACCATAAAAAGGAAGGCCACTTTACCAGGTTATTGAATCCATTAGAAATGTTTGCTGAATAAAAGAAAAGGAGGCAGGCATAATGTTGATATACATGCCTTAAAGTATCCTTTTGGTATGCCAATAAGTATGGTTTTCCTACCACTTTTTTTGTGCTTACAGTCACTACCATCTTGGAGTTTTCTTCTTCTAAATTTTGTTACGTTATCTTGACAATAAGTTAGATAAAAATAGCCTTGCTAAATGGAGACAGGAAGTGAGAAGTGGGAGTTGGGGTGGGGGCAAAAAGGGACAATCATAGTGATTGACAGAGAGAAGATTATATTGCTCAATTCTTCTTTTGATTGCATCAAGGAGGAGGATCTACAGAATGAAAAGGGCAGAATAAATATGACTACTAGAAAGTTATAGTGATGATAGAAAGATGAAGATAGTGTAATCACATAGCTGCCCTTAATGAGTTCAGTTCAATTGACCCTAATGAACTATATCCAATGATGTTCTAGTAAATGTTTAATATTTGTCCCTCTGGGGGAAAAATGTATACATGACACACTTTTGAGTTTAATCTGCATCATTAACATTTTCTCCATCACTTTAATAAGTCTGAGCAGATAGGCAGCACAGTGGGTAGAGTGCCCAGGCTGAAGTCAGAAAGACTCATATTCCTGAGTTCAAATCCAGCCTCAAACACTTACTAGCTGAGTGACCCTGGGCAAGTCACTTAACATTGTTTGCTTTGGTTCCTCATCTGTAAAAGGAGCTGAAGAAGGAAATAGCAAACCACTCCAGTGTCATTGGCAAGAAAACCCCAAATGGAGTCACAGAGAGTCAGACACATCTGAGATGACTAAACAGCCACAATTCATAAGTCTAGACAATCAACATTTTACTTTTACTTGAGGCATTTGCTAATTTCTAAGGTATAAACACTCACATAACAAATGGCTCTTGGGAACCTTTTCGGCATGGATCCAACAAATCCCTGACTCCATTCCTGGCTCATGAAAGGATGGCAAGATGGGTATGCTGAGCCCACGGTCTTCGAAATCCAGTAGATACTCTGCGTTGTTAATATGCTGCAAAAACAAAAGGTATAGATAAAAAATTAACAACTTAAAAGATCGAAGAACAGGAAAGACCCTATGGGATTGGAGAAGGGTAAATGTTTGGAGTTTCTAAACAGGAAAAAATGAAGTTTATGAGCTATAGGTCAGTGAGCTTGTCTTTGACTCCTGGCAAATATTTAGAACATATTATTAAAGAGATGATTTGTGAACTACTAGAAAAGGAAGCAGTGATCACTAAAAAGTCAGCATGGCTTTAGCTAGTCAAATTAAACTAACCTTATTTACTTTTTCAATAGTGTGACTAGACTGGTATATCAGGAAATGCTTTAGATATGATTTACCTAGATTTTAGAAAAGCATTTGATAAAGATTCTTTTTTCTATAGAAAAGATGGAAGCATATGGGCCAGCTAATAGTATAGTAATATGAACTTGTGAATGTCTAGATTGAAACTATAGTCATTAAAAATGCTTTGTCGGGGCGGCCAGGTAGCACAGCAAGTAAGAGCACCGGCTCCAGTGTTGAGAAGACCTGGAGATCGAATCAGGGCTCAGACACTTAGCACCCACCCAGAAACACCTGGCCGTGTAACCTTGAGCAAGTTACTTAACCCCGATTGCTTAAAAAAAAATGCTTTGTCTATTTGGAAGTCTCTACTTGACCCTATGCTACCTGTAATTTTTTATCAATGATTTGGATATATGGCATATATAGCATTCTCAAGTTTTCAGATAACAAAAAGCTAGGAAGTGTAGATATCATATTGGATGGCAGGGTTAGAACCCAAAAAGATCTTGGCAACATAATATTGGACCAATGCTAACAAAAATGAAGCAACATATTGTACTCAGTTTCTCTCTTTGACTTTTAAAGACTTTTAAAAGCTGAGCCCTTCCTACCTTTCCAATCTTTTTTACCTTTATGCCTTTCCATGACCCTGGCTTACTTGCTGATCTTCATATACAACACTCCATCTCCTGACTTTATGCTTTTTCCCTGGCTGTCCCCCATGCCTGGAATGATGTCTTGTCTCACCTGCACCTTCTGACTTATCTGCCTTCCTTCAAGCATCAATCAAATCCCTTGTCATTTATCCTGTGTCTGTGTATGTATGTCTGTATGTATATGTATGTATATACACATAGTTTTCATTTTTCCTCTTGTCTCCATCATTATAATGGTAGGTCCTTAAGGGCAGGGACTGTATTTTTACTTTTCCTTGTATCCCAGTTAATGGCACCATCCTGGGGAAATAGAAGGGACTTGATAAATATGTGTTAACCCATATCCAGCAATCAGTCACTAAGTATTTATGAAATACTGTCTATATGCTAAGCATGGTGCTAGGTTCTGGGAATGCAAAGACGAAAATTACAGACTCTGTCCTCAAGGAAGCCAAATTCTGTAGGGAGAGGCAGCATGGCTACATGCAGTTATCCCTTACACATTACAGCTTTCTCCATCGTGGTTTTGATATATCACAGGATGACATAAGAAATTAAATGGAGGGGGCGGCCAGGTGGCTCAGCGAGTAAGAGCACCGGCTCCAGTGTCGGGATGACCTGGATCAAATCCGGGTTCAGATACTCAGCACCACACCCAGAAATAACTGGCCGTGTAACCTTGAGCAAGTTACTTAACCCCGATTGCTTAAAAAAAAAAAAAGAAATTAAATGGAAATTTGGGGAGGAGTTTTGCAGAAGCTACAGGTGATATGCAAAAACATCAGCAGAAGACACAGAAAAGTCAAGAAACTCAGAAATGCATAAAATATACGTATAGTATTGTATCATATCAGCATATTTTATCTTTTGATATCACAAGAATTCAGACTTCTCTGATTTGAAGGGAAGGTCAAAATTTTCACAGGGACTAACTGAACACACACATACAGAAGCATAAATAAAAGTTAATTGCAGAGGGCAGGGGGAGTAGCCTGTAGGGAATCAGTAAAGGACTTTTGTAGGAGGTGTTGATTTTTCTCACCTTTACAAGAAATTAGGGATTCTAAAGGCAGAAGTGAAGAGACAGTACATTTCAGGACTGGCATTTAGACTATACAGATGGTGTGAAGGGGAGTAATATAATACAAGCTAGAAAAGTAGGCTTGAGCCAGTTTGTGGAGGGCTTTAAATGCCAAAAAGAAGAATTTGTAGTTGCTTCTAGAAAGAATAGGAGCTACTGGAGGTAATTGAGCTGTGGTGACATGATACAACATCTACTTTCAGGATATGCTTCCTTTCTCACATCCCCAAAGACTTTGCTGAAGGAATTTATTTCAGGTATACTTGATCAAGGTATGGAAAGGAAACAGTTGGAATTTCACAAATGATATTCTAGAGCATGTTATATCTTTGTGACACAATTGATTCCAAGGTACTAAAAAACTATCCTGCTGTGTTTATTGTTGTTTTTTATTGTCTTAAAAATTCCTTGAATAGGGGCGGCCAGGTGGCTCAGCGAGTAAGAGCACTGGCTCCAGTGTCGGGAGATCGAATCCCGGGCTCAGACACTCAGCACCACATCCACAAATAACTGGCCGTGTAACCTTGAGCAAGTTACTTAAAACCGATTGCTTATTTAAAAAAAAAAAATTCCTTGAATAAGGTATCTCATACATCTGCAAAATTATAAAAGACCCCTTGAAAGATAACAACAGAGAGAACTATGTTCAACAATTATCTGATTATTACCCAAAAGAAGCATAAAACAGGCAGATGTATGCTTCCCAAAGACGTCACCTACTGTAATGGAGGATGTCCAGCATAGAGTACAAATGGAAGGGGTATATATTCTTTAAATGTGGTGCGGTCATTCATTTGCTCCTCTTTGGAGATAGCACATGCAATAAGCTTGGATCATGGAAGAATTTCTTTTTGTTTGTTTGTTTGTTTTTGTTTTTTTATAAAGCAATCGGGGTTAAGTAACTTTCTCAAGGTTACATGGCCAGGTGTTTCTGGGTGGGTGCTAAGTGTCTGAGCCCGGGATTCGATCTCCAGGTCTTCTCAACACTGGAGCTGGTGCTTCTTACTCGCTGTGCTACCTGGCCGCCCGGAAGAATTTCTTAAATGCAATTCATAATCACACCAAAAGTTTGACTCATCCAAAGGAGGGGGAGAAAAACAACAAATAGATAGAATACCTATTGTTCAAACAATAGGTATGATATGTAGCTCAATGGGCAACCCATCGAGTTCCTTCATCAGTATATATGACTTATGCATACACAAAGAATAGTTAATAATCTAGAATCAAAATTGAAGAGGAAAAGAGTAAAGGAACATATTTTCTTTACTTTTTTTTTTGCCTTTTGGAGGGCAATTGGGGTTAAGTAACTTGCCCAAGTTTACACGGCTAGTTTGTGTATGGGGGGGGGGGGGGGGGGGGGGTGTGGGTGTTAAGTGTCTGAGACTGGAACCGAACTCGGGTCCTCCTGACTCTGGGGCTGGCACTTGACTCACTGTACCACCTAGCCACCCCCAAGGAATATATTTTCAACATCAATATTCATCAATATTTCTCTAGCCAAAGTATACGGCTGAAAGCAATGTAATAACCATATGTTCTAATCAGTTAAGTTTGAGTGCCCTAAAAAGCAACAGCAAGTTGGATAATGGATATAACTAGGCTGCAACACATTGCTAATAAATAATTGAACAGAAGAAACAGCATAAAGATGTCCTTAGAGAGGTGTAGGTCACAAAAGGAAGTGGACTAGCAGTATATTGAGTTAGAGATAACCAATGGACTGAGCACTCATGAGCTCCATTTGTCATCCATGCAATTTCAAAAGATCTCAAGAACAGGTTCTAACAAACCTGTCATATACATATATACATGCACGTATGTATGTATGTATAGCTAAACTATCTTGGAAATATGATACATTATGAATTGGTAGGATTTATACATGGAATAATAGCATTGGTTCAACAGGAAAAAAAGAGTATCCATATTAAATCATGGTAAGAGAATAAGTAGGAGGAAAAAAAAAACTACATGATTATATCAATATCTTGCCTCTATGGAGGTTTTATGGAAGGATATAGATAAAAGTTAAACAAAATGAGAAGGTATAAACGGATTGCAATCTCCACCATTCAAGGGAAAAACCTACATTAATGAGAACATAGATCCAAAGAAGTACCTCCCCAAAAAAAGTTAGCTTCTAAAGTCCCTTGCATAGAGACTAGGAACAGTTGCTGTACCTTTAAAAAGACATGGAATCTTAGGGAGGTACGGTATAATTGTGATCTATGAGGAGTCTGTAAGGAAAATGAGAGTTTGTGTCATTCTAGAGAGATTATTAACTGTCATGGTTTGAGAGAGACTGAAAACAGAGATAAGACACTGATAAACCATCTTTCCTGAGATACTGAGTGATTTAACAGTCAAGAATAATGATTCTAAACAGACATTTCCTGAGGGAACTGTGGTCAACTCTTTTCTTGCAAAGAAATTTTATTAGGAGAATTTTGAGAGACTGTGAACACTATCATTAGAGAGCCGAATGGTAGGTTTGTGTTTACAGAATTGACAAGTTAGCTAATTTGTTAATATTTTATTTAAATTTTTTTTATCAATATTCACTATGGATAGTGGTCTATAGTTTTCTTTCTCATCTTTGCTTTCTTTACAGTATAAGTATCAACACTATATTCATATCTTAGAGATGAGAAAGACTCTTTCCTTATTTTTGCAAACACTTATGGAATTAGTTATTCTTTGCATATTTAATTGCATTCACTTATAATGCCATTTCATCCTAGAGTTTTATTTTTGTTTTGAAACTCTTTCATGGCTCTGTTAGAGTCATGTTCTTAGTTCAGGTTTGATGTTGGGTCAAAATGAGGCTCTTACAAGTCACTGAACATTAAGGAATTTACTTTGCCCTAACACAGCAAAACTATACAACAATGATACAGTGGCATTTAGGACTCTCCTTATCTCCATCTGAAAATGAATCTAATCAGTCAGTTATCATGATATGGAAAATAGCTAAACTATCTTAGAAAAAAGATACATTATATATCAATAGAATTTATAGCTGGAATATAGGATTCGTTCAACATAAGAAAGAGTATGCATATTAAATCATGTTAATAACATAAGTTACATAAGTAACAAAAGCTACATGATTATATCAATATATATTGAAAAAAAATTTTTGAGAGAATCAGGATTAAGTGACTTGCACAGGGTCACACAGCTTGTAAGGTTGTATTTGAACTCAAGTCCTCCTGACTCCAGGGCCACTGTTCTATCCTAGTTGCCCTGAAAAGTCTTTTGAAAAAAAAAATCTAATACTCTAATCTAAATTGTTTTTTAACCACTTGAAAGAATATAAATATATGGGCCTTGCCTTGATATAGTAAATTATATCTATCTAAAACCAAGGGCAGACATTATATATATATATATATAAAACCAAGAGAAAAGTTAGAGGCCCTTTTCATAAAATCTGGAGTAAAGCAAAGATGCTTAGTGTCACTATTACTATTTCTTTTAGTGCTAGAAATGCTACCTATAGGAATAAGACAAAAAAGAGACATTGAGGGAATAAGCATAATCAAAGAAGATTTTTTTTACTCTTTGCAGATATGATTTACTTAGAAAACCTAAAAAGCACATTAAAGTTAACTGAATAATAATAGCTAACATTTATAAAGTTCTTTACAATTTTCTTATTTTCAGCAAAATGTTGAAGCATATAAAATAGATACACATAAATCATCAACATTCCTGTATATTACCAATGAAATCCAACAGGAAGAGATAGAAAGAGAAATTATATTCAAAATAACAATGAAATATATAAAATATCTGGGACTCTTTCTACCAAGACAACCCTAGAAACTATATGGATTCAAATATTTAAAAAACACTAATTATAGAAATGAAGAAAAATAACTAAGTGAAATATTCATTGCTCAAGGGTAGGTCAAGTCAACATACTAAAAATGATAATACGACCTATATTAATTAATACTACACCAATTAATCTACCAAAACACTATTTTTCCAGAGCTAGGAAAAATAACGAAATTCATCTAAAGGAATAAAGGTCAAGAATTTCAAAGGAAGTGATGAAAATAACGAGAAAGAATCAGGCAGAGCACTAAGTATAGTAAAAATCAGTAATCATTTAAAACATCATTAAAAATAACTGGTCAAGAAATAAAGAAGTTGATTGGTAGAATAGATCAGGTACACAACACAGAGTAGTAATCAAATACGGTACCACAAAATTCAACAAAATAGAATATCCCAGTTATGGGGTAAGGACTCATGATTTGACAAAAACTGCTGGGAATACTAGAAAGTATTTTGACAGAAATTAAGTAGAACCAATCCTATTACATTGTAGACCAAGCTAAATTCCAAATGGATTACCTGACTGAAAAATAGCTAACCTCCCTTTCTTTCCCTATCTCTATACCCTGGTGAATCAATTCAATTTGCACAATCCTCTACTATCAACATCCTATCTCCTTTCCCACTTTGCCAAACTCCAAGTCTGTATTACTTGTGTCATTCACTTTCTTAAGTTCTATTTATGGGATGTAAACAGATCTGCAAGAAGTCATCAAACCATGCTGACTGAGTCTACAACAAACTGATGTTATCTAATTTCAACTGGACCCTCATTACAAGGAAATTTTCCTACTCCTCCCTAATTAATTCTCTAGCCCATTCTCCACAGTAGTTATTTTAAATCTTCTTTCCTCAAGTTTTCTATAGCACTCCCTCTCCTCACATCCTTGCCTACTTCACTAAAAATAAAATAAAATCATGGTCATTCACTATGGGGACTGGCATGTCCCTGTCTCATTATCTCACATCCCTCTGATATCATTCTCCACTGTTTCCTTCTACTCTTAAATTTCCTCCTCCCCTCTCCCCCATAATCTCGCATCTTCATTAATCAATTGCCCCCACTGGCATTCCATCATTCTTGTTAATCTTTTTTCTCCCCCTATCTACTGATTGCTAGATTGAGAATTGGATTTTTAATGTAATGAAATCTAACATAGGTCCATGCCAAGGCAGCTGACAGTTTCATCTTTTTCCTGGCTTCAAGAAACACAACTTTTTATACCTTTTCCACTAAAGAATTAATAAGGCCTCATGCATTTCCACACTTGGAGTCCAATTTGTAGTATCAGAGAAGCAACTTTACCCACTCTTTTGAAGTTCATTTAAGTTCAAAATGTCCATTTTACAGATCAACAGTATGATATTCTCTCTCTCTCTCTCTCTCTCTCTCTCTCTCTCTCTCTCTCTCTCTCTCTCTCTCTCTCTCTCTCTCTCTCTCTCTCTCTTTCTCTTCTTCCCTCCTTCTCTCACCGCACCGCACAGTAAAATGATGAAGGTTTCACCAAGGTCTCAAAGACATAGCAGGTGTTACTTTTGCTTGGCCTTAACCAAAAAAAGGACCATTTGCTTTCACTAGTACTAAATTTTAGATGTCTGCAACATAATCAGCCATATTAAGGGAACTAACACAAACATTTGTGATTTCTCTCTGTAGAAAATGAGGACATTTCAATATGTTCCTTTTCACAGTCATTTAAAATTCATAGACTGACTGAAAAGGGGAGTAGAGAAAGGGGTTCAAGTCTTACACAAAGGGATTCCCATAATTTAAGTCTGCCTTTAGTATAGGCAACCTCATCCTTTCCTTTTCTCCTAGTAGCCATGAGCCCATCTTTCTGCCAGTCTGACCACAGTGCTGTTTGCATCTTCCAAAGTTCTGAGTACCAACAGCCCCAGAACTAATTCCTACCCTACGTGGACATTATATCTGCAATGCCCTCTTACTTATTACTCCTTTCTGAAAAGAATGGTTCCTGAAAAATGGGCAAAGTGGCCAAGAGTCCCTTGTGGGCTGCAAGCATATCCACCCCACCAGCCTTCCTGGGTGGGCTCTATGCATCAACCCAGTGAATAGCCTGAAGACTGGCTCCCTACGACCCCCTGTTTGCCTGGACAGCAAGGCAGCGGAAATGAGTAATACAGCAATCGAATGGGCAGATATTTTTTCAAGCATCTGTTCTACATGTGTTTAGCAGATCCTCTTTGTCTGGGATCCAACAGAATATACACAGACTGTGTTCTCCAGAGACAGAGAAAGGGTCCAAGAGGAATCAAGGCAGAGACTAGCACTGAGGAGAATTGAGAGGTGAGAGTTTGTCATTCAACAGCCCTCTGTATCAGTCTTTACTAAGGTATAATACTCTATGGTTTACAAAATGCTTTCATGCTAATTATCTCCTATAAGCTTACCAACAGCCTGCAAAGTAGATGAGATGAGTATTTCAATCTCCCATTTACAGATGAGCAAACTGAAACCAAAAGAGCCCAAGTAATCCTTCCCCAAAGTTTTACAGCTGGCTACTAACTACAACCATCATTGCCTGTCTCCTAAGTCTAGCTCTACTTCCAATATCTCTTTTGCAGTCAGCCCCTGAAGCCATCCACTTTGCAATTCAGTACCAATAGCATACACGAACTATCTCCTTTCATTATCTCCTATCATAGAGTCCCAGGTCCCAACTGAGTATCTAAATAATGGAACTATAAATCCAAGTTGTAGCTTTAACAACACTGGTCAATGAGATCGTTCATCCTCCATTCCATGACCTTTTTTTTAATGGCTTAGTCAACCAATTATTCAACAAATTTGCTTTCTGTATTTTTCCCGTCTTCAGTGAAGAGGGTTTTTGCTTGTTCAATAGGCAGCAATCCTACCTGCTAAGCACTGCTCGGCCAAAGACATGCAGTCATCACTGAAAAATGCACTTCAAATGAACTCCAGCACTGCTGGCTTCTCCAGAGATGCCAGGATATCACCCTTGCCAAACTTTTATGATGGAGTTGGCTCTCCTAGATAAAAGGAAAACAAAGCACATTAGTCAAACTGCCAAAATATATTCAAACCTAAGACTGAAAATGGAATAAAAGTGATGATTGACCTCATACTCTGCAGAGACTCTTTAAACTTCAAAAGACCCCAGAATGAAGACAGAAATGAGTATGTTCTCCAAGAGACCTACTGCTAGGCACTCCCCAGCAAGGTCATAGACAAAGGTTATCTCCTTACCTAGGAAGTTCATTCTATGACTATGGGAGGGACACTAGTGATAATTAGGAACTGAAACCAGGCTGAGCTCTTGGGTAGTGTTCCTGTGCTTACCATATAAAATATGCAAAATCTATGCAAAACAGGAATCTCATTGGATCATCGGTTTAAAGCTATAAGAAATCTTAGGGGCCATTGAGTACAAACCCTTATTTTATAGTTGAGGAAGCCAAGACTTAGAAAAGTTAAATGACTTGACCAAGGTCGTAGAGTTAGTAAGTATCTGAAACAGAAATCCAAGTCTTCCTGTACAAGTTCAGTGCTATATTCAACCTTCCATATTACCTCTCAAAATCCAACAACATCCATTTGTCCAGGACTTTAAATTCTAATACTACATATATCTTTTAAAGGTATTCTTTGTTTTCTAGTATTTCTTCCCTACTTTTACAGAAGCAGTTAGGTGACACAATGGCTAGAGTGCTGGTCCTAGGGTCAGGAAGACCTGAGTTCAAATCCAGCTTTAGACACTTACTAGCTATGTGACCTTGGGTAAGTCACCTAACCTCTACCTGCCTCAATTTGTAAAATGGGGATATAATATAATAGTACCCTGGGCAAATCACTTAACTTAGTTTGCCTCAGTTCCTCATCTGGAAAATGAGCTAAAAAAGAAATTAAAAAAGAAAGCAAACCACTTGTAAGGCACACGTTTTATAAAGAGCAGACTAGCCTACCTGTTGAGCCAATTGTAAGGCCAGATATAAGGGGACTTAACTGTTCTGTCCTTATGTGCCAGTTGTAGGGACGCAGACCCTTCAAGAAAACACTGATACCAAAGCAAGAGGGGCCCATGTCAGCTTGATTATATAATAGGTTTATTAGAATCTGTTAGGTTACTTGTGTTGATTATGTAGTTTAAGGGAGTTTACTCACCAGACCAGTCATCCTGGGAAGGATAAGAACGAAATGGTGTAATTATCCCTGTACCAAGGCTAGGCTAGGTCAAGTATTCTGTAGAAACAGAATAAAGAAGGCAAAGAGCCAGGTATGGCCCAGCATCACATGCAAGTTTTCCCATGGGATAGTTGGAGCTTCTTTTGCTGTTTACATTTACTCAAGGTAGTTTACATTCTTTGTGAGACTTAACATTCTCACTCTGGCTTACCCCTATACACCATTCCAGTATCTTTGCAAAGGAAACCCCAAATGTGGTCACAGAAAATCACTCAACAACAACATATTGGAGGGTTGTCATAAGGATCAAATAAGATAATATTTCTGAAAAACTTCACAAAACTGAAAGCACTGTGTAAATACTAGCTATTGTTACTTATTTAAATTTCATTGACAAATTGAAGATGGAGGAGCAGTTATCCGAAAGCCTAGCACATCAGCTGCCACAGGTAAATGCTTAATGTATATCAATGATAATTCATTGATCCTTTTATAAGACCCACTCTTCAGCAACTAGCCTAACCAGAGCGCCCCCTGATGGAGGCTGACATAAAGAAGTTTTGAATGGGAGGAAAATCATCTTAGAAGAATCAGAAGTTGGGTAAAAACAACAATGACAAAGATAATGACAACAACAATAACTAGCAATTCTATAGTGTCTACTATGTGCCTGGTATTGTGCTAAGTGAGTAAAAAAGATTCTCACTTGGAAATGGTAAACAATAATAAAGATAAGAGGTTTGCTTAATCAAAATAGTGACAGTGACCCCAAGATTAAATAGCAAAGGACGTAATGAAACAATGATTTTAAACACCTATTATAAGCCAGGCATTGTGTTCAGTACTTTACAAATATCTCGTTTTATCCCCTCAACAACTCTGAAAGGAAAATCCTATTTATTGTCCCCATTTTATAGTTGAGGAAACTGAGAGAGTTGGAGGGCAAATGATTTTCCCGGTGGCATACAAGCATTACCCAAGTAAGTACTTAAGGTTGGATTCATACTCAGGTCTTCCTGACTCACCTAGCTATCTCAGAAGAGAAGCAATAACATTAACTACAAACTGGTGGAGGAATTTGAAATCAAAAGGAAGATGAGGGAATATAACATCCATGATAAAAGAGAAAGGGACTACTAAATGCTGATACTCAAACAGATCTCTGATTTCATAAATTTGGGAATTGTCTCCAATGTCCAATGATTCAGCTTGCAATCCATCTACGTCTATGTATCCCATGTGACTCTTTTCTGGGTTCTCTCTCCCAAAAGTTCACTAAAGGTGTTCCATTCCACCTAACCTGCCATCTTGCCTTTTCCCAACATCAAGGGGGTACTAGTTTAGTACAGGTGCTATTCACCTGTCAATACTCTTTTGCCAATGACCCTTGCTCTTCCCTCTTCTTTCCCTGATTGAATTGCTTTACTCCTATTTTTCTTTGGAGTTCTCCATTGGTTATATATTACAGCCTGGTCATATTCACCATGCAAATCTAGATATATAAAACTATTGACGAATATTAGTAAGAATTACTAATTATTTAGTAAGAACTAAATAATAGATCATTGTCTTTTAAAAAAAATAAAGGAAACCAGATCTTCTGAGTTATTAGCTTTCTGTTTGCCACTTAAGAAGCAATGATATAAATCTGAAGATAATATTAGGAAATAGTCCACCTAGTAAATGTCAGAAAAAGAAGAGATGTGCAGTGACTCCTTATTGAGAGGTACTGAGGTCATGGGTAGTTGACTGGTCAGCAATTGAGATCTGTTCTCATTCCAGGATATGTGTCCAAAAATTTAAAAAGAATGTTTCACAAATTGTTAAACTTGGTGACTGCTATCTATTTCTGATGATTTTCTGTGTGGTACTGCCTATAAATCTTATGAAATCAGGCTAGAAAATCAAAAATGCATAGATGGTGTTTTCACCTCTGTTGCCAGTGGAAGACTAGGACTTCAAAACAGGAATGGGTATATAGGGAGTCAATCAATGGTGGAGAACATGGTGAGGAAAAAATTTAGGTTTCTGGACATTGTATCAAAATGTAGGGATGAGTATGATTCAAGTAGCTCTGGTATAACTCGGCATTTTCAAAAAAACTTAGGGTATCTCACGGTAAATGATCATTTCTATTTAACTTGAGCAAAATTCTGTTCCAGGGATCATCACTTCATCTTCAATAATTGCAACATACTTTTGCCATCAGTGTCTCTCACTATAATCTTACTTTCAGTGTGCTACCAGATAAATCTCCTGAAAACAAGCTTTCATTACATTATCCCACCCTTTTATTCCTACTCAAAAATTCGTAATGAATACATATTATATATGTGAACAAAGCCAAACGCCTGAGTTTTGCTATCAATTGGCCCTACTTTATCTGTTCAGCTGAGGCTGAATCAATAATATTCTTATTATTCACTAATGTGGTCTTTCCTCCTGACTGCATTTAACCTATCTCTCCCTCTTTCAAGTGTTGGGTGGAGTTTGACCCATGTTAAATTGGGTGAGTCCTTAGACTGGAATGCCTTGATGACATTCTATTTTCTTCAAAGCCCTGCTTAAGATTTATCTCTTCCAAGTGACTCTCTGACTAACCCCACCCAAACAAAAGTGTTTTTTTTATTTTTAATTTTCTCAGTATGCATTTAGGTAGTCTGGGACATATTATCTACACTTGTTCATAGATGGCGTTGGAATCATTCTTGAGTTGTTTCATGTGTATAGAGCTTGTCTCTGCAAACACATTGCAGGCGCCTTCAGGACAATCCTGCTAAACCCTACCTTCTATCTCTCACAGCTTCCCTATATATACTCAATAAAGTCTTGATCAATTAATGTATGAATAAATGATATTCCTGACCCTCAAATCAGGCCCTTGTCTTGCTCTTCTATTTTTGTCTACTAAATTATGTGTGGACCCCATCCTGAACTGTTTATTTTTAATGATAGTGCTGAGAAAATGAATTCCAGATATCTCAGGAAAGGGGATTTGCAAGTTTCGCTAATTATTAAAAAGATTCATCAGATTTGATACCCAGGAATAAAGACTAGGAGTACAGGTAAAACGTTGCCTTGACAGATAGAACTGAGGTCTCCCCATCGAACCATCCCTTTCACTTTCTCAGAGGTAAATATCAGTGGACTGGCACACAAAGAAAATCTCTATTTCTGGATTTTCTGGAAGTGATTATAGACTAAGGTCATATTGAGAGACGGTAAGAAAAGAGAGGAAGAATGTCCAACTTTCACCTTGCATTTCTGATGAACTGTTAAAAAGTGATGTAAAAAAGGAGATGAGGAAGGAGTGATATAGGAGGATGAAATGCAGAAGACCCCCAAAAATGTTTCAAGTGGTAAGTAATGCAAAATAACACTTCATCATCCTCTGTTTCAGTCATGGGTATTTCCCTTATGGTATGCTTATCAATGTCTGATGAGCAGCTAGTTCCAAAGATTTATAAGAATTCATTTAAAAAGACTTTGGCCTTATACTCAAGTTCAAAGCTGCACAATTAAAACATCAAGGTATTTTTATGTCTTTACAAGGTGCTATTAAACCTCTCCTGGTGAAAAGAATTTGCTGCTTGGACTATGTACCAGGACTCAGTGAGCAATTCTGAGCAGGAATTCAGAGGATAGATACCAAATAGCCAATGCAACAAGAAGATAGAATTGTTATAAAATATGGCTATGGGGAAATGACTGAAATCACCCTTTGCAATTGCGAGGAGAAGGGAAGGATGAGATATAAAGAAATTACCACAGAATAAAAGAATAAAAAATGAATTTATTAAAGATTGACTTTACTAGGTATGGTGCTAAGCATTGGGTATAGATATGGGAAAAACAAGACAATCCCTGCTTTGTGGAAACTTACATTCTGGGGCGGCCAGGTGGCTCAACGAGTAAGAGCACTGGCTCCAGTGTCGGGATGACCTGGAGATCGAATCCTGGGCTCAGATACTTAGCACCACACCCAGAAATAACTGGCCATGTAACCTTGAGCAAGTTACTTAACCCCAATTGCTCTAAAAAAAAGACTGACTATATTTTGCTCCCTCCTATCGCACCTCCCACTTGTTCTATTCTCTACTTTGATCCCATTCCTTTTCAAAAGTGGGTGCTGCCAACTTTCCTCCCTCCCAGCCGGCCCTCCCTTCTATGATCCCCCCTCTTATCCCTTTCCCCCCTACTTTCCTGTAGGGTAAGATACCCAATTTAGGTGTATGTTATTCCCTTCTTAAGCCAAATTCAATGAGAGTAAGGTTGACCCATTCCCTTTTGCCTTCCTGTTCTTCTCCTCCGTTGTAACAGTTTTCCTCAATGAAATAATTTACTCTATTCTGTCTCTCCCTCTGTCCTCTCATTATATTCCTCTCTCACCTCTTAATTTTATTTTTTAAATATCACCCCTTCCTATTCAATTGAGCCTGTGCCCTCTATCTATGTATACCTATACACATATATACACAGTCACATATGTATTCATATGCACATATACCCTCATATATAGACATCTGTGTATGTATACATATATGTACATTTATATTCCTTTCAACTATCCTCATACTGAGAAAAGTTTCATAAGTTACAATTATTGTTTTTCCATGTAAGAATGTAAATAGTTCAACTGTGATAAGTTCTTTGTGGTTTCTTTTCCCTCTTTATCTTCTCATGCTTCTCTTGCTTCTTGTGTTTGAATATCAAATTTTTTATTCAACTCTGGTTTTTGTTCCTCAAGAATGCTTGAAAGTCCTCTCTTTTATTGAATGACCATATTTCTCCTGAAACATGATACTCTGTTTTGCTGGGTAGGTGATTCTTGGTTTTAATCCCAGCTCCTTTGACCTCTGGAATATCATAATCCAAACCCTTCAATCCCTTAATATAAAAGCTGCTAGATCTTGTGTTATCCTGATTGCATTTCCACAGTATTCAAATTGTTTCATCTTGGCTGCTTGTAATATTTTCTCCTTGATCTGGGAACTCTGGAACTTGGCTATAATATTCCTAGGAGTTTTCTTTGAGGGATCTTTTTAAAGAGGTGATTGGTGAATTCTTTCAATTTCTATTTTGTCCTCTGGTTCTAAAATATCAGGGCAATTTTCCTTGAGAATTTCTTGAAGGATGATTTCTAGGTTCTTTTTTTGATCATAGCTTTCAGGTAGTCCAATAATTTTTAAATTATCTCTCCTAGATCTATTTTCCAGGTCAGTGGTTTTTCCAATGAGATATTTCACATTGCCTTCTATTTTTTCATTTGTTTGGATCTGCTTAATAGTTTCTTGATTTCTATAATGCCATTAACTTCCATTTGCTCCAATCTAATTCTGAATGAATTATTCTCTTCAGTGAACTTTTGAACTTCTTTTTCCATCTGGCAAATTTGGCTTTTTAAGGCATTCTTCTCCTCTTTGGCTTTTTGGGCCCCTTTTGTCATTTGATTTAGTCTACTTTTTAAGGTGTTATTTTCTTCAGTCAAGTTGTTGACTCTCTTTTCACTATTTTCTTGCATCATTCTCATTTCTCTTCCCAATTTTTCCTCCATTTCTCTTATTTGGTTTTCAAAATCCTTCTTGAGCTCCTCTATGGCCTGTAACCAAGTCATATTTTTCTTGGAAGCTTTTGGTATAGGAGTTCTGACTTTGTTGTCTTCCTCCCATTCCATGCTTTGATCCTTTTTTTGTCCCCCAAAAAAGAAATCTAAGGTTTGGCTGCTATGCTTGCTTTCTTCCTTTGCTTGGTCATGTTGCCACTCAATTACTTGACTTTTGAGCTTTTTGCCACAGTAGAACTCTGCTTCTGGAGAGGAGAGCTTTGTCCCAAATGGCTGGAGTTTTTGCAGCTGTCAGAGCTTTTAGTTGGATGCCTTCTCTGAAGCCTCCACAAGCTCTGGCACCTGATCACACACCCCAGGACCTCCACCCAAGACAGAAATCCAGATCCAAGCAGGTTAAAGCAAGAGCAATTATCCCTCGGAATGGTTTCTTGGTCCCCCTACAATATGCAGGCTAAGAGCTCAGAAGCAGCCACATGGCAGCAGCTGCAGTGTTGCTGCACCTGTGCCACTTCTCACCTTATCACTCCAAGGGGAGAGGCTGGACTGCACTCTCAGTCCCCTGGTTCCCACAAAGTCCACACTGACCCTTTACTTTGCTTTTGGCATCTATGGACTGATAATTCTGGAAACTGCCACAGCTGCTGGTGATACACTTTCCAGAAGTCCACTCCCACCACTGCTGGTCAGGGCCACCCTGAGGATAAAACCGCAGGCTCACATGGGGCTGGGCTCAGTTCCCAGCATGTTGCAATGGACCCTTCTTGCCAGCCTGCCAGTCTTCCTTCAGCAGGAGATTTGTTTCTCTCTGTCACTTTGTGGGTTCTTTAGCTTTTAAGTTTGTTTAGAGTCATATTTTATAGGTATTTGAGGTAGTTATGGGGGGAGCTCATGGAGTTTTCCTGTTTCTATGCTGCCATCTCTTAACCATGATTTTTTTAATTGAATCTATTCCTAGGGAGGAAGGGTACAACTGAGGCCAGAAACTCATCACCCTGAGCAAGGAAATTGTTTTGATTATAATTCAAAGACTGGAACAATGTATCTGTCAGGTAAACCTCATCAGTAGTAGATAGCCCACTTGGGAGAGAAAAGCAAAACAAACAACAACAAAATAATCAATACAATTATCAACCATGAGTCCAGAAGACTGGTGATGATATATGCTACCCATCCCTTGAGAGAGGCAATGGATAAAAGTAAATATTGAGACATAAAGTTTTGGACATGCTAAATGTGGTTTGTGTGATCATGTGTATTTGTTACAAGAAGTTGTTCTTATTTTATGTTCAAATGAGGAGTGGATGGGAGGGAAAGAAAAGAAATGTTTGTTAATCAAAAAATGAAAAGAGTCAGGTAGGGTAAATAGGGAGAGGGATAAAAAGAGGAAGGAAGAAAAAGGTAGGAAGAAGAAAGGAATAAAACAAGGACAGTGGAGGGGAAGGAAATGTAGGTCCAGATGTGAGAAATATTTCATTTGGATCCCTACTCTCTTCTAATCCATATTAATCAGTTTGCTATGATTCCATAGATTTTATAAAACTTTTGTATATTAGGCCCCAGAGCTGTGACCTAGAGATTGTAAGTTTATTTGTCTAATCATAGGAAGTTAACTAGAGGTCCTGCACCCTTGTTTTTCCAGCCCAGCATGGTGGAGATGACTCAATTATGTGGAAAGTTCTCCAACTTATTTTTGTAGCTCTGAATCATTCTTTCTTGTCCAATATGGGCAGGTGACCATTTTATGACCACTTAGTCAGAGAAGATGCCCCATACTTTACCCAGCCAGGCACCTTGCTGCTGACTCTCCATTTCTAGCTAATGCATCATTTTGGGGGCCCACAAAGCAAGATCGAGCAACCACTGAGATTCTATACTTTATACAGACTCTTTAGAATGTTCAGGTATCCTCAAATTTACTATGATGGCAAAGACCCATAAACTGTCTGCAGTCAACAGCACCCTCCCATCTTCACACATTGGGGCCACCATGCATGAGTGTATCTCCATCCATCTCGGCCAGGCTGGAGTACAGATAGGCAATGCCTGATAGGAGTTATATTGCTTAGAGTATGGCATCCAACCCAATGGTACCCTGTCCAGTGACAGGACCTTGGGGGCTGGTGATGACTCCTTTAATACCTTCTTCAGTGAGACTAGAGCTGGCAAGCATGTCCCCAGAGCAGTATTTGTAGACTTGGAGCCTTTAGTAAAAGATGAGGTTCGGACTAGCATCTATAAACAGCTATTCCATCCTGAGCAGCTGATCTCTGGCAAAGAAGATGTGGCTAATAATTATGCCAGGGCCATTACACCATTGGAAAGGAAATAATTGATCTTGTTTTGGAGCAGGTCTGAAAACTGTCTGACCAATGCACAGGGCTGCAGGGATTTGTGATATTTCACAGCTTTGGGGGTGGCACAGGTTCTGGCTTCACCTCTCTGCTGATGGAGAGGCTCTCTGTTGACTATGGCAAGAAGTCCAAGCTGGAGTTTGCCATCTAACCAGACCTGCAGGTATCCACAGCTGTAGTAGAGCCCTATAACTCCATCCTCACCAGTCACACTACACTGGAGCACTAAGACTGTGCCTTCATTGTGGACAACAAAGAAATCTACATCTGCTGCCAGAACCTGGACATTGAGCACCAACTTCAACCAGCTCATTGGTCAGATTGTTTCCTCCATCACTGCCTCCCTGATCTTTGATGGTGCTCTCAATGTAGACCTTACGGAGTTCCAGACCAACCTGGTGCCTTATCTTCAAATCTACCTACCCCTCGTCACCTACTCACCCATTGTCTCTGCTGAAAAGGCCTATCATGAACAGCTCTCTGTAGCAGAGATCTTCAATGCCTATTTTGACCCCTCCAACCAGATGGTAAAGTGTGACTCATGTCATGGCAAGTACTTGGCCTGTTGCATGCTGTATCGAGGTGATGTGGTACCCAAGGACTTCAATGCTGCCATTGCCACCATCAAGACCAAGAGAACCATTCAGTTTGTAGACTGGTGTCCCACTGGCTTCAAGGATGGTATAAATTACCAGTCCCCAACTGTGGTCCCCGGGGGAGACGTGGCTAAAGTACAGTGGGCATTATGCATGCTGAGTAACATGACAGCCATTGCTGAAGCATGGGCCTGTCTGGATCACAAGTTTGACCTTATGTATGCCAAGTGGGCCTTTGTGCACTGGTATGTGGGTGAAGGCATGGAGGAAGTAGAATTCTCAGAGGCTCAGGAAGATTTGGCTGCCCAAATTTGGAGAAGGATTATGAGGAAGTAGGCACAGACTCTATAGAGGGTGAAGACGAAAGTGAAGAATTCTAGAAGGCATCCAGCAAATGAGCTCTCTGCCCCATCCATCTGCTTTATACCACCCCAGAATAACATCTTTTCTTAATTGCAATAAAAAACAAGAATGTTCAGGTATCAATATGGTATTAAACCTTATAAAAAGAAGACCTTGAAAGAAGGAGGCATCTCAGATCATGAGGAAAAATGAGGTCCACTTCATTAGAGGGGACTATGGACCCTTTCATTAAAGTGCCATTGGCTCACACCTTTGCCTCAGTCTATCTAATTATGGGTTGGACAATTTTAATCCCCACATTGTTGGCACTCCAAAGTGGAACTGTGATGCATGGACCTCAGCCTCTTTAGGCTGGCTGCTACAAGGGACCCAAAAAGGAAGTAGTCACTGGGTTGAATTTTCATAGATGGTTCTCCCATGGACACCAGCCTTGGAGGTGCACTCACTGCACCCAAATTCTCTAAACTTGAGGTAAGCCTTACTAAGCTGAAGATTGGTGAGTCTACCTTAATTTATCCTAAATTAATTTTCTTTAAGAAGGGTCTCTGATTGGGCTGAGGGACTATTTGAATTTGTGATTAATCTATCTAAACTTATAAGACCCTCAAATTCTATTTTTAATAAAAATCATATTACCATAATTTTTAATTTTTTAAACCTAGGCTACTGTTTTTTTTCTTCTATTTTTCTTACTTACATTTTGTTAAGACTAGAGAGATTCAGCAGTAGAATTGCTAGTTTTTCACTTTCAGCCAGCTAGCCACCAAGGCTAGTTTTAAAATGTCCTGTTATAGTGTTAAAATAGAGGGGGATTTTTTGGCTTTAAATTCTTTTATCAAAGAGTAATTAAACCATTTTTGTCATCAGCAGAGAAATATCTCAAACTAATTAAGAGGGAACCTATTTAGTTTTACATAGATGAGGAAAGGAGAAGGCTCCCTTTCATTTAGTGAGGAAGGTTATCATCATTTATATTTGCTTAGGATTACATCAGTTCTTGACAATCAAAGCTAATTTTTAGGAAGTTTTAAAGGAAAGTAGGTATAAATTTTGCTGAATATTCACTTATAAAGAACCTTTAGACCCTAGTTGACCTATTTTAGAATCCTAGCAGTTAAGCCCAGAGATTAAGAATTGTAAGTATTAGAGAATTTGTCAAAACAAATTCCTTAATATTACAATGTTAGCTGTAGGAAAAGAATTTCCATATTGGCAGAAATCAGGCAGATAGAAGATTGACTCCCATGATCCATAATCAAAGGTAGGGGGCATCTCTAGCATCTTCATTGGGGTGCTTCTCAGATGGCATAAGCCGAAAGGCAGTACATCAGGAATCTAGTCCATTTCTCTCAGAAGTTTCTCAAGGAGTGCCATTCACTCCTAGTTGGGGATGCCACAGGAGAGATATCGTCAGACAGAAGACAATAAAGGCATCCTATAAGATCCCCACTGGGACAAGGGTGCACTCCATACTGGGGATGATAAAGAAAGAGCTATTAAACTGTAAAAAGTTTAGTTTGAGAATAAAGGGTTTGGGGGGGATGTTTTGGCTAAAGGATGGAATTTTTTATTACTTAGAAAGTTGGGAATTTTACTGGATAATCTCCCCAATCAGTTTAGAACAAATGAACTATTGATATTGCCAAATCCTTCATCAATCTCACTTTTTCTTTATGTGATTACACTTGGGCAAAATTCTGAAGGAATGGAACTTTAACTAACTTTTCTATCAGGGATTTGTTCTAAACACAAAGTACATTTTAAATGGGTGAACCCAATTGACAAATTAGACTAAAGCAATTTTGTATTGTTACTAAATTACATTTTTTTAGGGGCAAGATTCTAGGAGCATTAACATAATTAGCAAACAAAGAATTATCTTAGGCTGACATCAGGACCCCAGTCACAAGATGGTCATGAGTTCTACACTTAATAGAGGAGACAGATATGATCTTAACTTCAAAATCTCTTAGAGAAAAACTTAGAAGTTCAGGCCTAATTTAATATTTTGTCTTGTTATACGGTAAATGTTATATATTCTGTATGTGTCCATTTTGTCAATGATGAAACTAAGTTGAGGAATAGTAGGTTCCATATTTTAGATAGAAAGGGAACTTATAAAATTAGGAAAATCTTTAAAAAATATTTTGTGGTGTTATACTATTTGTACTTTGTGCTAACCCATAGCTAACAAGTGTACCTATGCCTTTTTTTTTGCAAGATCAACCAAAAGAAACAGGCTGCAAAAAAAAATGAACTTTTCCAAAAAAAGGCTTACAAGAAGACAAATCTCTTTTTTCTGTTTCCAACACTGGCCATGTTGGAGATTGCTGAAATGAAAGACAGATACCAAGGTTAACGGAAAACTAAGATATTTTTTTGGAAAAAAAATGATGAAATCACATTTGTGAAAAAGTAATAATCAAATTTCTTTCATTTCTAAATTAAAATCTGGATTTCTTTATAAATAAACATTTTATAAGATGAAATACGGAAACACAGTATAAATGAAATTTTTATCCGCTGGAAGCTTGTAAGATCATAAAACAAGCCACAGTACTTTGGAATCTCTACTACAGGATACATTTCAATAGGTTAGATATTTTTTTTAAGTACATGGACTTAATTTCTGAGTTATTTGAAAGCAGATAGGGAAAAAGATACACCCTGAGCCCTTCAGACAGATACAATTTCCATTGGATAGTAGTATTCCATTAGTGAAATTTCCTGTTAACTATATGAAGTCAAAAACTGTTTTAACAAAATAGAAACTTTAAATCAAGAAATTGTTATACTACAAATAAAAGAATCTTACTAATTCAAATCATTGTCAAATATATATTAAGGCATGAGGACACTGATAGAATGGCCTGGTTCATCATTCAAGGGAAATATCATGTGCCCCTACAGCTTGAAGACTGCAACAAGTGAATGTCTATCCCTGAGAAACTTTAGAGAACAGCCTTGCAAAGGTGAAGGTAGGCCTCTCTTGATCTATCCCCATCCTGATAAATAAGACATTTTCCCACCTCGTTAATTATGAGCCTGGTTATGACATTCTGTTGTACAATTGGCTCCCTACGACTCATATCTGAAATAAAAAAGAACTAATGCTGCTGTTTCCCTGACTTCTTCCTCACATAGCAAATTCCATTGATAAGGGCAAGTATAAAAAAGAAGAACCTTATTGGTGATGTTTGATTAAGTTAAACATGCTAGTATACTGAGGGATTATATTGAATTGTCATTTGAGTCACAAATAATAGAGTACATGAAGCTTTACAACTGGTGGGTTATTTAGTTTATACGAAATCACCTTGTAATATTCTTTCATTGTGATAATATGATTAGTGGGATATATCACTGTGAAAAATGTGATACAATTTTCAAAATTTGGTTGAGAATTTTAGTTATAAAAATTGTTTGAAGCATCTATCTAATAATGAGAGACAAAGACTCATTTTTCAATTGAGGTCCTCATGATGCAACAATTGAAATTCCAGTTTCAGTTGATATATGGGTTTTTCTCAAAGTTCTATTTCATATTGAGTTTGTGTTATGAACCAGATCTAGAAGGAAGAAGTCCTTTCAAAGCTGACCTAAGAAGCTAACTTGTTCTAGAAATAGAAAATTGTAGACCTTAAACATTTTTCAACTTCTTTAAGACTATGTAATTCTTAATAATGAATTTACCTAAAGCTATGAAGCTATGATTTTTGGAATTTGCTGTTTGACCTCATGGGACTGCAACTAATATTATTCTGAGTCCGATTCCAGGAATGATCATCAAGGAATCCTATTATGCCAGTAACTCTATGGGGTTGATATCCATGAATTGTAAGTGAAGTTCTCATGGGGAAGACTGGGATAATGACTCTGATGTAGGCTTCATCTGACTCAATTTACCTAGAATGCATTTCCTCTTAAATTGAAAATATCCCACCTTTTAAGTCTGGTTCAATAAAATCGGCTATCTATATGACTCCAGCCTGGAATTGACATGAAATTAGGGAAACATTTTTCCCTTACTGTAAAATATAACTATTTTCTTTCTATGGCAAATTTCTATAATCATAACAGATTATCAGAAAAAATACAATGTTTAATCTTTATTTCATAGGTTAATATTGGAGTATATCTGAGCTATTATAATAAAATGCAGGTATAAGATTTGAGTTTATTTAGCCTAAACTTTTAGTCCTTCCCAAAATTTAATGTGAGGATAATTGAGTATTGGTGGAACAGTTTATGAGACCAAACAGTTGTTCTATTAATTACTAAGCCTAAAACAAATATCTTCAGTTTTGATGAGAAGAAAAGGATATTAAAATATCATATTCCCTAAATGAGAAAAGTCAATTTTATTTAGGTTTATTATTACCATCTGGATATTGAACATTCCTTGAAAAGTGAATTTTTTTAAATTTATAAATAACTTATTTGATTTATACCCTCTTAAAATTGACTACTCATTTTATTTACACATCCCATCCCAGAACATTTTCTGACAACTGCAATTATTCTGGCAACTTTTAAATGAATTCAATTGTGTCATCATCCTATAAAAAGTGTTTCCTTAATAGTTCCCTAGCAGAATATCACCCTCCTAAGGGAGGAAATAAGGGGAGAGATGAGAAGCTAAAAGAAAATAGCTAACAGCTAGAGTGAAAAATTTTCAGTTGGTTTTAATAAAGACTTGTAACAAGATTGGGTAATTATATATACCAAATATAAAATTTTGGTTCAGAATATATTTTTTTTAAATTTTTCAGTTGTTATTTTAATTTGTTATCCTGAACATGTAGATTCTCTGGTCTAGTGATGTTCATATTAGTGCTATCAAGGTTTGAGCTGGCTCTCACTGCCTGACTTAATCATTGTCACAGCAAACTAGAATTAGATATACTTTGTCAGAGATTTTTAACAGAGAAGGGGGTCTCTGCAAGTGACCTGAACTGGAGAAGCAAATCCACTAGAAGCTGCTCTAAAATCCCATTGCTTCCAGTATTCCTGAGAGCAGAGCTCCAGAGGGCCACAGGACTGCATCAAAGGATGTTTCAGAGACTGGACGACTGTATGAGATGGCGCGAGGAGAGTTGTTCTACAACTGTGGATTTTTCTTTGTGCTATAAGCTATCACTATGGGACTCTGTGTTGTGATAGTTGTGGAAACTTTTTAAAGACTGCTTCAAGGAAGCCATATAGTCCCACCCAACACCTCAATCATAATTGTCTTATAACTCTTTTTTTTTTTTTTTTGCCTTTTGGAGGGCAATTGGGGTTAAGTAACTTGCCCAAGATTACACGGCTAGTTTTTTGTTTTGTGTGTGTGTGTGGGTGTGTGGGTGTGTGGGTGGGTGTTGTGTCTGAGGCTGGAACTGAACTCAGGACCTCCTGACTCCGGGGCCAGCACTTTACTCACTGTTCCACCTAGCCGCCCTGTCTTATAACTCTTGCTACTCACCTTAGGTGTGCTGTATGTCACCTTAAAAAGTGCCACTTTAAGGGTATGCACCTTGGAATCCAGAAGGTTGTATCTTCTGCAGAGAGTCATGAAATTTTAATGAGAGGCCTTGACTCTAATCTTCTACCATTAACACCCTCTCCAGTAAGAATGGTATTTTCATCATTATCATCCTCTCCACGAATAACTCCAAATCTCCCTGTTCCTGAACCTGCAGTGACTTGAATTTTGAATCTTCCTTTTCAGGCTCCTACTTTGACTTTTGCTCCACCACCAACAGCAATGACTGATAATTCTTTTGTTCAGGGAACTCAATATATTCTTTATTTCCCTCCACTCCCCATGTTACAGCTTTTTAGGATTATTTGTGTTGTTTACAGGGATGTCTCTTCTCATTACCATAATAAAGCATCTGTTTGCCAAAAAAATTGCTTGAATTGTTTTTATAAATTCAAAAGATTTCCAGAACCTATGTGTAGGGCAAACAATGTTTGCACAGCTGCCCTTGAACAAATGCCCTATGGTCTCTTGATTTACATATCTTGTTGGGCATACTTTACTAAGAAGTACCTGTCCCTCAAGGTTCTTGGTTAATGAGTCAGCTCAGACATTTAATGTTACATTTAGTATATTATGAGCTAATGTTTAATCAAATGTAACATAATCAGTATGTTACTGATCTTGTGTTGCCCATGGTGGACTGCTCTCCATGCATTTAGATTGTCACACTACAAAGAAAGATTGGGGTCTTTCTGTGGATCGAAGGAGGGGAGGATGTGAAAAAAATTCACTTGGACCCCTACTCTATTCCAATCAGTATTAATCAGTTTGCTATGATTCTGTCTGAATAGGGATTATAAGTTTCATATATTGGGTCCCAGAGCTATGAGCTGCACATTGCAAGTTCACTTGCTTATGCGTAGAGAACTAACTAGAGGCCCTTAACCCTTGTTTCTCCTTGTTATGGTGACCAAGTCCAGTATTGAGAAGGTAACTCAATTACACGGAAAGTTCCTCAACTTATTTTGTACCTCTGAACCATTCTTTCTTGTCCATCATGAGCAAGTGACCATCTTATGACCACTTAGTCAGTGAAGATGCTCCATACTTCAGCAAAACAGAGACCTCACAATTGACATACCATTTCTAGATGATTGAGGCACCATTTTTTGCCCTGCAAAGCAAGATCTAGCAACCAATGGGATTCTCTACATTGTATAGCTTCTTTAGAATGTCGCGGTATCAAATTTGGTATCAAGCCTTATAAAAATAAGGCCCTAAAAGAAGGACACATCTCAGATTGTGAGGAAGATCTGAGGTACCTTTCATTAGAGGGAACCATGGATCCTTTAATAAGGTGCCATTGACTCAGAGATCTGCCTCAGGCTATTTTATTACAGGTTGGACAATTTTAATCCCCACAGAGACTTAAATGTGCTTGGTGTGAGTGAAAGATTCATTTAGACTACTTGGTGAGTAGGAGAGGGGTGATGATTCAAAAAAAATACTAAGAAACAGCAGCAAGACAGGTAGAAGATAAATCAGGAGAATGCACTATGACAAAAAAATTAAAAACCTCATAGAGGAGAAACCATCTAGGAAGTAAACGCAAAAACGATTAAATTTAGCAAATAAGAGAGCATTAGTGACTTTGAGAGATCAGTTTCAGTTGCATGATGAGGGCAGAATCCAGATTGCAAGAGGTTAAAAAAAAAGAGTAAGAGGAGAGGAAATAGAGAAGAGGCAACACAAACAAATGTTCCCCCCCCCCAGGAGTTTGGCTGTGAAAGGGAAGAGAGTTGGATCATTGTCATCCTTCATTCTCAAAGAGCATCAAAAATGACATCACTGTGTTAGAATTAAAATACAGTGCATCAGACTGGTTGATCAGACCAGTATAAGCTCAGAATGCTCTTCCACAGGTCAAGCACACATAGTCCATGTAAACATTTGGGGTGAAGATGTCTCTAAATTTACACATCTCATATTTCTTTTGAGCTGTTGCCATTCTTCTTCGCTCATAGAGCACAGTGTCTTCTGTGATGCAGGCACACCATGCTGGGTAGTCCTTTGCCAGCATCTCCCATGTCACACAATCAATTCCAAAGTTCTTGAGTGTCCTTCTATCATTGCTTCTGACCTCAATGTGAGCACCTTCCTTATATGAGTTCTCTATAAAATGGTTTTTTTTAGGCAAGCGTATGTTTGTTCAAACAACATTGCCAGTCCATCCAAGTTGCATCTCTGCAGTAGAGTTTGAATGTCTGGAAGTTTAGCTTGAGAAAGAACTTCAGTCTCTGGTACCTTTATCCTGCCAGGATATCTTCAGAATCTTCCTAGGACAATTCAAATAGAAGCAAATCCGTTTCCTGGCATGGCACTGGTATACTATCCAGCTTTCACAAACATACACAGATATACACCATTGAGGTCATTGTGCAACATTGTGCTGTAGACCTTCAGTTTGGTAGGCAGTCTAATACCTCTTCTCTCCCATACTTTCTTTTAAAGCATCCAAAACACTAAACTAGCTCTGGTTATGTGTGTGTTAACCACATTATCTATGTGTACCTCCCTAGAAAATATACTGCTAAGATAAGTGAACTTATCCACAGTATTAAATTTTTTCCATTTGCTGTAACTGATATTTCCATATATGGATGGTGTGGTGATGATTGGCTTCTAGAGAACCTGTGTTTTCTTAGTTTTAATTGTTAGGCCAAAATTAGCACAAGCAGAGGAGAATCAACCCATATTTCAGAGTCTGCATTGAGTACATATGCACCAACTCTCCCTCTACCTTAATCTTGGCTTGTAGCCTTTTCAAGTTAAATAGTTTACCGTAAGTGTAGTAGCTGACCTTGATGTAGTGTTCATAGTCATTGAAGGCATCTGACAACATTACTGAAAACATCATGTTAAAAAGCAAAGAAGCAAGCACACAACCTCAATTCACTCCATTGGCAACTGGGAAAATACAAGAAGAATATGAAGGCCATTTTTGTTTTTAAGATGGAATCTGGATATATTTAAGAATATATAACAGAGAAGTAGACAACAAAGAAAATCAAAGATTAGAAAGGAAACAATTACAGGGGCAAGCATCTGGAGGAGATACATGGAGATGGATCCCACAGAAAGCATTTGATAAATATATGTTGAGTTATTGAAGGAGCTAAAGTGACCCTTGACTTAACTTCTCTGACCTTCGGATTCTTTATCCATCATGATAAGTGCCATTTAATAATAGTCTGCCTCATACATTTAATAGTTACATGACCCTTGGCAAGGCACTAAAACTTATTTGCCTCAGTTTCCTCACCTGCAAAATGGGTTGGAGAAGGAAATGGTAAACCACTCCAGCATCTTTACCAAGAAAACCTCTAATATTACAAAGACTCACATATGACTGAAACAATAATAGAGCACTTTAAGGTGGGGAGAGTGTGTTATATATGTTTCTAATCCTGTAAGGTCAATGCTGTTATTATCTCCATTTTATAAATAAGGAAACTGGAATTGGAAAAGATTACGTGACTTAATTAAGTGACTAGAGTCCCACAGCTCTAAGGGAAGATTCAAACTGACTCCAGTGAACCACCTAGCTACAACTGTAAAATGAGGGGATTGGATTCCAGAGAATGATATCCCTCCAAGTAAAAAAAAAGACATAGTAGAGATGTTCTGGTTTTTTCCCCCAGTGAAAGATTATCATCTAGACCCTCTTCTCTGAATACTTAATTGGAGATCCTACAAACAGATAAAATAATAATATCTAAAAGTACTATTTTTCCTAAAGGCTGTTTTCCATTTTAGGTAAGAATTCCTAGAGACCATTTGTACCAAACGAGGTTCATTGCATGAAGCCAGTGTCTTGAAAACCCTTTTTTGCCTGACAGTAGGTTGGGATGTTGAGTGTCAGTCAAACGCTTTTTCACTTAAAAATTAAAAGCAAATTTCATAGGCTATGTGTTGCACAGCTGAGGAATTTAGGTCACCCTGTCAATGAGTTTGTTTACATGAGATTGCATGGAAAAAATCATGCCTTTCTGTAGGAGGGGACAGCCAATGTGACCTGAGATGGTATTGGATGGGACCTGATTGCAATAGGTCCAGAGCTCTCATTCATTGCCCTGGAGGCTCTTGGAGCAAATCTACTGCTTCAGGCTGGTGAATAGCAGAATGTAAAAAGACTCTGTCAGCAATCCTAATTCAAATGAGTCCATCTGCTGAACCCAAAATATGAGATTTTCATAAAACGCAGATGCAAAAACAGATTCAAAGCACAAAAGAGGACAGCATTTGTACAACCCAGGGAGAGAAAAAAAAAAATTAAGTTAAACCCTTCCATTTGTAAGGAGGGGAAAAAATAGGAATAGAGTCTTATGGCCAATCAACTAAACCCAACAGACTTGAGCTTTTGAAGTTGATGGATCAAGCGTTCTTCCCCTGGTATGCTGAAAATCAAGAAGAACATTCTGATAATGAGACTTTTTGTCTTACAGTCTTCTTTGATTTCCTGAATTAGGCCTAATGAAATAAAGGAGGCACTTTTGAAGCCTAAGCTCTCCATTATCCTGTGGCACATTTTAATTCAATGAAGTTCCTTATGAGAAATGCAAAAACTAAATCTTCACAAAGGAAACTAACTCAATGTTCTCCTCCCCTTAAAGGAGCATAGAACATTGGATCCAGCACTAGCAAAGAGCAAAACCAGGTAAGGCAAAACCTGGCCCGCTCTTAACTTCGACTCTGAGACAGTTACATGGGAACATGAATTATACATTCTTCTTGGTTATTGGATTTCAGTCAGTTTTGTAAGCTTTTAGATCAGTGATTATACAAGAAAGGAATCTGGGATGTGGGGAAAAAAACACAGGATGGTGAATTTGTCTTTCTTCATTTCTATTCCACTATTCAAATTACAAGTTTTCTTTCATCATGTGAGATGGAAAGGAAAAATAACTATTAAAAGCCTCCAATAATAGATAAAAGTACATCTGATTCTCACTATTGGCATGTGAGTAATTCATATGCTGGAATACTGTACCACAGGGTACAATTCTGAGATGCCGCAGCAGCCTTGGTTTTCTCCTCATGTCTAACATTAGGAAAAGGAAGCAACACTTCCATGTTTTTTATTCTATTGTTTTTTTTTAAATGCATTTTTAAAGGTCATAGGACTCATTAATAAAATGCTGCTTTCCTATTGTTTGGCCTGAAATAGGGAGGGATACAACTGAAAAATCATGATATGGACTCACTAAAATTCAGTGGTGAGAGTGCATGGTATATTTTTAAAGTTAGTTCGAGTAGGGCAGGGAGGGAATATCACCTAAAATGAATCCACATGAAAAAGAACAAACATTTCACAGAAAATTATATTGGGCAGGGAGGGAGGGGGAAGGCTCCACTGGTACTTACTTTTGAAAAAAAATGAAATTAAAAATTATGAAAATGTTTATTTGATCTTCTATTAAACGAAATTTAGTTTGTAATTGTAACCATGTACTAACTGTTAGAACAAAGAATAACATTTTAATAAAAATCTATTATGGAATGATGTACCATGCTAGTATTAGAAACGGAGTGCAAAGAACAAATTAATGGATTTCTCAGATTAACAAGATAGATAGTGATAGGAGGTGTGTGAAATTTGGAATAAGTGAATTTGGTTTAAATCCCGACTCTTCCATTTATCACCTGGTATAAATCCTTTCATCTCTCCAGATTTCATTTTCCTCAACTATAAAATGAGGGAATAAAACTATATAACATCTAAGGCATCTTCCAACTCAAAATACAGTAATATTCAGGCCACCTTCCATTGAGATAAAAACCTAAATTTAAATCACCAAGAAATGTAGTGGCTTAATTTTTGTAATGTATATGTTAATAAATATTGAAAGCAATAATAACAAAAAAAAAAAGACCTTCGGCTATCAAAGAAAATTGGGTTCTATGTCAAGGACTATTTCTCATATACAAGAAATTAAAGCACTGGAATTCAGTATACCAAAAGCAATGGAAGTCAAATTGCATTCCTTTTGCCCTTCAAAATAACATACTGAAAAGTTGCACCTAATCATAAAAAAGTAATATCAAAAAAAGAGAAGAATTTGTCGTGCCTTCAGAAGAAACTAGATATGGGACTATAGAAGAACAAGAAATACTGGGGGAGATTAATAAGCCTAAACAATGAAATCTGGGGTCTCATACTTCTAGAAATAGGAATGATTCCTGCTAAAATAATAATAAAATTAAACTTTTATGTTGGTCAAGAGAAAAAGAGAGAATGCAAACATCTGGAGACAAAAATGTCCTAAGGGGCTAAACATGTAAGGAGCTTAATTACTCTGTGAACTAAAACTCATCTCACTCATGAATGAGTCAAATTTTGTTGTTATTTTTGTTTTGATATGAAGGAATTTGGTATAAAATAGAGTGGAGTTGCTTGGAAAAAGAAAAGGTAAATAAGAGTCACTCAAAACAGTAATTGAAAAGAGGTCTCCTTGAGTCTGAGGAATTTAATAATGAGGAGACACTCAGTTCCTGCTATACATTTGAAACCAGAAATAATAAAAAGTATTGATTGCATAATGTTTTTTTTTTGTCCCTTCCAGTAGATGAGACAAAAGAGACAAAGGATAATTAAATATGCACTTCTGCCCGACCCAGTTTCCAGAAGAAAGGGAAAAGTGGTTTCTATAATACATTGTTTTGTCTAAGGGCATGAGAGTGAGCAGCGTGGGGGAGACACTGGGGAATCCAGAGTTGAGTCCTTTAAAGAGAGAGAATGATGAGGATCATGTGACCACAGAGGTATGGGAGAATAATGTATTTCATTCAAGAGAAGTGGGCACCTCAAGAGATCCTCTCATATGACCAAGGGTTATGATTCCCCGGATTGCATCCCAGTCTAGGAAATGGCTGTCTGAACCTGGGGAAATCCATCTTTATTGGTAGGTATATGGAGAAGGTGATTCTCTAAACTGATAATCCTAAAGCTCAGGCATGACCATGTCATCTTCTTTCCTCAATAAACTCCAGGGACTCCCTATTACTTCCAGGATCTAATAGAAGGTACTCAGGAGATGCAATCAACTCCCACAACTATACCATCAACAATGTAAGAAAAAAGATAGACTAGGTATGAGAATAAGAATTGAAAGAAGTTATCCCCTTCCAATTCAAGATAACAAATTCAACTTACAAATAAAGGACCAGAGTGGGAATTGTGGAACAAAGGTGGGCCAAGAACATGAACTCAGTGCCTAGTATTCCAAAGTATGAGTACAGGTACATCCCAGATTATCAAAGATTTAGCTCTGGGCTGAAGCCAACAATAAAGAATTACTCATATGGGGTGCCCACAAATGCAAGCTAGGTCAGCTCAGAGGAGATCTCAAACTCAGTCCTTGACCTAGACTGACAGATTCAGAAATGGAGAGCTCAGAGTGTAGAACATAATGGGAATAATGCAGAAATATTTGCAGACTCATGCCCCGACCCAAGCCAATGCAGGAGCAGTATCCTAGATTCAGTGCCTAGAGATACAATTCAGGCATGAAGAGGAGAAATGTGCTGAAATGATCCTGGATTCATCCCCTGAGCAGATCATCAACTCAGGGTCTATATCATCAATTCAGCACCCACAGCTTCCTAAATGGGTTCACCCAGATCCAATGGTCTCAGTACCCACCCAGAAAATCAGCACAGTGGGTATTTTCCAGTGGAGCCAGGATCACAGACAGCCCTGAAAGAGCTCCAAGACAGGTCAGCAAGCAGGCTTGCCTGGCCAGGTGAAATCACTAGAAGAAGAAAAGCAATTATAAGACCAAGGATTTCCAAAACACAAAACCAGAAGAAAATAATTCCAAAACCTCAAAGAAAAGCACAGATGGCACAAGATCAATTAGAACTCCTAGAAGACATGATTTTTATGAAATGAGTTAAAACCGTATTATACATGTAAAGAGAGTGATAAAGGAAAGAATTAGAAAAGAAATGAGAGTAGTGGAGGGCAGAGTTGAAATGAGAATTAGTTGACACAAAGAAAAAACATTATGAGTCTTTCTGAAAATTAGAATGGACCAAAGACAAATTAATAATGCCAAGAAATGATACCAAATAACAAAGTCAAAGGCTGTTTTCCAACAGATAAGTGGTCAAAGTATATGAACAAACACTTCTCAAAAGAATAATTGTAATTATTAATAAACATATGGAAAAAATACTCTAAATCACTATTACTAAGCAAATCAAAATAATCTTGAGCTTTCACTTCACATCCTGCAAATTGGGAAATATGAAAAAAGAAGGGAATAGTCAATGTTGCAGAAATTGTGAGAAGATAGACACATTGGTGCACTGTTGGTACAGCTGTTAATACAACATTAGAAAGGAATTTGGAATTATGCAAATAAAGTGTCTAAATTGTCTACACCCTTTGACCTAGAGATTTGATTACTAGGTTTATACCCCCAGGAGGACATTGATAAGAAACAAAAAACCCCAAAGAGATGAAAATATTTATAGCATCTCTTTTTGTGATAACAAGGAATTGGAAACAAAATGATGTACATCAGTTGGAGAATGGCTAAACAAATTATGGTACATTAATGTAATGGAATCTTACTGCTATGTAAGAAATTATGAATGTGATGAATACAGAGAACCATGAAACAAACTACTTGGAGGGATACCGAGTAAAGAAAGCAGAGACAAGGAAACAATAAGCACAATGACTACCACAATGTAAATGTGATAAACGATCACATGCACATACATATCAAAAGTGAATGTTGTGAATAGAGCACTGGCCCTGGAGTCAGGAGAAGCTGAGTTCCAATCTGGCCTCAGACACTTGATATACTTACTAGCTGTGCGATGTTGGGCAAGTCACTTAACCCCAATTGCCTTGCTTTCCCCCCTCCAAAAAAAATGGAATGTTGCAAAATAATAAAGAATAAGCATGGCTTCAAAGAAGAATTAAGAGAAAACACTTCCACAACACTCCTTTGTAGAGGGCATAGGTTCCCAAGTATCACACATTGCTCATAATTTCAGACTTTTTCAATATGCTAATCAGTTATGCTTATATTTTCCTCTTCTTTTTATGTCTTTAAAACTATAGAGTATTATATGGGATGGCTCCCTGAGAAGGGAAAGGGAAACATCCTGGAGAAAATTATAGTGATGGGGGCAGCTAGGTGGCCCAGTGAATAAAGCACCAGTCCTGAAGTCAGGAGGATCTGAGTTCAACTCCAGCCTCCACAATTAACACATTAACACAAAACTAGCCGTGTGACCTTGAACTAATCACTTAACCCCAATTGCCTTACCTTCCCCCCTCCAAAAAGCAAAAAAGAAAAAAAGGAAAATTATAGTGATGTTAAGGGCGAAAAGGACACTAATAAAAAATGTTATTAAAAAGACACAAAATACTAAAAAAAAAATGAGAAAATGCAAAGCTTTAGTATGAAAAAAGATTTGAAAAATAAATCCAGTAAAAACAACTTAAGAATCCTTGGACTATCTGAAAGTTATAACCAAGAAATAAAGATCTCAGACATTATATTTCAAAAATCATGAAAGAAAATTGTCCAGATCTCTTAAATAGAGGGGAGAATTAAAATAGAATAAAAAGACATAAAAATATGATATAAAAAAGAAATAAAAGTCACCTCCTAAAAGAAACTCCAAAATAAAACCCCTCGGAGTGTCATAGCCAAAATTAGGACTTTCTGGGTCAATAAAAAAAATACTACAAGTCACCAAAAAGAATTTCACTACTGAGAAACCGCAGTAAAGAACACATAAGAGTTAGCAGCTATCACTAGAAAGGAGTAGAGAACACAAAATATCTTGAAAGGCAAAGATATTGGCTTATAACCAAAAATAACTTGCCCAATAAATAGGAATTAAATGGCATGACATAGAAATTCATATAGAAAAAAATACTAAGAAAACTTTAAAAAACATAGATAGTAACAGTATCTGTAAGAGACTTTCATATTACTTTTTTGGTTCTAAATATATAAATGTATATACATATATTATATACATATGCCTATATATATTACACACATATACATACATACATGCATACATACATACAGGAAAATAGTACATTTAAAAGAGCGGTCAGTTTAGAGTCAATTTTAGAGCCAGAGCTCCTAGGTTCGTATATTTACTTAATGATTAATTATGAGACCTTAAGCAAGTAAGTTAACCTCTCTGACTCTCAATTTCTTATATGTAGAGTGAGAGGGTTGGATTAGCTGGCCTATTAAGTCATTTCCAGCCCAAAGCTAATTATCACGGCGCTGAATGGACTATTGGAAAAATAAGATTTGAAAGATTTTTAGAATCCTCTGAATAGTCATGTGAAATAATATAAGTAAGTATCCCATGATGCCTTTACAAGAACAAAGTAATCATGGGCTAAAGCACAAAATATAATTAAAGATGTTTAAAATATCAAACATTAGCATATCCTTAATAATGAAATATCCATAATGAAATGGAGGAATTCAATATAGAAAACATGAGCAAAAGATACAGATCCAAATGTGTAGAGAGCATTGTTGAGGGTTAGCTCTGAGGGATCTGCCATGTGCGCAAATCCAGGCCAAGGACCCCCTTGAGCCTGTTTCCACCCACCTGGGCCCATCATCTCAGAATGTTGACTCACCACCCTCCCATCATCCTCCCTCAGTGAAAGAGAGGCTAGGAACATTCTGACCATCCCTGAAACCCTGGCCACTTGAGCCATCAGATAAAGTAGTGATGCATGTGATAAGAAAGCAGGAAAGTGGCCCAAGGGAATGGCTTCCTAAAGATTGCAAGCTAGGTGCTTCATGTAACGAACTATATGAAGTTTCCCATGAGAAAGTATGTGCTTTAACTATAGGATATAAACTTGGACCCTCAAATGCTTATTTGAGATTTTCTTAGCATGCATGCAATAAACGTATAATGCTGCAATCTTCGCATGGTCCATGGACTCATTATTCATGCTCTCATGTTTCATTTGGTGCTGAGAGTGAAGGCAACACAAATGGCAATTTAGTAATGACTTCTGGGATTCAGAACATATGGATCAAAAAAACAAATCATAGAAATCAGAAGTAACTCTGTTAAAGAGGATTACCACAATGAGACACCATACCAAGATTTTTGTAATGCAGCTAAGAAAATATTCAGAGAGAAAACTCTAACTCTGAAAACACATATTAACAAAATAAAGAGAAAATGAATATTCCATACATAAACCCCAAAATTAAACAAACAAAAAATACAGGAAAATTTATTCAAAATTAGTGCATAATATATGAGACTGAAAAGCTATAAAACTGAGAAATACTGCAATGGAGAGAGTGCTGGACCCGGAATCAGTGAAACCTGAGTTCAAATCTAGCCTCAGATACATACAAATTGGGTTGGACTTAGTAGCTTCCAAGATTCCTTCCAAATCTAAATTTGTGATTCCCCAATATCTTATCTAATCATAATTTCCTCATGGTACATATTTTTGATGGAATTGATTATTTTAATCCAAGTGTACAAATCTATATTTACTCAGGAATGTGCTGGTATAAGTCTTCACAACAATGGAATACATACTTTTAAGCTTAATATGCATTAACATCTCCATCACTTTTTTTAATTGAGACAATTAACAAAACAATAAATCAAGCCCTGATTCATATTGTTTGCTTCTTTCCAAGGTGTAAATGCTAACCCTGAATATTAACAATCAACCCTTCCAAGTTGGTTTGAGTCCAACACAATCCTACATTTATTCCTAGTAAATTTCATATTGTATGTAGCCCATCAATCTAGCCCATTGAGGATTTTTTAAAATCTAGACTTTGTCATCTCTTACAATTTCATGAATTCTGCAAATCTGATAACTACATCATTTTATATGCTTTCATCAATATTATTGATAAATGTGTTGAGCAGCATAGGGCCAAGGACAGATACTCCATTAGATTATTCAATTTCTGTGCCATATAACTATACTATAATCCACATTTTACATCTCAATGATGTAATGGAATGAAAGGCATGTTACAAAGATACAGTATCTATGAAATTCCCCTGATCATACCAATCAAAACTGGCATTGAAGCCTCATTTGAAAGTGGTATGATCAGTTCTTGAAGTTACGCTGATCCTTAGTGATTACTGAACAGTTTTATAGGTAAATATAAACCATTCCTTTAATAGTTTGTTCTAGAATTTTTTCTAGCCATTGAAGTTGGACTCATCAACATACAGTGTTCAGATTCCATTCTCTTCACCTTCTGGGAAACAGAACATTGGTCTGTCTTGCGTTCTATAACAGGATTCTTCTGCATGAGTTTTCAAAGATTGTTAGCAGAGTGTCAGTAATCATATTTCTTGGTTCTTTCAGTAACCTAGATGTAATCTGAACAGGCTTGGTCTCATTAGCTCTCTTATCATCTACACATTTATCTTGACTTTCAACTTTATTAAACTTTTTCCCCCCAAAGATCAATCTCTTTGGCACAGAAAACTGAGCCAAAGTAAAAAGCTTCTGCCTCCTCTCCTGTATCCCTTACTATCTTCCCATTTACTCAGAGCAGTAAGCACTGGGAATACTAGAATCTCAATCTATTGGAGCAGACAACACCCTGAAATAGGTTTGTACAAAAAAGACATATACGAGATACATTAGAGATAATAAACACAGAGGTATTGGGCATGACTTCTGAAGAAGGTAAGATTTTAGTTGGGACTTGAAGAAAGCCAGATAAACCAGGAGGCGAAGATTAGGAGGGAAAGAATTCCAGATATGGGTGATAGCTAGTAACTGTTTTGTCTGAGGAGCAACAGAGAGGTCAGTAATAGAGGATCATGGAGTGCATGAAGGGTTGTAAGCAATAAGACTGGAAAGGTGGTGTGTAGCCTGGGGTAGGTTGTGAAGGGCTTTGAAGGCTGAATCGGTGACTTTATATTTGATCCTGGAGTTGATAGAGAGTGACTGGGGTTTATTGAGTGGGGGAGGTAGGGATGGCATGGCCTACAGGTCATATTCTGTGATTCTCTGACTCTCCTCTTTATGCCAATCATTTTTTTTACAAAAGCATCCTTCTTGTTATTTTTGTTAACATTCATCATCAATTCATTCTAAACTTTATAGCTGATGGCACTATTTTTACAAGACTACAACACTGATATTCTTTCTCCAATACTTGCCCTTGATTCCTTGAGATCCTCCTCTAATCCTCAGTAGAGAAACTTCTGTTTGTATCCTTTGAACTTAATTCTTGAGAGATTTGAATATTCCTTAAGGCAGATTCTCCAGTAGGCATTTATGCCATGGGGCTGTGCTTTCATGGACTCTCGGAATTTCTGCTGTCCCAACATCTAAGGTGTCTGTCTGGACTGCATGTCTCTGTATTCTCCTTTGTAATGTATTGTAAATTAGAGCAGGGGATCACCTTCTCTCATGTTTCCCATAACTTCTACTTCAGCAGTCATCCAATCCAGAATGGTAGTTCCCCTCGTGGCTTATTAATTACCCCTTTAATCTATTGTACTCCTTTTGAATGGAATAGACCTTCCTATAATTATATTCTATCCATAAATACCATCTTAACAATTCTCAGTGATACCATTTGTCTCTTTGCTTCACCATATCTAATTATTTCTTGCTGTATATTTGTATACAGAAACCTGAGACCATGGGTTTATTGTTGTTTCTTCTTTTGGTTTTCTATCTCCTTTGAATAACTGGTGCTCTTCACTGACATTCCTATATTTGTTATTCCTTTCAGTTTTTGTGGTATCTGGGTGTAAGGGTTATGGGATTTAAAGATCTTCCATGCCCCGTTGGACTTGCTGACGTAGCAGGAAGGGGTGGAGCAAGAGGAAGCAGAAGCCAAGCTAGCGTTCCTGCGGTGGCTGGCGGTGGTGGTGACGGGGGCAGCAGCAGAGGCAGTGGCAGCGCGAAGCCCTTTTTGAGTTAGGACTGCTAAGGACTTTCTGCTAAGGACTCCTGCTGAGGACTGCCAGGGGCCGGAGCTGCTGGGAGCGCGCTTCCAGGACGCTGGGTGGTTGCTGTGCGTGGGGAGAGGAGGACCTTTGCCTGAGGTAGCCTGTTCTGTTTTAAAGGCTTGAAAATGTGGGTGCTTTCTACTTTATCTACCTGTGCCAATATCATAACTACTCTGATGGCTTTCACTTTCTGGTTTTGGGACTCAGTCTTTTGGTATCTTAATAAATTTTCTAGTTTATTTCCTCATATGGCAAACATGACGTATTTTGTAATGGATAATTATATCAGCATATTTGTAATCTCTATAGACATTGTGAATATGGCATTGCTGATACACTGGGTTGGTAGATATACTTTAAAATGTCCCCCTGTCCTCCATATTCAATAGAAAGTCCTCACTCAGATTCAAAAGATTTCAGACAAATAAACAAATATAAGTTTACATATATACATGGATACATACATAGATGTATATATACATGCATTTCAACCTGGAGAAATACCACAATCTGTTGAAATCATGTCTTTTGGTAAAGTTGTCTTGCCTTGGGGCTGCTGCTTTTATTGAATGTGAATGTTTAGCTTGGAGGATAAGTCTATGATCAGTCCGGCATTTTATGCCATACTTTACCTTCATCACTCTCACATCCTGTCTGTCTCTTCTTCTTACAATGACATAGTCTATTAAATGTCGATGTTGGCTGAAAGGGTGCATCCATGAAGTTTTATTTAATTTAGGTAAATTGAAGACTGTTGGTGATGAGGCAGTCATGAGACATACAAGTCTTCAGTAATAAGTGACTATTATTGCTGCTGTTTCTGGCTGCATTTCTATTAAGAACTCCCTGCCATATCTGATAATCTGTGCCTGCTCTGGTGTCTAAGTCAACAGCAATTACAAGCTTTTTCTAATGAGGGCCTCCACATCTTCATAAAATTTTTCTTTCACTTCATCTGGGTTTGTCATGGTGGGGGCATATGCACTGTTGACAGTGGCATAGCACTTTCTTACAAGTGTCAATCACATTATCATGAGCCTGCCATTCACTCTTTGTGGGAGGCATACAAATTTGTTGACTAGATCAGTTTTGATTGTGAAGCCTATGCCAGCTTCATGGCCACTACAGAAAAACACACATCCAGCTCTGACTTTGGTAAGCTGGCCTTCATTTGCCAATCCTGTTTTCCTTGGGGCTGCATTTGGATGTGATGCCTGCTTAGTTCTCTTACAACCTGAGCTTTCATGTCTACTGGACTTCGTATTGTCTATAAGCATGTGCACATTCCATTTACCAATGGTGAATGGAATCATCTCTGGAAAAGAACATCATATATGTTTACACACAATGTAAATATTAAATAATTTGGGTAAGGGAGGGAGACATTAACCAATATATCCAAAAACAAATCATACACATAGTATTTAACATGTCCATAAGTCATAAGACCTAGGGGAAAAAAAGTTCACAAACTCATAAGGATGCTGTCTAATTTCCAAAAAGATGTAGGTTTCATTCACCTTGTCTCTACCTCTATATTTACCTTCCTACCCTGATGTTCAGTCATGTAAAGCATATTTACACATTAGGTAATTTGTGAAAGAAACAGAACCAAAGGAGGAAAATGCAAAATAAATAAATAAAATACTAGGCTTCATTCTGCATTCAGTCTCCATCAGTTCTTTCTCTGGGTGTGGAAAGCATTTTTCCATCATGAGTTTTAGAATTGACTTGGATCAATGTAATGTTGAGGAGAGCTAAGTCAATCATATTTGATTATTACACAATATTGCTGCTACTGTATACAATGTTCTTGGTCCTGCTCAATTTCCTTTGCATCAGTTCATGTAAGCCTTTCCAGGCTTTTGAAATCTGTCTACTGGTCATTTCTTATAAGACACAATATTCTTTTTTTTTAAACAATTGGGGTTAAGTAACTTCCTCAAGGTTACACAACCAGTTATATCTGGGTGTGGTGCTAAATATCGGAGCCCAGATTCGATCCCCAGGTCATCCTGACA
>NW_027185655.1:34497024-34503889 GCF_028583685.1 Petaurus breviceps papuanus
GGTGCTAAATATCGGAGCCCAGATTCGATCCCCAGGTCATCCTGACACTGGGGCCAGTGCTCTTACTCGCTGAGCCACCTGGCCGCCCCTAACAATGGGCGTTAAGTAACTTGCTCAAGGTTACATGGCCAGTTGTTTCTGGGTGGGTGCTAAGTGTCTGAGCCTGGATTCGATCCCCAGGTCATCCCAACACTGGAGCCAGTGCTCTTACTAGCTGTGCTACCTGGCCGTCCCAGACAGTAATATTCTTAAGGAATTATTTTCTTCAGTGAGCTTTTGGACCTCCTTTTTCATTTGACCAATTTTGATTTTCAAGGCATTCTTTTCCTCATTGGCTTTTTGGACCTCTTTTAACATTTGGTCGAGTCTGTTTTTTAAGAAATTATTTTCTTCAGTATTTTTTGTGTCTCTTTTACCGTGCTGTTGATTCATTTTCCATGATTTTCTTGTATCACTCATTTCTCTTCCTAATTTTTTCTCTACTCAAAATCCTCTTTGAGCTCTTCCATGGCCTGAGACCAATTCATATTTTTCTTGGAGGCTTGTAATGTAGGAGCTTTGACTTTGTTGTCATCTTCTGAATATGTTTTGGTCTTCCTTGTCACCATAGTAACTTTCTATAGTCAGAAGTTTTTGTTTTCAGTTGTTTGCTCATTTTCCCATCCTATTAATTGACTTTTAACTCTTTGTTAAAATGGAGCTCTGCTTCCAGGGAGGAGGCTGCACTAACCCAAGCTTCAGGGGTTTTGTTCGACTGTTTTCAGAAATACTCTTGGGGGCCTGTAAGTTTTCATTTCTTCCAAGCTGATATGATCTAAGGAGAGGTGTGCTTATTACTCTCCTGATCAGTTCTCTGGTCTGTGAGTGACCACAAGCACTCTTTTTTTTCTTTTTCCAATTTATTTATTTATTTTTAGTTTTCAACATTCATTTCCACAAGATTTTGAGTTACAAATTTTTCTCAATGTCTTTCCATTATCCCCACCCCCAAACAGCAAGCCTACTGAATACCACTTCCCCCAATCTGTTCTCTCTTATATCCTCCCCCACCTTACCCTAACTTTCTAGTAGGGCAAGATGGATTTCTCTACCCCAGTGCCTGTATATCTTATTTCCCAGTTGCCTGTAAAAAAATTTTTTTTAAACATTTGTTTTTAAAACTTTGAGCTCCAGAATTTTTCCCTTCTTCCCTCCTCACCCACACCCACTAGGAAGATAAGCAATTCAATATAGGCTGTATATGTGTAGTCATGCAAAACATTTCCATAGTAGTTATATTCTAATTATAGTTCCCTCCATCATATCCTGCCCCCCAGTTATTCTATTTTCTTCTTTGACCCTATCCCTTTTCAAAAGTGTTTGCTTGTAACTACCCCAATCTGCCCTCCCTCCTATCATCCCCACCCTCTTATCCCCTTCCCCCCTATTTTCCTGTAGGGTAGGATACCCCTATTGAGTGTGTATATTATTCCCTCCTTAAGCCAAATTCAATGAGAGTAAGGTTGCCCCATTCTCTTTCACCTTCCTGCTCTTCCCCTCCATTGTAATAGTTTTCTCTTGTCTTTTTTATGAGATAATTTACCCTGATCTCTCTCTCCCTTTCTCCTTCTCCCAATAAATTACTCTCTCACCTCTTAATTATTTTTAGATAACATCCCTTAAATATTCAATACATCCTGTGCCCTCTATGTATACATGTACATACATATGCCCACACTCATATATATATATATATATATATACACACATACTTCCTCCTATGTATACACACATTACATATGTATATATATATATATATATATATATATATATATATTCCCTTCAAACATCCTTATACTGAGAAAAGTCTTATGAGTTACAATTATCATTTTTCCATGTAGGAATATAAACAGTTCGACTTTAATGAGTTCCTTATGATTTCTTTTTCCTGTTTACTTTCTCATGCTTCTCTTGCTTCTTGTAGTTGAAAGTCAAATTTTCTGTTTAGATCTGGTTTTTTCATAAAGAATGTTTGAAAATCCTCTATTTCATTGAATGACCATAACTTCCCCTGAAATATTATACTCAGTTTTTCTGGGTAGGTGATTCTTGGTTTTAGTCCTAGTTCCTTTGACCTCTGGAATATCATATTCCAAGCCCTTCAATCCCTTAATGTAGAAGCTGCTAGGTCTTGTGTTTTCCTTATTGCATTTCCACAATACTCAAATTGTTTCTTCCTGACTGCTTACAGTATTATCTCCTTGACCTGGGAACTCTGGAATTTGGCTATAATATTCCTTAGGAGTGTTCTTTTGGGGATCTTTTTCAAGAGGTGATCAGTGAATTCTTTCAATTTCTATTTTTCCCTCTGGTTCTAGAATATCAGGGCAATTTTGTTTGATAATTTCTTGAAAGATGGTGTCTAGGCTCTTTTTTTATCATGGCTTTCAGGTAGTCCAGTAATTTTTAAATTATCTCTCCTGGATCTATTTTCCAGGTCAGTGGTCTTTCCAATGAGACATTTCACATTGCCTTCTAATTTTTCATTTGTTTAGATCTGTTTTATAGCATTTTGATTTCTCATAAAGTCTTTAGCTTCCGATTGCTCCAGTCTAATTTTGAAGGAATTATTCTCTTCAGTGAGGTTTTGAAATTCCTTTTCCATCTGGCAAATTCAGCTTTTTAAGGCATTTTTCTCCTTCTTTGGCTTTTTGGGCCTCTTTTGCCATTTGAGTTACTCTATTTTTTAAGGTGTTATTTTCTTCAGTGTATTTTTGGGTCTCCTTTAGCAGTCTGTTGAACTCACTTTTCATGATTTTCTTGCATCATTCTCATTTCTCTTCCCAATTTTTCCTCCACTTCTCTTACATGATTTTCAAAATCCTTCTTGAGCTCCTGCATGGCCTTCATATTTTCTTGGAAGCTTTTGATGCAGGAGTTCTGACTTTGCTGCTTTCCTCCTGCTCCATGCTTTGATCCTTTTTGTCCCCCCCAAAAAAGGATTCTACAGACTCTTTGTGCTTCCTCTGCTTGCTCATATTTTCAGCCAATTACTTGACTTTTAAGCTCTTTGCCACAGTATAACTCTGCTTCCAGAATGGAGAGAGCTTTGTTCCAAATCACTGGGGTTTTCACAATTGCCGGAGCTATTAGGAGGGTGCCCTCTCTACAGCCCCCACAAGCTCTGGCATACTGGCCACACAACCCAGGACCAGCACCCAAGACCACACTTCATATCTAAACAGGTTAAAGCAAGAGCAATTATCCTCTTAAAGGTTGCTTGGGCCCCTACAATCTGCAGGCCAGGAGCTCCTGACGCAACCATGTGGTGGCTGCACAGCCATGGCACCTCCACCTCTTCTCACCCTGGGGGGGAAGGGGCCAGACTGTGCTCTTCCATCCCCCTTCACTCCTCCCCTTCCAACAGAGTCTCACATGGACCTTTTACTTTGTCTTTGGCATTTATGATTTGAGAAGTCTGGAAACCACCACAGCTGCCGGTGATTCACTCTCCTGAAGTCTTCCCTGGCTGCCACTGGTCGGGGATGTCCTGAGGCCAGAACCACGGGGCTCATGCAGGACTGTGCTCGGCTCCCAGCTTGGTGCTTTAGATCCTTCCTGTTTCTCTGCCAGGCTGCCTTCAGAGGGAGATTTGCTTCTGTCTATCACTTTGTGGGTTCTGTAGCTCTAAAATTTGTTTAGAGTCATTTTTTTTACAGGTATTGGAAGTGATTGGGGCAGGGACTCAGGCCAAGGTTGTGCTTCTACTCAGCCATCTTGGCTCAGCCCCCCATGAGCACTCTTTTCTGCCCCAGACCTATGAGGAGGGTCCCCTCTCCACTGCTGCTGCTAGTTTTCCTCCTTACCCCAGGACTGCGACCCTAATCCAAGTCTGGGCAAAGCAACAGAGTCCTTCCTCAGTACTAGCAAAAAGACCCCTATAACTTCCTTCTGTCCAGTTGTTCAATCTCTTTACAGTCTGTGGGCTAAAAGCTCCAGAAGCTGCTGCCGCCACATTCACTACCAATTCAGTCACTCCCAAGGCCAGCTCCTAATTTTCTGGGGCTCAGACTGTGCTGGCACAGCCTGTACTGGACTGCACTCCACTCTCACCTAGGTGCAACAGACCCTTCTTGCTGACCTTCTATGTTGTCTTTGGCATCTCTGGGCTGAGAGGTCTGGTAATCACCACTGCTGCCACTGAGTCAGTTGTCCCAAGGCCTGCTCTGGGTTTGCTGGGGCCAGGTCTGGGCTGGTGCAGCCAGCTCTGGACTACCCTTCTCTCTCTCCCTGGTACAATAGACCTTTCCTGCCAAATCTCCAAGTTGTCTTGGGCTGGAAATTTGTTTCACTCTGTCTTTTTCTGGATTCTGCTGCTTTAGAATTTGTTTAAGAGTCCTTTTTTAAATGTACTGGGAGGGGTTTGGTGGAGAGTCCCTGCCTTTATTCCACCATCTTGTCTCCACCTCTAGTACAATAATATTCTACTACATTCATACACCACGATTTGTTCAGCCATTTCCTAGTTGATGAGCATCCCTTCAATTTCCAATTTTTTAGCCACCACAAAAAGAGCTGCTATAAATATTTTTGTATGTGTAGATTCTTTTTCTTTTTTTATGATCTCTTTGGGATACAGACCTAATAGTGATATTATGGAGTCAAAGGATATACACAGTCTGATTGTCCTTTGGGCATACAGTTATCGCTTCCACATCTGGGCAGTAGGAGCATAGCACCCCCCCAAAAAAAAAATCTGGAAAATCGATGTAAGATTTTTTGACTCTCCCTTCATGCTAGAAACAAGTGTATTTTTTTCTTTTATGGGGTGCTTACAGTATCTTATTATAAAAGTCGGGTTAAGTATTTGGTCAGAGGCTCTGTGTCACCTAATGGCCTTCACATGTCATCTACAGCCCCCACAAAATTCCCCAAAAATTCCTGTTTGATTTCTTATGCTGACCCACAGTATATTAAAACTGTGATGGGGTAAGTCAGGATGTGGAAGAGATAACTGTTGTTCCAAATTGCTCTCCAGAATGTTTTCATCAGTTCAGAACTCCCCCAACAATGCATTAGTGTCTGACTACTTTTCAAACACGGAATGTCCCAAAAATTTAGGGCATTTTTAAATTTTTCAAACTTAAAAGTACACTAAGACTTTTGGATCTTATCCTATATATGATGGAAAGGAATAAAAACAATCTCTTCACAATATTGTCATTAGCTATGTAGAGCTATGCAAAAATATACCACCTGAGGGTTAGGAAAGCCTGAAAGCAAATCCACATTAAAGTTAACTCTGCCTCTTAGACATTTTCAATGGAAGCCCAAGCACGTCTTCAACTCAGAGTTTCACAAGCCTGGTGCCTTCTGTGCCTGACCACACCAGCAGGGTCAGCACCAAACACCATATTACTTACTTGGTTATCAGATCACATGGAGTTTGTTTTCCCAGAGTATGTTTTCTCACTGATTGAGAGTAAGTTCACAACAAAAGACAGTATGTAGCATAGTGTTAAAATCTCTGGCTCTAGATTCAAAGGAACTAGATTCTAATATTGCCTCTGATGTTTAACTGCCCCATTGACTTGAGACAAGCAACTTAAACTACATGAATATTTTTCCTTTGGCTTGACTCCAGCTAACTTCTTCCTGGGTAATGGGGCTGTACAGTGAGGCCTCAGGTTACAGAGAGGCCTCAGGTTGATGCACTATGACCTTGTAAATTTTAAAAGATCAGAAGGAGCCATCCAGGGCACAATGACATGAAATGAGCACATGCTATTAGAAAAATGGTGCCAGTAGACTTGCTTGACATTGGCTTGTCAAAAAAAACCACGATATTGGTGAAGCACAATAAAGCAAGGTATGAATGTAACATGAGAGATAGATAGATGACAAGGAAGGGAAGGGAAGGGAAGGAAAGGGAAGGGAAGGGAAGGGAAGGGAAGGGAAGGGAAGGAATTTGGATTAAATGGTTTCTGAGCTTTCTTCTGGCTCTAAATCTGTGATCCTATAATTTTACCTGTGCGACCTGGGGCACATCACTTAAACTCCCTAAGGCCTCAGTTTTCTCATCTGTAAAATGAGACAGTGAAACTAGATGACCTCTCAGGTCCCGGAGCAGAAACAAGTTCTTTCCTTTGGGGGCCTTCCGTACCGTGTTTTATTGTAAATAAGCCCTCCCCGCCACTTTTAAACCTGCTTATTTCAATAGTATTGTGCTTCAGCCTGTGAACCGTGGTTTTAGCCAGCCCTTTCGTTAAGAATTCCTAGGGAGTGCCTTGTAACTTAGAGGCGAAAGCTCACCCTTACTCTAAATACCCCGCGCTAAAGTTAATCCCTCCTCCCTTTTCCCCCATCCCCTCCCGCCCCACTTTAATTTCAGCTCGAACTACAGCTCCCTGTGCCTTCTTCCCCCTGCTAACACCGCTCAGGATACAGATGGATTACTGCCGGCTTGAGCCGCATAACTCCGAGCCGGCTGCTTGTTTTTCATCTCCGCTATGATTGGTACCTCATATGGGGGAAGCAGGTGAAATACGATCACGTCCCATGGGAGCTGCCCTGCTCCTGGGCTTTGCGGGGAATCAGGGAGGACAACGTGAGCCTGAAGGGAAATTCAGCAGCGTTGAGGAGCCCCAAAGTAGACCTGATGCCAGAGGAGATAAATCAGCATGCCCGAGTCTGAGCCAAGGGCAGGCTGAGCAGCTGAGGCCAGCTAGACCCCTCGTGGCATTAAAAGGAATAGAAGACATTGGAGGGATGCTGGCCAACCTGGGAGAGACAAGAGAAAGAGAAGTACTTTTTCTTTCTTTCTTTCTTTCCTTCCTTCCTTCCTTCCTTCCTTCCTTCCTTCCTTCCTTCCTTCCTTCCTTCCTTC
>NW_027185655.1:34503989-34510907 GCF_028583685.1 Petaurus breviceps papuanus
TCTCTCTCTCTCTCTCTCTCTCTCTCTCTCTCTCTCTCTCTCTCTCCTTTATTTTCTTCTTTCTTTCCAGCTGACCAAATAGGGCTTGATCAAAGAGCACAATGGAATGATTAGATTCAGGCTACAGTACCCTTTAGAACTGGTGCCAAAGTTATGCAGTTCATGCCAGGAACATAAAGATTAAACCTCTATGAGCTGATCAGCAGAGAGATCCAAGACCCAGGGCTGAAGAAGGCATAGTTTTAGAGACTACCCTGCAAGCCCTTAGCAAAATCACCACAGAGGAATACTATAAAGCTGCTAGTGCATCTGGTTCTGCTAAAAGCAATATTGGGGAGCAAACATTACCAGCACCCAATGATAGGAATAGAATTTCCACTTTGAAATTCCCTCCCTGGTCCCCTCCAAACAATGTGAGATAGTCAAGGCCTGGCAACGGAAGACACTATGTTTGTGGTCTTAACTGCCATATAATTTCAGACAGGACAAAAGTCCCATCACAACTCTGACCTAATCAGGGAGCTTTCTCTCCTAAGGGAGGATTCATGTAAAAGCATCCCTTACACATAGCTAGTCTTCCATCTTCAGATCCTCTCCTTTTGGGCCAAATTTTCTGAGGAGATGAGTTTGGGCCAATTCATCATGAAATGGAGAAGAGATTGAAATTATCAGTCAGGGCAGTGTTCATTTTGGGAAAGAATGCTTACTCTTTCCAAAAGCAATCAACTGGAGTAAATGTATTACTTCTAGAGAAGAAAAACACAAAGACTCACTCCAAAAAGAATAGCATACAATATCAATTCATCCTTAAACATACAGATTTCAATACAACCCACCCACCCATCTCACCCTCTTGTAGCTGTAGGAGAGGATTTTGTGAAGAAAGGCATATTTTAGAGTGCTTGGTATTTTTTCTTTATATCTTTTTTTGTTGCCTTTTGGAGGGGGAAGGCAGGGCAATCAGGGTTAAGTGACTTGCCCAAGGTCACACATCTAGTAAGTGTTAAGTGTCTGAGGACAAATTTGAACTCAGGTCCTCCTGACTCCAGGGTTGGCACTCTATTCACTGCACCAACTAGCCACCCCTTTTCTTTATATCTTTACAGATCAAAGTATTATTTCAAACTAAAGAACCCTAATACTTTCTACGTGAGACTAATATGTTCTAGGATATATATTGTCTCAAACAATTATTTTTATGTATTTTTACTATAGCCTTTATCATGGCACAAAATGACCATGGCTCAAGTTTCTCCCCTCTCTGAGTCATCATTTCTTTTTTTTTTTGGGGGGGGGTGAGTGGGAGGAGGCAACCTGGGGCAAGTGACTTGCCTAGGGTCACACAGCTAGTCAATATCTGAGGTTAGATTTGAATTCAGGTCCTCCTAACTCCAGAGCCCATGCTCTGCCCACTGCACCACCTAGTTGCCCAATGAGTCATCTTTTAAACAGCTGCCCTGCTGCTGCCCCCCACCCCAATAATATTACTAATCTTCAGTGATTTCCCCATTATCTCAAAGACAAAATACAAGCTCCTTAGCTTGGCATTTAAAATCATTCACATTCTCATTCCAACCCACCTTTTGTGATTTTTATTTAATATTACTTCCCTCTATACCCTCTAGCCAAACTGAACCACTGCCTGTTCTGAAAGCTCATCCTGTCATCTTCCACCTGCATGCATTTATGCAGGTCATTCTACCCACTTGGAATTCACTATTTTGTCACTCCTACCAATCAAAATAGCATTTTTTCCTTCAAGTCTTCTCTGATCACTACCCACTCCATCTCCCCCTATCCAACCCAGCAAAAATGTTTTTTCTCTTCTTCTTATTTACCCAGTATACTTTGTCTGGATTTCACATTTGCCTCATCATATTCCATCTTGTATTATATTTCTTTGTATAAAAGTCATATCTCCCCTAGTAAATTTTAGTTCCTTTTCATTTCAATGCTTTACATATAGTAAGTCCTCAATAAATGTTAGGTATAATTAGAATATAGAAAATCATCTGTTCTGGGGAGGCTAGGTGGCACAGTGAATAGAGCACCTGGCCCTGGAGTCAGAAGGACCTGGGTTTGGATCTGGCCTCAGACACTTAACACAAAAACTAGCCATGTGACCTTAGGCAAGTCACTTAACCTCACTTGCCCTCCAAAAAGCAGAAAGAAAGAAAGAAAGAAAGAAAGAAAGAAAGAAAGAAAGAAAGAAAGAAAGAAAGAAAGAAAGAAAGAAAGAAAGAAAGAAAGAAAGAAAGAAAGAAAGAAAGAAAGAAAATCACTTGTTTTACCAATGGAATTGAACATGAGAAGGAAGGAAGGAAGAAAAAGGAAAGAAAGGAAGAAAGAAAGATGAAGGGAGGAAGGGAAAAGGAAGGAAGAAAGAAAGGAAGAAAGAGAGAGGAAGGGAGGAAGGGAAGAGGAAGAAAGAAAGAAAGAAAGAAAGAAAGAAAGAAAGAAAGAAAGAAAGAAAGAAAGAAAGAAAGAAAGAAAGAAAGAAAGAAAGAAAGAAAGAAAGAAAGAAAGGAAGGAAGGAAGGAAGGAAGGAAGGAAGGAGGGAAGGAAAGAAATAGAGAGAGAAAGAGAGAGAGAAAGAAAGAAAGAAAACTACAAGGGCTCCCAAGCAATCTGATTCATGCTGATAATAGTTTTCAAATCAATCCCATCATATTACTCCCATGCTCAAGAATCTATGATGGTTTCCTATAATCATACCATATAGGGATGCCATCCAAATGACATTGGTCTATATTTAGAGTAAAGCATAACTGGTAATTCTGGTTTCCTGGCTCAAAAGAAATACAAACATGCATAGGGCAAAATAGTTGGGTTTGAGAGAATGAGAGACAGGGAACCTCAAGGAAAAACCTGGGGCTCAGGAAACAAGGGGTAAGAGATGCTGAGACTCCCCTGGCCTCTGTGTGCAAAGAGCCTTTGGCCACAAAGTTGTCACTATCTGATTGGAAAGGAGCCCCGGGGGGGAGGAGGGGTAAGTGAGCCATCTACTACAACTGGAAAGAAGATGATCTAGGTTTGAATCCTGTCTCAAATGCTTGATTAATTGTGTGACCCTAGATAAGTCACTTACTGTTTCTGGGCCTCAATTTCCTCATTGATAAAATGAAGGTGTTGGACTTGATGTTTTCAAGGTCCCATCCAGCTCTATATCAATGCCCATGAAGGTGATGTAGTGGGAAGAAGAATGGTTTTTTCTGTTCTGTGTTTTATGTTTAACTCTACCACTTTTTCATCTGGGCTACCTGAAGGAAGTTACCCTCTCTGGCCTCAATTCCTTATGAGTAAAATGAAGGCTTAAACTCAATGACCTACAAGGTTCCTTCCATCTCTTAATTTGTGATCTTTTTATCTAAACTAATGATTCTTGTTGACTTTGGAATAAGGTTATTTACTTCCATATATAAAAGAAGAATAAGGATCAATGGAGCCTTCCAACTTGTGCCAACAGGAAGACAAAGTCCTAGTGACTCTACCCTAGTTAAAGCTTTGATAACACTTGGACACAAATTCAAAGACATTTTAATTTCTTCATAAGCATTCATTTCAAGATAAGGGTAAAGAATAGACTTGTTATCAAATCCACACTGCTCTGCTAAGCATCTAAGGCTTTCCACTAAATGTCTCTTTCCCCTACATTCTCCACTTAAGCTTCTCTAACCTCATCTCTCCATATTTGCCTATACCACTCCTCCACTCCAAGCAAATCAGTCTGTTGGCTATTTACATATAAATCTCAAATTCCCACCTAAGTGTTTTTGGCAGTGCTATTTTCTCAAACTAGAATTCTCCAACTGCAATCCCCCCACAATCCCTCCCTACACTGCTCCTACCACCAATCAACTTCCTGCCACAAATATCCATCACCAGCTGTCAAATAAGGATCAATTCACCTCCATATTTAATTTCCTCAGATAAAATGTTCCCTCTCCCTAATATGATCATTCCTATATTCATGCTGTTAGCCCTTTGTCCTTATGTATTCAATTTGAATTGCTTTGTTTTATGGTTCTTGATAGGATGCTTTATAACAGGACCAGACACATACTAGACACTCAATAAATGTCTCTTGATGATGATGAGGTCATTGCATATGTGTGTTTTGTCTTCCAAACTAGAATATAAACAATGTCCTACAGGAAAGTGACCTGATCCTACATACTTTTATATCCTCTCCTAGCACCTAATACACAGTCGAATAAACGCTTAATGATGTTTGCAGACAAGCTCATCTTTTCTTAGCCTCTTCCTTACTTGGATTTTTTTTTTTCAGGCACAGTCCTTATACGTATGGTGCATCTCATCTCACCAGTCTTTCTCTTTCCCAAAATTGTAGCATCTCAAGGTTGAAAGGAACCTCACAGAGTCTCTTCAAAGAGCACTATACCTAGAACTAGAGGACTTGGGTTCAAATGCTGCCTCTGACTACTTTTGTGACTTTGGACAAGTCATTTAAATTCAGCCTTAATTTCTTCATCTGTAAAATGGGGGGAGGGGTTGAATGAAATGGCCTCTGAGGTCCATTTCAGGTCTACATCAGGATGGTAGCAATATCTGTGGTTAAGAATTAATCATAATTTTTGAGTTAAAGAACAAGAGAAATGTTTAAATAAAGAAAGACAAACAAATTTGCCTTCAAAGGAAGGAGTACAAGAGGTTAAAAGGAAAAGGGAAAAGAATCATCACTTTGGGGTCTGCAATGGGGAAGACATTTCAGACTTTCCTATTCTGGACTCCCAATCTCATGACTAGGCAGCTTCATTTCTAACCCTCCAACTCTTAAGTGACTTCCTGCCTCCCCTTCCCCATAGTCTCTTAGGAGGGGAGGCTCTAGTTTGTCCATCAAAGTCAGGACTCACCAGCTATAGGGTCAGGGCAAACTGCAGGATCACACACCTGCTAATTCCACAATATGACAACATTTGGTGAGTTAAAAAAAATCTTTACGATAGTGTAGAGAATGGAAAATAGCAGTTCCAGTAAGACATGGATTCTTCTCCAGAACATCCATAAGCAAGGAGAATGCTTCATATCACACAATCCAGAAGTTGGACCTTTAGGGGTCATCTAGCAAATCCACCCATTTCCCCACTCCTACCACCACTACCTTCAGGAAGCTGACTGTCTAAATCCCCCATCATCTGATAACAAAAATTTATGAATGGGAAGCATAACGCCCATGCTACAGTGAAAGCTGCTCAAAAGACAGCCCTGCCTTCCTTTTCTTCATCTCATCATGAGGTATTGGGAGGGGGGGGGATAGTCATTTAAACTCATCACAATTTATTGCTTTTTTTTCCTTGGTGAGATAAAAAATCATTGTGAGATGTTCACTTTTTAACGCTTAGGAGCTTTTTTGTTCTTGGGTGCCAATTACTCTCTGGCAGGAGGCTGAAGGTATCTGGGGAGCAGCTGCCTTCAAGAAAGCATGCAATGTGCTTCTGAAACAGATCATTGGCCTGTACCAGGAGCCTGCCATAGAGGCACAAGTGAAAAACAAATGAACAAATCTGAGGCAGCCAGAGAAAATCAAAGGGGATCTAGACAAGATTATTTATACACACTGATACTGGATGGTGTAGCCTAAATACCTCCCAGCTGCTCAATATCTAAGGGGAAAGAGATCAACTGTGGCTCTTTGGCAGCAGGATTTCCATGCCAGGTGTATCTCTCTCCTATCTCCCTCTATCTCCTTCGTCTTTTTCATCTGAACCTTCCTTCCTTCTGTTACTTCTGCTGTATTCTTCTTCCCTTCTTTCCTCTCTTCATCTATTCCCTGTTTCTGTGTGTCTCTCTGTCTCTGTCTCTGTCTCTTTCTCCTTCTCTCTCCTCTATCTCCTCCCCTTTCTCTTTCTATCTCTTCTATATATGTCCCCATTCTCCTTTGTCTCTCTCCACGTCTGTCTATTTCTGTCTCTCCATCCCTGTCTTTGTCTCTCTCTCACCATTTTTTCCCTGCCTCGTGTCTCCCTTCTCTCTGTTTCTTTCCCCAATTTATCTATTATTTCCCATTACTTCTCATTAAAAACTAGAGATGGCAATTTAGACTTGATCAGCAAGCATTTATTAAGCACCTATTATAGTGCCAAGAACTGGGGATATACTAACAATGCTGAAAGTCTCTCCCATCAAGGAGCTTTAACATCCTATCAGAAACTGTATGTACACATGTAAGTATATGCAAAAATATACAAAGTAAACCAAAAGGTAATCTCTTGAATGATGTCCTGGCAGCTGAGAAGGTCAGGGAAGGCTACAGGGGCATGAGTCCATATGCCTTCAGAGAAGATAGGAGAGAGAATGAATAGTGAAAGAAGGCCATCATTAAGACTTCTCCAGGCTTCTTACAGCTTATTCTCCCACATGTACTCTTTGATGCAGTGACTGATGGGGGCCTATTGGCTGTGCCACAAACAAAACACTCCACCTCTTGGCTCCAGGCATTTTTTTTCTGGCTGTCCCTCATGCCTAAATTGCTCTCCCTCCTCCACTCTCAACTATTTGCTTCTGGACTCTTTTAAGTCCCAATTAAAATTCCACCTTCTATAGCAAGCCTTCCCCAACCTCTCAGAATTCCATCACCTTCCTTTGGTTAATTATTTCCTGTTTATCCTGTATGTAGCTTGCTTTGTGTATACTTTTTTATGTTGTCTCCCCCATGAGATTGTATGCTCTTGGAGAGCAGGAACTATTTTTTGCCTCTTTTTGTATCCCCAACACTTAGCACAGTGCTCGCTATAATAAATGTTTATTGACTGATTGGTTGGTTGCAGAGGACAATAGCAAGGGCAGGTGAACACTGTCTGGAGGGTAATAATGTGTGGCACTATAACAGGTGCTTAATAATGGGAAGGAAGGGAGGGAGGGAGGAAGGAAGGAAGGGAGGGAGGGAGGGAGGGAGAG
>NW_027185655.1:34515907-34533982 GCF_028583685.1 Petaurus breviceps papuanus
TAGTGTAGTATAGTATAGTACTGTATACTGTATATAGTATAGTATTGTATTGTATAGCAATGTAATATAATATCTAGTTTACCTTAAACACATAGACAAATAAGCTTCTTTAGAGGGTTGACAAAGGAGCAATGGTTTTCTGGGACAAAATAAAAATAGCTTTGTCTTAGATGCACAACTGAGCCCTGGGGCCCCAGCTGAAGTACATAAGTATACACATGAGGAGGATAAAGGATGTGCACCAGACAGCTTTAAGGAGGAAACCAGTCAGATATACAAATATTTCACAAAGATATTCAGTCAAAGGGCAGTTAAATGTCAGTGCACTGGGCCTGGAAATAATACTAAAAACAATAAACAACAACAATAATAGCAAGAACTAGAATCCACATGGTGCTTTAAAGTTTGTAAAGTGAGTTACAAATATAATATGATTTTTCACAAGGTAGATGCTATTATTATTGGATCGAAGGTAGATATTATACTTATTCCCATTTTACAGATAAGGAAACCTGAGTCTTAGAGAGGTTAAGGATTTTGCCCTTGTCACAAAGCTAGGGAGTGTCTGAGGCCAGATTTGATTATAGGGTTTCATGACTTCAGTTCTAACACTCTACCCACTGTACCACCTAGCTCCCTGGGAAGCTTGAGGAAAGGAATAGGCATTGTAAAGACCAAAACCAGTGGCTGCATACTGTACTCCACCCCTAGATCAACACAGCTTGGAGACAATAATAATACATATAACTTTCAATTCCACCATGTTTTTTATACAGAACAACTCTGTGAGATATATCGTTATGTTATAATTCTATCACTGTAACCCCCACTTTACAGATGAGAAAAATGATGTTCCATGAAGACAAGTGACTGTTTCTCAAAGTGACCCAACTCATAACCAAAGTTAAACAGAAATTGTCTAACTCCAAGCAAAACTGTTCTTCCACAATCCGTGCTTGCAGTGATGGTGTCCTAAATAGAATGAGGTTGGCTCCATTCCAATTGATAGTTGGAATAGAAAGGAAGCAGGATATTCCCAAAGAAGAATCAACATGAATCATGCCTGTTATTTTCTACCTGTTCCCACTGTGGACAAGCTTTCTGGGTCTCTGCTTTCTCTTTTAGAAAATGAGGTACTTGGCTAAAAAGAGGAGTTCTTAACGTGTGTGTGTGATGGACTTATTTGGAACTCTGATGAACCCTTCTTAGAATATTTTTAAATCTATAAAATACATAGAATTGCAAAGGAAATCAATCGTGTTAAAATAAAGACATAATCTATTTCCCATCCAAATCCATGGAGGCCCTGAAATTTATCCACAAATCTCTCACTTCCAGATTGAGCACCCCTAGATGTTTCTTGTGATTCAGTCGTTCAGTCATGTCTGGCTCTTTGTGACCCCACGAACCCTACTTTCCATGGAACTTTTTGGACCAAGATACCGAAGTGGCTAGCCATTTTCTTCTCCAAAAACCTCTAGATTAGATGATCACAAAAGTGCCAGCAAATACTTACCTGAGAGATCTGGAGATGGCCTGGAGATAAGGGAAAAGAAAGTATGACAAATGTTTTGAGCATGAACCACAGAAAATACAAGATCACCGCTGGAAAGAGGTAGTTGGGGCCGAGGATCAACCAGATCTAGATATATGGAGTTTGAGGTACTGATGGATCATCAGTCAGCCCATTAAGGATGTGAGATCTTGTTGAAAGTCATATTTCTTACCTCTAAGAACTAAGAAAAAGCCTTTGGATTTTATAATTAGGATCTTATTGGTGACTTTAGAAAAAGCAACTTCAATTGAGTGATAAGGATAGAGGCTGGGGTTCAGGCATTCCCAAAGTCTTAGTGCAGTTTTAAGCTTTAATAGCAAAATATACTAAGATTTTTGCAATGATGTATTTAGAACTCAAAAGGATCTTTGGGTCCAACTACCCTCATTCTCTAGTTGATAAAGCTGAAATTCAGAGTTATATGACTTTCCCAACTTCACATAATTAGGAAGCCTCAGAGACAAGACTTGAAACCAGGTCCCTTGACGACAGATCCAGGAATTTTTCTTTTTTTCTTGGATACTTTACAGAGGTTAGGAGGTGGTGGTTAGGATAGCCAGTGGGGAAGTATCAGTGACTCTTTCCCCAATGTTTTCTGGTGAAAGAAAAGGAGAGTTGGAGTGGTATTGGAGTGGTATTACAAGGATAAAGCAGACTTCAGGGAAGACTTTTTTTTTTGATGGGAGACAAACCTTTAGGCTTGGAGGCAGAGATGAACATACTACTTTTTTAAGTAGTTCCTACCAAATTCTGATTTCTTTCTCATCTGGATTATAAGTATGGGAAGCAGCATGTCCTTTTAATTAGGGAATCAGAGAACTCAGTCCTGATTATCTTTGGGATAAGGAATTATGAAAACTACAGCAACTAGTGTCTGAAAAATTCACCGAAAAGCACATTCCACAAATGTAAGACACATCAGAACACAAGTCATCATTTCATTGTGAATAGAAAAGAAGAAAAAAATTGTCTAATTACTGTAATCCTTGGTAAGACCACAAAAATAGACCAGAACAAGAAATTTGTCAACATGGTTTCCTAGATTTGTATATAAAGAGCGTTTAAGAAATTATATGATGACAAAAAGAATGTCTAGGCTTACAGCTACATTCCCATGATAAATGAACCAGGCCACATTAAAATATTAATAAGCTATGTAGCAAAAAATAATTTAGAAGGATAATACTTAGTTGACAGTGAAAATAATGGTACCTAACAGATGCCCCACAGTGACTTGAGTTGCGGCTGTGTTGTTTTGTTTTGTTTTATAGACATTGCTGCTTGTGGCTGCTGAGCTCTCTCACTGGCCTCACTCCCTGGTCATGTCACCAGAAGCTAGGCCCCTTGAAGTTACAGCCAGTGCCTACATCAGTAGGAATTTCCCTATGTGGCTGCCAGACATATTCTGACCCTGAATGTTCTCTTTTATTTGTACATAGAAGAGAAAATGGAATGACCATAATTCCATGCCTGCACATTCCACCATAATGAAAAATATCACATCATCCTGTAAAACCTTTCCTGACTGAATGTAGAATGTTTTAACAAAGCAATATTCCCATGGATCTATGATCTCATTGATGTGGGTACACATTCCAGTGATGTAATTGCAATTCATTCATTCCTGACTCCCATCTTAACTGACTCTCTTTGTTCGCCTATAAACCCCACCACAGGAGGTTCACCAAACTCATTGAATGTCTTCCTTGTGTTCTAATAACATTGTGTGGGTATCTATAGAACACAAAAATTATTCATCAGCAATCAATCTTTCATTCTTGCTAATTAATAGTCCACTTTTTTCATCACATTTTTCTCTAACAATATTCTTCTCATTTCATTTCTCTTGAATAATTCCTCATATATGAAATAGACAGATTCTAAATATCTTATATTTTCCCTTTTCAAATAAGATTCATAGTAAGAGTGAGGAATAATACTAGCAGAGCAAAAAATAAGAGTCCTGGAACCTACATAAATAAGTCACTGCTTCCTATAAATTTGGAGTAGCTTTTGTAGTTGGCCAAGAAAGAGGGATTACCTCTGGATCTAGGCGGTAGAGCCTTTGAGCTATCCAGACCTTTATGTCTGTAAAAGGAAGGTTCATTTGAAAAATGCTTGTAGAATCTCACTTCAAAAGTCAGCATTAGAGCATGACTCAGAAAGGCACTAGAAAAGCTGAATCAAAAAGTCAGTATCAACTAGGTATACTACATTTCACCACTGTCTTTCATGTAGTATGGCCTGACTGCATTTTGAAAATGAAGTATGTCTGGAAAGAAAATAATTCACATCCACTGAGGAATATTTAGACAGACTGTAGTAAATGTTACTGTATTGTAAGAAATAATAAACATGGAAAATACTGTGAAGCGTAGGAAGACTTATATGAGCTAATACAAATCGAGTAAGGCAATACCAGGAAAACACAGTGACTACAACAATGCAAAGGAAAAGAACAAAAAAACAAACTAACAAACAAAAAAACCCCTGGACACTGTATAATTATGATGAATAAACTTGGCCTTGAAGAATACATATGGAAAACTCACTTCCCTTCCTCCTCACAGTGATGGAGGACTATGAGTGTGGAACTTTGCTGATAGTGTCAGACTCATATGATATAATGATTGACCTTATTGAACAGATTGTTTTTTTTCCTCTCTCCTTGTTCTTTGTTATCAGGAAGGCACTCAGGGTAGAGGCAAAGGAGATATTGGGAAATAAAGGTAAGAAATCAGGAAATATATCCATAACATTTTAAAAGGAAACAATAATTTCACAGGGAACCACTACTTTTTAAACTGTTTACAATAAGTAATTAATGAAACAAAAGAAAGTATGTTCCTTACACCTTTAGAACATTCTACAGAGACTAAGGTGGGAACACAAGGGTAGGGACAAGCAATGCTAAGGAACCTCAAAGCAGAAACCAAGAAATTTTCTGACAATACCCTCACAATCTTTTCTATCCAAAGCCCTCTAGGGATGAAGGTGAAGTATCCAGATAAACTCCCTTCTTAATCTATCCCCGGAAAGCAGCTATTTTTAAAAAGAGAAAACAAAGCCGGCTCAACTTTCCATTCAATAAAAGACACTGATTCCCAAGGCTGGATGGATGAAAGGGTGAATGCTGTCCTGGATGCCAGATGGAACCATGCCCTTGCTGAATTTGGAACACCACACAAGATTGCATTTTGCCAAACAAACAAATCAATAAATAAATGGACTCCAACAAGACTAATGATACTGTATTCTTGAAGAAAAATTACTTCCTAAAATATACATTGGCTTGAGCAGGAGTGGAAAATTGCAAAAGAATCAAGAGACATTTACTGTTAGCTTGACAAAGTAAAGAAATATTAAGATGACTGCATGTGACAAATGTAGTCATCTTTAAAGTCACCATTTAACTACTACCCCTATAGAGAACAAGAAAATCTACTAAACATTGGTAAATAAATAGGTGTGGCATTCTGGGCTAGATTTAGATTAATATTTTGTTTATTTGGTGATTTTTTTCAGCCTTCTGGGTACCACTGTAATAAAAAGCCAGCATCCTTGATTCAAAAACACTAAGGAGATGCTCAATTACCCAATAACATCATCATGTTTGGAAGCCAGGACACTGGCACTGAGGAACACTGGACGTGAGAAACACCATCAGTCAATGGGAAGGTTCAAACAATGAGTTCAAGCAAAAGTCAGGGATGGTAGATACTTTTATGTCCTTTGGCCAAAGTGACTACATCAAATTCCAAGGCAAAATCATCACAAATGAGGCTTGGAAAGTTCATTTTTTAAATGAATCATGGAAATGAGAAAAAATGTCTTTAAGTGTTCTCAGTGTGTCCAGGAAATAAAGAGAAAAAGAGTCTTTTCAACAAACTAAGCATAACTCAGAGGGATACTAGACTACTTTTGATCATTTTTCAGTCGTATCTGACTCCTCCTAACGTCATTTGGAGTTTTCTTGGCAAAGGTACTGGAGTGATTTGCCACTTCCTTTTCCAGCCCATTTTATGGATGAGAAAACTGAGGCAAAGAGGGTTAAGTGACTTTCTGTGGATTACACAGCAGGTGTCTGAGGACAGATTTGAACTCAGTTTTTCCTGATTCCAGGCCTGGCACTCTATCTACTGTGCTACCCTAGCTGCTCCAGATCAGTTCTTAATTCTTTATATTAGGAAAGGAGAAATATGACATAGAAAAAAGACAGATAAACCCAAATTATCCCTTGTCTTTTGGTGCATTCCAACTCCTCCCCAATCAAACCTTTTTAAGATCTGTTGGAGAATAGGTCTCAGTTTCTCTTTTTTTCTCCTTTTCTCCTTCCTCCTATTTCTCTGGCATATATCACAGAAGCATAGATTCTGATGTGGAAGTAACATTAAAGGTCATTCATCCCCCTATTTTATAGTTGAGGAAACAGGCCTGGGGATGGTGAGCAACTGTCCTTTGGTCACATAGAGTTGGAATTTGAATCCAAGTGCCCTGACTTGAAAGCCAAGGCTTTTTCCATGATGTAGTAGGAAGTCAAAGTAGAAAGTAAGAATAAGACAGAGAGGGTAAATAGATAACTTCACACTGAAGAGATTTTTTTAATATTAATAAGTGTTATTTAAGTGCATACTATATGGCAAGCACATTTAGAAAAATGTCATTTGGGGGGGCAGCTAGGTGGCACAGTGAGTAAAGCGCTGGCCCCAGAGTCAGGAAGACCCTAGTTCGGTTCCAGCCTTAGACACTTAACACCTACACAAAAAACTAGCCATGTAACCTTGGGCAAGTTACCTAACCCCAATTGCCCTCTAAAAGGCAAAAAAAAAAAAAAAAAAAGGAAATATGTCATTTTTTTCCCCCTCAACAACCCTGGGAGTAGGTGCTATTATTAACTTTATTTTACAGAGAAGGAAAGTGAGGCAGATGGAGGTGAAATGACATGTGCAGAATAATTAGCAAGTATCTGGGGTCACATTTTAACTTGTTGGTAAGTCATTTCAGTCTCATCCAACTCTGTGAACCCATTGGGTTTTCTTGGCAAAGATACTAGAGTGGTTTTCCATTTCCTTCTCTAGTTCATTTTTAAAGATAAGGAAACTGAGGCAAACAGGATTAAGTGATTTGCCCGAGTCACATAGCTAGTAAACATCTGAGGCCAGATTTGATGTTGAGAAATGAGTCTTCCTGACTCTGGGCCTGACACTCTATCCACTGAGCCCAGTTGAACTCAGGTCTTCCTAAAATTCCAGGACTTTTTCCACTGTGTCGCCTAGTAACTGAGCAAAAGACCATTAAATGTGAAACCTTTTTGGGCATATTCCCCTTCCTCTAACCCCCCCCCCCAAATAAAGAAATGCCATTGGATATTTAAACTGTATTACCATCTTGAATCATTTAGTCGTTTCAAGAAAAATCTTTTGAAATACGATCTCAAAATGTGAATGTCTAAACTCAGAGAGCACAGGAGACTATGGTTATCTTTAAAGGTATCTAGGGATAGCACTACCATTCATGTTGAAAAGCACTAACACTCATAATGGAAATTCAGCTTTTGAAGGGACATAATTTAGATGTGATTTAACTGAGTCAAGGAAAAATCATATTATTACATAGTTTTTTATTCTATCATAACTTCAAGTTGAAAATTATCTCCGAAGTCATCCAATCCAACTCTACACCAATCATGAATCCTTTTGATATTTAGATTTTTACATTGAATCTAAATCACTTAAACAATCCAGGATCATCTTCACTATTCTTTTTATCTTCACAATGCTCTATTCCAGGAGTCAACAGTTCCTGTTACTATGCAGTTGCCAAGAGTAAGTCAGCCTTGACATCTTATTGGATCACTCTTAAGAAGCAGGTTTCTACTCTTCACAATAAAAGCATACAAGCCAACTGCCAAGAGAATTAGAATTTGAAGATGTGTGAAAATTTATCACAGAAACACAGAAAACTGTATGATTTCAGATCTGGATAGAACATTAGACACCATTTAATCTAACCGGTTCATTTTATAAAGGTGAAAACCATTCCTAGAAATATAAAGAGATTTATCCTCTGTCATCCACTAAGTTAGAGACACAATCTGTTCTCTCCCAGGCCCTAGACTGTTCTATTATATAAGTGAACTAAGTGGACTAGAGTTCCACAAAAGCAAAAAATGTTTCATTTTTGCCTTTTTATCCCCAATGCCTAACAAAGTGCCAAGAATTTTTATAAGCATCCATTGAATTCAATTGGATTGGACTACATTGGACCAGATTGGTTGATATTGGAATGAATTGAATTAAATCACACTAAAATATATTTTATCTTAAAATATTTTCTATTCCATGATTTTATTTTCCTAACTACTAAAGCACAAAGCTTTTCCCAAAAAGAATGATAAGTGTCTTAATTATATTTGACCTAAAGAGAGACTAAGTAGTCAGAGAATCTAGAAACTGACCAACACTGGAATTAATTCTTTAAAAAGTATCCTTCCACTTAATGTAGGCAATGTGATAAAGTGGAAAGCATACTGATTTGGAAACTGGATTTGGGTCATGGGTCTTGAGTTCAAATTTCTGCTCTGTCACTGAGACTTTGAGCCAGTCACTTAACCCATCTGGTTTTCCAGTTTCCTCATCTGTAAAATGAAAATGTTGGCCTGGATAACCTTTAACAGTCCTTCCAGCTCCAGATATTTGATCTTATGATTCTGTGAGTAACTAAATTTGGAATCAACATTTCTTTTGATTCCTGAGCTTTCTTTCCCCATTGTTGCCTGAGGCTGAAGAGGGGTTGGTAACATGCCCTCTTGTTTTTGCTTTGTTTTCAAGTGACTTTTCCTTTTTTGGTGGCCCAAGTGAAAAAGCACAAAAGTGACTGCCTTTCATCGCTGAAAGAAGACCTCAGAAATAAAGTTGAACAGAGACAAGCTCTGAGGGTCCCCCATCATCAGTTTTTATGTACTTCCAAACCTTCCAGTAAGTTCACAATGGAAATTATGGGTGAGCACATGCTTTCTACATGGACCTGTAAATTGATGCATCTAGTAGGCTGTTCTCTCTTTACTGTTTTTTAGTCCATAGGGAATCTGCACATATGGGTTGACCTGCTCATTTTTAATTAGATTCATCCCTCCTTTCCAAAAGAGAGCTGTTATTCATTGATATCTATTAAGAATTTTTAGTTAATTTTCAATTCTCAAGGTGAAAAATGAAATAAATCAGGAATTTTCCTCCTAAAAACCAGCCATGCACTCTGCTTGATCAACAGCATTATTTAAAACAGACCCAATTCTACCACAACAACTATCTATAACTACCAAGAAGGGAAATCTGACACCACCTTCTTCTAAATTATTGGACCTAGATCTCTTCGGAAGGAGACTGAGATGAAAGCTTTTTTCCATTACCCAACAGAGCCTAAGAAATTAATAGAGCCATCTTTACTATCTATATCTTGCATCATCCCAAGTCCTGGCTGCACTGATCTCTGACTCATTTCCTGAGCCCAGGAAAAACTTTAGCACAGAGCTCTGGAGCACTCTATTATTCAAAGAATGACAAGAATTTAAATGAGCTTTAAACAACTTAATAACAGTGTTTTTCATTATCAAAGTGACATTGATTTAATAGAAGGATTTATTCAGCCCAAGTTCCTCTGCCTGCATTCAGGTTTTCTCTGCAGGGTAATTCAGTCTATGGGGTCAGTATCTCTTTTGTTTCCACAATTCAGTGTCAGCTGAATAGAGTCTTCACTCAAGGATTCATTTAGGATTATTCCTAATGGAAAGAGAATTTCAAGTAAACCACCTGCTGTAGTTGGAATAAGACAGACAGTGCTTCTACCAGATACTCCTTTACCCCTTGAAATGTACAACCAAATGGGAAATTAGCCACCACTATTTTCCCATTTCTCTCAGTCACCCACAGCTTTCCATTACACTTAATAGTGCAATGGGCTCAGCCAAAATATGAAATAATGCTAGTTTCCATTGCATGGAAGTATTTCTCAGAGAACATCCTTCAAAGTTGGTTCACAATTTCCTATAGTCATGCTGGGCTAATGATATGAAAGTCTTAGCCATTGGTCCCTAATGGTATGAATAATCAGTCCCTTCCTAAGAAGGTTTTCCTTCTTTGCAGTAACAAAAGTATTAGTTGCCTCTGTACTTATCCATGAATGAACTATGTGACTTGTTCACAACAAACCATCCAGAAATATTTCCTGGGGAGAATATAACAATCTTCAAGAAAACATGGTGACCACACAACTTTAGTAACTGTTCAAAAAATATTCTGGAAAAAAATATATATATGAAGTATTGTAGTATGGATAGATAGATACATCACCACTAAAGCTGTTATCTTTGGACCTCAGTCCTCATGAGAACAGTTATCAGGACTATGGCTTTCCGGAGGCCCCTCATCAGACACCATCTGAGTAGGTTACAGCTGTTTTGTGAATAACCAAGACCCCCTGAGTCTTCAATATGTCAATTCGGATAACTGCCTATTCAATTGAGTTTTAATTACATAATTTCAAAAGCTGACATTCTTCTTTCAGAATCTGCTCAAAACATCGTCAAATCTGTAATTGGAATATTAGTATAATGTATCATAGCTTGAGGAGAAGTCCATGCATCTATGTTAATCTGCTGATGTTTGTTGTTCAGTTACTTTTCAGTCATGTTCAATTCTTTGTGACCCCATTTGGAGTTTCCTTGGTAAAGACACTGGAATGGTTTGCCCTTTCCTTCTCCAGCTCATTTTATAGATGAGGAAACTGAGGCAAACAAGGTAAAGTGACTTGCTCAGGGTCACACAGCTAGTAAGTAAGCCCAGATTTGAATTCAGGAAGATAAGTCTTGAGTCGGCTCATACTCTGTCCATTGTGCCACCTATCTGCCCCATCCACTGATATCACAGTTACTTCATTGTTCTTATGATGCCTTTGTCAAAAGCTCTTTGTGTATTATGGGTAATGTTTATCTTAGAAGTTAGGATCAGATCATAGCATCATGGAAGAATTTCTTAGAGAATATCCTTCAAAAGAAGTTGATAATGTCCCATGGCTATGACGTGCTAATGAGAAGAAAAGCCTGGACACTGATTCCTTTTTCTTTTTTTTTTTTTGTTTTGTCCTTTTTTTTAAATTTCCATTTTTCAAATGCTTTATTAACTTCTGATTGACATCATTCATTTCCACCAAATTTTGAGTACAAATTTTCTCCCCATTTTTCCCCTACCCACCACCCCAAAATAGCAGTCCCACAGGATATCCCCTCCTCCAGTCTGCTCTCTCCCATATTTTTTCCCATACCCCTTTAGACTTTTCCAGTAGGGCATGGTGGATCTCTATGACCCAGTGCCTGTATATCTTATTTCCCAATTACATGTAAAATAGTATTAATTACAGAATACATATGTGTATATATATATATATATATATATATATAAACATTTGATTTTAAAATTTTGAATTAAAGATTCATTCCTTTCCTCCCTTACTGGGAAGATAAGCAGTTCAGTATAAGTTGTACATGTGTAGCTAATGCAAAACAATGACATAGTAGATATATTGTAAAAGACTGACTATATTTCCCTCCCTCCTATCCCACCTCCCACTTGTTCTATTCTCTACTTTGATCCCATCCCTTTTCAAAAGTGGGTGCTTCCAACTTCCCTCCCCCTCAGCCTGCCCTCCCTTCCATCATCACCCGTCTGATCCCTTTCCCCCCTACTCTCCTGTTGGGTGAGATACCCTATTTAGTGTGTATTTCATTCCCTCCCCAAGCCAAATTCAATGAGGATAACTTTGACCAATTCCCTTTTGCCTTCCTAATCTTCCACTCCATTTTAACCATTTTCCCTTGCCTCTTCTTTATGAGATAGTTTACCCCATTCTGTTTCTCCCCATCTCCTCTCATTATATTCCTCTCTCCCCTCTTAATTTCACCTTTTAAGTATCATCCCTTCCTGTTAAATTGGTCCTGTTCTCTTTATCTATGTATACCTGTAAACATATATACAGACATTTACACATGTATTCATATGCCCATATACCCTCATATATAAACATATAAATATGTGTATATATATATATATATATATATATATATTTATATTCCCTTTAACTATTTTCATACTGACAAAAGTTTCGTCAGTTAGAATTATTGTTTTTCCATGTAGGAATGTTAATAGACCAACTTTGATAAGTTCCTTATGATTTCTTTTCCCTGTTTACCTTCTCATGCTTCTCTTGCTTCTTGTATCTGAATGTCAAATTTTCTATTCAACTCTGGTTTTTTCAGCAAGAATGCTTGAAAGTCCTCTATACCACTGAATGACCATATTTTCCCCTGAAACATGATACTCAGTTTTGCTGGGTAGGTGATTCTTGGTTTTAATCCCAGCTCCTTTGACCTCTGGAATATCATATTCCAAGCCCTTCGATCCCTCAGTGTAGAAGCTGCCAGATACTGTGTTATCCTGATTGTGTTTACACAATATTCAAATTGTTTCTTCCTGGCTGCTTGTAGTATTCTCTCCTTAATCTGGGAATTCTGGAACCTGGCTATAATATCCCTAGGAGTTTTCTTTTTGGGATCTTTTTCAGGAGGTAATAGGTGAATTCTTTCAACCTCTATTTTGCGCTCTGGTTCTAAAACATCAGGGCACTTTTCTTTGAAAACTTCCTGGAGGATGATTCCAAGATTCTTACTTTGATCATGGCTTTCAGGAAGTCCAATAATTTTTAAGTTATCTCTCCTGAATCTGTTTTCCATGTTAGACCTTTTTCCCCAGGAGATATTTCACATTGCCTTCTATTCTTTCATTTGTTTGGATCTGTTTAACAGCATCTTGATTTCTCATAAAGTCATTAGCTTCCCTTTGCTCCAATCTAATTCTGAAGTAATGATTCTCCTCATTGAGCTTTTGAGATTCTTTTTGTCATCTGGCAAATTTGGCTTTTTGAGGCATTCTTCTCATTGCCTTTTTGAGCCTCCTTTGCCATTTGACTCAGTCTATTTTTAAGGTATTATTTTCCTCAGTCAGGCTGTTGACTCTCATTTCATAATTTTCTTGCATTGTTCTCATTTCTCTTCCCAATTTTTCCTCCACTTCTCTTATCTGCTTCTTAAGGTCCTCTATGGCCTGTAACCAGCTTGTATTTTCTTTTGAAGCTTTTGGTGCAGGAGTTCTGACTTCACTTTTTTCCTCCTGTTCCATGCTTTGCTCCTTATTGTCCCCAAAATAGAAGTGTAACGTTGGAATCTTCTGTCTGCTTTGTTTCCTTTACCTGGTCATGTTGCCCCTCAGTCACTTGACCCCTGGGCTTTTTGCCACAGTAGGACTCTGCCACCAGACAGGGGAGCTTTCGTCCCAAACGCTGGGGTTTTCTCAGCTGCCGGAAGTATTAGATGGGTTCTCTCTCTGAGGTCTCCACACGCTCTGGCAAGCTGGACACTCATCCCAGGACCTCTACCCTGGACTGCAATCCAGATCCAAGCAGGTTAAAGCAGAAGTGATTACCCCTCACACTGGTCACTTGGTCCCCCTGCACTCTGCAGGCCAGGAGCTGAAGCTTCCATGTTGGCACTGACTGGCTGTGCCAGAGACTCGGTGGCTTCTTGCCCTGGGGGGCAAAAGCCAATGCACTCCCACTTCCTGGGTCCCAAAGTCCAGACTGAACTGACCTCTCACTTTTTCCTTTGCATCTATGTGTTGATAATTCTGGAAGTGGCCAAAGCTGCTCCTGATCTGGAAGCCCTTCGGCTGGAGGCTGGTCAGGCCCGCCCTGGGGCTAAAGCCTTGGCCGTGGGGCTAGTCTTGGCTCCCAGAGTGCTGTGCTGGCTGCTGCTGGCCTGCCCGGCTGTCCTCAGTGGGAGGTTAGCTTCTCTGTGTTATTTTGTGGGTTCTGCAGCTCCAAAGTTTGCTCAGAGTCCCCTTTTTCCATTGATTGGGGAAGGTGGAAGTTGGAGCTGCTAGGAGGTAGGGCTTCTACTCTGCCATCTTGGACACTGATTCCTAATGGTTCTAATGAACCAGTTTCTTCCTAAGATGATTATCTTTGAGTGGGAAAAATAAAAGTTTGTTGCCTCCATGTTATTCCATGAATGTACCATGGAACACACCTATAACAGACAATTTAGAAATATTTTCTGAGGGAATCATCATAATCCTCCATTCACAGGTAGGTAGGCCATTTGAGAAGTCTTTTAATCTGACCCCTTCATTTTACATATGAAAAAAGGGAGATGGAAGGACTTGTCTAAAGTAATCAAGGAATTGGAGTCAGAATTTCAATCCAGGTCTTCTGACTTTAAATCCAGTGTTCTTCCCACTGTACAATCTTCTTTAAAATTTTATAGATATGTTGTGTTTTTACATTGTGAATATTTATAGATTACTCCTACTGGATGAGACATCTCTTTGTCATTAGAGAAAAATTTTATGAGAAAGTAAAATGATTAAGAGAGTAACTTTATCTGAAAGTCCATGCAACATTTAACATTTCTATTGATTGTACTGTAAGGTTCTCACCTAATTTTGCATAGCAAAGTGTGTTATTGACTGGAGCATTTTCTATGTCCATTGAAAATGTCACATTTCATTCAGCCAATTGTTACCATTGAAGGGATTCATTGTGATCTCCACCTGGAATGTGATCCCTTAACAATTCATATAAGAAACTCCCCAAACTTTTGTGATAAAGCACTTCAGCAAGTCAACATATTCAACAGTCTGATGATTCTCATTGGGAAATGTCAGTCTAGAAAGAATGATTTATGGTGTAAATGAGCAGTTTGCTTTTTTTTTAATGTAACAAGTTTATTGTTAGAGAAAATTCAGTGTACTGAAAAGGGAGCTGTTCTTAAAGTAAGGAAGGCCCAGACTCACATCTGCCTGGGATACATATTGGCTGTGTTATTGGGGCAAGTCATTTAACACCTCTTTGCATAATTTTTCTCATCTGTAAAATGAGGGAGCCAGACTTCATGACTTGCATGGCCCCTTCTTGCTAGAATTGAAGATCCTATGAGAATTTAGTCTTACATGAACCAAGGAGTAACTGGATGCTTATGTTCTGATCCTACAATCTGTCAAAAGAATAGAGCACACATGATGGAAAGGGACATCCACATCCAGAGAAAGATCTATGGAGTCTGAATGCAGATTGACGCAAACTACTTAGTCCCTCTCTCTTTCACGTTTTGTTTTGTTTCATTCCTTCTTTCTCATTGTTCACTCCATTGGCTATAATCCTTCTTTACAACTTGACTGTTTAGTGTGAAGGTATTTGTAGAACCTACCTCAGATTGCATGATGCTATGGGGGAGGAGGAGAAGATTTGGAACTCAAGGGATTATGGAACTGAGCTTTGTGAGCTAAAAGTAAACAAATAAAATAAAATAATAAAAAAGTATAGAGCACAAATGTTTAAAGACCTCTATGTTGTTGGTTTCAAGGCCGGAACAAGGTCTCTCTATAAAATAATCACTGGAAGCTGACTAAATGATATCAAACTCAACTTTTCATCAACTTGGATGCCACTGGCGGCCAGTTTAGTTTCAGGGTCTCCTCAAATTCTAAAGTGGAAACCATGTTTATTCAACAGCTAACCTTAGAGTTATTCTGTCTATAATTTTTCAATTTTAACAAAATTCTTCCTTATTCCTAGGAGTGTGCTTTTTCAAGTATCAGTAAGGAAAAACAAAAACAAAAAAAAGAAGGAATGAGCCAGTCTTCAACATGGCAGTCCTTTATTTTTACACAGCTACCCTGAGCTAACCTGACTCACAATCACAGCATACAACAATAGAAATCTAAAAAGATTAAAAACATGAACATTGGGCTCCAGCAATCTCTAACACATATAGCACAGACCCAGCAATTTATTATGCAAGCAAGTGAAATGGTATCTAAGTAAATGAAAATGTTTCTGTTTCTAAACATCAAAGCCTAGCAATTACTTATTGACCTATATATTCCTTTGTGGTAATGGAAACCCAAGACTTTGAAGTTAATATAGGAAAAGCAGAAAATATAACTGTTCAAGATACTAAACCAATTCCATTATTTAGTATGGCTGTCTCTGTGACCAAAGTTCATAAACAAATATGAACTCTGCCCAAGCTATTATCCCTAAAAGAGAATGCAGGATGTGTTAATCCTGTTTGGGTTCATTTGGGTTCATTCAATTCACTTCCAAGGGACTTGCCTTGTGGGGATTATTCCCCTTATAAAAATCTGTCCCAGGACACAGCACACAACTAACATCATTCAGTGGGAGATGAAACATTATTACATGGTGTCAGTTAATTCCACAGAAGCAATGTAATAAATTAACAATCAGACAAATAATGTCAAAGCATAGTTTTCTGATGTTATAATGGGATTTGATCTTAATGTGTTTATGAAATTATTTTGAGTTGATTTTGGACAGGGTTATATGTAAGCTATACTTCAACTCTTTGTCATCATTGTAATTTACATAGCACTTTAAGGTTTGCAAGGCACTTTACAAATATTATCCCCATTTGATCCCACAACAATTTGGGAGGTAGGTGCTGTTATAATCCTCATTTTACAAAGTCTCCCTGTTCCCTTTTCTTGATTGAAACCAAAACAAGACATTTTCTCCCCCTCATCCATATATCTAAGTGTGAGCAAAGGTTATTATCAATATTCATGTGTGACTATGTGAAAGGGGGAGGGAAGCAAGAAAAGCAAATGGAAATAAACCATTGGTTTTCCAAACAAGAATCTCTTGAGCCTTAGGTAAAAGAAGAGAAAAGAGGCTTCACCGAAGAGCAGCTGATTAGAAGGTCTGGTACGGATGGCTGTAGAAGCAGGAAATGATGAATCCTGGCTGGAGCCCAACAATGAAACAAAGCCGAGGAAAGTTGATGCTGACTCGGATGCTCTGGAAAGACAGGAAAAAAAAAAAAAGCTGGAAAGGAAAAAAAAAACAGACCCCCCCCCCAGTAGGAAATTGCAAGCGTATTTCATTTCACCATTAGTTCCTGAGACATTGGTTATCATTACCATCAGCTTATAAGTAGTTTAGAAGTTAATCATTCTGAAGAAAAACATGGGGGAATTTGAATCTCCAAAAGGAGACAAAGAATAGAAAGAGGGTTTGGGGATTCGTAGTGAAATCAAGCATAGATCAGCTATTTGTACTTAGGAGTAAAAAAAAATGAAGAAAAATCATATACATACACATACATACACACACACACATATATGCATATATGTGATTTGTCAGAAGTGATACAAGAACACTCTCAAGGCCTCATTTAAGAACTTTGGAATTGATTGTGTGACATGGGAGATACTGTCACTGAACCTCTTATCATGGCGTGCCTATGTTAGAGAAGGGGCTATGATTGAAGCAGAATTGAAACAGCTCAAAGGAAATGCAGGATGCGGAAAATGTAGAGTATCCACCCCAAATGTTCTCACGGACTATTTGTGCCCACCTATGGCAGAGCATTTTGAGCTCGTATTGGTTTGATCAGCACAGTCGGACCCATTGAAACTTGACTCTAGCATAGTGACATCATTTTGGTCCTCTTCGAGAAGCTTTGAAAATCATGAAACACTTTGCCTAGATGCTGTCATTTGATTCTCAGAATAACCCTGTAATGTAGATGCTATGATTATCCCAGGAAAGCGAATAACTAGTGTCTAAGGGAAGATTCAAACATAGTTATTCACGACTACAAGTCCAGCACCCAGAGAGTATTCATCTCCTCGAAGACATTTTTTGTTCCTGAGGGGTTGCCACTTCCCAAACAAATCTAACAATAGTAGTTTTTAAATAACTTATGTAACTCTCTTTTCATCAAGAAGTATAAAGTTCCTTGTAAATAGCTAACATTTATATAATGCTTTGAAAATCATGAAACACTTTGCCTAGATGCTGTCATTTGATTCTCAGAATAACCCTGTAATATATATGCTATGATTATCCCCATTTCACTGACAAGGAAAGCTAATAACTAGTGTCTAAGGGAAGATTCAAACGCAGCTCTTCACGACTACAAGTCCAGCACCCAGAGAGTATTTGTTGCACAAACCTAAGAAAAGTTCATGGCCCAATTAATATTCCTGATATAGTCTATGAGTAGCTCTAGTGGTTAAAGTCATAATAATAAGGAGATCAGGGTCACAGGTTCTCCCAGGGCCACAGACCAAATGCCTTTCAAACATAACCCAATAATCACAAAAGCAGAATTGGATGAGAGGGTATAGCTTGATCTACAAATGTTCACCACCATTTCTGGAGGAAAAAAAAATCCCTTACTTCAAAGTGTACCCTTTGTAGCCCTGGAACATATCTGCATTTAAGAAGGAAAGCACATAAATGAAGACAAATACATTATTGATAACACAGTGTGATCATTAAAAATAATAACGTATCACTAATGAGTTGATTTGTTTCCCAGGAAAATTCTACTTTACTTACGTGTGTGTGTGTGTGTGTGTGTGTGTGTGTGTGTGTGTGTGTGTGTG
>NW_027185655.1:34533992-34559915 GCF_028583685.1 Petaurus breviceps papuanus
TGTGTGTGTGTGTGTGTGTGTGTGTGTGTGTGTGTGTGTGTGTGTGTAAGATGTGAAAAGAGGCCTCTGAGTGTTTTCCTTTGAAATGTAACATTCTTAACCAAAATTTGGTTTTGGATTCACCATAAAATCCACTCAGGGAGGAAACATGCATTTCATTTCACAGCATTAAAGAAGGCTACATTTCTGAGTAATTTCAAGATTGGGAAACCCAACCCTAACATTTCTGTCTGCTGTCATTAACAATTCACAAGAAAAATGAAACCAGGATCTTCCTGCTCTGACCATTCAAATAAGGATTTGCTCATTGGAAGATACACTATTTGAAATGAAAGATTTCTTTAAAAATAAAGTAAATTGCTTTTATTACAACTGGCAACAAGTGTTGACCATTTGTTAGGCAGTAGTCTTAAGTTAAATTCAAAGTTATTCATGGTGTTCTTAGGATTTTCTTTGGTTAAATAAAGAGCATTTATTTTTATATAACTGAATGCAAACTGATGGAAAGGAGTACAGTGCATCTCTCATTCTTAATCTGGTCAGTGAAACATTTTCCAGAATTAATATACGGAACAGATAAAGGCTGTGTGGTGTAGTTGTCCTGAGCCCAGAAGAGCTAGGTGTAAGTCCTGCCTCAGATATATGATGTCTATATGACTGTGAGCAAGTCATTTAACCTCTGAAAGCCTTCCATCAGTATAAACTCAAATAGAAATAGTGGCCACTAAATCTTACATAAGGATCCCTGAATCTACATAATGACTTAGAAAACCACATATTTCTTTTTTCACTTTATTTATCCATTTATTTAGTTATTTTGCATTTTATTTGTATATTTATTTATTATATATTTCCAAATTACATTTTAATTTTGTCAAAGCAGCATTGTTGCCCCTGAGTCATGCATGTGACATCTCTTTCTCCAGGCAACTCTTAAAGGCTTTAAGTTTTTAAGGAAGGTACTGGCCTGTATCTGTAAAGGTAATTTCTTCATCTGGGAGTTCCCTATACCAATAAAATCATAGATGTAGGGCCTATCCTATCTCTAATATTCAGATCACTAAATAGGACATACAACTGGTTTAAGCAGCAAGCATCACTCCACTTTGCTTCCTTTATTATAATCTAGCATCAGTTTTTATGACAGCTTTACCCAGTGCTCTGTATATCATGAATCTCTTGTTGATGGACTGACTATAAGAAAGATATTCTTGGCTGGCACCCTTCACAATAATAGGGAAGTTTGGTAGGGGGAAGTGTAGGAGGGACTAGGAGGGTAGGGTACCCTTGACAGTAATTATTAAATTTAGACGAGAAAAGAATTTGAGTGGAAAGATGAGTTCACCTTTGGACATACTGAGTTTAAGATGGAGGTCTATGGGACATTAAGTTCAAGATAATCAATTAGCAGTTAGAGATGCTAGACCTTATGTCAGAAGAGAGGACAGGGCTAGAGAAACAGATCTTAGAATCATCTGCATAGAAAGGATAATTGGCTTCATGAGAACTGAAGGGAGGGAGAAGAGGGCCCAGAACAGACCCTTGGGGGAACTCCATGGTTATCAGGGTGCTGCTTGTCCTCTGAAGAGGACCATGACATAAGGAAGGTTACACCGTGACATACAATTGAATGCGATTTAAGTGAGGGAGGACTGTGCAAAGTCACCTACCTCACTTTCTTCTCTGGAGCCATATGATCCCAGTGACCAGATACAGATCAGGATAGCCAAAGATGGACCTAGATGCAGTGGGAGATCTTGACCTTTTTAAGCTAAGATCTTTAACAAGTCTCAGTTTGACTAAGGCAATGACCTTCCAGTGATTAAGGCTAGGCAAGAAATGAGGCAAAGAGTGGTCTCTTTTACCCAGTTAAAAATAAATCTTCGAAGGGAATTTTCTGTAAAGGTATTTTTACAGAAACCCTCAGGATTTCTGGTCAAAAGAGAAATGTAAGTAGCAATTGTTTCTGTTTTGGTTATCAGGCAAAACCTGAATGAGTATCTACTGAAGATAACTGAGGAGAGATCATACCAATAGGAGTAGAAAAACCAGGAGAGAACAGTGTCACAAAAACTGGAGTGAAGACAATATCAAGGAGGAAAAAGGTGATCTACTTTGTCAAACGCTTCAGAGAAGTCAAGAAGAATGTGGATTGTGGAAACATCTATTTAATCTGACATTAGGAGGTCTTTGTTAACTCTGCAGAAAGCAGTTTCAATTGAATGGTGAGGTTTGAAACCAGACTACAGAGAGAGAGAAAGGAAAGGAAGCTACATTGATGAATTCACCGAGAGACAGAAGTATGGTGGTTATTTGTAATAAGACCATTAATATCACCTTTCTTCTTTGATCTCCAACTTCCTTCAAAGCTCAGTTCAGGTGCTGCCTTCTCCCACCCAAAGGTCTCTTCTGATCCCCCAATTACTAATAATTTTTCCCTCTTAAAATTAGATTGCATTTACCTTATTGGTATACATATTGCATCTTCTTAGTATAAGGCAAACAGGAATTATTTCTTTCTGTCTTTATCTTCACATAGTCTAACATATACTATAGTTAATTCTTAATACATTTTTATTGAATTGTTACATTGATCCATGGCCAATGTTCACAGAAGAAATGTAGATGAGTGTAATTAAAATTGTTGAAATCATTCAGTTGGTAGATAAGTTTTGGACATGCACTGCATTCAATTAGAAATGAAATCGAAACACAACATCATTCTAGAAGAGGAATAACCAAAAAGAACTTTGCAGTAGAGGAGAAATAATCCCAGGGAATAAAAAGGGTAAAGGCAATGGTGGTCCCTGTAAAATGGAGTTTACCATAGGAATATAGGATAAGAGATATAGAACAGACCTCTGGGTGGTGCAATGGATCGAACCTTAAGCCTAAAGTCAGAAAAACCTGAGTTCAAATCCTTCCTTAGACACTTACTAGCTGTGTTACCCTGGGCAAGTCAGTTAACCTTGGTCTGCCTCAGTTTCCTCTACTGTTACATGGGGATAATAATAGTACCTACTTCCCAAGGTTATTCTGAGGATGAAATGAAATGATATTTGTAGTGCTCGGCACAGCACCAACACATAGTGGGTGGTTGATGAATATCCATTCCCTTCCTTCCATCTAGTCCAACCCTCTCGTTTTACTGATGAGGAAGCTAGGCTTAATTAGAGCTAAAGAACTTGTCCAACATCACAAAGGTAGTGGCAGAGGCAAAATCTGAACTCAGATCCTCTGAGAGCAGAGCCATTGCTTTGAAGCCTTCACCCAGTTTCTATATGTTCTTTCACACATATTTCAAGCGTGTCTTTCTTTGTCTGAGAGTATATTCACAAAGCTAGCTGGCTAGTTCATACTAAACATAAGAAATATTTGTTCCCTTCCTCTTTATTCAGCAGCTATTTATTAAACACCCTTCATGTGTAAGAGATTATGCAAAGAATTATGGAGGGATAGAAAGTCAAAAAAAGATACGGTCTCTACACTCAAACACCTCAGACAAAACTCATCAGAGAATGAAGGACTTCAGAGAGTAGGTATGCGAAAAGACACCTGGAACTAAATGGAAATTCTGAAATGGGACATTAATTTGAAGGGCTCAGGAGCCAAAGGATAATTGCTCACAGAAATATTGGACCCCATTTCAAATCAGAGGGTGAGAATGGAACAGAAGTAAGGGATTAAATTGCTGGTCTCAACTTGGACTCTGGGATAAAGTGAACAAAGGAATGTCCTGCCTCAGGAAGGGAAGAGAGAGACAAAGGATAATTAAGAGCTCTTGGATCTTTTTCTCAGTGGGGAATGGGTGGGTGAGGGATAGGGAACAAGCTGTAGGAGGTGTGGACCATCCCAGGGGCTTTGCAGGCCAGAAGGAAGCTGACTCAGGCAATTACTAGTCAGAAGCATCTTCAGTAAATTCGCTTAAAGTGTTTTGGGAGATAGCGGGGAGAGATTGTCGATTTTTCAAAATTATGCATGAGATGCAGTGATTCTGGGGTCAGAGAGCATGGATTTGCATCCCCAGTTATGGCACTTATTATGAATGTGACCTTGGGCAAGTCACATGGGCTCTCTCCCTGGGCCGTGATTTCTTCATCTGTAAAATGGAATGAGATTGCATGACCTCTAAAGATCCTTTGAGCTTTAAATCTACATTCTAGGGGCTGCTAGGTAGCACAGTGAATAGAGCACTGGCCCTGGAGTCAGGAGGACCTGAGTTCAAATTCTGCCTCAGACACTTTACACAAAACTAGTCGTGTGACCTTGAGCAAGTCACTTAATCCCAATTACCCTACCTTCCCCCCTCCAAAAAAAGCAAAAATAAAAATTCTATGTTCTGATGATCCTTAAAATACCTAGGTCCTTGAAAACATAATCTGCTCTACTCCACCCCACTCCCATTCTCCTAAATGGGACCAGCTGGGGTAAAGAGGAAAGAGTGCTTAAAGGCCTGGCTCTGAGTTCCTCTGGTCATTGTGAGAATCAAATGAACATGGTTGATCTGGAACAGGAAGGACTCTCAGAGGACATCTAGTCCAACACTTTCATTTTGCAAATGAGGAAATTGATACCCAGGGAGATGTAACTTGCTTCAAGGCACACCTTGTGTGAGTGAGCATCAGAGGTGAGACTTGGAACCACATCCTCTGACCCTAGACACAATGTTCTTTCCAGTCTAGAGCATGGACTTTATAAATGATAAAACACCATATTAAATCAGCCATTTATGATAATGATAATAGTGGATCAAAACAAGTATGAAACATTGTAGCAGAAGATATGAAATTATTTGGAACATGCCAAATAAATCATAGGCATTTGGACTTGGGTTCAAATGCAGCCTCAGGCATTCACTAGCTCTGTGATCCTGGATAACTAACCTGTGTATGCCGCAGTTTCCTCAGTTTTAAAATGAGGATAATAATAACACCACTTCCCAGGGTTGTTGTGAGGATAAAATGAGATAACATTTGTAAAGGACTTTGCAAACCTCAAAGCACTATGTGTGTTAGCTATAATCATCATCATCTTTATTTTTTATTATGTATTTCTTATTATTTTTACCAATCAGATCCTGGGACTCAAACAATTTTCATTCACAAGAGCCTTCACAATGGAACTGACCAGAATTCTTTATCATTGGCTCATTTCTTTATAACTTATCTTCATTGGATCTTTGGAACCAGAGTCAATTTGTGGCTTATGTTAGAAAACTCAGGAAGAGCAAGGATCTCTGCAAGAGTCCAACAGCCTTCTGCAAGCCTCTTGCTTGTGATTTCTTTGGTACTGTACAACTGGACCTTAGCCAAATGTCAACAGTCTTCAACCACTAGAAAACTGGCCCTAAAATGCCCTTGAAATATACATCCTGGACTTTTTGTTGTTGCTGTGCAATTGTTTCAGTCATGTATGACTTTTCATGATACTGTTTGGGGTTTTCTTGGCAAAGCAGTTTACCATGTCCTTCTCCAGTTCATTTTACAGATGAGGAAACTGAGGCAAACAAGGTTAAGTGACTTGCCCAGGGTCACACAACCAGCAAATGTCTGAGGTCAGGTTTGAACTTAGGGAGATGAGTCTTTCTGACCCCGGACCCGGCATTCTATCCACTGTGCCACCTAGCTGCCCCACATACCAAACTACCTCATTTCTAATTGTGAGGAAGAGATGCTGTGTATATAAATGAAAGGTAGACTCAAGGCCTCCATTGGTTCTGACCCTACTGGCCACCAATCACAAAGTCCAAGATTTGTCCAGCATCCTGGGACTGACTGGTAATTTACAGGGCAAGGATATAAGCATCATAAATTGATGTGGAACGAGGAAAGGTGTTGATGAGTGTCATAAAACACATAAACTTGCAATGAATATCTTCAAAGTGATTTGTATTACCCTGCTCACCTCCAACTCATTACTTGTTCACTTGACATTTAAGGCAACCCACAATTCAAAGGCACTGTGGTTGCCTCTCGCAAGAGTTTGCTTATGCAGCAAGAATATGAGCAAACATTTTCTAGAATACCAGGGGTTTTTTCTCCTTCCTGGAAGCTAATGAACATTCTTCTGCTAGGTCCTGTGGTGTCTGCAAAGAATTAAACTCAAAAACCTTTTATCCACACACGTGATTCTCGTTAGGCTGATAGCAAGTGGTGAGAGGGGCCAAGCACAGTATTTCATTCTACATTTACAGTCAGCATCAGGTCTGGATGGAAGGCACAGACAGTGACCTATTTCAGCAGCAATTTTGTCTGTATATATTTCTAATCAAGTATCCTTGCTGTGAAATAGTTGAATAAGGATGTACTTGCCCAAGGGCTGAAACTAATGAGGTAACTGAAGACCCTGCCATAGTCAAGACACCCTTGCCGATGAATTTGAAAATCTGCTCAATTATGTCACATTTTACTGCTCAGAAAGGAAAAAGAAAAGTCTGACTGTGAAAAAAAAAATAAGCCAGAAGCAGCTCTGGCTTGAGAGAACTAATGCAAAATTTAGTGACTCTCATAGAAATATTCAAATGACACATTTTATTGTTTATATCTGAGATTTCTAGCTTCATAGAACTATATACATACAACATATTCCACTATATAATCACTCCCCACAGTAAAAGAAAGAAATTTAACTAAAAAGGTGGTTGAGAATATATTACCTAGCATTTGTAAATAAGGCAGAGAAAGGAAACAGAAAACATCTGCCTCTTCTTCTCTGCTTCTCAAAATCCACCATGCTGTTCAGAACCCATCCTTAAATGCCAACTACTTCATGAAGACTTTCTTGAACAGAATCACTCCTTCAGGACTAATTATCTTCCCTCCTCTTCCCTTCTCCCCTCCACAAAACCAGGCTTATCCTCCTGACATCCCTATAATTACCATTAGTTTTATAATTCTCCTAGTCTCCCAGGTTCAACACTTTGGAATCATCTCCTACTCCCTTTTCTCTCTCTTATTACCAATATCCAGTTAATTTCTGGGTCCTCTTCATTTGATCTCCTCAATATCCTATCACAGAATGTTAGAATTGGATGGTACCTTACAAATGGTTTAGTCCAACACTCTCTAATGAAAGACCAAGTTTTCATTACCTCTTATCTGGGTTGTTTTCTCTTTTTTTTTTTTGGAGGGGGGAAGCAGGGCAATTGGGGTTAAGCAACTTGCCCAAGGTCACACGGCTAGTAAGTGTGTCAAGTGTCTGAGGCTGGATTTGACCTCAAGTCCTTCTGACTCCAGGACCAGTGCTCTATTCACTGCACCACCTAGCCACCTCCTCTGGGTTATTTTCATAAATGCCTAAACCATCCCTGCACTCCAAACCATTCCATACATCACTGCCAAATGAGTCTTCCTAATGCACATCTGATCGTATTTCTCCATTACTTCAAAATGATCAGTGACTTCCCCTCACTTATTACATAAAGTACAATATGTTTACACTGCCATTGTAGGTCCTTAACAATTTGTCTTCAATCTACCTTTCTACTCTTCACAAATATACCTTCCCTTGAGACACTCTATACCACTGAAGTCAAATTCAAATAGAAATGGCAACCACTAAACCATACATAAGAATCCCTGCAGACCACATATTGACTTAGAAAAACACATATGAACATTATCTATGTTCTATTCTATTATAAACTATATTTACCAGTTACATTTAATATATTTCAGGATACTTGGGAGTGTTGTGGGTCCCAGCAGGCAATATGTTTGACACCTCTGCACTATTTAATAGACAAACTTGATTTTTCTTTCCCTGAAATATTTTATTCTTTCTCACTTGACTGCCTTCAATTATTTAATTCTCTATACTTGAAACTCCTCTTTCCAAAGTTACCTGTTAAAATCTTCTCCATCATTGAAGCTTTTGCTGATTCCCTTAATCAGCAGGTCCCTTCTCTGATCTACAGCAAAACATTTTACTTCGAGTTTTATTTGGAGCAAAATCTCAAAGGTCCCTTCTCTGATTTAGAGTAAAACATTTTATACTTTTCACAAAACACATATATGAGAGAACATGGTGTAATAAATAGGATAGTAGACGTGAAATCAGAAAACTTGGGTTCAAATTCTACCTCACATACTTATCTATAAAGTTGAAAGGATCTGGGCTAGGTGACCTCTGGTGTAAAAAGAAAAAAAAATTGGGGGTGGCTAGGTGGTACAGTGAATAGAGAACTGGCCCTGGAGTCAGAAGGACCTGAGTTCAAATCCAGCCTCAGACACTCAACACTTACTAGCCATGTGACCTTGGGCAAGTCACTTAACCCCAATTGCTCCTCCAAAAAGGCAAAAAAAAAAGAAAAGAGAGAGAGAAGAAAAAGAAAATAAAATGTTTAAAAGACCATTTGCCATGGTCTAGTTGATAGAATACCAAGCATATTATCTCCAAAGAGAAAGCCATTTGTCTCACTCCAGGAAATTCATAAGTCTCAATGAGGGGTCTCTTCAGAGAAGAGAGAAATGTAAGAAGAAAAACAAATTTCTAGAGCAACTTTAGCAAAGAAAGTTGAACATTTTGGATGATCAGTAGAAGAAATGGTCCATGTGTACAATAACTCAAACAATTTACCACCTCAGATACAAAGTAGTTTTTGACCCTGGGCAAATTAACCCCTTTCAGTCTCAGCTTCTGTCAAATAAGTAAAACATTAGCAACTTATCTCATAGGGTTGTGAAGGTAAAATGAGACGATACATATAAAACATTTTTCAAACCCTAAAGAGACATAGAAATTGTCAGTAATTATGTTGTTATCATTATCCTCTAATTCTAAAATCTAAAAAAAATCCATGAGAAGAAAGTATGAAAATGAGGTGCAGTAAATATTGGGATGCAGGGAACCGCATGGAAATGTATAATGAGAAGCTTCATTTGGGTGAAATGTCAGTTACTGGTGTTGTTTGTGCAAAGTATCTATTGTAAAAACTATAGTGGTAAGATTCTGGAAACCAATTCCTTGGGGAGACCAGAGGGAGACCAGCTAGGGGAGTGGAGTAGGAGATTGAGAGGACATTGACTGGATATGTAAATAAAGAGAAAATACAGAACTAGTCAAGGCTGGGCAAATTAACCATGGAAAAGGGATAATCTCTTTCTGGGCTCAGCATCCTGCAGTCATTCATTCCAATTATAGGACTGTATGGGGGAAATAAAATCAAGAGGCACCCCTCAGATAGGAAAGCCAAAAGTAGCAGATAAGAGATTTAAAACTAAAAGAGCCCTGTCGGTTTCCTCAAGGACGCAACTCAGGTCTGGTTTGTTTTTACTAGACTTGTGATTTTATTGGTATAATAACTCACTTTTGTATAGAATGACAAAATACTTCATACATATGATCACACTTGTTCCCCACGATAATTCTATGATGTAGGTGTTAGTATTACCCTCATTTTAGGGATTAGAAAATATAGTTCAGAGGGGTTTGCATTGACTCACCTTGGGTCAGATCATAGATATCGGAGATGGGATTCAAACCAAGATCTCCCTGATTCTTATCCAGTGTACTCTCCATTACACCACCTTCTGGTTGAGGAAATCTCAATCAATAGAACTTAGTACCTCAGAACTTTGTAATTGGTAGTCCAAAGAGTAGCCTGGCTAATACTGAGGTGAAGACTTAGGAATCAGAATTGGGGACATTTGAGATTTATGTTCCTTTCCAGAGTAGTACTTTTTTCCTTACAAAGAGTAAACCAATTTGGGTCAAAAGCCTGCATTACAGAGGTATCTCCCACCCAAGCCCTTTTCCATTTATATCTTTATCTGTACCACATGCTGATAATTCTTTTTTCTCTTCTGCCCCTTCCTATCATTGCCTCCCATCTGACTCAGACCAGACAGATTTGACAAGTTCTTAATGTGTGCGCACGTGTGTGTGTATGTGTGTGTGTGAGACGGGCCTATCTGACAATCTGGAGAAGCCTAGAGATTCCTTCTCAGAATGTTTTCAAATGCTGAAAATAAAATATATGATTATAAAAGAAATCAATTCTATTGAATAAGTATGTAGGGATTTTCCCCCTATCCAAGTTCACAGACCCCTGACCATGTCACTCCCCTACTCAGTGAACTCCAATAATTCCCTATTGCCTCCTGGATAAATTGTAACTGATTATCCCCTCAAATGGGAGTATCCTCCTGAACTATTTTGTTTAATTACTTTGTATATATTTTATTTGCTCATTTGATATATGTATTCTATATACTTATCTTCATTCTTGTTGTCTATCCCCACAAGGATCTAAGCTCCTAGAGACTAAGTATTGCTCCATTCTTTGTACTTGTATTCCCTATGCCTAACACAATGTCTAATATGAACATTTATTGTTTGATTGATCTGCCCATTTCTCCTTTTAACCACACCTGGCAAAATTTCGAGTATAGGCTATAAAGACAGTTAGAAATCTTAAGAGATGGTCCAATTCAACTAATGCAATTTACAGATGAGGAAACTGAGTTTAAGAGGTTAAGTGACTTACCCAAAGTCCCATAGCTGATAAGTAGTAAAGCTACTCAGGGGTCAAACCCAGGTCCTCTCTACTCCCAAGCCAGTGCCTTTTCCCTGACACCATACTGACTCTTCATGCCCCAGCCAGGCTTCCTGTCTTCCATGGGCCTTCCTGTCCTTTCTCTTCTACATTCAAATTTGGAATCAATTATGTTAATGTGGACAAATCTCTTCATTCCACTGAGTCTCACTTTCTTCATCTATAAAATTAAGGGTTTGAACTAGGCTTTCTCAAAAGTCTTTTGCATCCCCACAGGCCAAGATTCCCTAAGTTAGATGAGTTATCTCAAAGATGCCTTTAAGCTTTAACATTCTAGGAGACTATAATTCTCAAGAGTCCCATTTCTTATTTCTCTGCTAACCCTACATTGACACCAAAGACAATAAAGGTAAGATAGATTGTAGAGTATTAAGGAGGGTTTAGGTAGAGAGGAAATGGACACAGCAGGTACAGCTCATTCATTCAAGTAGTTTGGCAGTAAAAGAAAGGAGAAAAATCAGATACTAGCAAGAAGGAGAAATAAGGCCCAATGAAGCCCCCCACCCCCCAAGAACTGATTATACATAAAGACAGAGGAGAAGGAGCCAATGAAGAAGATCATGATGATGCTGGAGGGAAAAATAATAAGTATGGCAACAAAGTTCCTTAAGTGCCAATGAAGGAGGGGATCAAGGTCACAGAGGAAGGGGTAGCTCTAAGGACAACAGTGGAGTCAAAGGACCTGGGTTCAAATTCCAGTTCTACCATTTACTAGCTGTGTGACCTTGGACAAATAGGATAATTTTCTGGGCTTCAGTTTCTTAATCTGAAAAATGAGACATTTGGACTATGAATCTATGACCATATTATTCTTTGGATATCTGTTGACACTGAATTCTCACTCTCTGTATGAATCTAAGTAAATTCCTTTTATTGTTTTTTCTCCCTTTTAAAAATAGATATTTTCATCTGCCCTGAATTTTACATGATTGTTGAGAAGATTAATGAAGTAATAAGTGTATAATACTTCATAATTCTCCAGGAAAGGTTGCCCTAGCACTCAACATGGTACCTGGTACAGTGTTTAATAAATACTTGCTGAATTGAATTGAAATAAGCTATTTTATGAAAGATATATATTAGGATATATAAGAAATGTTGACTTTCCAAGTGTTCCCCTTGGGTATAATTTTTGATGCTATGTACTAAATAATGATCATTGGTTTATTGAACAATACCCTAATATTCTGAAAGAATTCATTGACTATAGGCATAAGAATATATCTAATGACCAGTTCATCTGTCTTTTGAGTATTCCTTCTAAAAATCACAAAAAGGGAGAAGTATCAAATGAATTCTCACTTTTGGAACCTTTTTTTCAACTTGTGTACTATTTGAATAGTGTTCTATGTCTAGTTGAGCTTGTGAAGCCCTGAGGCATAGACGATGTCATCCTTTTTGTAGTGTTTGTGTTTTAGATAGTACTAAGTACACAGCTTGTGCTCAACAAATAATAAATAGCAATCACAGGATTTTATTTGCAGGTGGGATCATTTGAGAAATGGAATTTGTTATGTGAGCTTGCCAACGAATTCTTCTTCCACTCACAGAAAAATGTACTAACATAGCTCTCCCTCCTGAGTTTAGGTTAGTTCTTTTGTAGACTTTATTACCAATTGCATAACTCCTAGGATTCCTTGGGGTGACTTTATTAGAAATTACATAATTCCAAGGATTCCTCAGGGTGACTTTATTACCAAATGCATAACTCCTAGGATTCCTTTGGGTATTCAAAGAAAAAAAAGAGTCACATGTTTGTGCAAGATGGTACATTGAATGATAACATGATCATGAAGGCAGAATGACCACTACTTGCATGACCACTGTATCCCATGATGCTAGACCACTAGACAGAATTTATCAAGGTCAATAAACCAATGGTACTATCTTCTCTTGGGATGGAAAAGCACAAAGGCAGATGTTGGTTTGTCTCTAAAGTTGTGCAACTTTGAGGGAAGTGACAAAATCCTAGATCTTAGATCACAGATCTCACTCCAATCTGACATCATCTCTACAACATCCCTTAACAAGTGGTCATTCATCCTTTACCTGAAGACCTTTAGTGAAAAGGGGACACTACTTTCTGGAGGCAAGCCATTCCACTTATGTATTATATATATGGGATGTTTGTTTTCATTGCTTGAGATTTTTCTTAGTCTTACATATGCAATAGAGTCAATATGTTGTACTTCTATATGATTTATTATATATACTATGATTAGCTACATGCAATTCTAATGTAAATTTGATGTATTAGGTAATTCCATATTCAATGCACTATTGTTCCAGGTAATGTGATAAGAATCATAAAATAAATTAATATAAGAAGTCAGTTATTGCATAATTATTATATTCCAGGCACTTTACTAAGCATTTGGAATACAAATACAAGGAAGTAAAACAATTCCTACTCTTAAGGAATTTTATTCTTTTTTTAATCATTTATTTTAGATTTATGGAATAAAGCAAGAATTTCCATAACATATTACAATAACAAAGATGATTGCACAGGAAACTGTAAATCTATTATGTACAACTTGCTATACCTTTCAAATATACAACACAAAGTTTTCATGTAAATTGATTTTTTCTCCTTCCCACCCTAGAAATGGCTACCATTAGACAAATAGGTATATGTAAAATTATTCTACCCATACTTTTACTTATCAGTCCTTTCTCTGGATACAAATTGTGTTTTTCTTCATATGTCCTTTATAGTTAATTTGGGTTTTTAGAATAGTCAAAATAACTTTTCTATTCAAAGTCATTCTTAAAACAACATTGCCGTTACTATATACAATGTTCTCTTGGTACTGCTCACTTCACTCTTCATTCTTTCATGCAAGTTTTTCCATGTCATTCTAAGATCATTGAGCTCATCATTTCTTATAGCACAGTGGTATTCCATAACAACCATACATCATAACTCATTCAGCCATTCTCCAGTTGATAGGGATCCCTGCAGTTTCCAGTTATTTGCCATCACAAAGAGAGCTGCTATAAACATTTTAGAACACATCCTTTTCCTTTTTCCCCCTAATCATCTTTGGAAATAGACCAAGTAGTGGTATTACTGGGTGAAAGTGTATAGGAAGTTTAGTAAGTTGGCATAATTACAGATTGCTTTCCAAAATGGTTGGATCAGTTCACAATTCCACCAATAATGAATTGGTGTTTCAATTTTTTCACATCCCCTCCAACATTTGTCACTCTACCCTTCTATTGTTTAATCACTCTGGTGGATATAAAATGATATCTCCAGATTGTTTGAATTTGCCTTCCTCTAACCAATAATGATTTAAAGAATTTTTCATATATTTCTTTTATTTCTTCATCAGAACACTGCCTGTTCATATAGAACTTTTATTCTAATGGAGAAGAAAACACATAGAGAAATAATGATTAAGGAGAAGTGTTTTAGAGAGGAAATTAGAGGGGTGGTGACTAGGATAATGGAGAAATTGATAATGAAATCCCTTGTACAGGAATGGTAGCACTAATTTGATTGTTATTTTCTGATCTATAGTTTGAAAACTGGAGTGGGGAGAGAGGGTAGGTAGAGAGGAATAAGTTATATGTAGGAAATAGTATGATGGGTCTGAGTCCAGGCAAAATAAAGTTAATATTTACCAATCAGAAACCTAGGGCCCAGGAAAGGAGTTTGAGTTCAGATTAGAGGTGTAGGCTACAGTACAGGAGTTGGGTAACTTCATGATACCCAAGTTTCTATAACCTTGTGATATGCTCATTTCTACCTGCTGTGCAGAGACCGAAAATTTTTCCCTAGGAAGGATAGCAGATTGTTCAAAACTGGAAGACTTGGTGTTGGCTATTTCTGTATAATACAGTCAAAAATGCAGGTCATGGAAGTGTTGAACCTTACGTCTTTTGCTTAGCTTTTCTTCTGTTTCAAATTTATTTGCCTATCAAGCCAGAGAAAATTTTGAGAATTCTAACCCAAAGACAGATAGTTGCCAAGGACAAGGACTGTGATTTAGCACTGATACTGATGGTTCAAAGTAAGTGGCAAAACCATAATTCAAATCTAGGTCCTCTAAGTCCAGATCCAGCCCTCTCTAGTATTCATTTGTGGGAAAGATGTTAGCCTATGGGTTGAGGATTCTGGCTTAAGTCAGAAACTGGAGGCAGACAAAATCAATGAGCTGACAATGTGCTCAACAGAGTACTCCCTAACCAAGCACTGCCTGGTAGAAAATAACTGCCACTTGAGACCATTGGAGAGCTGACCCAGAAGCCACATCACAATAACATCACCAGAAGATATTGACAACCCTCCAAACCTGAAACCATCCAGACATGCATCTGGATCATACGTGTGTCTTGAGTACTCACTCTTCCATACATTTACTATATATTCCACTACCTAAGTTCTCATTTGTCTGCACCTTGCCCAAACATATGCATATATCCTTCTACAGGTATGGCCTGCCCATATGTGCCGCTGCTCCTTTTCTTACTATGCTCTTTCATTGAATTTTTTACTTTGAAGTAATTGTGCCTTCTCTTGAACTTTGATTTTGAGTGAGTATGGACCAACAGAGAACTTTAAACCTTGAATAGCTTGTCTGGGTACCTAACATGTGAGAAGGACTTGAGATAATAGGTGTATAACTAGAAAGGCCTTAGAAGCCATTGAATCAAACCCCTCATTTTACTGATGAGAGAACTCAGGCATGAGCTAAACTATGATCCAGACTTCTACAAGCAGAAAAAAACTAACAAACTGATCACAGAGAGGAAGTCTTTTCAATTCTTCAGGGGAATGGTCAAGGAAGGAACTGTATAGTTACTAAGTGACCCTCAATGGAGCAGAATGTTAACCTCAAAGCATATTTCAACATATTATGACTTTTTTCCTTGTTGAAAATTTCTATAAATGTATCCTCAAATCAACTTGGAGTAGAGAGGTGCTTAAGGTCATGGAGGGACTAGAGAACATTTTAGATATTTCTCTCTTAGAAATTCTTGAATTTAGAAAAAATGTTACATTCAGGTAAGTCACTTCAAAAAAGACTTGTGTCCAAAAATCATAGAACACTATAAATGTACTTTCCTATTATGTAGATGAAGAAACTGAAACCCAGAGAGCTGAAGTCATTTACTCAAGGTCACATGGGTAATAAGTGGCAAAATTAAGATTCAATTCTAGGTCCTCTTACTCCAGATTCAACCATCTCTAGGGTTTCACGCTGCCCTTCCTTTGATGTTTTTAAATGAGGATCTTTCAGGGATAGTTTGATTGTATTTCTGAGCATATACAGGGATGTAGATGGCCCTTTAAAGACCCTGTTAGTTTCTTGACTGTGATTCTAAATCAGTGTTTTGAATTACTGTATTAGCCCACCAGAAACTGTGACAGTCAAAAGAAGGAAGAACTGATTCTGGGAAAAGTTGTGCAAAAAAAAAAAAAGTGATGCAATTCTATCAGTCAACAAGCATATATAAAGTGCTTATTATGTTTAGGAAAATGTGCTAAGCACAGAGGATACAGAGAAAAAAACAAAACTGGAATTTGCCCTCAAGGAGCTTACAAGTCACAAATCACATTCATCTCCTCATAAATCAGATTCATCTTCTATGACTATAGCCCCAAAGGTTGGAACTCTTTAGCTTATGAGTTTTCCAGCTAGAAATTGTTCTTAGATCTTCTGACTCAAGAGGGTATAAATAGAAGCAATACTTGGAAGTTGCAGAGAGACACACAAGCTTTATTTAGGAGGAAAAGAAAAAGCTCCTGATCATTAGAGCTGTCCAGAAGTAGAATGAATAGGCTGTCTCTGGAGACAGAACGTTCTCCATTACTTGAGGTCTTCAAGCAAAGTCCAGGTCAGTAGTTCTCAAATTCTTTGGTCTCAAGACCCCTTTATGCTCTTAAAAATTATTGTGGACTCCCAAGAGTTGTTTTTTGTAATGTGGATCATAACCATTAATACTTAACTATTTTGGAAATTAAGACAAAATTTAAGAACGTTTTCATTCATTTTAAATAATAATAAATGGATTACATGTTAACACAAATGACACATTTTATATTTCCCAAAATAAAATGTAAGTGAAAAAGGTGGCATTGTTTTACTTATGAAAATCTCTTTAAATTCTGGTTTAATAGAAGATTATCTGTGGCTGCATTTAATCGGTTGAGAAATGTTGTGGTTGAAAGAAAAGTCAACTTCAAAGAGATATGAAGTTGGAAAATAGGCAAATTATATCTTAATGTTATTACAAAAATAATGTTAACCTTCACAATCATCTGAAAGGGACTCCCAGGGAAGGGTCAGAGGACCACACTTTGAGAACCACTGTTCTAGCTGAATAACAATTGAGGATGTTATAGAGGAAAGTCCTGTGTAAGTATGGAGTGGACTGGGTGGATCTGGGATCTTAGACTCTTAATGGTCAGATTATGTGACTCCAAAGCCAGGGCTCAGTCCACAAATCAATCTATTTTCACCTAATGTGGATGATGACCGACACACTGATCTTTTGTTTTTCAACCAAAAATTGTAGACCTTGTTTTCTATTTTCCTTGTGTTCATCTATGGGTCCAATCAGAAAAACACTTTTGAGACAAAAACTGGATATAGGTTCTAGCCACAAACAATTCTGCTCCCTGGAGCTTTCCTGGGGCCTTTTCCGGCTTGCCCCAGCTGCTGTTCTTAAAACAGTGGAGTGTTTTGCTCATTAAGTCAGCCCATTTAGCAGCTGCGGGCAATTTCACTGCCTGCAAACCACAGTGATTTCTTATGACCCACATATAAGTAACCATAACCAACCATATAACACAAATGAAACATATAATATGGTGTGTGTGTGTGTGTGTGTGAACAGCCAAGAATCCTATGAAAGGAATAGTAGCCAATCTCTTGTTCCAGGGACACAATGTCCAGCCCTCAAAGCAAGAAGGAAGAAAAAAAAATTGCCATTACAAATTGTGTTTGTGCTATGATTAAAAGCAATAATGTGTTCCTTAAATAGTTTGATTCATCATCACTTAAGTGCCTGTTGTGTGCAGCAGGGTCTGTTAGGTGCTTCAGATAAAAAGCACCCCCCCCTTCTACTGGTCTAAAATACAGAAATATATAAATGGGTCACTAATAATCAGTAGCAGAGAAAGAAACTTCTGATATCAATTCATTAGGATTAGAGGAAGGTGGGGAGAGGGGCTTTTTTGAGGCTTTTAGTCAATGGCCCTCTTTTTCGTAAGTTTAGAGTAGGCTACAAATTCTATATAAGTAGACTAATGACAAGGGCAAGGCTATTTGTCCATTTTCAGGAGCTGTGTTCCCTAAAGCATCAAGGAGACACCCTTTGGGAATTATTTCTTTGACTGGCAAAACTGAAAGGAAGGGTTGAGAATGTCAAACTAGGAGCCTTTTGTCCCGAGTAAAAAAATTGAACATGGAAACTTTTATCATATTATGTCTTCCAAATAAGTGGAATTTAGTAACTGAGCATTTAGAAAAGTAGGTAAGTGTCAGATAACTACAGTAGGTTTGGGGGGAAGAGGAGGTGGGAGGGTTTCCTAAGAGGGCTATAGGTGTCTTGTGACAGAGGGGAAAGAGGAGAAATCATATTCATTGAAAAAATTTAAGCATCTGAGCACAGAAAACAAGCAAGGTTCAAGATCAAAAAGGAATTTTCAGGAAGGGAACATATTTATTAAGCACATACTAAGTAGGCATTTAGATAACACTGTATACCAGGCCTGGAGTCAAGAAGGCTGAGTTCAAATTCATTCTCAGATACTGTGTTTCTAACCCTATTTGCCTCAGTTTCCTCATCTTTAAAATTTAAGAAAAAGAAGAAAATGGCCAACCACTCCAGTATCTTTGCCAAGAAATCCCCAAATGTGGCTGTGAAGAGTCAGACATGACTAAACAGCAACATGTTAGGCTCTGTGATAAGTGCTTTACAAATATTATCTCATTTGACCTAGTTATCAAATTAATTATTTCCAAAGCTATAATTATTAAGTGAATGGACAAGATTCATTCCGGAACTGAGAGACAAATGAAATAGCCAGCTACAAAGATGTACTTACATTTAGGTACCAAAAACACAATCCACTAATGATTAGTACTCCACCCTCAATTATGCTAGCTTAAGTTTCCTGTGTGGGAAATGCTGGCCTGTAGACTTGCTAATCACCTACTCTTTCAACACCCCAGTTACCTTTTCATTACTTCCATGTGTAGTTGTCATGGCAATTGAGTTTGGACTCAAACTTTTACCCTTAGGCAGTTTTCCCCAAGGTTGAAATGTTTCAAACAAACCAAATAAAAATTTACACCTTATTTATACTTTAAAAAAAAGTGACAGTACTGTTATCAATCTTCAAATGGGAACATTTCTTAACTGTTCTTTTCATAGGAGAGCTAAGAAAAAATAGATGTAATATTTATTAGCTAGTATGTTTATACACAATATGCTGGGTAGACTAATATACTGTTGGGCAAGGAGGGTGTGTGCACCCCAAGAACTGTGCAACAGAAATCCTTACCCAAATAATACTCAGAGGTTTCTCAATGTAGGAAGCAGAAAAGAATGGTTTATTATGATCTCGAGAAAGGGCCACCCTCCTGACAAATGGCCAGGGAGGAGAAGCAACTTACAAAGAGAAATGGTAAAGTTATAAAGCCCTAATGGGAATTCTTCCCCACCTCCTTCCTGACCCTTTTCTTCCATTGGCTGGAAGTTAGGCATATAATCTAAGCATGGTAATCTACCTCAAGTATCAGAGCAAGGAAACAGTAGATCACCCAATGTATGTTTGAGAAAGCACTTCTGTCCTTACGTGGCATATCTTGTGCTGAGGTGGCACTGGGGAGGGTCTCCATTACTCTAAGTCCCAGATTCCTGTAAGGACAGGTGACTTCTAAACTTCGGCCTTGTGGATGCTGATGCCACTCTAGATTTGATTTTTCAGGATGGGGAAACCACTGAAAATTATCCCTCACAATGGGTTGCCATTTTTATCATTATAGGAAACTTTCATGTTGACAAGATAATAGATCCATTTGTATATCTATGCTTATATATACCTCTATTAGAAATAGATATACATTGAAAGAATTTATATTTGTATGTAATTCCTATTTTAGCATTTGTCTATCTAATAAGTCTATCAGGCTCCTGGAGACAAAGTCCACTGACTAAGGGCAGGGATTAGCTTTTTTTTCTCTTTCTGTATCCAGAAGTACTTAGGATAGTACCTAGAATATTTGTTGTTCTTCAATCATATCCAACTCTTTGTGACCCTGTTGAGGTTGAGCTTTATTGGTGCTTGGGATCCCAAAATACCAATGCACTGGGTCCTGCTGAATGAATTCAACTCAAGCCTTCTTTCTGCCAAAGTAAAATGGAGTTTATTAAAGATTCACCATATTGGGTAGACTCTTAAGGATCCTGAGTATTTGTGTTGCTAATGTGAGCCAGCAAGATTGAACCTTGAGCCTTTGTCGGGCTAGATAAAAATCGAATTATATACAGAAAGACTGTGAGAGGGATCTAGGGGTGGTCTAGTAGTCTGGGGTGACTAGAGGTCATATTCCCAGGAACCAAGAGAATGAAATTTAGGGTAGGATCAAGGGTGGGAAGCAGTCAGAGGCAATCTGGAGGTAATAGACAATGGAGAAGTAGGCTAGTTTAAAGTTTAACAGAGATTGGGTCATATTGATAATGGAAGGCTTTTGTCCTCTGGGGAACATCAGATCAAATGGGAAGATTCGAGGGGGTTCCCAGAGCCTATACCCATCATTCCCCCCTCAAACAAATGGGACACAAATTATTTTGGGGTAAGTGATGAAGATCTCAGCTCGGGCCTCTACCCTATCAACCCCATTTGGGGTTTTCTTGGCAAAGATAGTAGAGTGGTTTGTTATTTCCTTCTCCAGCTCATTTTACAGAGGAGGAAAATGAAGCACACTGGGTAAAGTGACTTGCCCAGGGTCACACAGCTCATAAGTATCTGAGAGGAAGTTTTCCTGATTCTAGGCCCAGCTCTCCATATCCACGGGGCCACCTAGCTTTCTGTCTGGTACACAGTAGGCTCTTAATAAATGTTTATAGACTGACTAGCATCTCTCTACCTCACCTCCTAGGAGCCATGAAACTGTGACTATTGAGATGACTTCCCTCTCCCTTCCCAATCTTATGGGAGATAGGACCTGAAATCTCCTAAAATGGGAAAAACAAAATGAAGTCACTCTGATGGGTAGTGATCAGAACTTGCAGAAGGATGTGTCCCCACAACAGGCTAAATGAGATGACTATAACCACAGTGTGGGAAGGAAGGGAGTCCATCACCTGCACCTACCAAAGCTTCCATACCCAGGTGACTACAACTGCAATATGCCCAGAGAGAGGATGAGAGGATGAGAGACCAGAGGGCAAGGGGGCACCCAGCACCATCTGCTACTAGGGCAGCCACTACCATTGCCCTGGCCAGGGGCAGGATGCGGAGAAGACATGTCAAATGGCAAGACCATCTCATATGCTGAAAACAAAACTAGCAAAACTCCTGTCTCCCAATGTCTCATTGAACCATTTCTCAGTATTGCCCAATTCTTTCTGACCCCATTTGGGATTTTCTTGAAAGAGACACTGGGAATGTTTCCTGTTTTCTTCTCCAGCTAATTTTATAAATGAGGAACTGAGGCAAATGGGATTAAGTGACTTGCTGAGGTCACAAGTCACACAGCTAGTAGGGGTCTGATACCAGATTTGAATTCAGGTCTTCCTGACTCCAGGACCAGATTCATTGCGCCACCTAGTGGCCCAATCTTTTACCTTGCTCTGTCTTGGTTATCCTGAGTTTATGTCAGGTTCCTCACACATTAATTCACACTTTCTGTATTTGCCATGTGTTCTCAAAAGAACCTAGTTTCTTTAAGATATCATTTATTAAGTACACGTGGGGGGGGTTGATATAGAAAAGAAACTGATTGGCACTAGGGACATCCAAAGACACAGAGAAAGGGGGTGGGAGTGAGAAGAGCATCTTTCAAATTGTTGAATTTTTTGCCCACTTGGTGGCTCAAATCAAGCAAAATCAATCTATAAACATTTATTAAGCACCTACTAGGTATAAAAGTTATTTTAGTACCTTATTATTATAGCCTCCCCAAAACAGAGAAAAGATGAAAAAACTATATGAAAGAGAATGTTAATAATGAGATAATATGCCAAAATCTTGAGAAGCAACTAAAACTATCTCTTAAAACATGCATTAACAAAATTGAGAAGACTAATGAATTGAGTATGCAATTAAATTAAATTAGAGAAGCAACAAATTAACAAACCCTCCCAAAAAAACACAAAGCATGAATCTTAATAAGTAGGAAAGAAATGGAAGTAAAAGACAGTTCATTGAAAAGACTAACAAAATTAACAAGCTTTTAACCAACTTTATAAAAGTAAAAGAAAAGGTAAATTACAAAAAAAAATTTAATGTGAATTTACAATGGAAGGGAAATAAAAAGAATTATCAGAAAATGTGTTAAATACAACTGTATTATAGGACTTAAGAGTTTTTTCTATAGAAATGTAAAAAAGAAAATTAATGAAATATGAAATGAAGATGTTAAATAACCCAATCTCAGACAATGAAATTGTACAAGCCATAAGAATTAACAACTGAAGAAAAAAATCTAGGGGAAAAGAGGAAAGTTCTTTTTGGAAACTATTATTATGTTAAAATCAAAAGACATGAAAAAAAAACCTTGAAAAAGAGAGAAAAATAGTTTCAGTCAGTCAGTCAACAAGTATTTAATACATGCCTAGAAGATAAATTTGTATATATATATATAACATATGTGTATGTATACATGCATACACACACACATATATGTGATACATTGGAACTAATCTATAGAAGGAAGGCTTTAGCATTAAGGGGCATCTGGAAAGACTTTTTGTAGACAGTGAGATTTTAGAAGGAATCCAGAGGAGTTAGGAGAAAGAGACAAAAAGAGAGATTGTTCCAGACATTGGGGACAGCCAGTGAAAACACAGTATGGAGATGAATTGTAGTATATTGTGCAAGCAAGGAAAAGCAAATAGGTGATTTTCACTGTATTGTCAAGTGTGTCGAGGAATAAGGTGTAAGAAGACTGGAAAGGTAGAAGGGAGCCAGATTATGGATGGCCTTATAATAGATTGATTGGGGAAGAAGGGAGTAGGAACAGGAAAAACCAGACAACTGAGGGAAGTTTGGTCCCTGTTTCTTGGTAGTGAAAAAATTGCCTTTTCTTATGAATTTGCAGCACTTTAATCCAAGTCTCCAAAGGCAAATTATCTTGTCCTTTGGGTTTTAATTATCTTAATGTCAGTTAGAAGGGAAAGGAAAAATTTAAATTCAAGTTTCTTTTATACTACTACAAGTCTTTACCCCCTTTCCATTTGGAAACAGAAATGTCATGGGAGATTCATTTCAAAGTAACCTACCCATTTTAAAAGGCTTTGGGTCACTATCCCATAAAGTATCGGCAGAATTAAATCTGGCAAGCCTAACATGTTTGAAGGAGAACGTATCTCTAGAAGGACATGCCATACTTCTGTTCTGCCCAATTTGCAACAACAAAGGGAATTTGGTCATCAAGCTGAAGAGAGAAGGAGCAAGTCAGTGAGCCCCTATTCAACAGACATGTCTACATGTCTATGCTGAGATATCAAAGCCTGCTCTCATTTTACTCACTGACTTACTCCATGCTTCCTATTTCACACAACATGCTTACGTTTACGTGTGACAGTAGAGTCTCTGGATTTTTCATTATGTTTGGACTTCTGATTAAACCATACTGGTGAGAACTATTTTACATTACAGTGTTAAAATTACAATCCCAATTACACTATGTCAATGCAATTTTCCACATAAACAGTGTTGACAGCAATTGAATTGATACTGAGGCTTTAGAAATGTGCAAACTCCCAGTTGAGGGATTCATTCCCCCTCCTCCCTCCTACTCCTACTTGATGTAGATGAATCTGCTGGTGTCCCCACTTTTTTTGCTGCCTGTTTGCACACTGTTTAGAAGTCACAGTTAAGCTGAGCAGTGTCCTAGGCTACAGTGAAGTGGTTGATTCCAAGGAAACAAGGCGTGTGTCTAGAAAACATGGCCACTCCCTCCCATTATTTGCATTCCATGATCGTTTGGTCTCAGATATAACTGAGGTCATGAACAACTAGCCCAAAATTTGCATTATTAAAAGAAAATTAGATATAAGGATTGGGACTAGAACTGTGATTGCATTTGGTACAGGGAATTCTCAGGTCAGCAATGCAGATCAGCACTGCCTCTACTATTTAATAAAATCTTAGAGAGATGACCTGCCCAGGGTCACACATCTAGTATATGGTAGGGGGGATGTTAAACCAGTTCATTCTGGATCTTTTCATCATACTAGTGAATTTCATTAGTCTTTTCTTTGGGATAGTATAGCTTACCACTTCCTTTATGCCCCTAGAAGCATCAGGGGTCACTAGCACATTAGGGTCCAGGGAGTAATACAAAATCCCACATTGTTAGAAACTGGCGTCATCTAAGGAAAACTTATAATTTTCACAGTACTCCTCAAAATCAAGTTGATGCTTCTGTTCGGGCTGGAGAGGCTTTTCAATACCCTTTTAATATTCTTTTCAGTTAAATGGACAGATTTTTTACCTTGAATTATGAGGATTTTTTTTTCAATTAAAATTATTTATGTTTGTTGGCAGACTTCCTCTGACATGCCATTCAGTGCCTTACTGTAGGGTAGAAGTAAGACTAGACTTTTAAATGCTTAAGCTCCATGAAAACTCTACTAGTCAAATTAACATTATCATTCCCAGAAAGCACATGCTAATTAATTATCCTAAGATTCTCCTGGCCAACCCTGTTACATCTCACCCCAAAATACCATTTCCTGGCCACCACTAAGTTATATATGTTGTTAAAATTAAAGTTAAAATTATTAAATATTACAATTAAAATATAAGCTCCTCAAGGGGCAAAGACTATCTTGCTTTCTGAATTTGGATCCCTAGCCTTGGCACAATGCCTGATACATAGTAAGCAATTATGCTTTTTTATTCATTCAGACTCAATTGAAAAGGGTTGTCATACAAAATACTCAACAGGCTAGTTTGTCTACCCAAGCTAGATCCTGTGGGTGGGTCATTAAGTGATACCTTTGAGGGGGAGGGGAGTCATAGCAACTCAGAAAGGTGGCAGAGGTGTAACAATTGGCATCACTACAGGGACTAACTATATGGATGGGGAAGGAAGAGAAGGAATAAGTATTTATATAGTGTACTGCCTACTGTGTGCCAAGTCCTGTGCTAAGTACTTTTTTTTTAAACAATTATTATCTCAGTTGATCATTTGATTTGATAAGATGTTCTTATCATTGCCATTCTGTAGCTGAGGAAACTGAGGCAAACAGAGGTTAAGTGACTTGCCTGGGGTCCAAGTGTCTGAAACCAGATCTGAACTCAGGACTTTCTATCTCTAAGTCAAGCATTCTACCCACTGTGCCTCTTAGCTGTAGCCGTTCTTTCTGAATGTGGATGAAATCATGGGTCTTGGGAATGCAGATGTGGTAATAACATTGATTAAGCAATGAATATCCTAAGGGAAAATGGTCTCAGCAGAGCCATATGCAGCCCCAGTCACCTAAGTTGCCTCATGCTCCCCTCCCCCAACAGTGCCAACACTGTTAGGTCATAATGGTCACCTAGTCATCATGACGGAGCCAAAGTTTGTACTAGAAAAGAAGCTGCCTTTCCTTTTACAATTGTCCTTCCTTGGTCTCAACAACAATAGGGCCAGTTGTGAGGGACAAGAGTACAATCCATGCTCAAGGGCTGGGTTCTCCTTGCCTTTGTCTTAGCACTTGTAGACCTGATAGACTTTAAGGCAGAGTTATTGTTCTATGGTCCCTGACCTCAAGAAGAAGCATGATATCAGGTATAGAGAGCAGGCCTTGGAGTAAGGAAGACCCAGATTCAAATCCTGCATCTGACACATACTAGCAGCTAGTCGGCACAATGGATAGAAGTGCTGAATCTAGAGTCAGAAAAACTTGAGTTCAAATCCTGCCTCAGACACTTGTTCTATGAGCTCTATAAGATTTAGTATTCTCATCTCTAAAGGGAATAATAACAGCATCTACTTCACAGGGGTATTTGAGAGGATCAAATGAAATAATATATGTAAAGGGCTTTGAAAACTTTGATGTTAACTAATTATTTACTACTCCTACTGCTGTTGCTGCTGCTTACTACTACTACTACTACTACTACTACTACTGCTGCTGCTGCTGCTGCTGCTTCTGCTGCTACTACTACTACTATTGCTGCTGCTTCTGCT
>NW_027185655.1:34559925-34570148 GCF_028583685.1 Petaurus breviceps papuanus
CTGCTGCTTCTGCTGCTACTACTACTACTATTGCTGCTGCTTCTGCTACTACTACTACTATTGCTGCTGCTGCTACTACTACTACTACTAATACCACTACTACTGCTACTATAACTACTGCTACGATTAACATATTAGGGGAAGCAGCATATAGTAGCCTATTAGAGCAGCTAGGTGACAAAGTGAAAAGAGAGTGCCTAGCCTGAAGTTAGGCAGGTTCATCTTTGTGAGTTCAAATCTTGGCTCAGACATTTACAAGCGGTGTGACACTGAGCAAGTCATTTAACCCTGTTTGCCTCAGTTTCCATTATCTGTAAAATGAACTGGAGAAGAAAATGGCAAAACCACTCCAGTATCTCTGACAAGAAGATCCCAAATGGAGTCACAAAGAGTAAGACAAAACTGAAAAATGAGTGAACAACAAAGGGAAACTAGGTGGCACAGTGGTAGGGCTGGAGTTGGGAAAACTTGAATTCAAAGCTAACCTTACTAGCTATGTGACTCTGGGCAAATATTAACCTCTGTTTTCCTCAGTTTCTTCATCTGTAAAATGGAGATAACAATAGCACCCACCTCCCAGGGTTGTTGTGAGGAACATATGAGATAATAATTGTAAAGTGCTTAGCAAGGTGCCTTGCCATAGTAAGTACTATATAAATGCTAGCTATTATTATTAGTACTATTAATACATGTGAAGGGTTTTGCATTATGGTAGAGCCAAACTTTAAAGAACCATATAAATAATAGCCACTTCTCATCATTATTTACTACTATTACTACCACCAGTACAACTACTACTACTACTATTACCATCATCATCACCCTACCACCACCACTACCATTATACTATCACTTCTACTACTATCACTACTACTACCACTAGCACTACTACCACTAGCTGTGTGACTGGGACAAGTACTCAAATTCTCAGTGCCCCCAGCACCTATTAAATATAAGTTGCAGAGAATGTTCAGGTCTTGTAGGGGGAGCACTCCCACTCACTGAAATCACAGGTTCGGTCCAGTCCAGGGCTTAGACTAAATTGTAGCATGATTAAACATATGAAGCAGCAAAGTTGCAACTCTAAATGAAACATAAATGAAAACAGGGATCAGGAGTCAAGGAGGAAGAATGAACGAAAGCTTGGGAAGCCTTTCCTTCATGTGCACCCAGGCTAAAGGGCAGATCTCTGCAAATCTGTATAAGTGGTGAATTATCATCTGACGCAAGATTTGCTGTTCATTTCATTCACATCCTTCCCCCATTCACAGATGCATGATTTGGCTTGAGATTTTTAATATTTTCTTAGGAAATGTTTTCTCCTTCTGTATTTCCAGATTTGTCTGAATCCTAGCCATTTTGATCCATCAGATATCCTGACAATAGACATTGGCTCACTCTGCCACCACTTCCTATTCTTAAGATTCTACACTGAAGCTAAAAATAATACTCATCCTGAAGAGCATATTCTGCAGCAGCAAATGAACAAAAGACCACAGAGTTAGAATGACAGGCACAGCTAGTTTAGAAGGTGACAGTAGATAAGGACTATTAATTGGGATATTCTATGATTTCTGGAAGTTCCAGATCTAGTTCATATAAAAGATTTAGTAAGTGAAAAGTATCCTGGGGGCTAGTTCTCCACTGGCATATCCACCCTCCATAGGAAGCAATCTCAGGCTCCCCACCCATGGGAGAGAAATACAGGGAGCAGGAAATGAGACCCTTACATTGCTCCTGGGATAAATTCTCTCATTTCTCCTTCCCATTCTAAAAGTTCTGCATTGCTTTATGCTATGACATGAGCTATAGGCAGAGAAAATGAAAATAGAAAATGAGATCCACAGGCAGAAACTTATTTGAAAGGGAATGTGGATCTGATTTTTTTTCCATAAAAGATCAATAAATCTTTAGAATGGCACAATAAATTCTAATAGAGGAAAAAGCAGTGCAACTAAAACAAAGGTATCATCAGTTTATTAAATCACTGCCATCATATTTTAAAGATGATGATCAACAGGTGTCTAAATGTGATTTTTAAAGGCTAATGAATGACTATTAAAGTGAAGGGTTACCTGGGTGACCTTTGCTGGGACACTTCATCCTTCCTGTGGATCATTTTTCCTTGTCTGTAAAATAAGTGGGATGGACTAGATAAATTTGAGCCCTCTTTAACATTTAAATTCTGTGATTCCATTATCTTACGCATTCCATGAACTTTTAGCATTTAGAGAAAATACCAAAGAAACCTCTACAGAGAATCTAAATACAAGATGACCAAAAATCAAAATTGCATAAATATACCTTTGAATCCTTAAAACTCCAGCCTCCAGAATAGCAGTCTTGTTGCTACAAACCTACAGATGGAAGTTTGTTGTTGATTTATGTGGAGGCGATAGAATTCAGGTTCCTTTCTCCCATTGGTGCAGTGGAGAAATAGTTTGTTCCTCTCTACAGATGCAAAGGGTGATGGGATCATAATTTTAGAGATGGAAAGAACTTTAGAAGCCACTGAGTTTAACCTCCTCATTTTACAGATGAGGAAACTGAGGCCCAGAGAGGTTAGACATACACAAAACAGAGGCAGGGGGTGCTGACACACCTGGTAACTTTGGTATATGCACTAGGAGTGCTTATGTGGAGCCAGAAGAGAAGAATCTGGCTAATTAGCATAAGCATACCAGGAACCATGACACTGTCTTAATGTTGGGGTTGGAGATAGTGCCTGGACATGTGATTTCATTGGTATAGAGAATTCCTAGGTGAGGAGAGTATTTTTTGGTAAATTTGATAATTTGGTAAATTTGCATTTACCAATGCCAGTTCCCACCTTATCCTCAAGATATAGCCAGAGAGTTGCCTAGAGCACAGATATCAATTGACTTATCTAGGATCACACCTCTTTGTCTCAATGTGACATTTATTGGATTTAACATTAATACTATAAACCTTTTATGAGAAGATTTCTTTTTCTTTTTTTCTTTTTCAAAAGCAATTGGGGTTAAGTAACTTGCCCAAGGTTACACGGCCAGGTTTTGCGTGTGCGTGTGTGTGTGTGTGTGTGTGTGTGTGTGTGTGTGTGTGTGAAGTATCTGATGCTGATGCTGGAACCAATGCTGGGTTCTCCTGACTCCAGGGCCGGCACTCTTACTCACTGTGCCACCTAGCCACCCCTATGAGAACATTTCTTTCCAGTGCTAATCCTCCCACCTAGTCACTCTAGCCCAAGTCCTCTCAATTCTTCCAGGGTCATGCTTTATCAAGCCTTTACTCACTTTCACTCTTCTTCAGAGTCTCCTCTAATGTTTACTTTCCCTCAGCCTAAACACATACTCATCACTCTTTAAAAAACAACCCCAAGGAAAAATCCCACCTTTCATTGGTTTTACTCCCCATCATAATTGTTATCTCTTCTCTCCCATTTTTTTTAGGTCTTTATCTCTAGAAAGTGCAGCTAGAGGCTGCTGCCTTTACTCACCCAGCCCTCAATCTTTCAATCTGGCATGGCAAACACAGCATTCTACTAAAACTGGTCTCTGCAAGGTTACATATGAACTCTTAATTGTGCAATCCAATGGCCCTTTTCTTTGTCTAGCCTCATTTTTCTTGACAACATTCCAAATTCCAATTCAATGGAACCTACCTTTTGTAGCATTGCCAAAAGACATTCTTACATGGAGTAAGAATGGAAGATGAGTGGGACTGGCTGCTGGCAGACAGTTGCCTTCCCAGCATTCCCTAAACTTGGAGAAGATTTCAGAACTGAAGACTACCCAGGGTAGCCCAGAAAATGACCTTGGAAGAAGGGGCTTATGTAAAACAAATGTGGGGAGTAGAGTAACTGAGAGTCAAGCATGAAGAAGGGTGTAGTGGATTTTATCAGGTGCAGGAAACACAAGTACAGCACCATAGTAAGTGGATAACTGAGGTGGTTTCAAGGTGATGCAGGGTGAGGAGGACATGTTAAGCATAAATTATGCTCTAGATGAATCCTGTATTCTTGATACAGCTTAGGCTGGAAGTAGAGATGTTTCTTTCCTCTTCCTTTTTTCCCTCTTTGAAAATGGTTGAATGAATGCACGCCTAGTTCTCTTTGAACTTGGAAGATATTGACCTTTGTTCTGGACATTTGCTTTTGTTTAGTAAGCCAGCAAATGGTATAAACCACTGATCAACATAAATTCAAAGCTACTCATTTTGTCTTTATTAAGGCTTGCAACAGGAATAAAAGAGAGAAAACATTCCTTATTTTAAAGAGACTAAATATTTGGTGTAGACAATAGGGGTTTGGTGCTAATTTAGAACAGCAATGCAAAGTAGGAGGTTGGTATTGAACTGCTATAAATTGTTCAATTCTAATGAGGGGAGCAATATATAGATGTAACACTCCCTCTAGTACTTTCCCAAATGCCAGGTTGTGTATACTATAAGGTAGATGACTGCTCCCAAGGATCCCTGGGTAGCTTTATGGGTTATACATCTAGCATTAGCTCCTGAGCCCAAATTTTTTTTTTGTTTTCCCATTAATAATCAGCCAGTAAATTTAGTTAGCTAGGGCATTTTGTAAGTTGATATAGCAAAAACCAATAAGTAGCTACAAAGCATTTCAAATTGGTACAAATACACAAAGGTCCATGAGGTTCAGACTTAGAGAACAATAGTAGTAAGGCATTAGGTAAGGAATACATATGCCAAAATGGCAATTCTTAGCTCCTGGTAGTGGAAATGCCTCTGTATAGTCTTCACACAGCACTTCTTGAATGAAGCTTTTTACTTAGCAGACTGCTTAACAGAGTCTGCAGGATTGATTCCTTTTTTTTTTGAAAAGTCTACTGCCAGTACTTTTTTTCAGAGCTACCACTTCACATATCTTCTTGAGACTATTGAATCTTTCATAATTCACAAGATTGCCACACATTCAGCCTGGTATAAGCATTCACATGAATTCTGGATTGAAAAAAACATAACATAGGAATAGATGGCCATGTGCTCCTGACCACATGGAGGCCAGATGGGAGAAAGGGCAACTGCCATTTTCCCCCTCTAAATTTTTGGAACCAGCTCAAAATAGTCTATTTGGAAAGAAAAATAATTCCAAAAGCTCAATAGCTTGCCTTTGTATAAACCTTGAAGAATCAATTCTTCCACTTCAACAGACAATCAAAGCACTGTTCATCATCACTAAGCCCTTTCACATGGCCAGAAATAGTACTCACAAGCCGCGTGTGTGTGCACGTGCGTGCACACACATACACACACACACACACACACACACACACTTCCCTACTGTGAACTAGAAATAGATGGGAAATATCTGTTCCTTCTCCATGGAATCCCCCCTAAAGATGAGTTCACCTACATTTCACAGGAAAGTGATAGCCAGGGAGAGCTATTTTGATTTGAAAAGTCATAGAAGAGCAGAATCAAGAGAGCATTGATTGATACTCCTTTTTAAATTGCAATATCAGGATTGCTTTGTTTACTGCTCCAGAGCTGGAAATAGGAAGGGAGAAGCGAAACTTTAAGTAGCAAGAAGAATAACCAGATCGAGTAAGAGCACCAGCCCCAGTGTCGGGATGACCTGGGAATCAAATCCCGGGCTCAGACATTTAGCACCTACCCAGAAACACCTGGCCATGTAACCCTGAGCAAGTTACTTAACCCCAATTGCTTAAGGGCGGCCAGGTGGCTCATGAGTAACAGCACCGGCCCCAGTGTCAGGATGACCTGGGGATCAAATCTGGACTCAGATACTTAGCACCACACCCAGAAATAACTGGCCATGTAACCTTGAGCAAGTTACTTAGCCCCAATTGGTTTAAAAAAAAAAAGGATGACCAGAAGATGGCCAAGGCAAAATGGGAAGCATGGCTGGGAATACTTGAAGCTGCCGGTCATATCTTCTTTGATATCTTCTCATACCTTGGCATCTATCTATACTACTAAACACTATGCCTGTTCCTTAAATGTGCTATCCTTTAAAAGTGGGTCTAACTCAAGGTTTTTTCCTTGTCTTCTTACCTCTCTCTAGTCTCTCACTTGATCATCTTACCTAGTCAAGATATGAACAAGTATTTATTAAGCACTAAACATGAGAGGTTTGTTTCTTTTTTAAGAAAAAAAAGAAGTCTCTACTTTCAAAGTGCTCACAATGTAATGGAGAGAAACATGCAAATAACTATTTATACACAAAATATATAATCTTGGAGATAACACAAGATATATAATCTCAGAGATAATCACCAGAGAAGACAATAACATTAAGGGGACTGAGAGAAACATCTTGCAAATGGAGGGAATTGAGCTGAGACTTGAAGGAAGCCAAGAAGATTAGGAGGTATAAATGAGGAGGGAGAGGAGGGAGAGAGTTTCAGGCATAGGAAAAAGCCAATGAAAGTTCCCAGAGCTGGGAAATGGAGTGTTTTGTGATAGGAACAGTAAGCAGGTTACTGTCACCAGATAACAGAGTACATGGAAGGAAGGAAGGTGTAAGAATTCTGGAAAGGGCTAGGATATGAATGATTTTAAAAGCCAAAAAGAAGATTTTGTATTTGGTACTGAAGGTAATAGGGAGCCAATAGAGTTTATAGAGAAGTGGAGAGGGGTGACATGGTCAGACCTACACTTTAAGTAGATCAGTTTGACAGTTGAGTGCAGGATGGAATAGACTGGGGGGAGAGTTTAGCAGGGAAAGCAACTAGAAGGCTATTGCAATATTATAAAAGTGACATGATAAGGGCCTATGCCAGGGTATTGACAATGTCAGAGGAGAAAAGGGAGCATATTCAAGAGATCTTATGAAGGTAGATTTGACTGGACTTTGCAACTGGTTACATATGAGAGGAAAGGATAAAAGACAATGAGGAGTTAAAGACAACACAAAGCTTAAGTGACTAGGGAGAAAAATAGTGGTACTCTTTTTTTTTTTTTTTTTGCTTTTTGGAGGGCAATTGGGGTTAACTTGCCGAAGGGCACATGGCTAGTTTTTGTGTTAAGTGTCTGAGGCCAGATTTGAATTCAGGTCCTCCTGACTCCAGGGCCGGTGCTCTACTCAATGCACCACCTAGCCGCCCCAATAGTGGTACTCTCAACAATAATGGGGAAAGAAAAACATAATGGGGAAGGAAAAAATAATGAGCTTCGCTGTGGGTAGTAGAGTTTCAGATGTCTACAATATGTCCAGTTTGAGATTTTTAATAGACCATTGGAGATAGGAGAATGATGGTTGGGCAAGAGATTAGGGCTGGACAAATAGAAAGGAAGATCACTTGTACATAATTATTGTTGTTCAGTCATTTCCATTGTTTCTTTTAGACTCAGTTGGGGTGGGGGTGAGAGAGTTCCTTGGCAAAGATACTGAAATTTCCTACTCCAGGTCATTTTTAGAGGTGAGGAAACTGAGGCAAACAGGGTTAAGTGACTTGCCCAGGGTCACACCGCTGTATCTGAAACTAGATTTCAACTCAGGAAGGTGAGTCTTTGTGACTCCAGTCTCAGCATTCTATCCATCACACCACCTAGCTGCCCTGATCTGCACAGAAGTAATAATTTAATCCATGGTAGTTGATGAGATCACCAAACCAAATGGAGCACAGGAGAAGAGGGCCCAGATCATGGCCTTGAAGGGCACCCACCAACTCCCATGGATCACCTTTATGGAGACGATTTCCAAAAATATATTTGTATCCCCATATCCTCCTGGTGATCTAGCTTTGCATTTCCAATTTCCTAATGGCCACCTCTACTTATATCCATTAATGCTAAATTTCTCTTCTCCCTCCCACCCCAATCTATCACTTCTCTCCTTTGGTAGATGGACTATGTACTTTTCTATCTTCCACACTCATAATTCTGGTTACTCTGATTCTCCGGAGCCATTTGTTTGCTTCCTTCAAGGCCCTCCCTCACTCAAAGTCAACTGCAAGTCATGTCATCCTTTCCCTGATGCCATGGTTCTCTTCAAAAAAAGACAAACACAACAACAAAACTTCCCCATCTGGGAGAAGTCATTCTACAGAGACCTGTTCCAATTGTCACCACAGAAACAAGTCCTTCAGACCCCATAAGTAGAGGTCTCAGGGTCATAATAACAATAGTCTCAATTGTACAGAGCCCTAAGGTTTCCAAAGCACTGCACATATATTATCTTCAAAGCAGCCCTACAGGGCAAGTGCTGGCTATTATCATCCCCATTTTACGAAGGAGGGAAATGAGGCTAAGTGGTTCACCCCGGGTCACACAACCAAAAGCCATCTAAGGTGGAATTTTAACGCGAGCCTTCCTGACTCCAAGTCCAGGGTTCTAGCCACTATGCCAGGTTGACTCTCAGTTTGGTTATAAAGGAGAAATAGTTAAGCCCCTGAGCTAAGAGCAAAAAAAAAAAAATGGAATGTTTCATTTTGAGACTGAGACCTACACCCTTTATGGATTAGGGGCCATTTAATAGGGTCTATTCTTTTTGACCCAGAGATCTCAATGCTAAGCATATACCCCAAGGAGTTCAATGATAATTGATGCAAATATTTATAGCAGTATTTTTTTTGCTGTAGAACAATACTAGAGAAATACCGATGGGCAGCTAGGTGGAGCAGTGGATAGGGCACCTGGATAGTGTGGATACAGTGGATAGGGCCTGGAGTCAGGAAGACCTGAATTTAAATCTGAACTTCAGTACTTTACTAGCTGTGTGATCCTGGACAAGTCACTAAACCCTGTTTGCCTCAGTCTCCTCATCTGCAAAATGAGAAAGAGATAGCAAATCACTCCAGTATTTTTGCCAAGAAAACCTCAAATGAAGTCATGAAGAGTCAGACAGTACTGAAATGACTGAATAGCAAAATTCACCTATCGATAGGGGAATGACTATATAAGTTGTGGTATGGGGAAGTGATGGAATATTGTTGTGTTGTTAAAAATTATCAACATGAGGAAGACAGTCATAGAAGATGACTTATAGAAATAGACTAAGAGAAAGCAAAATAGACAGAACAAGAAAACCAAGAAACACAATGAATACAGACACTTACTACCTGTATGACCCTGGGAAAATCACTTAATCATATTTGTTTTATTTTCCTCATCCATAAAAGTATCTGGAGAATGAAATGGCAAACCACTCTAGTATCTTTGCCCAAATGGGGTCACAGAGAGTTGGACACAACTGAAACAACTCGACAACACTGTGTTACAAGAAATGATGGCTGGGCTTGATGACACACTCCTATAATCCCTCCTATGAGGGAGGCTGAAGCTGGTGGTCTGCTTGAATTTAGGAGTTGGGAGATCCAGTAAGACTACCTCACTAATCCCATCACCAATACAGTAAGTCCCAGAGGGGCTACCAAATTTCCTAAAGAGGAATGAATATGCTTAGAAGACCAAAACTTCCAAGATGATGAACAGTAGCATCAGGCCCAGGAGGGGCAAGATAGGGAGGGCCAGACAAAAACAAAAACAAAAAATTATGAATGGGTTTCAGAGAACCTTGGGAAGACATGTATCAATTGATGCAGAGCAAAATTAGTAGAAAGAGAAAAACTTCCAGCACAACCATATTAATGTAAAGTAAAACAGCACTGAAAGATTTCTGAGCTGCCATTGGTCAATGCAGTGACCAATCATGATTTTAAAGGAATGATGGACAGTGAAGCCTGCGTCCTCTGTAACACTAAGGCAGGGAACTATAATTATAAAATGAGGCATACAGTCCTAGATATAGCCAGTTGGTTTTGCTTTACTATATTGACCCCAGGCTAGTCATTTAATCTCCATTTGTCTCAATTTCCTCATATATTAAATAGATATTATAATCATAGCATGTACTGTTCAGGGATGTTTTAAGATAATATTTGTAAAGCATTTTGTGAACCTTAAAGTACTATAAAAATGCTAGCTATTGTTGTTAGTTACTTGTTACAAGGGAACATTCTGTTATGTGTGTAATGGTCTGGGAGGGAAAAACTCATTGATAAGTAACAGATTTTTTTTAAAGGAAAAGAAAAGTGCAGCAATGAATCCTTAAAAAGAAAAAAAGTAAATAAATGCTTCTTTTATCATTGAAAATCTTTTGGCAGGCTATCACAGAGATTGCCACTTCCTCATTTCCTTCCAATACCCTTCCATATTCTTTATTCAACCTACTGATTTTGCTCAATGTCCCTGTCAGCTCTGACCTCCTGTGATAGTAATGGCAATTAAAGATTCCCCTGTATTGGCTTGGTTTT
>NW_027185655.1:34570158-34601367 GCF_028583685.1 Petaurus breviceps papuanus
TGGTATTTTGAACCTGGGAAGTTGCCTTCTTTTGGCATTACATTACACCTCCCTCCCTCCCACTGCCCTTAGCCCTTTATTCATTAGAGTACAGTTCCATATGAGCTCATTGAGTGCAGTCAGGTCCTGTTTCATTTTCATCTTCAAGTCTAGGGTCTAATCTAGCACAACACCTCAAACTAATCAATTTTTATATAATTGAATTCACAAACCACCATGGGGAAAGATTCCAATCCTGGATCTGATGCTTACCACATATCTAACCTTGAACAAATCAGTTAACTTCTCTGGACCTCAATTTCTTCATATGTAAAATACTTAGATGCTGGACTAATTGATCTCTAAATTTATGATCCTATGAAGTCCCACTCTTGGGTAAAGCTCTCTACTCCTGATTGAAGGTGGACAGGGGGCAACCTCTCTAACCATACCTTACATAAAGATACAGTCCCTTTGACTTCCCAGTCACTCACCATTCCCTTCAGATTTCCCCTCCGCTTTTCTTTGGATGCTAACTCCTTCTCCATCTCATTTAAGCATGGATTTTAACATTAAAAATAGAGATTAAAAGGAATCTTAGGGAATATCTAATTCCCTCTCTTGATTGGTGGATTAAGAAATTGAAAATCAGAATGATGCTTTGGTTTGTTCAATTTCACAGATATAGTTACTATCAGAATAAAGACTAGAATGGATTTGATTTTCTGGCTCTTCCTACTCTGGAATTCTCTCTGGAAAGAAATATATAAAAACAATCAACTGAAATGATGACTCTTTACCAATCAATCAATCAATAAGCATTCATTAAGCATTTAATAGGGGCCATTTAGTGTACTAATTATTGAGTATACAAGGAAAAAGAGGAAAAGTTCCTGCCATCTAGAAACTTACATTCTAATGCAAGAGACAATATGTACTCTATGGGTATGTACAAAAAAAACTGTTTTGCTGCCCCAATAAATGCTGTTTTTCAATAACATTGGGTATATATCAATCAATATATAAACATATATTAAGCACATAATTTCTTAACATTCTCCTCCTTTACCCCTGTTTCTGATGATTATTTGGCCCTTCACCAATATGTTCACAGAAAATATTCTATTTTGAGCTGCTGTTAACCCTTCATTTTCAAAGAGGACCAATGACATCCCATGGTGATGTCTTGACTTGCCTGTGAAATGGATTTAAGTGAGACAGAGGTCATCGGCCTGTAATGGGAATGCAAATTTGGAAGATCTTCCCTGCCCCTAGGCTAAAGTGCACCTGGGTGGGAGGCTTGTTTTTCAGTAGATACTTCTTGATTGGCCAGTGAGTCAATAAGGTTGTTACATTCTCTGAGCCAGGAGAAGGGTATATAAACCCTGATTTGAGGCTTTGTTTTGGGGGCTCACTTTGAGAAGTGTTCTGTGATTTGATCTGTATTCTGGGAAGCCGTTGTCCACCCCCCCCTCCCGGCTTTGAAAAACCCAGATGTCGATTTGGTATGGATGTAATGGTTGGACAGTTTGGAAATCTGTCTACTTGATCTGTTTCTGTCTTGATAATTCTGCCTGTGTACTTTGAAGTTCGGAGTGCTGACCTTTTTCCCCTGAACAAGGTAAACGATATATGTCTGACTGATTAAAGTAAGCTTGTTAACCCTTTTTGAGTTGCTTTCCTTTATCAAAGCAGATCCAAGAACCTGTATGGGCAGCCACCCTGAGGACGCTTGGGGTGCTTGCTGCTACACAGCCTCACTCTCTCTTCCAGAGTCATGGAAGTCCAGTGGCAGGACAAAAGTCAAGATATCTGGCAATGACCTGGGATGCAGCAGATGTCCTCAGCATCTTGGATGTCTAAACAAGCTCTAAGCACTCCTCAGCACCTGCTTCAGCTGCCTTCATGACCATTAGAACCAATTGTTCTCTTCCACCCATTCCTCTGTGGAAAGTATTCACATGCTTGGGGGTAGATATCCTCCTATCCTGTTAATTACTCTCAACCTGGTTTAGCCCATCCACCTGCCATACGTGCTACACCTTCTTGGAGCCACACGTGACAGATATTTCTAAAAGGCAAAGACCACTTAGCTTTCTTTCCATGTATAGTCTTACAAGGTTCCATGAATAACCTATGACTTCATAAATCCTTAAAAAAGGATTTCATCCAGTTAGAAGAATGATACTTTGTAGACTAGTGATACGTTTCTAGACTGAGTGCCAGGAAGACCTTGGTTCAAATCCTGCCTCTGATAATTGTATTCAAAGTATACGTATGATATTTAATAGCAGTGTGATCATAGGCAAATCACTTAACCTCTCTGAGACTCAGTTTCCTCACCTTTAAAATGGGGGCAATTGGGGCGGCTAGGAGGTACAGTGAGTAGAGTGCTGGCTCCAGTCAGGAGGACCTGAGTTCGGATCCAGCCTCAGACACTTAACACACACACACACACACACACACACACACACACACACACACACACACACACACAAAACTAGCCGTGTGATCTTGGGCAAGTTATTTAACCCCAATTGCCCTCCAAAAAGAAAAAAAAATGGGGGTAATACTACTTATAGTATATAATTAAAAGAACTGTTATGTATCCATAAGGTTCAAATGAGAAAATGTATGCATATGCAAACATTTTGCAAAGTGTTATATAAAGATCAGTTATGATGATCTGCCAAGCAAATTATTTTCTTATAATACAAACTGTAAAGGTCCAGTTAATATTAATTGGTTTTCACATGGACATTTTATGATTATGTCCATGATATGGACATCAAAAATAACATTTCAAAATACCATTATTTATTGAGATTCTAGGGAGGAGATGATGGAGAGCATGCTTGGCAACCAAAGGGTGCAAATAAGGGAGTACACTTTCCAGGTGAACAGAAAAATGGCTATTTTGATTCTCAATCTAACTTCCCATCCAGATTCAGAGTTCATGTGTTACCTGATGCCTCAAGCTGACAGATTAGGGGTATGGGGTGATGAAAACTGGAGAAAGAAGAGATTCTACGTATGTAAAAGTAGAATCTGATTTTTTTTAAAAAGACAATAGAAAAGAACTCCAATCAAACTAACTTCAAATCAGAAAAACAATTGGGAAAAAAGTGATGAGCATACCACCACCAATCACAGGGTTTCCAGGTGTTTTCTTTTCTTTTCCTACTGAGACACAATTGTCAGGGCGTCAGGCACCTGATTTAATTCTGCTGAGTTACACTGTGAATTCCAGGGCTGTGTGGGTCATTCTGTCCATCTGTTTCCAATTTAACATACCATTTCTCTCCAGATAGCTGCACAAATAGCTAAGCTTACTTATTGCTACAACCCAACCAGGAAGGATGTGTCAGACTATGAACTCGGATGCTTCTTTTGAATGAAAGGCTGGACAGACGAGAGCATGACCAGCAGCTATTTCGAGTCAAGGATTTCCATGGCAATGAGCACATCTGATCTGAGAATATCTCATTCCAGCAACCTTAGCCTTGCTGCTGGCCAGGAAGCCGATCAGACTGACAGGTAAAATGACCTTCACTCATGAAAGTGTAGCCAGAATGTCCATTTATCATCCATGTCTGCTTGGAAATCAGCCTAGGTTAAAATGTCAGGGTTTGGTGCTGGCCAAGCTATTTCCACTGAAACCTACTTAAACCCAAATATTCCTGATAGTAACCCAATGAGTTTGAAGCAAAATATGGAATAGGGAGGAATGAGTGCAGAATCCACCCCAGAAATGTGGTTACAACAGATATGCTATGAGAAGCAGTGTGGGAAAGGAGAAAGGGCAGGAGCCGTGAAATAGGAACAAGCAGGACATTTCTAAGAAAGTATATTGTTCTAATTGCAATGGAGAGGTCATGTTGGACAGCAGCAAAACATGAAAAGGGAGAGTGTGACACTCTAAACTAGAAGCCAGGACACTGGTTTCTAATCTCACTTCCACCACTAATTAGATATGAGAACCCTTGTGCTATCTACCTAGCAGTATTGTGTTGAGGAAAAGACTTTATAAACATTAAAAAGCATGAGAGCAGTGAAATTCCTATCTTTGCACAAGTCACTTTATGTCTTTAACCCTTAGATCCTGCATTTTGTGGAGGGGGTTGAGTTAGATCATTTCCAATATCCATTTGAAGACATCTAGGTGGCGCAATGGATAGACCACCAGACCTGGAGTCAGGAAGATCTGAGTTCAAATATGACCTCAGACACTTTCTAGCTGGATGACCCTGAGCAATTCACTTAACCCCGTTCAGTTCCTCATCTGTAAAATGAGTTGGAGAAGGAAATGGCAAACCATTCCAGTATCTTTCCCAAGAAAATGCCAATTGGGCTCACAAAGGGTCAGACATTGCTAAAATGACTGAATAAAGGTGTACAACAATGTTCAATACTATAGAGAGGTCAAGAAGGATGAGAAACTGCCATCAGATTGGCAGCTGACTTGGGGACCTTTGGAGAAGAAGTTTTAAGTGAGTAAATATGTTTAGAAGCCAGATTACAAAAGGCTGAGAAGTGAATGAGAGGAGATGTTTAGGTGAGGAATGTAGAAAAGTTTTTTATAGGGGTTTGACTAAGAATTCGTGGAGTGGAGAGTTATAGAAAAGTAGTTTGTGAGACTGGTAGGGTCAGTAAACTTTTTTTTAAAGGACATAGGAGATTCAGCAATGTTTTTGGATAGCTTAATTTCCTGCTAATGAAATTACTGAGGGGAGGACTAGATTCTGGAAATCTTGTATTTTTCCTTTATTTAATTTCCCTTTATTTTCCCTTTAAAGCACTTTTCTCTGATGCATTGTGAGTGGAAAGCAGTGAGCCTAAAGCTGGTAAAACCAAAATGCTTGAGTGAGATGGACACAGACCATGACCTTGGTTCATGTTCATTGAGTTGGGTGAGAGATAAATGAGGAAAAACCTTTGTTAGATGACCAACTGAAATGGATGATCAACTGAAATGTTCAATCCATCAAGGCATTATCATAAGCTTAGAGTTTGTAGGAAAAAGTCGCTAACAGTCACCTAATTTTACACAGGGGGAAATCAATGCCCAGAGAGGTTAAGAGATGTGCCCAAGAGCACACAAATGATAAATTTATGAAGTGTGACCTCATCAGCCACTAAAGGTTTTAATTACCAACTTTATTCAGATGATCTATATATGGAGACAAAAGTGAATTAATATTGATCTTAAAGAGCTTAAAATCTAGCTGTATATGAGACAATACAAACATATATACTGAAAAATAACCATGGAACATTTATAAAGGGAGATTAAAAAGGGAAAGGCTATGGGAAAATAGACAATGAGGTACTTTTAATGGTCTTGTGAGTAGGTATAGCCATTATGGAAAGAATTGGGATTTATACACAAAATGTTACTAAAAAGCACATACCCTTTGACATAGCTATAATGCTGCTAGGCCTATATTCCAAAGATGTCAAAGTAAAAGGTCCTGTATGTACAAAAATATCAATAGCAGATCTTTTGTGGTGATAAAAAAGTGGAAATTAAAGAGATGCCTGTCAACTGGAGAATGAATGAATTGTTGTATCAAAGATGTGGCATATGAATGGAATATTATGTGTTATGTAAGGAATTAGGGAAAATATAATGATTTTAAGACACAGGAAAAGGCCTTCATGAGCTGATTCAGAGAAAAGTGATTAGAAAATGGAGAAATTATACTGTATCATCAATATTATAAAACAATTGTGAAGACTCATGTAAGCTGAGCAGAAATCAGGGAGCAATTCATATAATAACAATAACACTTTAAAAGCAAACAATCTTGAAACTGTAAGAACTCTGATGACCACAATGACCATTTATGATACCAAAGGTCTGATCACAGAAGCATGATACTGTACCTCCTAACAGAGAAATTATGGATTCAGAGTACAGAATAAGACTTTATTTTTAAACATGGTCAATGAGGGAATTTGTTTTGCTTGATTGTGCATATTTTTATAAGAAAAAAAATTGTTTTTCTTTTCTGTTTTGTTTGTTTTTCTTTTTTTCCTCCAACAGAATATGAGATGGGAGGGAGGAAAAATAGATTTATATTAATTTAAAAAAAGGAAAAATTCCACAAGAGTTTGGGTTGGGTTTTTTTTTTCATCCTCAAAGTAATAGGAACTGAAATTTTTGAGCAGAGAAATCACATAGATCTGAATTTTCAGAATATTACTCTGGGAATATAGGGAAAGACAGATTGGGAGGAAGGGAGAGATTTGAGGCAGGGCCACCATTTAGAAAGCTAGGGTAGTGGGAAGAAGGGTACAGATGGAAAAAAAAAAACACATGGTAATTTTGAAACAACAAGCCTTGACAATTAGTTCAATGGAGGGAGTACCTGAAGAGTGTCGTTTCAGTTGAGTTGGGGTTTTAAACCAGATTGCAAAGGTTTGAAACCTCAAGGAGCAGAAAGAAATAATCAGAGTTTTGAGGTAAATGAAATTTGGGTAATTAAAAAAATTAATTTAATAAATTGATAAGTAATTTATTAACTAGGCTAGTTGGCCAATCAATAAATTGATGGTCAGTGTTTTCTCTCAGTAACCAAAGATTACAAGGGAGACCCTGAGATGTTTTAAATCCCTTTTGAAAGGGAAGTTCCCTGAAAAGTGAAGATCAACCCTGGTTGTTACACATTTAATAAGGGTTAAGTCTTCAAATCCTGCTGCTGAGAACTTGGCTTGATCATGATACTTCATAGCCTCAAGACATCTGGGCAGAAGAAGCCATCTCCATCTGGATCTCTCTCGTTAGTTTTCTCCTTCATGATATGTATTGTCCTAAACCAAAGGGAATTGAATAATAGATAATAAATTGAAGGGAACCAAGCATGGGGGGGGGGGGAAGCACCCCGGGGGGGAACTGTGTGTTTCTTCCTCCAGGCAAAGGCTCATTCAACATGGATTCCTTCTATGCTTTACAAAGAAATTGAGGTTGCATAGCAAGTAAGAGCACTGGCTCCAGAGTTGGGATGACCTGGGGATCGATTCTGGGCTCAGATACTTAGCACCACATCCAGAAATAACTGGCCGTGTAACCTTGAGCAAGTTACTCAACCCCGATTGCTTTAAAAAAAAAAAAAAGAAATTGAATCTCCCACTTGGGTGGGGTTCATACAGTCAGTATAATAAACTAGCATGTTTATTAGGCTAGGAACAAATCTCATCATTCAGCCATGCCCTTAAGAGATTGGTTGACTTTTTTAGAGTTGGGTTTTAATGGAAATAAAAGTAAAAGGGTGGATCACAAATTAATAATTAATTATTAATATAATAACAAAATATTAATTTCTCTCAGTATTAACTTCCCCAAGTCCTTATAATATTGTGTTGTTCCCTGTTGAGTTTTCACAAAACCAATTTTGAAAAAGTTGCTTTTAAAAATTGTTTTCCCCAATCAGTCAACAAGCTTTTATTACTTGTGCTAGGCAAAGGGAACACATATACAAGCAAAAAGAAAGAGTTCCTGCCCTCAAGAAGTTCATTATCTTAGCAGGAAGACAACTGAAGCTGCTAAGGTGAAGGTGGGAAGGAGAAGATTGTTTTGTTTGTCCTTAATCTTGTAGAGGACCAATGGCATCTACTCTAAGAGAAGCATAATAGAGAAGCCCAGAGGAATACAGCCTGATGGAAAATGAAGAGATGGCTAACTGAGCATCTTCCATAGATGGAGGTTCTAAAAAAAAAAAAAAAAGCACTCCACCAACCCCCTCCACAAAGTATCCCAAAGAGTACTTTGGAATGGTGAGCTCTAGTGCTGAAGTGATCTTACACAATGAAGAATTTTCTGGGGCATGTTCAACTCCAGAGGAGTGCAATCTGGTGGGAAAGAGATAACTAATTCCTTGGTGATGGATACCAATCCTCAAAAACAAAATTTAAATGTGTTCCAGAACTGGAGAGGGAGGTGGTAGGGAGAAGAGAAATGGGGAAAAAAAAGAAAAACTTTGGGTCTAGAATCAAAAGACCTGAATTAAAATCTTTACTCTGACCTTTATGGCTTCTATGTCCTTGGGCAAATCATAAGCTTCCTGTATCTTACTTTCCTCAACTGTAAAAATGAAAGGGTTGAGCTGTCTGACCTCTCAGGGCCCTTCCAACTCAAGATCTGTGATCCCATAAAACATCTTTTGGGGGGGAGGGAATTTAGTAGCTCAAAATCCAAATGCAAACTCATTTTCCATATAGACAGAGCTATAGAAACATCAAAGAAATGTTTCTTTCTAGGAGCAAAATTTTTCTATATTTCTATAATTCTCATAGAAATGTAAGCATTTGCATATCAAAGAGACCATTTTAAATTATGGGCATATGAATTTGGCAGCCACTTTCTGGATGAATTCAAAGTATAGGCCATTGATAATTGCATCACTAATACAATATGGTCCAGTGAGAAGAGCATTGGGCCAGGGTTAAATTCCCCATTCACCTACTTCATACTTGCATGATCTAAGGCAAATTATTTAACATATTGGTGTCTTTATTTCCTCATCTGAAAAATGAGGCAATTGTGCTAACACTAAGGTCTTTTTCTAGGCTCTAAATTGAATATCCTATGCTTACAACAAACAGAAACTTAGCTCTAGCAAGTGGAACTTTTAAAATAAAAATAGTATTTTTTTAAGTTCAAATTTCCTTCACCTAAGAAATAAAGCAATGTCTTAAGAAGTTCCCTAACATCTCATGGTTTATCTTATTTTCATTAAAATGTATATTTTTCATAAAGGCATTAAACATTTTTCTAGTTGGGTTTTTCTAGAGGTTAAGAAAATTTGATGTTAAAATATTTATAAAGTGCAAAGAAATTCGAGGAGAAGGAAGTTCCAAGTTCAAAGTAATCTATCAAGGTTGTGTCTGGCATCTGTTGAAATCAGTTTTCCTACATTCCTTTGTGGTTTAAAAACAAGATTTATAGTAAGATTGAAACAAAATACAAGAGATTTAGTTATTCTAATTTTGTAAATTTCCAAAACAAAATAAAAACCAAAGGGAAAAAAAAAAGGATTGCCTATTTTTACGTATTTGGGGGGTGGGGTATGAGAGAGACTAGGGACCCAAGAGCCTTGGGACTCAGTACTTTCTAGTCTTCTCACTGACTCAAACTAGCCACTTAATCTGTCCATGCCTCGAGTGCCCTATTCCTAACATGAGCACACTCATTCTCATGAATCAGTAGAGAGTTATGAGAATTTCTCTTTGTAAGCTTTTTGCCAGGGGCAGATAGGTGCCACAAGGAGAGAGTGCTAGGCCTGGAATAAGGAAGAGTGTTCAAGTGTTCAAATCTGACCTCAGACACTCTATACCTGTGTGACCTGGGCAAGTCACTTAACCTGTTTGCCTCAGTTTCCTGAGCTGAGTTGGTGGGGTTTTTTGTTTTGTTTTGTTTTTTACTCCAAGGGTGGCCTTCTTCGCACTATATCATGGTACCTCTCACATAACGCTGTTTACTCCTTAGATCATGTGGTTGTTTTTGAAGGTCTCTCTTAATGACCACAATTTACTTTATAGTGACCAAAAAGCCACAAAAAATGGGGTCATGAAAGCACATTCATTTGCATTTCCCTTCATGGAGATGCCTGGTCAGAGATAAGTTCCAAAAATTATTTTTTCCAAGTTGGAACAAACTAATAATGAGCACTCAGCAAATGTTTGCTGATGGAGATGACCATAATGTGTAAATCTGTCACTAGGACTTAGATCTTCAAACTAGAAAACTTATTTTGACTGCATATCCTTTTAAAAAAATAAAAGACCTAATAATTCTTTAGAAGACAAAAAAAAAACCTTCTGGTTTCAATATTCAAGAAATATTTTAATTTCGAAGTCTGAGCTAATTTGAAATCTACTGCAATGGGACACTGTCCCAGCTGAAATGTGCCTGAGACACTCCATAGATCAGGACTGCCACTCTTCTGACACAACCCTTTGACAATTGGGCTGATAATTAAGCACTTTTGATTTGGTAGAGAGCACACACATCAATGTCGTCTTGGAGTCCCACATAAGGAGGTAGTCTCTTCTCCACTGGAGAGATTTAGGTTTGCAGTTAACACAAAGCAAGAAAATCATTTTGGAATGTTTTGCTTGAGGGGTTATAATTTATACCTTAGAGAGAGAAATCAGTCGGTCTGAAAAGCAAATGAAGCATAAAAAATACTGAGAAATACGGTTACCTTAAAAAAATATTTTTGTAGTAGTAACAAATGATCATAGCTACTCTTTGGGAATGTAGTTTACAAGGTATTTTTAAGGAAATGGAGAAAAGAGAGAAAATGAGAACAGTACATAATAAACTACACTTAGCATTTACTTGTATAATGCTTTTGTTTAAGCATTTTTTTTCAGTTGTGTCAAACCTTTCTTTACTCCATTTGGGGTTTTGTAGGCAAGAATACTGGAGTAGTTTGTCATTGTCCTTTTCTGGCTCATTTTATGGAGGAAAAAACTGAGACAAATGGGTTAAGTTACTTCCCCAGGGTCACACAGCTAGTAAGTGTCTAAAGCTGGATTGGAACTCAGGTCTTCCTGACTCCAGGCCAGGCACTCTATCCACAGTACCACTTAGCTGCCCTTGTATAAAGCTATATATTGTTCAAATATTTACATTTTTTATTTTCTTACTTATGATACTCCTGTGAAGTAGATGGGCAGCTATTATTTCCCTCATTTTAGAGATTTTTACACCACAAAAAAAGTTTAGAGAATCAGAAATTTTAAAATGGAAGGAATCTTGGAGGCCATTTACTCTAAACCTATCATTTTATAGGAAGAAGTTGTTCTTGCTGCTATTCAGTCGCTTCAGTCATGTCAACTCTTTGCAACCCCATTTGGGGTTTTCTTAGCAAAGAAACTGGAATGGTTTGCCATTTCCTTCTCTAGCTCACTTTATAGATAAGAAAACTGAGGAAAACAGGATTAAGTGATTTGACCAAGGTCACACAGCTACTAAGTGCCTGAGGCCTGATTTGAATATAGGTCTTCCTGATTTCAGGTCCGGAACTCTATTCACAGTGCCACCTATCTGCCCATTGGTAAGAAACAGAGACATAGACATTACATCAGGTTCACACGGTAAGTATATGAGACAGAATTTTACTTCCATGTTTTCTTACATTTCCAGTGATTAGTCCACTACATCGTTCTGCCTCTCAAACTGTTTGAGACTTACCCAAAGCTAATGGCAGAACCAGCACCAGTACCCAGGTCTCTGAAATAGCTGGGTAGTGTAGTGAATAAGGACCAGTCCTAGAACCTGGAAGACCTGAGTTCAAATCTGGCCTGAGATACTTACTACCAATGTGACCAAAGGCAATTCATTTGTCCTGGAATGAAGATGACAGACCTCTGAAGGGCTGTTGTGAGGATCAAATGAGATCACACTTGTAAAGTCTTTAGCACAATGCTGGGCACACAGTAGGCACTTAATCCATGCTTGCTTCCTTCTTTCCTTCCTAGTGCAGGGCCTTTGAGGAGGCAGGGTAGAACAATGGAAAGAAGATTGCAAACTCAGGCAAGTCTCTCTTAACCTCCTCTTCCTAATGTTTAAAATGGGCCAGATGGCCTCAAATATCCTTTCCAACTCTCAATCAATGATTCTGTGATCCTTCTACTATGTAGCATTATCTCTCCCTAAGGTTATAAGAATGTGAATGCTGGGGCGGCCAGGTAGCACAGCAAGTAAGAGCACCGGCCCCAGTGTCAAGATGACCTGGGGATCAAATCCAGGCTCAGACACTTAGCACCCACCCAGAAACACCTGGCCATGTAACCTTGAGCAAGTTACTTAACCCCAATTGCTTAGGGGTGGCCAGGTGGCTCAGTGAGTAAGAGCACCTGCCCCAGAGTCTGGATAACCTGGGGATCGAATCCAGGCTCAGATACTTAGCACCACACACAGAAATAACTGGCCGTGTAACCTTAAGCAAGTTACTTAACCCCAATTGCTTAAAAAAAGAATGTGAATGCTTCTTATAATGGAACACCAGAAACTCATCTCCCCACTTTCTGATTGAAATGATCTAAGGAGAAAGCAACAACCACCTGGTGCCCTTTCTCCTCTCCTGCTGCAATTTTGCTCCCATACAGGAAATGATCCAAAGTAATAGCACTGATTTAGTCCCTTCTAGCCCTCATTCTATGATCCCATGCCCCATAGAGAATGCTGGAAATTGCTATCAAAGTTCTAATCCTCTCCGTTTATAGCTGAAGAAACTGAGGCCCATAGAGGTGAAGTGACTTGTCCAAAATCATACAATACAGGTAAGGAATGACAAAAATGGCAGACACTGACTCTAAATCCAGCATTCCTTCCATTGCATGGCTCTGTCTTTTCTACGTGGGATCCTATGACCCATTTAAAGTTGTATCATGCAGAAGAGGTATTTAGCTTGTTTTGATTGACCCCAAAAAGAAGAATAAGCAGCACTGGACAGAAGTTGAAGAAAAGCAGATTCTGAACATGAGGAAAAACTTTTCTAGCAATTGAGCTGTACAAAAGTGGAATGAGCTACTTCAGGAAGTAAAAAGTTCCCAGCCCCTGGAGGTCTTCAGTCACAGGTTGGATGACTAGTTGTGCATATCATAGAGAGAATTCTTACTTAGGTATAGATTGGACTCTGGGGTACCCTTCCCCAACTCTGAACTGCTGGTTAGTTTTAAGAACAGTTCCCACCCCCTTTTAAATATTTGTTCGTGACAAAAATAATTGGGGAGGGAGGAAAAGGAATATATAATGAAGGCTGAATAAAAATAAATATCTTTTTTTAAAAGAGAGAAAGATCATGAATATTCATCGCTGATTAGTTTGTTATTAGTATTGCTACAGCTACCAACAGTGACTGAGATGGTGCTACTAAGAAAGGTGAGCCACGTTGGTTAGTGTGCCATCTACAGATCAACTGAAATGAACTCATCTCTTTCAATATTAAATCCTGAATCATGACTCAGATTCCCCTATTTCACTTTTGCTATCCTATTATAAGGATGGTGAGCCTTATAATTTTGACTTTTCTAGTGCTGTTTGTTTTAGCACTAAAAGAAGAGTATTTAGGAAAAGAGAATTTGATTACTAACACCCTGCTTTAATAATTGTAATTTCCAGTTCTTGATAAATGTGCTAGTCACTTTCTTAATTCACCTACTTTCTTTTGCTCCAAGGTGCCATGGAGTAGTGAATAGAATTCTGGATTTGGAATTAAAGAAGATCTAGATTTAAATCCTTGGTACCTTGGACAGGTACCAGGCATGTGTAGATGTCTCAGGAAACTTTCAAGCCTTACAGCTATTTTGTCACTAGGAATTGCCTACTATGAGAAAAATCCAGTTCCTCCACATATTCTTGCAAGTGAAAAAAAAAAAAAAAGAATGGAATATTTAGAAGAAATCTTGACCTCTTGAGTATCTCATCTTCTTGCACAAGATTCATAGAAAATGGAGACCACAGTTGTTCAACTTGCTTTCTTTAAGAAATTGGCATGGTATTATAAATGGATTCTGCTTCTCAAATTTGTGGTGGGGTAGACATGAGATTGGATTTGAAGCTTCTGACCTTTCTGTGGTCCACAAAGTAAATCCTTGATTCCAAGGATACTGGACTTCCAAGGTCCTTTCTCTTCAGGTATATGCTGGAAAATACTTAACAACAACAATTATAATAGTTAAATACCCAGTATTAATACACCTGGATCTCCACAGCAATAACTATGATAATAATAGCTAAAATTTACATGGTACTTTCTATATATTTTTGCAACTTTTTTATATTTATAAATATTATCTCATATAATCTTCACAACAACCTTGGAAGGTAGATGTTACTATTACCCTTATTTTACAAATGAGAAAAGTGACTTACTCAGAGTTGCTGGTGCCTGAGGACAGATTTGAACTCAAATCTTCCTGACTCCAGGCTGGTGTCCTATCCTGGACACTCAGTTGCCCCTTTAAAAGAAATGCAGGTAGAACCCATTTTTAATGTCTAACAACCAGTTCTATAAACATGTTTTTAAGTTTAATCTGCCTTCTTAATATTTTCTCCATCATTTCCTTGTCTAGACAATCAACAAGACAATAAATCAAACCGTGAAATCTTGCTGATTTCTGAGGTTAGATGCTCTCAAAAGCTAAGTAAATGTTTGACAATAAGTCATTCTGGAAGTTGGCATGAGTTGGTTCCAATTGCTTCCAATCCTTCCATAATCCTGACTCTGAATGACCACTTTTCAGTTAAGTTGTAGAGGAGAGTCATCTTCAGATGTGAATTGAAATAGATGACCAATTTTGGAATTTTGTAACTAGAGTCTGCCAAGTACCAGACACTGGGTATCACATTAATCAGTCACTCCCTGACTCCAAAATTTGAGTAAACGATTATGAGAACTTGCTTTCAATTTCAATGAATGGGTACTCCATCCTGCTTTGTATGAAAGGATGTTCTTTGGATCTTAAAGATCCCAAAACTTGAGTTTTAATTATGTAGAATCTGTGCCTGCTTCAGTTTCCTTATCTGTAAAATGGGAATAATAATAGCACCCAAGGTGGTTGTGATTACCAAATGAGATAGTATTTGTAAAGTGCTTTGCTAACCTTAAAATGTTATAAAATGAGCTATCATTATTGTTGTTATTATTAGTTATTCAAAAACCTAGATGAAATAAGATTTCCTTTGATAGAAATCAGGGATTAAACATATATCCCCAGACCAATGGAAACATTGGCTCTGGGCAGACTTTTCCTTGCTTGATTTGAAAATCACAGCTGTCTCAATGGGAGTAGTTCAAGAGGAAGAAGTAATTCCATTCTCCTGGCTTTTTCAGCATGTTCAGCCCAACACTAAGTGTATGTGGTCATATACTAAGCAAGGATGACAGTGAAGAACCAAGTACAATTACTGAGAAAGAACTGGGTACTCTTAAAGTAAGAATTGAAAAACTCAGCATCAGCCCTCTTTTCAAGACAAATTGAGACTTCTAAAAAATCTCAAATGATTAATGTTTAGAATGATTAGATGTTTAGAATAAATTAAATTATTAAAGTAAATTTAAAAATAGTGTTTAGAATGATTATAATTCATGGATTGTAGAAATGTTCTAAATTATCTAAGGTCCAAGAGCAGAGAAAGACAAGTCCTGTGGCCTCTACCAAGTTTTAACTTAGGGACATAAAAATCCAAATTTGGGGATTGCATGAACCCAAGATCAAGGTCACTGCCACTATCCAAGTCATCATCTGCTTTCAAGCTCTGATTGTGAGTCTGGGAGGCAGAAATTCTAACTACAAACATATGACTAAGATTCAGAAACACTAAAATTATAAGGTTATAGAAATCTTAAGGACACACATATAAACATCCAACATAAATACATTTTTTCCTGACTAGTCCAGAGCAGTATCTACCTCACAACATTGTCTTCAGAAGAAGTTCCAAAATCTTTCTTAGAGATCATTCTGGTGTGCCCCATGTCTTCTCCATTTCAACATCAATAATAATTTCCCTCAATCCAACTTCCCATTTTCTATTGCCCTATATGTCCCCTTCTTTTTCTGGTTAAGCTCCTTGAGAGATCAGTCTATATTAGATGCCTCCATGTTTTTTTCTCTTTTCACTCATTTTTAAACCCTCCTCATTCTAACCTCCAATCTCATCATTCAGCTGAAATTATCCCCTTCAGAGTTACCCGCAAGCTCTTACTTGCCAAATCTAATGACCTTTTCTCAGTTCTCTACCTTCCTGGTCACTCTGAAGTCTGTCATACTGTTAATCACCCTCTCCTCCTGGATGTTCTCTCTCCTGGTTCTCTATCAGTCTAACTACTCCTTCCCCATCTTCTTTGCTGGAACTTCATCCAATTCATACCCACTGTCCACATACACAGTGGACACTATTAACAAAACCCTTAATAAAAGGGGTTGGTCTGTGAAGTTTGGATTGAGTCAAAGGGCTGCACTTGAGGACCTAGAGAGCCACTTGTGGCCTCAAGGCTGTGGGTTCCCCACCCCTAGATAGTGTTGGACTCAACACCCAAGTCTGCAAGACTTGAGTTCAAATCCTACTACTGATCTTAGAAGTATGATCTTGAGCAAGTCATTTAACCACTGCCAGATCAGTTTCCTCATCTATACAACAGTGCTAATAACACCTGCCTCCTAAAGCTGTTGTGAGGATAAAATGAGCTTTTTGTAAAGTGTTTTGCCACCTTTGAACCATTATATAAATCCTAGCTTTTATTATTACCAAGTCTTATGTTTTTACACCTCCATAACATCCCTCTACTCACCTTGCCACCATCCTACAGCAAATCCTTGTCACCTCTTTGCTTGTCTCTTGAAATAGCCTTCTAGTTAATCACCTTGATTTATCTCACCTGAATCCCATCCATCCTCCTGGCAAAGTGATTTGCCTGACCTGAATCCCAACCAGCCTCCACCCAGCTGGCAAAGTGATTTTTCCTGAAGTTCAGGAAAAGTTCTCCCTCTTCACCTTCCCCTCCTGCATTCAGTGGTTCTCCTGATGTCTCTGTGATCAAATTTTAAAAATTTAAAATAATAATAATGAAGAAAAGAAAAAAGGAAAAAAAGAAAAATTATCTGTTTGGCATTTAAGGCCCTTCACAACATGTCCCCTTCAGACCTTTCTAGTCTTCTTTCACTTTCCTTCACAAAATCAGCTAATCCAGCCTACTTTCGGAATCTTTTTACTACACTCCATTCCCCAAGTCCAGCTATTTGCACTGACACTCCCTCTTTTTCCACCCCTTACTGGGAAGGCTTTTCTTCCTCACCTAGGACTCCTGTCCTCCCTGGAATCTTCCCAGACCCAACTGAATTCCTGCCTTCTGCAAAAGGCCTTTGCTAGTTCCCCCAGTCCCTCCCATCTAAGATAACTTCCCATTTACACTATACATCTGCCTATCTATCCATCCATCTATCTATGTATCCATGTATCTGTGTATATATATATATATGTATGTATACATATATGTATGTGTATGTATGTATATGTGTATATATGGAGATAGAGATAGAGACAGAAACATATCTTGGATGTACACAGTTGTTTCTCCCATTAAAATGTGAGTTCCTTTGATTTTGCCTTTCTTTGTTGATCTGCAGTACTTAGCACACTTGAGGGAACATAGTAAGCTCATAATATGTACCTATTGACCAACCAACTGATAATAACTGTTGAATGGAAATTTTCCCATTTATCCCACATGCTGAAGTTTGTCTGTTTCCTCCTTTTCAGCAGATAAACCAATCAGATCATTTGCATATCTAACTAATAGTACTTAGCCTTCTCTTCTCTGTGTTATAAGTCCCATATTCTTTTAACTTTTCTTGGTAAGTTTTATTTTTCAACCGAGAAAATATTTTTTGTGCCTCTCCTCTGACCCCCAACCTCCACCCCTTCCAGGCTCCTCTCTAGTAGTAACAAAGATTGTATTTGAAGAGTAGGGAAAATCATATACAATGGAGACTTCAGTAATGTAAGTGAAAAGAACAAAAGGAAAAAAAATAAAAATTCTCTGTAATTATAATGACCAATCTTGACTCCAGAGAAAAGATAAGGAGATATTCCTCCTTCCTATTGTTTGGAAGTGTTTAGATTCATCTGGGTTTCAGTGATCTGTGAGATGTATTCTCACTAGTTCCTATCCGTTTGTTTCTCCTCAGGGGACTTTTCTGATATGCTTCCCTTTTTTAACTAACCCTCTTCTTTATGTTACTACCCTCAGTACTAATGCTTGGCGCTGACCCCTTCAAATAGTTGGATACATTAATCATCTTTCCCCCTATGGTTATCATTTGGCTAAATGCAACGTATTGGGTTATTTTAATCTTTCATTGGAAATCAATCCCTCCAGTCCCAAGTCATACTTAATTTCAAGGCAGAGTCAAATTGAAGAGAAAAGACTTGAGCAGCCCATAAGACAGCAGTGGGAGGGAGGGGAAGAAGTAAAGATTGTTTAAGAATATCATTTCAGACCCATCAGAGTTGACTTTATAAGGAAAAATATTAATCAAAAAGTTGTATATATGGGGAATGCTTGAAGGAAAGAATGTTTATAGAGTGGGGGAGGGGGACTCAACTTGGTATTTTGAGAGTAAAGAATCATTCCTGAATTGGAAACCTTTAACCCTTTCCAGGTGGGCAACACCTGGAAAATGTATGCTTTCGGGTCAGGGAGTGGGCTGGGTGCAGGCACTTGTCCAGAATTTGTGGGAGAGCTTCCAACGGCTGGGAGGTGAATGAGGTCAAGTCCCCTGTTACAAAGAGTCCCAAGAGGTAGAGACAAGTCAAACTCAGGTGCACATAAGGATTGGGGGTGGGAGCAGAGAAAGGCCAATTGGAGAAGCAGGTTGGAGCCATACTTGGATCTGGGGCTAAAGAAGGAACAGAGTTGCTTAATGTACATGTCAGGGATTAGGGAGTAAGGGAAAGGAAGAGAAAGGGAACCTACAGCTGGGATATGGCTTATGTCACTTGTAGAGGCCAGGAGAGGGAAAAGAAGGGATCCACAGTCATAAGTGAATATATTATAAAAGGCTTCAAGATCTCAGCACAGATTTTTAGACTACCTGACCTTGCTGTCTATAGCATACTGACACTGAATGTGGCAGATTGATGAGCAAAAAATGAAAGAAAGGAAAAAGAGGATGGGGGTATTTCTTCCTTGCTATATGTGTCTAATTAAGAGGGCCTAGACAAGGAATAAATTTATTATGAGGAGAAATTCCAAGATGTTAGAAATGGAAAAGGTAAAAGCTAGTAGGCAGGGAACCAGAGGAATAATGCTGTGTAAATATGAAGACCAGTAGTCAATATTAGATACTCAGGGGAAGAAAATAACCTTGGACTAGGAAATACACATGTGTGTTTATCCTATATATTATCATTGTTGAATCATTCAGTCATATCCAACTCTCCATGACCCATTTGGATTTTTCCTGGAAAAGATTCTGGAGTGGTTTGCCATTTCCTTCTCTAGCTCATTTTACAGATGAAAAACTGAGGGAAATAGGGTTAAGTGATTTACCCAGTGTCACACAGCTAGTGAGTATCTAAGGCTAAATTTAAACTCAGGTCTTCCTCACCCCCAGGGCTAAATTTATCCTATATATAATTACTTTCCAAAATATTTTTTTCTTTTTAATATAATTTCACAAATATATAATATATATTTCATTTCATTTCCATATTTTGTATAATGAGAGATAGCATAGTATAATAAAGAGAGGTCTAGCTGCAGAGCCAAGAAGATGTGGGTTAAAGTCCTGCCTAGGATACATACTGGCTCTATGATACTGGGCAAGTCATTTAACCTCAGAGTACTAGAAACCAGTGGTATCAAATTCAAATAGAAATGGGGGGCCACTGAACCATAAATAAAGATGCCACTAGTGACATGTTTACTTAGAAAACCACATATTAACATTATCTATGTTCTGATGTATTTTTATTTATTTTGTTAAATATTTCCCAATTACATTTTAATTCAGTTCAGGCCTCACCGAGTCCACTTGATACCTCTTCTCTAGGCTCCTGAAACTGAAAGTTTCTGAAAAGGTGCAAACCTGCAGTAGTAATTTTCTCATCTGGGAGTTTCCTATACCTACAAAATCACAGGTCAAGTCCTTATTCCTATAAAATATTCAAATCTATAAAATAAAATGTTTATGCAAATATTTAAAATAAAATCAATCAAAAGACATTTATTGACCATTTATTACGTGCAAAGTACTTGTGCCAGGGATGCAAAGAAAAGGCAAAAAATATGGTACCTGTCCTCAAGAGTCTCACAGTCCAATGAGGAAGCGAACATACAAATAACAATGTACATACAAGATAAAACAGGGCAAACAGGCAGTCATCTCATTGGGAAGGCACTAGTCACTGTGGTTGGGGGAGACTATGACAGGTCTCTTGCAGAAAATGGAATTTGAACTCAGTCTTGAAGGAATCCAGGTAAGTAGGGGCAAAGGTGAGGAGGGACAGCAATCTAGAAATGGGGGGACAGCAAGTGAGAAGAAACAGGGTCAGAGACTGGAGGTGAGTCAGTCAACTAGCTTTTATTAAACATTTACTACATGCCAAGCATTGTGCTAAGTGCTGGAGGAGAAAAAGAAAGGCAGAAAGACATCCCTCACCCCCAAGGAGCTCACAGCTTTATTGAAGAGACAACATTCAAACATGTCCAAATAATACATGTGCAGAATAAAATGGGAGTAGTCTTGGAGGGAAGACACTAAGATTAAGGAGGATTAGGAAAGACTTTCATCAGAAAAGCAATCAATAAATAAACATTTAACAATCACCTACTATGTGCCAGGCACTTAAGGGATACAGAAGAGGCAAAAGACAGCCCCTACCCTCAAGCAGCTTACTATCTAATGGGAACAACAACATCCAGACAAATATATACAAAACGAGTCAAATAGGATTGGACTTAAACTGAGATCTGATGGAAGACAAAGATAGCAGCAGGTCGAGATGAGAGGAGAGAGAACATTCCAGTCATGGGGTCAGCCAGTCAAAATGCCAGGAGTCTGGTAATGGAGGATCACATATGGGAATAGCAAGGAATCCAGTGTGATATTCCAAGATAGTGTGTGAAGGAAGGTAAGGTATAAGACCAAAAGATGATTGGTGCCAAAGTTATGAAGAGGTTCTAAGAGCCAAATGGAGAATTTCACATATGGTCCTGAAAAGAATAAGGAGCCCTTGGAATTGAATGAATGGAAGAGGAGAATGACATGACTAGAGGCACTTTAGAAAGATCAATTTGATGATTAAATGGAGGATTGACTGGAGTGGGGAGAGACTTGAAGCAAGATGACACACCATATGACATTACAATTCACTGATGATTTAATTAAGGTTTTTTAGTCCATCAAGACCAGGGCCACAGTTGGACCATGTACTTGGAGGGAGTGAAGTGGGATATGAAGACTTTGTTCTAACCAAAAGATACTCAGGGGATTAGGTCACAGTGGAAATCAGAAAGCCCTCTGGACGGCTTCTCCTGTGGCTATATTTGCATGCTTAGAACTCTGCGGTCTATGGTCAGATCTTAGGGGGAAAAAAACAATAAACCTGGCACCATATTTTAATAGATCTGCAGATTTGCAGCACCTCTGCCTGTAGTGAAAACCAGACAGAAATGTTTATTTATATATGCCCAGTACCAGAGACAAAAGCACTATATGCCCTTTGGCTTGGAAAGCCTTCTCCTAATTCCACCACACTTGCTAGTTCCTATCACCCCAAAATTACCTTGTATTTTTTGTATATATCTTGCATATATTTATAAATGTATATGTTGTCTCCCCTGATAGAATATAAGTTCCTTGAGGTCAAGGACCAACTCATTTGTGTCTTTGTTCCTCTACCATCTAGCACAGTGTCTGGCATAGAGTAGATGTTTAAAGAATGTTTGATGATTGACTGGTTGTATCTCCAATTTCCACCTAAAGTTCAGATGTCAGAAATTAATGAATTGTAGAGAACATTTGAGAAGGAAGTGATAAAATGGAAGATAACTCCTTGTATTGACATCTTATTTAATTCAAAACACCTTAATTAAATGCCTAAGACATGGAATGCACCGTACTTTATTGCTAATTATTGCTAGTTGTTATTAATCAGTAAGTGCCACAGTTAGGAGCCTATGGTTAGCTTACACTAAAGTTGAAACTAGTGTAAGATTATAGGTAGGTAGGGCACTGTGAGGTAGGGCACTGAAGTCCTAGGGGTGGGGAAGGAGGCACATTACATTTTATATGAGGATCCATTATTGGTCATAGTCCTTTTCCCCATGATCGATTGATTAAATAGTGTGCAATGTGCATTCATATCGTGAAGCTACCCTCAGCTAGCAGAAGAGCCTTTCTGATGTTTGGTTTTTAGCCCACACCTTGGGAAACAACATGGAACCATGGAAATAGCAGTGGATTGGGAATGAAAGAGTTTGGGTTCAAATCCTGGTTCTGCTCCTTGTACACACTTAACTTTATTTGAATTCATTCTGGACAAAAGATTCTAAGTGAAACTTTTTCTTCAATTTACTATGAGACTGGGAGAAGATACATAGAGCTATAAAGTAAAACCATCTTAATTATCAAGGGCATAAATCTGGAATATGATTCTAAATAAATATATCTAGTAATCACTTGCCATGAGGGCCCTTCTGGCAGAACAGTAAGATTTAGGGCATGCTATTTATAAAGTAGATTGGAGAATCTTAAGATTGGAGCAAGCAAGCAAACTAAAAAATACTTCCCCAAATGAACAAGTCTATACAGTGATGGTGAAGAAAGCATTTCATCTGTCTTCCTGAAAACCATTAGCCTGGCACATGAGTGTAATTTAAAAAGGCAAAGTCTCGAGCTGTGTATAGCAGGCGGAATGTGAAATGTGATGACTTAATGTTCTTGTATAAACTGAAGAGTGAAATGAACAGAACCACAGGGACAATTTATGCAATAATGCCATAAAGACAAACAACTTTGAAGGCTTATAAGAACTCTGATCACACAATTACTGGTCATGATTCCAAAGAACCAGTGATGAAGCATACTCGCCACCTCCTGACAAAGAAATGATGGATTGAGGGTGCAGAATGAGACCTATCTGTATTTTAAGATGGCTAATGAGGTCATTTGTTTTGCTTAAATATACATATATATGAATATATGTGGGTATACATATATATTTTTATATATGTATTTTATATGTTTATATATAATATATAAAATATCTACACATATATGTATTTATACATGTGTATATATAGTATATGTAATACATATTTATTACATGGAATTTATTTTCCTTTTCTTTTTCCCAAGGTGGTGGTAGATATAAAGAAAACAGATTTTTGTTCATTAAAATCTTAACTTTAAAAAAAAGTATGAAATGACAATATTCTCTATAGAAGGTACATGCTGACCTTTCTGAGGAGTGAACAATCACGCAACCAGTAGAGAACCACGCTTTTTAACATGACACTAAACGCTCAAGAGCCTTCAACAATGACTTTCTCATGCGCACTGAATCCCAGACTATTCAGTTCATTTTTTTTTAGGAACTATTCTTTGGCTGCACTTCAGGGCTCCAGCATGACTGATAGACATGCAGTCGTCAGTTGCAACAGAACTGCTTATTACTGGAATTCTGCCAGCTAGTGGAATGCCAACATCCGCTCTTTTCCCTTAGCTGCAACCCAACACCTTCAGCACTAGGAAATAGGCTTACTGCCCCATCACTGACACCTCTACATTACATCAAAAGGTATTGTGAGGTCTTATAGCCCTTTCTTGTAAATCAAGACTTTACTGGGTCCTGTTCCAAATGTTTTGGCATTTTAATTCTTGGGCAGTTGCATGTGAAACACCATCTCTGCTAGTTAACAGGTCTACTGACAAAACCACTGCAGTCATGAATGGGTCAGCGTGGCGTAGTGAACACAATACTAGACAGAAAAGCAGAGGACCTGGGTTCAAATCCTGACTTTGCTACTTACAAACTGTATGAACTAAGGAAAGGTGCTGCTCATCTCTTCTCAGTTTCCTTGAGTGTAAAATTAGGGGGTTAGAGTTCATTGTTTCAAAGATTTCTTCCATCTTTAAATCTATCGTCCTTTGCTAACATTTAGCTAAATTCTTCATCCTATTTCTAACAACCATTAGAGGGAAGCAAGCCAGTTTCTCCTGCCTATTCTTCATCTGTGAAAAGAAAAATTGATTTATCCATGTCCTTAGAGCCAGCTCAAACTGTCTTGGGAGAGTGAATTTCTAAATTTTCAGTGTAAGCATGTCACACCTCCCAAATCAGCAAATGCTATAAATCAGGATTTTAATTGTCATTTTGTTGACTGCCTATATATAAGAAAGTGATAGAGAAAAGGTTAGCAAAGCAGATTAAACTTAAAAGTTTATCACGTATAGATTTGGGGGGGGGGGAGTTGGTTGGTAAACATTTGCTGACAACCTTATCTGTGTAACATTTGAAAGATTGTATTGTTAATGTAGTTCTGCTTAATGTGAAGATCTTTCCCACTCATTAATAGGCCCATGTGACCTGCTTCAGTCACTTGAATCTTTGATGGGAGGAGCTTGCTGAGCAGATGGAACAGGAAGGGTGGAGCAGAGCCCAGAGGAAGTTAGAGTAGTTAGAGCTGAGGGAGAGAGTGGAAGCAGGCAGACAGGTTTGAGTGTTTGTTTGTGGAAAGGCCCTAGAAGGGGGAAGGCTTAGGGATGGCAGTACCCTCTGTATTGTTATGGTGTATAGATTTCTTTGTTGCTATAATATATTTGGCTTTATGGTGTTGGGATTTGGATTTCTGGTATTTGAATAAATGTTTTAGTGCTGTCTTCCATGTGGAGAGTCTATTATATTTGCAACTCAGAATTACACTGCATATTTATAGCCACTGTAGGCACTGTGAATATTGTGTTAGTGCTACAAAGATCACTTTAAGTTGATAATCATGTTACAACAAGTGCCACAAAGCCTCCTTTTGGGAGAAGATATAGTTCTCTATAATAGCTAGAGATGTGATAGCAACAAAAGGCAACTTGGTCCATGGGGAAGAGTATAAACTCTAGATTAAAAGGGGTTTGGTTCAAATCATACTGCTGAGGTTTACACTGTACTCTAGGTGAAGTCACCTAATCTCCTTAAGCCTCTGTTTTTTCACTTGTATAATGAGCAAATGGAACTGAGCCCCTGGGCTGCCATTAAATCTTAATCTCTGCTCCTATGATCAGAAGTCTTCAGGTAAAGCAACAGAAACACACAGTAAGCTCATCACAGGGATTTTCATTAGAGAGGAAAATTGAGAGCTACGATTTAAAAAATGAGGGAAAGAGTGATTTAGTGACATACTAAGTTAAAAGCTGAGTTTTTTTTTTCTTTCCCTCCGAAGTAATGTAGTATAACTAAGCCAAAGCCTCCTTTGAACTTCACAACCATTCTTCACATGTAAGAGGTGTGAGGTAATGCAGAGGTACAGAATTCAGACCCAACATTTTTATTCATCAATTTTTCAATGCTCCTCACTTATCCTAAGTTTCATCTAAAATAGGAGAGACCAAAAGCCAGCAGCATTATGTAAATGTGAGACCCACAGGATCTTCAAACCTATTAACTCCAATGACTTTGAAGAGTGAAGCGTCCTCCTTATGTCTTGAGCTTGCAAACCTCTCAGTCTGTTCTGTTCTAGTTCTTACATGACTCACTTAAAACCCCTTTAGGTTCTTTTTCTTGATTGCTTAGCTTTTTTTCTACTAAGTTTATTTGGTTAAAATTTTATCCCCTTGTGATATATTGGTACTTTATCTGCTGCCATATATAGAACTGAGGTTCTTCTAACTCTGTTAAACCCCAAATTAATGTTTTTAAAACAATAAATTCATCAATTTTTCTATGCTCCTCACTTATCCTAAGTTTCATCTAAAATAGGAGAGACCAAAAGCCAGCAGCATTATGTAAATGTGAGACCCACAGGATCTTCAAACCTATTAACTCCAATGACTTTGAAGAGTGAAGGGTCCTCCTTATGTCTTGAGCTTGCAAACCTCTCAGTCTGTTCTGTTCTAGTTCTTACATGACTCACTTAAAACCCCTTTAGGTTCTTTTTCTTGATTGCTTAGCTTTTTTTCTACTAAGTTTATTTGGTTAAAATTTTATCCCCTTGTGATATATTGGTACTTTATCTGCTGCCATATATAGAACTGAGATTCTTCTAACTCTGTTAAACCCTAAATTAATGTTTTTAAAACATAGATGATATAGCAGGGAGGGTATTGGACCAGGAGTCAAGAGATGAAGATACCAATGCCAACTTTATTACTATATCACTTCCTTCAGCTTGGGTAAATTATTGTACGTGGAATTTTTTTCCCAAGTCATGTTCAGCTCTACAGTTTTATCAGGCACAAAAGGAGAAACTGTAATAATACTTTCCCTTTCTCCTTGGGAGAAGACAAGAGATAAGCAAATGACAGTTTTCATTTCTGGGTCACTTTTTGGTTCAAGTGTCTTAAAGAAAAGAGCTAGAGGTAATAACCTTCAATTAAAATAATTAAATATTTGTGGTGCTCTACTTACAAAGCATCATTTTTATTCAATAAAGGACCAAACATCACTTTTTAATAAAGGCTTCTAAAATTCATTTAAGAGCTATTTTTTTCATAATAAATATGGCCCTGAGAACAAGTTCTTTAGTGACGGCACCTATAACACATTTGTTTCCAGTCTTCCTGATAGGCCTTGAATAATTACTGTAACAGAAGATTTTTCCCACTCTTTACTGCACCTGGCATTACAGCATATGAAGATGGGAAGCTTTGATCCAGGACAATAGTTATTTCTCAAAGACAGACCCAGTCCAGACACCACTGGAAAAATGGTTTCAAAATATTCATCAGAGAAATAAAACATGTGTGATTGGTTGGTCATTTACAGATGCTTTGAATAATTACCTACCTTGATAAATTGATTCCTTTCACAGATGCAGAGATTTGTAATTGACCAAACCAACTTGGGTTTAATTTTTTGGTGAGTAGGTGTAGTGGCAACCATACTGGCATACTAAGGATAGCTGCTAGCATAGGTTCTTAGATCTGCTTTACTTGGAAAGATAGATGTTTATGGGGTCAACAATATTTTTTAATTACTTTCATTAGTTTAGCATTCTGAAGTTCCCTGAACTTCAGAGAAAATACAAGCAGAGAAAGAAACACCAACATACAGGGCTCTGACTGACTGATTCAACTCTATGTTTTACATACATCCCTAGATTGAGAGAGCTTTTACATCTGAATAGTAAGGGAGCTCTGAACATACAACCACTCAAAATCTCCACCAGGGAATCACAAGATCCTTCTCATAAGCGAACCTCCAAAACAAAATGCCAATTCAGAGTATATATACACTTATCAGAGCCAGAAGGAATCACAACCTTCATGACTCAGTGCTTAATTAGAAATTAGCAAAAGGTGTGAAAGCCTTCCTGCAAGCAACCTCCCCTAAGTAAGCTTCCCTTAATGGGCTCCATGTAAGCTCTATTAATGAATGGAGAAGATCTCAAATCCCATTAACATTACCACAAGCTGATTATAGGGTTAAGCTCTTTTTTTAAAGGAATAATAATGAATAAAATAGCATTGATGCTATAGAAGGGACCCTGATTGGATGAGGGGGGAAATGGTAGATCCAAATCACTGACTACAGGAGTGACTATGGTCAAGTCCCCATGACATGTACCTTAACCATTATGGATCTGCCAAAAATATCATGGGAAGGATTTATGCAATGAATGAGATGAGATGACTTCCAGAGTCTATTTCAACTCAAAGATTCCATAGAGTCATATAGATAACACAGTGAAATCACTAGTGATCATAGCAGACATAAAATAGCAAAAAAAGATATGAAATTTATGTTAGAATTCAGTTTCATAGACAATGAATGGAAATGTGTGGTTCGAATGCACATCCCCAATTAGAATGCAAATCTCTTTGTGGGATAGGGGTCATTTCACTTTTGTCTTTTCATCCCCTGGTGTAGATATTTCATAACTTGGAAATTAATGATCTCAGATCAAGCATATATGGTGTTGTTTAGACCGTGAATTGGTGAAATTGAACCAACATCTAGTGGTAACATGCCCTAACTCTCGGGAGAATTACTGAAGATGAGGTACCCAGGTTATGACAGTTAACTGACAATCACCATGAACATCCCCCAAACCACAGTGATGTCACAAGATCAGGAGACCCAAAGACAAACAACAGTGGGGACATTGACTCCCTCCTCCTACCCTTCACCAACCTCTCCTTCAAAATCCTCCATCAATCCTAGTCTTCTAATTTTCACTGTGATATTTCCCAAATTGTCACCAAGCAAATCACTCTATAATCACAAAATACCAAACAGACTAAATTCATCTCATCAAAATAACCCTATGGAAATGCCAGCTAAATTGAATGCTCCTCTCTGTAGCAGCAAGCACCAGGGTGTCCCCAGGGTAGCTGCTCACACAGGTTCTTAGATCTGCTTTGTTAAAGGAAAGCAACTCAAAATGGGTTAACAAGCTTACTTTAATCAGTCAGACATCTATCGTTTACCTTGTTCAGGGGAAAAAGGTCAGCACCCTGAACTTCAAAGTATACAGGCAGAATTATCAAGACAGAAAAAGATCAAATAGACAGCTTTCCAAACTGTCCAACAATTACATCCATACCAAATCAGCATCTGGGTCTTTCAAAGCTGGAGGGGGGGGAGGGCCCTGGACAACGGCTTCCCAGAATATATATCAAATCACAAAACACAGAAAGTGAGCCCCCAAAAACAAAGCCTCACATCAGGGCTTATATAGCCTTCTCCTGGCTCAGAGAATGTAACAACCTTATTGACCCAGTGGCCAATCAAAAAGTATCTACTGAAAAACAAGCCGCCCTCCCCAGGCTTCAGGTGCACTTTAGCTTAGGGGCAGGGAAGATCTTCCAAATTTGCATTCCCATTACACTCTCATTTAGAAACAGTGGCAAGAACAGCAGAGGGAATTTTTCTACAAATAAACCTCAACCCCTCAGGAGCTAAGTCTTTAGACACTGCCTACTAATATTATTTCCACCACTTCTCAGATAATTTTGCTTGTCTGTAATACCCATCCCCAGATGGGACATAGTCACTTGCCCACATGCTATTTCCCATATCTTTTTTTACTTTTATTTGAATTTGGCTCACTCCTCCAATCTGCCCTCACACTAGAATATCAAAGTTTCTACCACCACACATTAATACTCTCTCAGAATATTTTTGTATACAGTTTAATCTTTTTTCAGTCATGTCTGCCTCTTCATAACCCCTTTTGGGGTTTTCTTTGCAAGTATACTGGAGTGGTCTGCCATTTCCTTCTCCAGCTCATTTTATAGATGAGGAAACTGAGGCAAACAGGGTTAAGTGACTTGCCCAGAGCCACACAGCTAGTAAGTGTCTAAAACCAAATTTGAAATCAGATCTTTTTTGTTCCAGGCAGGCACTCTATCTGTCCCACCTAGCTGCCCTGTAAGGATACTTGGAGTAGCCCTAATGAAGGGAAATACACTTTCTCTACTTACCAGTATACCTTTAGAGCTCCCATACAATGTGTATACCCAACCTAACAATCAGAAAGTGAATTTGTATGATATTTATTCAACCAGCCACTCAGAATAATGATGCTTTGGGATCTTAAACCTAACCATTCACTTAAAAACAAAATAAAAGAAATAATGATACTAGAAATACAAATATATTACAGCAAATGCATACATAATAAAATACATCACAGTATACATTTAAACTTAGATCACACTATCCTACCCGTGTTCCAATATAAATTGAGACATATTTACAGGAAATAGTCTGGGAAACACATGAAGGAGGTAAATTAACATGCTTAGAGTAATCCAAAACTTTGGACTGTAGGCTTGAGTGTTATTGGTCAGGAACCATACAAAAGGGCTTTCGTGCTCACTGGCTGACTGTGGATCCCCACCACGCTTTCCCTGGAGAAATCCTCTTCTCAACTTGAACACAGCCTTTATAAATTCTTTCGGTAACCATCATACTTAATTAAAAAGGCATTTAGAAAAGATTAGTTCTTAATGTGAACAGCAGTTGTCTTTAAGCTAAAAATCTGCAAACATCATTCACACTACTTATCTCAGAGCTATTCAGACCAGACTAGTCGTTGATTCTCTCACCTAGATGCCCTTCTGTTCGTTCATAAAGGAGGTTACAGCAATACTGTTCAGGTTGAGTCTAGTCTAGCTCACCAAGATAACAGAAGCACTGCAAAACCTCCTCTGCTTTTCATCCTTATGCCAAAGGTGGCAGCAGAGAGCAATAATCCCGTATGAAAAGCTTCACCTTTCTCCAACTCTAGGTGGCGCAGAAGGGCAATTCCCTTTCCAATCATTTGCTCAGTTAGGGAGTCATTATTTCTCTTAACTGCCATCATTCCGACAAAATACATTTTCTATTTTTCCTTCTTGTAGCTTCAGTTCTGTTCCTTCTTTATAGAAGAGCTTCCTTTTCTAATACCTCTTCTATAACACAGTTCCTCTTCCTCCACTTCTGTGTTAAATGGCTAATTCACTTCTTGATTAAAAATGCATAACTCAACTTTGGTCTCCAAATGTTTATGATTTCCTAATGGTCTTGTTTGTGTATTTTTTTAATATTACTCTCTTTCCTTTTTAGTCACAAAACATGTACATGCAAATTTGCTAAGGTGCCCATGTTGCTTGTAGTTCTAAAGACTTCAACATAGTCAACCATTTCCTTTGGTGCCATTGAAATTATTTCATTACATATCACATTGACATTTCTTCATTTTTTTAATCAAAAAAAGATCTTTTTTCTGCCTATAAAATTAAACTATTCCCAGGCAAGCAAGGCATCACTATTTTGTTGGTAAAGAGATCACAGTACTCATATATGCACTACTGCTCATTTTCTCTCCAAACTTCTCCAAATCTTATCTAAAAATGTTTTTCATAAACATACAATAGCAGTGTGTAGTAAAACAGTCATTTTTAACTCCCTTTAGGCATCAAAATATTTATCCATAATAGTAGTCATATCTTACATCAATAATAAATAAAAATCTGTCTTTACACAATAATATTTTTTTCTGTCCTTTACATTAATGTATCACTCTGTTTTCTTAAAAGGACAGTGTATCTTGTGCATACATCAAGTTTAGCTATTTGTGGATTTCTTTTTATATCCTCCTCCTAGGCTACAAGTTCCATCAAAGTAGGAAGCCTGTTGACTATCTTCCTAGTGCCTGGAATAACTCTCTGCATAAAATGGGTGTTTAATATGTATTTTTGGAACCTGTTTAGCTATAAATCTTTGTATGTACATACATATATGTGTGTGTATGTTTGTGTATATATATATATATATATATATATATAGTGTATGTGTCTATAGGTATACACACAAGATCTAAAATAAATATAATTGGGATAATTGGGGGAAGGAAAATAATCATTTATATAGTAACTACTAATGTGCCAATACTATGTGAATCATTTTACAAATATTGTCTCATTTGCCTCTTACAAGAGCCATATGAGGGATTATTACATTTTACAGTTGAGAAAACTGAAGTAAAGAGGTCAAATTACTTTCCCAGGGTC
>NW_027185655.1:34601377-34617478 GCF_028583685.1 Petaurus breviceps papuanus
CAGGGTCCCATGTCTAAAGGTAGGATTGGAATTCAGGTGTTCCTAAAACCCAGGTTCTGCGCTTTACCAACTGCAGGACCTAGTTGCCTTTACTGGCCATACCTACTAATTTACAGACTCCATTCTCTTCCTTTTTTTTGAAATCATTATCTATATTTGATCTTTTCCCTACTATGAGATCTTCCTTGTGTTGCCCAATCTATACCTATAGCCATCAGCAATCACAATCCAAAATACTTCAAGATTCTACAATTTTACTACAATGCCTCCACTTTAGTCAAATGATGTTTCAAGAGTAGGTATAGTAAGAAAAACAAATCCTCACCTAATAACTAAGCTTGGGATGAGTCTCTTCACATATATGTAGGTTTGTCCTTGGACAGTAGATACATAATTGTTCACTAGATTCCACATTCAACTAAATTACGTTTGTTAGAGTCTGAAAGGATATGCACTCTGTTGACATGAGACTGCCTCCATACAATCTATAAGGTATTACACTAGGATTTTAATGGCAGATCTCTCTCTCTCTCTCTCTCTCTCTCTCTCTCTCTCTCTCTCTCTCTCTCTCTCTCTCTCTCTCTTTCTCTCTCTCTCTGTTTCCATTTCTGTCTCTGACTTTTTTTTTCTCTTTATAATGACCTTTTCATTTTTTTCTACATATTGATCTACCATCTTTCATTTTCTCTCCATAATTTATATATCCATCTTTTCCTTTCTTTTTATCTGTAAAATTTTTCTATCTATAATCTCTATCTTTTAAATTTTATCTATCATCTATCTTTTTCTATATATCTATAATCTTTGTGTCTCTTCCTTTTTATTCATGATCTTTTTCTTATCCACAGATTTCTTTTTATCTATAATCTGTGTTTTTTCTTTCTTTTTCCTATTTATGTTATCTATATTTTTCTATATATAATCTGTCTTTCTTCCTTTTTCTATAACCAAACTATCTTTTTTCTACCATATTTCTTTTTTATCTGCAATATGTATCTATATCTTTCTTTTTCCTATTTATATATCATCTATCTTTTCTATCTAAGTTAAGCATCTTTATTTTTCTATCTATCTTTTTTCTATCTCTATCAGCCTTCAATTTTCTTTCTTTTTCTAAATTTCATGTCTTTCTATCTATAATCTATTTTTAATATAACTTTCATCTAACAACCTATATATGTTAATATATAAACATATATTTATATGTGCATATATAATCTAAATTATATAATAACACATATGTGTATATATACAAGCATGGGCATATAATGCATATAAAATGCAACTTTCTGCATATGCACCAAGTATGTACACATAAAACATTGATGGATTCATGATCTCATTGATGTGGGAACTAACCACCAATACCAACCACCCTCAATCTTGCCATTTCATTCTATGTAATTCTTTCCCACGTCCTTCGAAGAGGTTCTAAATGACATGCTGAAGATTTTCCTTTTTATCTTTTCATATTTTGTAAGAAGCCATGGGGGGTCCATTTGAAATCTTCTCTCTGTCTCTCTCTGTCTCTCTCTCTCTCTCTCTCTCTGTCTCTCTCTCTCTCTCTCTCTCTCTCTCTCTCTCTCTCTCTCTCTCTCTCTTTACATGTAGAGTCAATCTCCTTTCTCAATCACACATTTCATTAATGATAGCTTTTGAATTGAGTATCACAGAATTAGAGGATTTCAGAGTCAGAAGAGGTAACAAAAGCAACAAGAACAACCAATACAAAAATGAGATGGACCTGTGAAATGTACCTAAAAGTGACCTTTCAGTCTTTCTTTGAAGAATACTGGTAATCATGGCTTCCTTTTATTTTATTTTATAATATTTCATTTATTTTATTTTTGGACACTGAGCTTCCCTGTCTCCCCTGGGCTAGAAGTGTAATAGCCATTCATGGACCCAATCACAGGAAGAAAATTTTAACTTGCTCTGTATTCCAGACTTAGGCATCCTGGTTCCTCCCCCCAACCCTTGCTTCCAGAGGTCTAACCATATTGGTACTAAATTTGGTATGAACACTCTATCAGCTTTAGCCCTTTTGCAGCTCAGAACTCTTCAGTTCAAATAATCCATCAGCCTCAGTGCCATTACCTCACCCCCAACAACAATTAAAGGTGGTTTCCATCACTTCTAGCCCCTTATTACTTCTGTTTCTGATAGTCACCAAAATATTCATCATCCTTCTTCCCTCTGGTTCCTGGATTTCCTCACATGGGAAGATTTTCACATGCAATGCTACTCTGTACTACCAACAATAACCCTTCTCTATCTATCCTATTCATTTTGAATAAAGTGTATACTTTTCCAGGGTCACATTACAATAATGCTTATCACACTTAATCTCAGTGATATTTATAATAAATTGTGTTGAGGGAGGAGGAAAGGTGTCATTGTTCCATTTACATTACTGTTAGTGTAGATATTGTTTAATTGCTTAATTAAAGTTCCGAATACTTTATATCAGTTTCTCAGCATTCTCCCTATTCACTTTTTTTCTGTTACTGTAATAATACACATAATACAGGATTTTCCAAAAGTCTTAATATACTTAAATTTCACCTTAATTCTAGAACGCTTGCTATCTCAAGTGGCTAAAATGAGAAAGTCTAATCATTTAATGATTCCAGTTATCTGGAAATAGTGGCATTTCCGCTAGTAACTTCAGATTAATAAGTAAATGGTTACACTAGTTCAAGAGTCCTTAACCTAGAATCTAGATGGGCTCATGAATATGGATGAGAAAAATACATCTTTATTTTCCCTAACCTTTCATTGAAATTTAGCACTCCCTTCAATTTTGATTTTTAAATATATACATATATATGTGTACATGTATGTGTGTATGTATGTACATATGTCTATGATCTGAAAAGTGTTTCATGGGCTGTCCCAGACTGCCAAACGGGTCTATGACACACAAAAAAGATTAATAATTCATCCTCTCATTAGATTTTGTTGGTTTTCAGAACCCACTTCACAGAAAGAGATTAAATATGTGTAAAGAGAAGATATATATATTTACCCCAAACTAAAAAAACCATGGGTTTGGAGCTATCTACACCAGTGCTGAAATCACCTGCCCCAGCTTTTATGAGTACCTCCTGTTTACATCATTGCTATTTTTTTCTGCCATCAAAACCCAAACCATGTCTGCAACCAGTCTGTTTTTCAAATGAATAGGTCAGCCTGGTAAAAAGCCAAAATTAGCAGCCTTCCGGGCTTTTGTGATGTGGAAGCCTTCAGATCTTTTCCAGCAGAGTCCATTAAAAGGATCTTGAGCCCTTGAGGCTGAAAACAAACGTGACATTCTGCTGGGTTCGGTAATTATTTGCTTCTGAACATTTGCTTACCATTATTTTCTGTGGCCTTTTTGCATGATTTCTGTTGAGATTTCCCATATTGAAAGACCAGTATTAATTCATTATAAACCCTTTCATTCACTGATTAGTACCTTTTTGAATAAAATTCACATATTTCTATGGTGAAAGAGGAGAGAAGGACAGAGAAAAAGGAAATAGGTTGCATTTAGCTTTGTTTTTTTTTGTTTTGGGAGAAATTTCGGGCCATATGAAATTGGGGGCATAAGATTACCAAAGTGAAGATGTCAGACTTATAAAATTCTTCAAAATTATTTCCATATTTGTTCTTTCTTGCATTTTACTTTGGCTTTCAGAAAATAGATGTAGATAGTATGATATCTAAAAAGTTTAAAATCCACAAACTGATGAATATAGAAGAGATATTGTTGTGAAGTAACCGAAAGACATATTGCCCTCATAGATTCTCATGACCTGAAGGGTCCAAATACACTTTCGGAGATTGTTGGTCTCATTTTTCTAATAGCCCCCAAACAAGAAACCTTGGGAAATCAATGGAAGCATAAATGATCCCACAGAAAGTGCCAACTTTCATTCTTCCCCCACTGTGTTTCTGACCTTCAAAACTTCAACACCAAACCTCAGCTAGATTATCACCATGCAACTAACTTCAACTCCTATGGCCTTCTCACCCGGGAACATCCCTATGCTTAACCAAGTTCCTTCTCCCAGGACATCCATTTTGGGTGAGGGACCCAGACCAGTCAACCTTCATTACCCTGTAGAATGGATATGTACAAACAACTTTCTATATTTCAAGTGCTGGGTATCTTAATCTCTATCCTTTCATCCCCACCCCCAGCACCTCCCAGTCCCCACCACACACACTTTTCAATTCCCTTTTGTCTTTTGTCTTTCTTCCATTAGGACGTAAGCTCCTTGAGGTAAGGGACTATCTTTCTTTTTTTTCTTGTATTTATGTACCCAACATTTAGCATAGTACTTGACATGTAGTAAGTACTTAATAAACACTTGTTGTGTTGTCTTGCCTTAGTATATAAAATATCAATTTATTGCATACCTAATAAACTATACCTCAGTACAGTCTCTATCTCTCTGTGTGTCTCTTTGTTTTTTGTGTGTTTCTGTGTCTGTGTCTGTCTCTGTGTCTCTGTGTGTCTCTCTCTATCTCTGTCTCTGTCTGTCTGTCTCTATCTCTCTCTTTCTGTGTGTCTCTCTCCTATCAGTCCAGTAATGTCCCCAGTTCTATAACGTGTCTATTTTATCTACATAGTTTCTTATACAAGGCAAGGAAAAGTCTTCAGTGTTCTCTATGTTTTGTGCCTTTTTCTCTATGAAACTTGAGCTCCCCCAATTTTCACTTTTCAAATTTTTCTTATGTCCCTAGAAACTCACCTTTTGCCAGAGTTTTTTTCTTCTCTCTAGTCTCTACCAGCCCCATTCCTATTATCACTCCCCATATATCTCCCTTCTATTCCCTCCCTTTATAGTCTTTCATAATTCCTTTTGCATAAATTGCACAAAGTTTAAATAGGAAAACTCTGCTACCTTGATGACATTCACACTCAATTTCTTTGGATTCTATCATACACCAAGGAATATAATCATTCTGCAAGATCATTTCAGCCTTGGTACTTGCACCTCAGTAGTCCCCTCTGCCCCTGGGAGCTCTCTGAATGGAAGATGGAGAGTTCCTTCCAAAACTTCCTTAAGAACAGAGCCCAGGTCAATTAGCTCTTCATTTCCTGTTAGCTTCACTCCTTTAACTTAATCAAGCAGCCTTCTGCACCTACTTTTCAGTTTCCTTTTCTCTGTTGTCTTCCTCTATTAGATTATAAACTCCTTGAGGCACGGACTATCTTTCTTTTTTGTATTTGCATTCCCAGTGCTTAACACAGTGCCTGGCATATAATTAGTACTTAAAGAATTGTTATTGACATTATAACAACATAATTGATTTACTGACAGAAAGAGCATGAATGGAATTACAAAGTGAGAATCCTGTCTTGTAAATTTTTAATCAGAAAATGACAGCTTGTCAAAACAAGAAAGGACCTTACAGATAATCTAATACAACTTCTTCTTTCTTTTTCTTCACTGTGAATCATCACCACCAGCCCTTTTTCATTTTTATTTATTTATTCTGTCTTAATGATCTATTATTATGTAGCTACATAATAGTATATCATGGGAGTATAAGAACATATCTCATGAGCTAAAAGGGACCTCAGAGGATGTTTAGTTCAATGTCTTCATTTTATAGAAGTCTAAGGCTCAGAGAAAGCAAATGGCTTAGCCAAGGCCATGCATATAGTGAGAAATGCATAAATTATTTCAAGACAAATGCTCTGATTCCATTTTTGGTGTTTCATTTAGCACTTCTCTAGTTTGCTGTTACTGTTTTCATTTTAGTTTTCTCTCCTTTGATTTTCAAAATGTCTTTCTTTGCTGGATTTAGTCTTTTTAATTTATTAGTTTTCTTGGTTTTTTTTAAATCATGTGTTTAATTCTTGTCATTTCTAACTTGTTAGTAACAAGAGCAACAAGAATGATAACATTTAGCATTTATATCAGGTGTCCCAAAAGTCTTAGCATGACTTAGAGGTGGTAAAGCTTAAAACAGCACTATGAACTTTGGGACACCATGCAATACTTTAAGGTTTACAAAATCTGTCAAATATATTTGCTCATCACCTCATCTTGTTATTATTATTATTCTCCTTTTACAGATGAAGAAATTGAGGCTGAAAATGACTTGTATAAGGTCACACAGCTGGTATCTGAGGCAGGTTTTAAACTCTCATCTTCCTGATGTGCAGTCCAGCACTCAATTCATTATACCACCTAACTGCCTCATCTTTGTTGATAAAGTTTTAAGGGATACAAATTTTCCTGTAAGGACATATTTAATTAAATTTTATTATTATTATTATCATCATTTTTTTTTGTTTTTTGAAGGGGGGAAGGCAAGGCAATTGGGGTTAAGTGACTTGCCCAAGGTCACAGGGCTAGTAAGTGTTAAGTATCAGAGGTCAGATTTGAACTCAGGTCCTCCTGACTCCAAGGCCAGTGCTCTATTCACTGTGCCACCTACTTGCCTCCTAACTGAATTTTATAAATTTTTATATGTTTTTTCACTTTTATTCTCTATATTGTAATTATGTTTTTTGCATGTGGTTTGTTCCTTGCCCCACTCATTATTCTTTTAGTCTAAATTTAGATTCGAACTTTTCATTCTTAGGTCTTTGATTAATTACAATTTATCCTGCAAATAACCTATAAAATAAGTGTTTAATATATCAGCCCATACGCATTAATTTATGATTTCTTCATGCACGAGTATCTGGTCAGTTTTTTGTAAGGAAAATGTAATCCTAGAAAATAGGTAAGCTTTTCAAAAGTTCCACTTAATAAGCACATTAGATCTATCTAATTTAATTTTGCAAACATTGTGTTCAGATGGAAAATCTCCTTAATTCTTACATTAGATTTATTTTTCAATATCTGAAAGAGGAGAAGTCAAATTATTTTTTAAAAAGAAGCAACTTGCCCAAGCTCTCCCCAAAACCCCTCTAAACACATTTAAATAATGTCATAAAACAATTCCTGGATAAGCAGAATGCACAAGAGGAGAGGGTGGGAAAAAATTTCCAGCCAAAGACAACTTATAAGGTCAACAGAAAAGGTCTGTCACACCTGGGTGAGAGTGGAACACAGCCTAGCACAGATCATACCAGCACAGACCCAGAACCACCAAATCAGCAGTAGGCCTTGGGAGTGACTGAATCAGCAGTGGCAGTAGCTGCTTCCAGAGCTCTCAGCCCACAGTAAGTGGATCAAACAACTGAACAGGTCAGAAGAACATTAAATGGGTCTCTTTCCTAGCACTGAGGAAGGATTCTGTTGCTTTGCCAACACTCAGGTATGAGTCATAGTCCTGGGGGGCAGTCTAAGGGTGAGTAGGAGCACTAGCTCAGCAGAGCTTGTAGACATAGAGAAGGGACCCTTGTCACAGTTCCAAGGCAGGAAAGAGTGCTTCAGGTCACTCATAGACTAGAGTACAGGCCTGGAGAGTAGAAAATGCCTCTCCTTAGATCATATCGCTTTAGAAGAACTGAAAACTTAGAGGTCCCTAGAAATATCTCTGAAAACAGCTGCATAAAAGCCCTGAATCTTGGGAGAGTATACCTTCCACTTGGAAAGCAGAGCTTTACTTTAACAAAGAGTTAAAAAGTCATGAAATAGACTGGGAAAAGTGAGCAAACAACAGAAAAAAATTCTAAATGTAGAAAGTTACTATGGGGACAAAAAAGAACAAAACACTCACTCAAAAGAAGATAAAGTTAAAGCTCCTGCATCCAAAGCCTCCAAGAAAAAAATAAAAAACATGAATTGGTCTCAGGCCATGGAAGAGCTCAAAATAGATTTTCAAAATCACAAGAGAGGTAGAGACAAAATTGGGAAAAGAAATGAGAGTGATGCAAGGAAATCATGAAAAAAAGAGTCAAAAGTTTGGTAAAGGAGACACAAAAAATACTGAAGAAAAAAAAACACCTTAAAAAACAGACTAGGCCAAATGGTAAAAAGAGGTACAAAAAAAAGATAAACAAACAAACAAAAAAAAAACAATGAGGAGAAGAATGTCTTAAAAAGCAGAATTGGCCAAATGGGAAAGGAGGTACTCAACAAAGAAAATAATTCCTTAAGAATTAGAATTGAACAAATGAAAGCTAATGACTTTATGAGAGATTGAGAAACAATAAAACAAAACTAAAAGAATGAGAAGACAATGTGAAATATCTCATCGGAAAAATTACTGACCTGGAAAACTCATCTAAGAGAGATAATTTTAAAATTAGTGGACTACCTGAAAGTCATGATTTTAAAAAGAGCCTAAACATTACCTTTCAAGGAAGTATCAAGGAAAATTGCCTTGATATTCTAGAAACAGAGGGTAAAATATAAATAAAAAGAATCCACTGATCAGCTCCTGGAAGAGATACGAAAATGAAAAATCCTGAGAAAATTGTAGCCAAATTCAAAAGTTCCCAGGTAAAGGAGAAAATTTTGCAAGTAGCCAGAAAAAAAAAACAATAAGTATCATGAAGCCACAGTCAGCATAACATGAGATATAACAGCTTCTACATTAAAGGATAAAAGGGTTTGGAATATGATATTCTGGAGGGCAAGGATTACAACCAAGAATCACCTACCCAGCAAAACTGGATACAATCCTTGGGAGGGGGGAGGGGGAAGGAATGGATATTCAATGAAATAAAGGATTTTGAAGCATTACTGATGAAAAGATCAGAGCTGAATAGAAAATTTGACTTTCAAAAATAAGACTCAAAAGAAGCATAAAAAGGTAAACAGGAAAGAGAAATAATGAGGGATTTCAAAAGGTTAAACTGTTTACATTGCTACATGGGAAGAAGAAACTTCTAACTCAGAAGAACTTTCTCATTATTGCGGAAGTTCAAAGGAGCATACATAGAAAGAGGACACATGTATGAATTGAATATGAAGCGATGATATCTTAAAAAATAAATTAAGGGAGGAATGTACTGGGGGATGAGAGAGAAATGTACTGAAAGGGAAAGGGGGAGGTACAATGGGGTAAATTATCTCACACAAAAAGAGGCAAGAAAAATCTTATTACAGTGCAGGGCAAGTTGGGAGAGGCGAGGAGTGAGTGAAACTTGCTCTCATCAGAATTGGCTCAAAGAGAGAATAACATACACACTCATTTGGGTATAGAAATCTATCTTACCCTACATGAAAGTAAGAGGGGAAGTGGACAAGAAAGGGGGGGGGGTGATAGAAGGGAAGACTGATTGGGGGAGGCAATAGACAGAAGCAAAACACTTTTGAGAAAGGACAGGGTGAAATGAGAGAGATAAGTGAATAAATGAGGGAGGGAATAGAATGGGAAAAATGCAGTTATCAATCATAGATGAAAAAAATTGAAGAAAGTTTCTCAGATAAAGGCCTCATTTCTCATACACATAAGACAACTGAGTCAAATTTATAAAAATGTGAATCATTTCTCAATTTAAAAATGATCAAAAGCTACGAACAGTTTTCAGATGAAGTCATCAAAGATATTGATAGTCAAATGAAAAAAAAATGTTCTAACTCACTATTGATTGGAGAAATGCAAATTAAAACAATTCTAAAGTACTACCTCTAATCTATAGACTGGCTAATAGGACAGAAAAGGAAAATGACAAATTGTGGAGGGGATGTGGAGAAAATGAAACAGTTATGTACTGTTGGTAGAGTTGTGAATTGATTTACCATTCTGTAGAGCAATTTGGAACTATGGCCAAAGATCTAAAAAACCATGCATATCTGTGACCTAGCAGTACCAATACTACATCTGATCCCAAAAGAGATTTGAAAAAAGGGGAAAGGACCTATATTTACAAAAATATTTACAGTAGCTCTTTCCTGGTGGCAAAGAATTGGAAGTTGAAGTGACGCTCATTAATTGGGGAATGGTTGAACAAATTGTGAAATATAATTATAATATAAGAAATGATAAGCAGGATGCTCTCAAAAAAACCTAAAAAGCCCTACATGAGCTTATGCAAATAATATGTACTATGTACAAAGTACCAGCAATATTGTAGGATAATCAGCTGTGAATGACTTAACTATTTTCAGCAATACAATGATCCAAGACAACTCTGAAGAATATTTGATGGAAAATGCTATCCAACCCCAGAGAACTGATGGTATCTGAATATATATTGAAGCATACTTTTTTACTTTATTTTTCATGAGGGTTTTTTTTTTGGGGGGGGTCTGTTTTCTTTCACAACTAATGTGGAAATATGTTTTGCATGACTACACTTATATAACCTATATTTAATTGCTTGCCTTCTCAATGAGGGAGGGTGAGGAAGAAGGAAGGGGGAGAATTTGGAACTCAAAGTTTTAAGAATGAATGTTAAAAATTATATTTGCAGGTAATTGGGCAAAAATAAAATACTAAATATATATATATATATATATATATATATATATATATATATATGTACATATATATTGAAAAGACCTAAAGGAGTCACATCAAAATCATTTAAATAACTTGTATTTCTCTGTAGAACTTTCTGCAGTTCTGATGGCTTTTCCTTTAAATATATAGATGTATATAGATGTAATACCATCCAAAATATATATTTAACATAGTAATTTAATTGTATGTGGTGTCTTACTATGATCTATTTTCCCTATCTGCTTCTTTTAATGTAATATATTTTTACTATTGCCTTTTCCACAATCATAAATTTAAAAAAAATTCAGTGGAAGCATAGTAATTTTTTCTAACTCTCCAATTTAACTATTTATATGCATATATGTTTTAAGTATTTTCCATATACAATAACTTGCTAGAGTATATTTTTATATCAATTTTTGCAACATTCTTGTGGCTGTAGGTTCAACTTTCCAGAATATACTAAGGATATAGTTTTCTCTTGCTTTTTGGTACATTGTATTGTAGCTTTTTTATTTAAATTATGATCCCTTATTATTTCAATTGTCTCACCCTGAATCTTCAACAAAATTCTTTCTTAAACATAAAAGCACTGAAACAGAATTACTTCTGAGTTATTTAAACTTTGAATTCTTCTGTAAGAGTGTCCTGTGTATTCTAGCAACTTGCAAAAAAAAATAGGGCTTAATTAATTAAGAAGTCAAGCAATTTGATGTCAATTATACATGTGAAATCATGCAAAACATATTTCCATATTAGCCACATTAAAAAAAGAGAGAAAATATAACAAAAAAAAAGGAAGTTTTTTTTTTTAAGCATGCTTTGATCTGTATTCAGAGTTCTTAAGTTCTCTCCCTGGAGTTCAATAGTATTCTTCACCATGGGTCCTTTGGAATTGTCTTGAATCATTGTCTCAATCAGAGTAGTTAAGGCTTTCACAGTTGAACATCCTTACAATATTTCCATTACTGTGCACAATGGTCTACTGGTTCTGCTCACTTCATTTTTCATGAGTTCATATGTCTTCCTAGGTTTTTCTAAAAAGCATCCTATTTGTCTTTTCTTATAGCACAATAGTATTCCATTACAATCATATGCCATAACTTGTTCAACCATCTCCCAATTGATGGGCATCACCCCGATTCCAATACTTTGTTATCACAAAAAGAGCTGCTATGAATATTTTTTATAAGTAAGTCCTTTTCCTTTTTATTTGATCTATTCAGATATAGGTCTAGTAATAGTATAGTACCATATTTAAAAAAATTTAACCCAGTGGGACCCAATGTCCCAATCTTTCCACATCCTTTCTAGCATTTGTCATTTTCCTTTTCTATCATGTTAGCCAGTTTGATAGTTGTGGGGTGGTATCTCAGGGTTGATTCAATTTGCATTTCTCTAATTATTCTCTAATCAAATTTGGAGGATTTTTCATATAATTATTAATAGCTTCAATTTCTTCTTCTGAAAAATGCCTGTTCATATCCTTTGACCATTTATCAACTGCTAAATGACTCTTATTTTTATAAATTTTACTCAGTTCCTGATATATTTGAGAAATGGAGCCTTTATCAGAGAAATTTGCTATAATTTTTTCTCAGTTTCTTCCCTTTCTTCTAATTTTGGCTGCATTCTTTTTGTTTGTGCAAAAGATTTTTGATTTCATGTAACCAAAAGTATCTCTTTTACTTCCTGTGATCCTTTCTATCTTTTGTTTGGTCATAAACTATTCCTTTATCCATAGATATGACAGGTACATTTTACTATGCTCCCCAAATTTACTTATGAAATAATTCTTTATGTCTAACTTATTTATCCATCTTGACTTTATCTTGGAAGATGATGTGAAATGGTGGTCTATAACGAGTTTCTGTAAAACTGTTTTCCAGTTCTCCCAGAAAATTTCATCAAATGGTGTGTCCTTACCCCCAAATCTTGGATCCTTAGGTTTCTCAAACATTAGATTATATGGTCATTACTACCGGGTATCATGTACCTAATCTATTCCGCTGATACACCACTCTATTTCTTAGCCAATATCAGATTGTTTTTGTGATTAAAGTATTTCATATTGTCTAAAGTTATTTTAAATGAAATCTCTCTTTCTCTCTCTTGTTCCTGGTTTTTTTTTTTTTTGGTAATATATAGAAGTGCTGATGAATTATTTAGGTTTATTTTATATACAACTTTGTTGAAATTGTTAATTGTTTAAACTAATTTTTTAGTTGACTCTCTAGGATTCTCTAAGCATAATATCTTATCAACTGCAAAGAGTGATAATTTTTATTTCTTCATTCCCTATTTCTATTCTTAAAATTTCTTTTATTTGTCTTATTGCTGTAACCATCATTACTAGTACAGTATTAAATAATAGTGGTGATAATTGACATCCTTAATTCACCCTTAATCTTATCAGGAAGGCTTCAGATTTATCCCCATTACAAATAATGTCTGCTCTTAGTTTTAGATAGATACTGGTAATTAGTTTAATAAATTTCCAGGGGTGGAGTCAAGATGGCTGAGTAGAAACTTCCACCTTCCCAAATCCATGTAAAAAGGGGACTCTAAACAAACTTTGGAGCTGTAGAACAATGACACAGAGAAGCTAACCTCCTGCTGAGGACAGTCCATCAGGCCAGCAGGAATTGGCCAGCTCAGTGCTCTGGGAGACAAGCCCAGCCCTACACCAAGGCTTTAGCCCCAGGGCAGGCCTGACCAGCCTCTGGCCAGAGGGCCTCCAGATTGGCAACAGCTGGGGCCATTTTCAGATTAATCAACACATAGATTCGAAGGACAAAGTGAGAGGTCAGTGCACTCTGGACTTTGGGACCCAGTAAGTGGGAGTGCTTTGGCTTTTGCCCCCAGGGAGAGAAGCTGCTGAGAAGCCAGCACAGCCATCCAATGCCATGTGGCAGCTTCAGCTCCTGGCCTGCAGAGTATAGGGGGACCAAGCCCCAGTCTGAGGGGTAATCGCTCTTGCTTTAACCTTCTTGGATCTAGATTACAGTCTACGGTGGAGGTCCTGGGGTGTGTGTCCAGCTTGCCAGAGCATGTGGAAACCTCAGAGAGGGCACCCAACTAATACCTCCAGCAGCTGAGAAAACCCCAGCATTTGGCACAAAAGCTCCCCTGTCTGGTGGCAGAGTCCTACTGTGGCAAAAAGCCCAGGGGTCAAGTGACTAAGAAGTGACATGACCAGGCAAAGGAAACAAAGCAGACAGAAGATTCCAACATTACACTCCTATTTTGGGGACAAAAAGGAGCAAAGCATGGAAAAGTAGAAAGACAGTGAAGTCAGAAATCCTGCACCAAAAGCTTCAAAGGAAAATACGGGCTGGTTACAGGCCATAGAGGACCATAAGAAGCACATAAGAGAAGTGGAGGAAAAATTGGAAAGAGAAATGAGAATGATGCAAGAAAATCACAAAATGAGAGTCAACAGCCTGACTGAGGAAAATTACTTTTAAAAAAAGACTAACTCAAATGGCAAAAGAGGCTCAAAAAGTCTATGAGGAGAAGAATGCCTTAAAAAGCCAAATTTGCCAGATGGAAAAAGAATCTCATAAAAGCTCAGTGAGGAGAATCATTGCTTCAGAATTAGATTGGATCTAATGGAAGCTAATGACTTAATGAGAAATCAAGATGCTGTTAAACAGATCCAAACAAATGAAAGAATAGAAGGCAATGTGAAATACCTCATGGGAAAAACCACTGACCTGGAAAATAGATCCAGGAGAGATAATTTAAAAATTATTGGACTACCTGAAAGCCATGATCAAAGTAAGAACCTAGAAATCATCCTCCAGGAAGTTCTCAAAGAAAACTTCCTTGATGTTTTAGAACCAGAGGGCAAAATAGAGGTTGAAAGAATCCACCGACCACCTCCTGAAAAAGATCCCAAAAAGAAAACTCCTAGGAGTATTAAAGCCAGGTTCCAGAATTCCCAGATTAAGGAGAGAATATTACAAGCAGCCAGGAAGAAACAATTTGAATATTGTGGGAACAAAATCAGGATAACCCAGGATCTGGCAGCCTCTACACTGAGGGATCAAAGGGCTTGGAATATGATATTCCGGAGGTCAAAGGAGCTGGGATTAAAACCAAGAGTCATCTACCCAGCAAAACTGAGTATCATGTTTCAGGGGAAAATATGGTCATTCAGTGGAATAGAGGACTTTCAAGCATTCTTGCTGAAAAAACCAGAGTTGAATAGAAAATTTGACACACAGATACAAGAAGCAAAAGATGCATGAGAAGGTAAACAGGGAAAAGAAATCATAAGGAACTTATCAAAGTTGAACTATTAACATTCCTACATGGAAAAACAATAGTTGTAACTTATGAAACTTTTCTCAGTAGTTGAAGGGAATATATATATATATATATATATATATATATGTGTGTGTGTGTGTGTGTGTGTGTCTATATACGAGGGTATATGGGCATGTGAATACATATGTGAATGTGTGTATACATGTTTACAAGTATACATAGACAAAGGGCACAGGACCAATTTAACAGGAAGGGATGATACTTAAAAGGTGAAATTAAGAGGTGAGAGAGTAATATAATGAGAGGAGATGGGGAGAGACAGAATGGGGTAAACTATCTCACATAAAAGAGGCAAGGGACAATGGTTACAATGGAGGGGAAGAATAGGAAGGCAAAAGGGAATGGGTCAACCTTATTCCCATTGAATTTGACTTGATGAGGGAATGAAATACACACTAAATAGGGTATCACACCCTCCAGGAGAGTAGGGGGGGGAAGGTTGTGAGAGGGGAGATGATGGAAGGGAGGGCAGGCTGGGAGGGAGGGAAGTTGGAAGCACCCACATTTGAAAAGGGACAGGATCAAAGTAGAAAATAGAACAAGTGGGAGGTGGGAAAAGAGGGAGGGAAATATAGTCAGTCTGTTACAATATATGTACTATGTTATTGTTTTGCATTAGCCACACATGTACAATCTATACTGCACTGCTTATCTTCCCAGTATATATATACTATTACTAATACTATTTTACATGTAATTGGGAAATAAGATATACAGGCACTGGGGCATAGAGATCCACTGGAAAAGTTGAAAAGGGTATGGGAGAAAATATGGGAGAGAGCAGATTGGAGGAGGGAATATCCTGTGGGACTGCTGTTTTAGGGCTGTGGGCAGGGGGAAAATGGCGAGAAAATTTCTAACTCAAAATCTGGCAGAAATGAATGATGTAAATCAGAAGTTAATAAAGCATTTCAAAAAAAATAAAAAAGTTCCATTGATTCCTATGCTTTCTAGTATTTTGATAAAAATAGGTTTTGTATTTCTCAAAGGCTTTTAACATGAGGTCTTCTGAGTTTCTGCCTGTTAAATTCTACCAAGAACCATATATTCACTTTTTAAAAGAGTAGGGGGGGGGATAGAAGGGAAGAGAAGGAAAGGAAAAGGGAAGAGAAGAGAAAAGGGAAGGAAACCAAGAAAAAAAGGAAAAAAATTGACAGAAAGGAAGGAAGGAAGGAAGAGAGAGAGGAAGGGAGGGAGGAGAGAAAAGTGAGGGAGGAAACAAAGAGGTAAATGGAGGACAGGAAGAAAAAGAGGAAGAGCTTTTAATTATAGTAATAAGGATAATCTCCATTAACTGTAAAAGATTTTGCTTTTTATCTCTTACCAAAATAAAAAAGGATAACTCTTATATAGGATATAATTCAAATTAACATGACTAACATCTATTTTCCTGTGTCTCCTGAAAATTTCTAGGATTAAAAAAAA
>NW_027185655.1:34617878-34758111 GCF_028583685.1 Petaurus breviceps papuanus
GAGAGAGAGAGAGAGAGAGAGAGAGAGAGAGAGAGAAAGAAAGAGAGAGAGAGAGAGAGAGAGAGAGAGAGAGAGAAAGAAAGAAAGAAAGAAAGAAAGAAAGAAAGAAAGAAAGAAAGAAAGAAAGAAAGAAAGAAAGAAAGAAAGAAAGAAAGAAAGAAAGAAAGAAAGAAAGAAAGAAAGAAAACACTGTGACTTTGACTCGGAATTTTGTCAAGAGGCCAAAATAATGTTGTTTGACTAGAATCACAGGCACCTCTCACAGGGTACTGTTTTCCTATAAAGCATAAAGCACACACATGCCCTAATTCATTTTCCCTTTGAACTCTAAGTCGTGGACAAGTAGTTAGATTTAAAAAAAAAAAGGTTCTTTTTTTTTTTAAAGATCAAACAATAATGATTAACATCAAGAGCGTAAAAGAAGTCTGGTTAGAAGCAATGGATTAAACCCATTGGGGTCTGTTTTCCTGTATCCCCTACCCTCAACCCCACTCCGACAGTCTTTTTCCAGTGATCTAGAAACTTACAATAAATACTTATTCAGCACTTATACTCATTTCACAGGTATAAACAATTTAGTTTAACACAGTGTTAGTAACAGTAATTAATTAAAACAGGAACCTACCAAATGACATGGTTTCTTTCTTCATTCCATTCTATGGCCATACCCTAGGTGGGTCACTCCTTGATGCACTTCTACCCTTCCTTCTCCCATAAAGGTGAGCAACATTTTTCTCTAGACATGCAGATAGAGCTGTTGAAGGTGTGAGACAAGTGTGAATTCAATTATGCTAGGTCCCAAATGAGGTAGGGCTGAGGGTGGTATAGAGCTATGGAATCCAGTACTATCACAGGGTCGAGAATACCTAGGCTGTATCCTTTAAATAGAGAACCATTAAGGACATGAAAACAGGGAGGAAGACATCAGATACTTCAAGCTTCCAAGAAAAAAATCACTTTGGCATCCAAATGATCTGGATTCATAAAAATTAATTCATAAGAATATATATACAGTAATACTTTTAAGTTTGTACAGTGTTTTTAGATTTAGGTTTGAACTTTTTGGTGTCCCAAAAGTCTTAGTGCAACTTTAATAGGTTAAAACTGTGCTAAGACTTTTGGAATACCCTGCATTTCACATACATTATTTCTCTCCCTGTTTTAAAGAAGAAGAAATTGGGAGTCAAAGAGGTTAAGTCTCTTAACCTTCTTGATGCAAAGTTTCTACTATATCACATTGCCCTCCATAAAATTACCTTTTGAGTGACTCTAGATAAATCGAATCATGGCCAAATACCAATTTAGTTTTGGCTTTGTAAACAAAGACAGAGAGAAGCAAACTTGTAGTGTGTTACTTACCTGATACATACATATAAGTATCCAGATTTTCATTTTTTCTGTTTTGCAGAAGAGTGTGACCTATATGGAGAAACAATTTAGCTTAGTACTTAAAAGGCTGAACTTGAATAGATCTGGATTCAAATATTACCTATAGTACTGTGTATTACCTGTGAATATTTATGCATTCATGGGCAAGTAACTTCAACCTTCTGAATCTTAATTGTCTCATCTATAAAACAGGGCTAAGAATTCTCCATGTACCCACTTCACAGGCAGAGCCATAACCAGCAATCCTGATACCAGAGGCAACCACCTTCAAATCAACTTAAAGACTGATGCAATGTGTTGGGAAGGAAAGAGACTTCAGGCCATAAGGTCCCCAGACAGAGACCACAAGATTAATATCCCAGAATGCCTAGAGGCCACTATTGAGGAGGACTCTGAGGGGAGAGCAATGGTAGAAGTGTATGAAGGAGGGGCCCACCTAAGGTATGGCCACAGAGAAAAAGGAAGAATGCATGTCATTTTGTAGCTTCCTGTTTTAATTAATTATTGTTGCTAACTCTATTAACTAACCTGTTTTGACCCTGGAGTAAGTGTAAGTTCTATATAAGTATTTAGTATTAAGTATGTCCTACTTATGCCTGAGTATAGGTATTTAATACTCTCAATTTTAGTACCCTGAGGGAAAGCCTTAGTCACCAGTCACTGGTTATATCTCAGCTTACAGGGCTAAAATGAGACTCAAATGAGATAACATATGTAAAGAACTTTACACATCTTCAAGGACTGTATGAGTATCAGCTGTTAGAGACCAGAATCTCTTAGCATATGCCCACCCAGAAATGTCAAGTGTTCTTTGTACTGTGGTCGGTTATTCCTTTATTAATGAGATCCAGGTTAATTTCATATTGTGTTAAGTGATTTATTTATTTATCAAAGTGACTACTTCAAAGCAGTTGGAACTTTGATTTGATGTTGGAGGAGTGGGGACTTAATTTAACCAAATTAAAGGCAGAGTTTTCTAATGAAGGAATGATGCAGATAAAGTGAATTTTCATCATAAAAAAATAACCTTGGTGCTATCTGAATCAGTTTCAATGAAATGACTTTAAACACTTCTAATATGTGTTGCCAGTACAGTTAACTATCAACACATTCCCTTTAAGTTTCTTCCAATCCATCTATTAAGAAATGTTTTCAGAAGGAAATAAAGAATGTTTGTTCAGCCAAGCTGCAAACAACATAATGATCAAATTGACCATGAAAATAGTAGAAATAATTTCCTAAAACATTCCAATCATATTTATGGTTACAAAAGTATCAGATAGATACTGTGTGCACGCGCGCATGCACACACACACACACACACACACACACCCTTTTCTACACTATTAACAGTCTCTTGAAGAAGATTTAACTGAGTATTTTAACCCTCACTGTTGATGATAACCACCTGACCATACACTAATGTTCTTACAGGTCATGTATTTGAAAGTAGCAGAAATAACCAGTGTATGAGTTGAGTGAACATGCGTTTATTAAGTACTTACTATATGTAAAATACTGTGCTAAGTGCTGGGGATATGAAGAGAAAGGAAGACAGTCCCTGCTCTCAAGGAGTTCACATTCTAAAAGAGGAAAGACAAAACATATGGAAAGTTTCAGCTGCAAGTCAGATGGAAAATCTCATGGTCCTTAGGGTGTTACAGAGAAGCAGATGTTAATGCCTCATCTTGAACAGCATTTATTTAATGTCACTACTCCCAGGGCTCCTGGGCTCAGGCTTTGAGGGGAAATGTCAGTCAAGGTGGTGATGGTGGGTTGACTCTCCTGGCACGTGCTGCCCCATGGCTTCCCTCACGGTCCTGTCCTGCTTCAGCTAGGTTGGTTTACCTGCCCTCTGTGTGGCAGATGGTTGGCAGTTGGTAGGGCTGGTTGGCCTGCTACATTTTCAGTGTGAATACTTATGCCTTGGAAATCAGCAAATGCTATAAATCAAGCCTTTGATGCATTGCTTTGTTAATTGTCTGGATTAAAGAAAGTGATTTAGAAAATGTTAATAAAATATATTGAACTTAAAAGTGCACCATGTGTCCTTTTTTTTTCCCCAGTTGTTAAATATTTACCAACATACCATTGGTTTCTTCCCTCACTTATTTCTCTAAGGGTTGACTGAGAGCAGGTCTGATAAATTACCACGATTCCCAACGCCCTTGCCTTCAGGGTCCTAGGCTGTCCCCATCAGGGTTTAAAGAGAGATAATACATCAATATGGTGATAGTGGATTGACTTGCCTGGCACTTGCCTTTCCCTGAATTAAAGTTCCTTGCTACTTATGGCAAAGGAGTGGCATGTCAAAAACTCAAAACTGAAATCATTATGTCTCCCCAAACTTATCCCTGTTTTGAACTTCTCTGTTTTGGTAGAGGGCATCTTTGCCTTTCCAGTTACCCTGGCTTCAAAATTCATCATTCTTTACTTCTTTTTTACATACACTGACTTCACACACACACACACACACACACACACACAGACACACACACACTGTATAGCTCTACCTTCATGTTATCTCTCTTTTGTGTCCCCTTCTCCCCAGCCAAGCTCATCACCTTTCACCAGGATTACTCCCTACTCTTACTTGCTCTCCCTACTTCCATTTGCTCTCCATTCCAATCTATTCTGTACATTGCTACCAATGTGATTTTTCTAACATGTCACTCTCCAATCAATAAACACCAATGGTTCATTTCTAGGAACAAATGAATTCCTCCATTTTACCTTTAAAGCCCTTCACAATCTGGCCTTAATCTAACTGCCATTATTACCATTCATGAACACTACCACAGCTAAATTAGACTTCTTACTCTTCCTCATACGTAAGACTCCATCTTCATTCCTCATGCCCTTGCACTTGATGCCCCAAATACTTAGAATGCATTCTTAGAAACTTTAATTTCAACTAAGGCTCAGTTCAAGTACCACTTTCTGGTACAACATAGCAGCTTACGAAATCCCTTTTGATCAGTTATATAGATACCTGAGCTTGGAGTCAGAAAGACTTGAGCTCAAGTCCCACCTAGACAATACTACTTACAGTCCTCTATCTTCTCCATGCTCTAATTAACTCACTAAGACCATTAGATACAAAGCAACAGCTGGTTTGCATTGGTAGAAGGAGTTTCCTTCTGTGGCATACACTATTCTAATAAAATGATAGAAATAGTTTAGTTTCTTCACTCCCCACTCACCACCCCCCAAAAAATCTGAAAAGAAGGAATGAACTTAGAATATAGAATCCTTTTGCAATGCAATTTCTTGCTGTATTGGAAAATGGTACTTCCCACCAGTGAATCCTTATACAAAAGACCTGACTTTAAAACTCCAGAGAACAGAACTACTAATACTTGATTTAAGTAATGACAGAAAGAAAAAAGTTGATATTCATATTGTGCCTATGCTACAAGACCAAGTACCCAACTCTTTTTCCGGTTTAAAGAAATAAAGGAAGTTCACAGAGAAGGCACTGAGTGAATCTTCAGAACATATATTATTGAGTCAGGAGGACACTAAGAAATTCAGGACACTGAATCAACAGGGTTGACTTGCTGAAATGAAATTAGAAAGCAAGGTTTGCTTACCCACATAGGAACTGGTTGTTTTCATTTCTAAAACAAACAAAAAAAACCATACAAATAAATCTAGAAATGGAATAGAAATGATTTACTGCCACTGAAGGAATTGTAAATTATCCAAAACCATATTATTTCTCCTTTTCCCCCATTTGGAACTATCCAAATCTACTGAACTTGCTTTGGAGATCATTCTGGTGTGTGTGTGTGTGTGTGTAGAGAGAAAGAGGGAGAGAGAGAGAGAGAGAGAGAGAGAGAGAGAGAGAGAGAGAGAGAGGGGAGCAGGAGGGAGGGAAAGAGAGAGAGATTGAGAATCTCATATGTTATCTTAAGACTTGTAGTATCCTAAGTTATTGTTGTTTATAAAAGAGGTTCTTGACATTTCTGTGTGTCATGGACCCATTTGGCAGTTTAATGAAACCTAGCACCACTTCTCAGAATAATATTTTTAAATCCATAAAATAAAATACATAATATTACAAAAGAAATAAAACGTATTGAAATACTGTTATCAATTTCTTTAAGTTCACAGACCTCAGGCTTTTCTATTGGAAAGGGCCTGTGTTGAAGTATATGCCAAAGTAAATTTCTTCAGTACCCATACCTTTGGAGGGAAACTTCAAAATGTAAACCATCCAAAAAGCCATCTTGTTACTTGGAAAGGCCTCTGAGATGGTATCTTCCAACAACCATATCTTAAATACCTTGACATTTACAGAGACCAGAGTATTTTTATCCCAGGCGATATCAAGAAAAAGCTTTAAAATAGTTTGGTCTTATAAGGTAGAGATAGAGGAAGGCTTAAAACTCAATGCAAAATGAACTAAATATGACTTTTGATAATGAGAGTTCAGTATTTGGTTTGATTTGGGTCCTGAGGAACCTGGAGAACCTACATTGAGGAGAAAAGGAAAGCCTCAGCTAAGCAGTAAATTGCTCCACAAAACAGTTCAAATTATTTGTGGAGTTTTTCTTTTACTGCAACAGATTCTTGGCCAACACTGCACAGATGAACATGTCTTAAATCTCTTCATTGAGTGGCCAGAAGTCACAAGGCTTTTGTTTCAAGGAGGGGAACTTCCATCAACAGCTGCTCAATCCTTGCTCTGTAATACAAGCTTACATTTGGCCTGGGAAATCTTTATTCTTTTGTTTTTGAAATTCAGAATTTATACTTGATTTCTGGTGAAAATAAATCATCCAATAAGAGAATTTTGTGGTCAGTGACCTTCATTTATCATATAATAATTCTAAATTCTTTTTTTATATCCAAAATGCAAAATAACACAATAAACATGTATTAAAGCACCTACTGTTGACCTCTGCAGGGAATATAAGGTTTAGAAAAAATATATTACCTGACCTCAAGGGGGTTCCATTCCTATAGGAGGAAGACATGGTTGGTTGGTTGTTGTGCTTTGTTTTCAGAGAGGACCAAAATGACATCACTATGCTAAAGTCAAGTTTCAATGTGTCTGACTGTGGCTGATCAGACCAATACAAGGTCAGAATGCTCTACCACAGCTCGGGCATAAATAATCCATGTGAACATTTGGGGGTGAATTCTCTAAACATGGGTATCCTGTATTTCCTTTGAGCTGTTTCAATTCTGCTTCACCCATAGAGCACAGAACCTTCTCTGATGTGGGCACGTCATGCTGATCAGTCCTGTGCCATTGTCTCCCATGTCACACAATCAATTCCTAAGTTCATGAGAGAGACCATAAGTGTCCTTGTATCACTTCCTCTGATCACCATGTGAATGCTTGCCCTGTGTGAGTCCTCCGTAAAACAATCTTTTTTGGCAAGCAGATGTTTGGCATTTGAACAATATGGCCAGCCCATCAGAGTTTCAGTCTCTGAAGCAGGAAGATGATATAAACACAGATAAATGGTTAATTTAACATTACATAATGCAGTATGACTCTGGATTAAATGGGCAGGCAAGTGGGGGATGGCAGTAGGCAAAGGCATGGGCTCTAGGGGTTTTGGTCAGGGATTTGGGGGAGGCACAGTGAGCACATTTGTAAGGCCTAGTGTCAGGGGACAGCAGTGGACAATGGGCACAGACTTGGGCCCTAGGGCCAGCAGACAATGGAGAAGCTCTCAGTAGCAGTGGCAACTCAGTTGGCAGAAGAGTGGGAACTGACAGTTGCAAAGACAACCATTGTTAATTATTAATAACCAATGATTTGGGGAGATCCAGAGTTCCCTCCTTTCTCTAAAGTCCCGATTTTAAAAAGTTTAGTCTCTTAAAGGATACTGCTGATAATGAGATTGGACTAAGAGCCCACCATAGCAGGGCAGTCATTGTGTTCTCTTCAGGCTTGGATGGGGTATAAATTCTTTGAATAGATTGCCCAAGGCTGGGGGTTGTCTGGGTACAAGTCTGTCCAGTATCCCTGAGGCTCATGTCTGTGCCCGCTTCTCCCTTCCTTATTGCTCTGCCTGCTGACCATGCTGTCAGGTGTTACCCTCTATGCCAGAAGAAGGGCACTACCACACTATCACCGCTTGGACCTGCCTCTGCCCATTATAACAGGCCTGACTTTGCCCCACTACTCAAAAAATGGCCATAGGCCCATGGGACCACTGCTGTCCTGTGTTCAGCAGAAGCATTGTGGGTGATGCTACTCCTGGTCCCTAACTCTGCCCTCTAGTGCTAGGGAAAAGACTAAACTCTAAAAGCAACAAAGCCAGAGATTCCCCTAGGTCCATGCATGTACTCTATTTCCCATATGCAAGCAGAAACATTGCTGCTGAAGAAATGGGGCCTGAGTTCTGTGTGGAAACTCTAAGGAAGAGATGTCAAACACATGCCCTGTAGACCACCTATAGCCCAAAACACTCCGAGTGGGGCCTAAACCTGATAAAAATGTAAATGGGAAATATTTTTTAAAATAAACAAAAATACAATAAAACATATAAAATATCAATTTGTGATTTTCTAATTCAATATGCAACCTACAGGGATATTTGTGTATGGTGTAGTGACACCCCTCCCCCATCTCTACTTGAGTTTGACAAATAATAGTTTATTTACATTATTTCACAGGTTACACTTTGGTGGTAGAAGCAGAAATTTTTAAAATTAATGCAGCATCCCCCACCCTTCACTAATTAAATAGGAAGTGATTGGCACAGTCATCTATATCCCCAATTCCAGAAATGTTTCTGGGGACAATTTAACATTGTACTTTTGAAGGTTCACCTCAATGGCTTGTACCAATGAATCATAGCAAAATCCAGGTTACAAAACTGTAGTTGATCTCTCAAATTCTGAATTAAAAAATGAACCACACTCGAATAGTAATTTCAGTGCTGTTGTTACAATCCTAAAATTCCAGGGGTCTGTCTTGATTTGCATTCTTTCAAGGTTGAGGTCTTTATGCTATCCTCAATGGGTGACTAGTTTCATATACAATTATAGGAATATAGATTCAGCTGCATGGTCATTTCCAAAAGCCAGTTTAAAAAATAGTTTACAGGGGCAGCCAGGTGGCTCAGCAAGTAAGAGCACCGGCCCCAGTGCCGGGATGACTTGGGGATCGAATCCAGGCTCAGATACTTAGCACCACACCCAGAAATAACTGGCCATGTAACCTTGAGCAAGTTACTTAACCCCGATCGCTATAAAAAATAGTTTACATGAATACAACTCACTTAAAGCTTGGATGGGCCCCTTTTCAGGAAGCCTCCTCTTAGTAAACTGGGTGATGATAACCATTAGTAATACAAAAGCATCCAGTCCCAGAATGGGCTAAGCACAACTGGTTTTTTTTTTTCTGAATTTGCTCTTTTCTAATAAGAGAAAAATCTTTTTCCATCCTCCAAAATTCAGCTCTTTCAGGGTATTTTAAGAGTAAGCTGAGTTCTAAAGAGATGCTCCAGGTCTGAGAAAGAACTGGGAAGAGGCTTCAATGGCCAGATTGGAAAGTCCAACACAGCTGGAGGACATAAGACACAATTTACTCCAATTTTTCTTGATGAATGACCACAATCAGCTTACCATCTAACCTCCCAGAAGTGCAGAGGGAGGAGGGTCAGACACAGGGGTAGAATGGTTCACAATAAGCAACCACAATCCCTAGAGGCATCCTAAAAGTACCACCGGAAATATGAGGGCCAATCTGGGTTGCTTCATCTGCATCGTACATCCCCCACTTGAAAAAGCTAGTTATGCTCCAAACTTGCCAGACTATGCCAATTGTTTTGGGTCACAGCTTCCTCAGGCCTGTCCCTGGTAGCTTAGATTCAACACTGGAACAAAATGAAATACTCAGAGATCATTCAACAGTGAAGAAAAAGATTTACTTAACCAGAGCATAAGAACATTCAACAAGGCTAGGCCTTGGGATCCTTCAAGCTATCTTGCTTGACCAAATTACCCATGGTGATTCACCAAACAAGGTTCAGAGTACACTTTGAATCTCCATTGGCTATTTTGCATACAGATGACCAGCAAATGATGTAAACAGTCTGATCCTTTCATCCTCTGAGCTAAATAAAACTCAAGGATGGTTTAAATCAGGGGAACCTGTGGCCTCAAGGCCATACATGGCCCTCTAGAGGTCCTCAAGTGTGGCCCTTGGACTGAATCCAAACTTCACAAAACAAATTCCTTTAATAAACAAGACTTGTTCTGTAAAACTTGGACTCAGTCAAAAGACTGTTCCCAAAGACCTAAAAGGCTATATGTGTCTTTGAGGCTACAGGTTTCCCACCCCAGTCTAAATGATTTTTAAAGGAAAAATGAGTCCAACTTGAATGGCAGAGGGGTTAGGAAATTGCTGCAATTAATATCGTTCATGCCTATTCATCCCATTACATACCGTCCCATGAGTTCTCCATAGGATAATGTATTAAAATTCGCCTCTTCTTCTCTGAATTTGCTCACATTCCTATTCTTGGGAGAGGCAGCATCCATCAGCTTGGAAGGATTGGGAGGAGAAATGGTTTGGGAGGAAGGGAGAAGAAAGAATCTTGGATGCATCAGTTGTCAAATTTAGCAAAGGAGCCACTCTAGCACTCAGCACTGTGACTGACACAAGGCATTTAATAAATATTTTTTAATTCATTCATTTATTCTTCACTATTAAGCCTAAGTCTGTTAGGATTGATAAACTCTCAATGACACCTTACTACAGAATATAGTTTGAACTTCAGTTCCATCTAGAAACAATTTAAATCATGTGTAAGGGATATTCAAATCTCCAGGCTATCTATCCACAATCCTCTTGAGGAATAAAATCCATGTCCAGAGTTACTCTCCAGATTGATTCCTACTTCTATCTATTAAGGAAAGAAATTGCATTTACAATTAATGCTGGCTGTGGTTGAGATGGGGAAAGAAGGATTTTCTTCTTCACCAAGCAAAAATCTTTTCCTTTTCAAAACACTTCTGAAAAATACATGCCATTGACACCTTTAGGTCACAGTTGTGCAACTGAAGGGTGTCAGAAACATTTTGACTGTAAGGTTAAAGCAGCTCCCACTTTTAAGTGTGATGGCCACGTTACTTTAGTCTACATTTCAGCTGACTCACATTGCCAACCCAGAAGGTAGAGAATGTTCCTTCTTGCTTGTTTTGCAGAGTTGAATACACTGTCAGCACTCAATTAATAACCAATGATCCAAAAGCCTTGGAGGATATTTGTGGTCCACTCTTGGACATGCTTACCTCTGGCATAGCTTCTTGTGCAATGAAAGATTCTGGTGATGTTTCCCAGTGATGTGATGGAGCAATATTTGGAAAGTTCATTGAAGTGGGAGTTAGAGTCCACTATAATGAAGAAAGACCAATTCAGCCAGACAAGAAGCTAAACAACCTATTATCCTGACCTCTCAATGACCATAAACATGGTTGTGCCCTGGATGTCACAGATGATTAAAATGTTTGTTAAAATTGGAAGAATGTTACCTGAATTTCAGACCTTAGCAGAAGCATTTATTTCCCCCAAGAGGACAGTGTGGGACACTAAAAATAACACTGGCTTCAGTGTCAGAAGGCAAGGTTCAAATCCCACCTACCACTATGCTAGGGAACTTCCTCTAAATAGCTTGATATTCCATGAGTACCAATACAACACACAGGAACCATTCAATTTGTCATTCCATCACTCTCACTATATGATAGGTACAGGGATGGGGAACTTGAAATCTTGAGGCCACATGTGGCATTCTAGGTCTCTGGGTGTGGCCCTTTGACTGAGTCCAAGTTTTACAGAACAAATCCTTTTATTAAGGGGATTTGTTCTGTGAAGTTTGGATTCAGTCAAAGGGCTACACTTGAGGACCTAGAGGACCAAATGTGACCCCAGGGCTGCAGGTTCCCCACCCCTAGACTGGCCTATCTTATTTTCTGAGCATGCATCCCTGTTATACTTTTTGTACACACACTATATTCACAAATACACTACAGAACATTAAAACCCACCATGGCCTTCTTGGTGACCCCCCCCAAATTTTTATTTCTCATATATTATGGTATCCCATGATTGATAATGACATAGAATCAACCAAAGACTAGTATTGTTAATAAGATGGAGTTTTGCTTTGGGACCATTCAAAGTACTGCATTATATGCCTTATACAATCTAGTTCACTTTCTCCTAGTCAATTTTGAACCCAGGTCATTGTTCACTTATAACCTCCATCTAATATATATGTACTGATAAACCATCTATATCGGTTTAACATCCATTAATAGTATATCCCAGTTTGGAAAAGTGCGCATTTTTATTCATATTTACCATTCAGATCTATTAATTACCCAGTATGGTCTACTTTTCCAGTCTTCTTACATCTTACTCCCATCTACATACTCTTAGATCCACTGATACTTCAGCTGTTTCTTGTTCAGTTGTTTTTCGCTCATGTCCTACTCTTCATGAACCCATTTGGGGTTTTCTTGGTAAAGATACTAGAGTGGTTTAATATTTCCTTCTCCAGCTCATTTTACAGATGAGGAAACTGAGGCAAACAGAGTTAAGTGACTTACTCAAGGCGACAAAGTTAGTAAGTGTCCGAGGCACAGCACTCTATCTACTGCATGTCCTAGCCACTTCCTTGATGTTCCCCACACCTAACACTCCAACTCCAGACTCCTAGCATTTTAGCTGTCTGCCCCCATGACTAGATTTCTGTCTCTCCTTATTTCTGCATCCTGATTTTTCTAGCTTCCTTCAAGTCTCAGTTAAAGCTCCACCTTCTGCAAGCACTCTTTCTCATTTCTCCTTAATCTTAATGCCCTTCCTCTGTAACTACCCCCAATTTATCCTGTATATATTTTATTGGTACATAGATGTTCGCATGTTGATTCCCCTATTAAACTGAATTCTTGGATACCAGGAACTTTATTATCTTGCTTTGTATCCCCAGCAATTTTCACAGTGCCTAGAACAGTAAAGTAGGCACTTAATAAATGCTAGTTGACTGACTGACTTCATCCATTTGGTTTTTCCTGTGTAGATTCTTAGGTTGGACTCTCTTAAATGATTATGAGTCCAATTTAAGATTCTCTTATGTGTTTGGTGCTTGGTACAACCAGCACAATTTCACCCACAAATGCTAGAGGGCTTTGGGGGATACCTATTGCATTTAGATTGGGCTTAAAAGTGGCAAACACTGTTGGTAATCATTGGTCTCCCAATGGCAGAAATCTCATTAATGTTGAGAGTGATATCAGATGTAAATTTTTTTCTGTGGTATCTTTCAAGGAATTTTTTATAAACTTAACATGTACCATGTCCATAGAAGATACATTGAACAAGAGGATAAGATGGTGTTTTATTCTACCAAATCAAATGCTTGATTTTATAGTTAATAAGCAAAAGTAGGATCTATTTTAGCCAATTATGCTGATAGTAAATATATGGACAGCTGCATAATACTGCTTACAAAAGCTTGCCTGTTCCTTTCTCAAATTTTTAGCAATGGTATTGTCAATATATGTGAAAATTAATCTTTTTTCTATAAGAAAATCACATTTTGATATTTTAATAAAATAAAAGTTACTATAATTCTGCATCTACACATTCAATATTTCCTTTGATGTTCTTCAAAACTACTTTTCATCAGAGTTTAGTTCGGCCTTTATCTTAAGAGTTCATCTTTCTGAATCATTATGGATTGAGGTTTTATTTTTTTTCCAGATTTCCAATTTCCATCTGTAAGTGCATAATTTCTCCTTCCTACAGTTTTAACTGAGACTGAAGACTTTCAACAACATGTGAACTTGCTCCCATTTTTACACCATCATAGAGATTGCTTGCAAAGAAAACAGGCATATCTGTCTTGGGTTAGAGTTGAAAGGGACATTGAAGGTCATCTCATCTAATTTCCTCATTTCACAAGTGAGAAAACTAAGGACCAGAGAGGTTAAGTGACTGGCCTAAAGTCACACAGAGATTAAGTAGTAAAGTCAACATTTGAACATAGATCCTCAAATGCCAAATCCAGTACTCTTTCTTCTTCACCATACTGATATACCTCCCTCTTGGGTTAGGAATTCTTGTCATACCCTGAATCCCGTTTTCTTGGTTACAATACTGTGATTTCTTTTCCCCCCGATCCCATTGGGATGTTCCCCTCTTTTAATTCCTCAGCAGTCTCAAAACTGAGTTACCTCTATCACAAATATCCTCTGGACTGGTCCAGATTCTTTTCCCACCTTTGTATTCATCAGTTTCATTTCAGGAAGCTTTTGAGGGACTTTGATATTGGGGGGAAGGATAGGACAAATGGGGTAGTTTCATTGTTATTCATTGAAAAAATGTTTTCAAAATCTTGCCCCATTTCTTTTAGCATTTTGTGCCTTTTCATTATCCTTCATGGTCTTGAGATGTTGTCTTAATTGGATTCCTCGCTATGCTATTTGTAAACTTGTTTTCCATTTTATTATTTCTATATCTTTTTTGTTTTCTTTTGTTCACTCTTTTAAAAAGTTGTTTTTCATTCTCTTTTTTGGCATAGCTATTACTCAACCATAAATTACTACTACCACCATTCCTGCCCTGAAGAATCCCTCCCTTGTAGCAAATCTGTAGAATACAGCATTAACACGTTGGTCATGTCTGAGAATGCATATTTCAATCTGTCTATTGGGTACTTTGCCATTCTATCAAGAAATGGAAGCCATGTTTCATCATCAGTCTTTTGCTGCCTTGAACAGAGTTCTAAGGACTTTCAAAGTTGATTTTTTTTCATATTATTGTTGACATCATTTTAGTTGCTTGCCTGCTAGTATTCATTTTCCTAGGTATCATTTTGGATAAGTCATCCATTACATTTGTCATTTCTTAAGGTGTGTTAATATTCCATTACATTTTCATAATGCAATTTTTCAGCCATTCTCTAACTAATGGGGCCCTATTTTGTTTTCAGTTCTAAGACCCTTTCTTTCTCTATATCTAATATCTGATGATCCTTTGGCCGATGTCTCATACTACCTTTCTTAAGTCCATTGTTTGGCCCTTGTTTTTCCTTTAAAATACTTTTTCACATTTTTTTATAGGAACACAGTCTCCCTGATAATCTAGAAAGTGAAAATTAGTTCCCTGAGTCCTTTCACCTTCCTCTCTACTGGGAAGATAACCTGTACTTCAGGAATAGATGATTATGTATCTATGCTAGAAAGATAAACACCACACACTCCTTGAAGGTCACTACAAAATTTTCCTTGCCCTTCATAGTTGTTAGAAGCATGATCTTCAATCCCCATTTTCTTCATGCTCTTATTGGTAACTTTGGCAGCCAGCTCCTATGAGGAAGTACTGAACAATCAACTATCTTACTCATGAGTGAAGTTTTTCTTTTCCAATCTATTCTCCTGAGAAGAGATTAGCTTAACTAAACTGCCTCTCACTGATAGTTCTTTTCTGATAAAGTCCCATTGCAAAAATTCCCAGGGCCAACTCCTTTTCCTCATTTAATCTTTTCTGAGCATCACTTTTTAGAAGACTTCTCCTGGGTTCTCACTTCTCAGCACTCTTTAATGACCACTACCATCAAGCAGCATAAATGTCAATCTTCCTGCCTTTTCTCCCGAGGTCAGGCTAGCCTTATTCACTGCCTTTAATTCATGAATAGTAATTTCCTATCAAATCCTAAAAAAAAGAATTTCAGAGAACCAGTTATCACAAGATGCAGCCTAGTATTAGCCAAAGAAATTATCTTTAAGCCAGAAAGACCTGAGTTCAGCTCCCATCTCTAACACATAATGGGTGTGTAACCCTAGGTAGATCACTTAACCTCTTAGTACACTAAGCAAATTTTTAAAGAATTGTTTCATTTATTTTTAATATTATTTTAGTTTTCAGCTTTGAGTTCCAAATTCTCTCCCTCCCAATCACATTCTTCCACACTCACTGAGAAGACAAGCAATATGATATCAACTATACATATGAAATCATGCAAAACTTAGTCATTTTTTTAAGAAGTCAGAAAAATTAAGAGAAAATCATACTTAAATTTGGAGTCAGAGTTCATCAGTTTTCTCTCTGGAGGTCAATAGCATTTTTTTTCATCATGAGTTTCTTGGAATTTTCTTAGATCCTTATTTTGATCAAAGGAGCCAAGTCTTTCACAGTTGATCATCATTACAACATTGCTGTTACTATGCACAATGATCTCCTGGTTCTTCTCATGGCACTTTCAATCATTAGTTCATATACATCTCACCATATTTTCATGAAGTCACCCCCTTCATAAATTCTTATAGCACAATAATACTCCATCACAATTATATGCCACAATTCATTCAGCCATTTCCCAATTCATGAACATCCTTTTAATTTCCAATCCTTTGCTACTACAAAAAGTGCTGCTATAAATGTTTCTCTTGAGTCTTGTGTTTGAATGTCAAATTTCCTAGTCAATGGATTTTTTATCAGGAATGTTCGAAAGGCCTCTATTCCATTAAACATTTCTGTTAAATTAAACATTTAAAAAAAAACATCCATTAAACATCCATTTTTCCTCTGAAAGATTATACTCCATTTTTCTGGGTAGGTAATTCTTTGTTGTAATCCCAGCTTCTTTGCTTTCTGAATTATCATATCCCAAACTCTCCATTTCCTTAATGTGGAAACCACTAAATCTTTTGTGATCCTGAATGTGCCTCCACAATATTTGAATCACTTATTTCTGACTGCTTGCAGTATTTTCCCTTTCACCTGGGAGTTCTGGTATTTGATTTAACATTCCTGAAATTTTTCATTTTAGGATCTCTTTCAAGAGATGTTGAGAAGATTCTTTCTATTTCTATTTTACCCTCTAGATTTAAAATATTAGATCAGTTTTCCTTTATTACTTCTTGAAATGCGATGTCTACATTCTTTCTTTGATCATGATTTTCAGGCAGTCCAATAAATCTTAACTCATAACTTCTCAACCTGTTTTCCAGGAGAGGTATATTTCCAATAAGATATTTTACATTTTCTCCTATTTTTTTCTTTTTTTTTGACTTTGTTTTATTGTTTCTTCTTATCTCATTTGAGACATTAGCTTTTACTTACTCAGTTCTAATTTTTAAGGAATTAATTTCTTCAGTGAGCTTTTGCACCTCTTTTTCCATTTGTTCAATTCTTTTTTAAAGGGTTGTTTGCTTCAGTGAATTTTTTTGCTTCTTTTACTATTAGGCCAATTCTGTTTTTTTAATGTTATTTTCTTTATTATTTTTGTGCCCCTTACCAATATATTAATTCTTTTTTCATAATTCTCTTTCATCACTCTTATTTCTTTTCCCAATTTTTCTTCTACCACTCTTATCTCTTTCTTTAACTCTTCCAGGAATTCTTGTTGGGCTTGCATTCAAATAACATTTTACTCTGAGGTTTTAGTTTTAATTCTTTTCACGTTATTGTCTTCTGATTTTGTCTTGGTCTTCCCTGCCATTTTAGCTTTTAATGGTCAAGTTCTTTTTTGTTGTTTTTGTTGTCATTGTTTGCTCATTTCCCCAAACTATTTCTTAATTTTGAACTTAATGTTAAAATTGGGCTCTGTTCACCTGGGGGAGGAGAGGTACTGTCCTAAGCTTAAGGCTTTTCATGCTGCTGTTCCCAGAGGTAGTTCTGGGGTGCTTTCAAGATGATGTGATCCTGGAAGACATAGGGTCTCATGATCTATGTTCTGATCTTTACCCAGGAAGGGCCCCTACTCCCTTGCAGCCACAAGTACTAGCACTTCTCTCTGTCTTGGAACAGAAACCCAGAACTGCCAATTGTCATTTGCTATATGTCAGCAAAGGGTCCCTGTAGCCTCTTTCTGGTCAGTTTTCTGACCTCCTTATCATCTTTGGGCTGAAAGTTCCCAAAGCTGCTGCCTTTGCTATGGCCATTGTAGCTGTCCCCATGTGTGATCCAGATAGGCCTCTACCCCAGTATCAAAGATGTCTCCTGCTGACCTCTTAAGTTTTCTTAGGTTGGAAAAGTGTTCCACTCTGACCTTTTGTTGGCTCTGCCACTCAAAAATTTGACTTAAGTCATTATTTACAGTTGTTTAGAATGGAATGTTGAGAGAGTTCAGCTGAATTGCTGCTTCTCATCCACCATCTTGGCTCTGACCCCCACTCTAGGCAATTTTAAAGCCTATAAAATGCATATAAGGTGTTAACTTACATTGACAGAGCCAGTTTCCTTACCTGGGAGTTTCCTATACTGATAAAATCACAGGTCCAGTACCTGTGTATCTAGTACTATGCCCATCTAAGTTATCACAACCAGGAAATTCTTCCAACTTATGTTATGACCATGATAGCAATAAGAATCTAAAGTTGGGTTTTATGTTTGAAGCCAGATGTGATGTTGAAAGTACCTGGACTTAACCAAAGGCCATTTTATCCATTCACTTCTGGATCTAAAACACATGTTGAGTTTCTTACCACCCAGTTGCCAAAGGCCTAAAGGAAAGATACCATCCAAAAAAATCTCCATGTGGAGCTAGGCCTTGGTAATATATAACAGACTTCCTTTAGTGCCTCAAAAGTTCTTCCAACAGCACCTATATGTCAAAGCCCAGTAGTGCCATAATAATCAAAGTACCACTATGAAGAAGGCAGTGTGGCATAGCAAATAGTGTGCCAGACTTGGAATCAGGGAAAAAAAACAAATTTCAAATCTAATCTTAAGCATTTTTAAGCTTTGTGATCTTTAATCTCTCATGCCTTAATTTCTTCATCTATGAAATGAAAGGGGTGGACTCAGTGATGTCCAAGGGCCTTTTAGCTCTAAATCCATTTAATATGTCTTTTCTAAAAATTGTATAGCCAGAATTTCACTTTCTGTATCTTCTATGTAAACAATATCTTATGATGGAAGGAACTGGTATGATTAGACTCAGGGTACCAGGGACCCAGTTGAGTAGTTGATGAAAGAGACCGAGGTGGTTTCAAGTTATCCTAGAGAATAATGAGTAATAGGATGGGAATAAAGCAGTGAATGAATTCAAAGGATTCTGTAGAATTGGGGTAGTGGGGAGGAGGAAATTGCCATTTAAACTATCCATAATAGAGTCTGAACTCAGGAAAAAGTCCAAAGAATTATCTGCTTCCTGGGTAGCCAAAAAGACAAGGTGAAACCCTCTCACTTAGACTAGGGCTAGAAGCAGAATGGAAATAAGAAAAGAAGACATACATCTAAGGTAGCCAAAGAATGACTGCAGCAAGGCAGAGACTGGCCTACAGTTGATGGACAAAAGTGAGGAGTAACTAAATAAGACCCCTCTTACCCTGGACAAAGACAAGCTCAAGCTGCTTAATGTGCCTGTAATTACTTGGTTGTATATTATTTGCATCCTAATCATTTCTAATACAAAAGGAATAGTCATTGCTTTACTCAAGACAATAGCCAAATGATGTGTTGCCTTTGTACTACTTAACATACAGCAATCTGTACTGCTTATCCCAACCCCTACTCTCCCTGATGACTTGAGTGAATCAAAGTGAATCAAATTCTGTCAGGGCTCTAAGGGTAACTGGAGGGGTTAAGGAAATATCTTTCTAGTACTATAGCTCATGAGCTCCCACCAGTGCAATTTACAACATAGTTATAGGTTAAGAATAATTTAATCAGCCAGATTTAAGTGGTTTTTTAAAGGGGGTATTTATCAAGGTAGTACAATAAGAATTAGTTTTAAAATATACCTGCTTTCTTCTCACTCCCTCCAAATTTTTTTACATATTATCCTAAAGAAGTTCCAGTTTGGTATAGTTTTTTTTTCCTAATCTATTTATAGAACTGTGGAGCAGCAGGGTAGTGTGTCCTGGACTCCTAATGGAGACACTGCCATCAGCTGCTGCTGTGCCAGGGGACAAGGCTAAGGATGTTGATAGAAAGAAGGGAAATCCAAAATCCTCTTGACCTCTCAAAGCCCACAAGGTCCTCCCATAGACATGACCAAGGCTAAAGCCAGTAGTCCCTTCCTTCCCAAGTAAATCCTTCTCTGCTGGTTTAGCTGGAATTCTCTTTCCTCCTTTACTACTCACAGGAAGCTGAAATGTCCTGTAGATGCTTAAGTGTCTTGGGTTCTGAATTGCTCTTCTATTTTATAGATGAATCCATAGGGTATGACTGAGTTTTGGGAAGTTTTTGCTTTTTTAAGTCAGTCTGTTGTTTCTGTTGACATCACTCCAAGTCATCCAAGGACATTTTGCACTTAATCTGATTGGCTGATTGATTGAAACTTGTTCTTATCACATTAAGGTATCAGGGCATCTTATTACTTTAAGTGATGTGAGGTAACTTGATTGATTTATTCAATCAACTTTGCCTTCTTTGTTTTATTACTGAGAAAAAGCATAAAACAGAAAAGAAAATGGTCTGTATTACCAAGATTCTTACTTTCTTTACTCTCGGGTCCTTACATGGTAACCATTTGGCATTTCATGCCACTACATGCCTTTTGTACTCTGTTTCTCCTACAGTGTGACATGACAGTAGATACATCATTCCTTGCTTATACTAAAAATAGGAGCACTTTAAACTTTTCAATGGGTTTTTCCTAAAATATCCCCAATAGAAATCAAGCAAAAATTGTTGTTTCCAAAATGGGAATGTAAATAGTTTAACTTTATTGAATCCTTTATGATTAGTCTTTCATGTTTACCTTGTTATGTTTTTTTTCTTGAATCTTGTATTTAAATTTTCTATTCAACACCCATTTTTCATCAGTAATGTTTTAAAGGCCTCTATTTCATTAAATATAATTTCCCCCAAAAAAAATTCCACTCAGTTTTGTGGGGTAGGTTGTTCTTAGTTGTAATCCTAGTGCCTTTGTTTTCTGGAATATCACACCCCAATCCCTCCATTCCTTTCATGTGGAAGGCACTAAATCTCATGTGATCCTGACTGTGGTTCAGTAATATTTGAATTGTTTCTTTCTGGTTGCTTGAAGTATTTTTTCTTTAACCTGGGAGCTCTGGAATTTGGTAGTTTTCATTTTGGTATCTCTTTCCTGAGGTGATCAGTGAATTCTTTCAATTTCTATTTTAGCCCCTAGATCTAAAATATTGGGGGAGTTTTCCTTTGTCATTTCTTGAAATGTGATATCTAGATTCTCTGATCATGGTTTTCACATAGTTCAATAATTGGTTTTTAAACATTTTTGTAAATAATATTTTATTTTTTCCAATTACATGTAAAGATAATTTTCAGCATTAATTTTCATAAGATTTTGAAATTTTTCTACCTACTTCTCTCCATTCCCCTATCACTAAGGCAGCAAGCAATCTAGCATAAGTTATACATATGCAATCATGTTAAACATGTTTTCACATTAGTCATATTGTGAAAGAAGAAACAGAACAAAAGGGAAAAAAATTTAAAAAGTGAGAATAGTATGCTTTGATCTGCATTCAAAGTCCATCCGCTCTTACTCTAGATGTGGAGAGCATTTTCCGTCATGAGTCTTTTGGAATTGTTTTGGATCATTGTATTGTTGGGAAGAGCTGATTCTGTCATAGCTGATCATCACAAAGCACTTCTGCTCCTGTGTAAAATGTTCTCTTGGTTCTCCTCATTTAATTAAGCATCAGCTCATCTAAGTCTTTCCAGGTTTTTTCTGAAATTGGCTTGCTCATCATTTCTTATAACACAATAGTGTCCATTACATTCCTATAGCACAACTTGTTCAGACACTCCCCAATTGATGCACATTCACTCAATTTCCAATTCTTTGCCATCACAAAAAGAGCTGCTATAAATATTTTTGTACATGTGGGTCCTTTTCCCTTTTTTATGATCTCTTTGTGATTCAGACCTAGTAGTGTTGTTGCTAGATAAAAGGGATTATACAGTTTGACTGTCCTTCGAGCATGGTTCCAAACTGCTCTCCAGAAGAGTTGGATCAGTTCACAACTCCATCAATACTGCATTAGTGTCCCAATTTCCCTATGTCTTCTCCAACATTTATCATCTTTTTCTGTCAGATTAGCCAATCTGATAGATATGAGGTGTTACCTCAAAGTTGTTTTAATTTGTATGAATTAAATTAATTTATTGTCAACAAGGCAATCAATAAATCGATAGATTTGGAACATTTCTTCATATTACTATGTAGATAGCATTACTTTCTTCATCTAAAAACATCCTGTTCATTTGCTTTGACCACTTATCAATTGGGGAATAATTTGTATTATAAATTTCACTTGATTCTCTCTATATTTGAGAAATTAGGCCTTTATCAGAAATACTGATTGTAAAAATTGTTTCCAGCTTTCTGCTTTACTTCTAATCATTGTCTCATTGGTTTTGTTTCTGCAAAGACTTTTAAATTGAATGTAATCAAAATTATCCACTGTGCATTTCATAATGCTCTACATTTCTTATTGGGTCATAAATTCCTCCCTTTTCCATAGATCTGACAGTTTACTCTCCTAATTTGCTTATGCTATGTCTAGATCATGTGCCCATTTTGACCTCACTTGGTTTATGGTGTGAGATTGGTCTATACCTAGTTTCCACCATACTATTTTCCAGTCTTCCCAGTAGTTTTTGTCAAATAGTGAGTTCTTATCCTAGAAGCTGGAATCTTTGGATTTATCAAACAGTAAATTACTATGGTCATGTACGTTTGTATCTTTTGTACCAAATCTATTCCACTGATCCACTCTATTTCTTAGCCAGCACCAAATAGTTTAGATGATTGCTGCTTTGTAATGTATTTTTAGACCTGATACAGCCAAACCATGTTTCTTTGGATTTTTTTCATTAATTCCTTTGTTATTCTTGAACTTTTGTTCTTCCAGATGAATTCTGTTATGATATTTCTAGTCCTATAAAATAATTTTTGGTAATGTTATTGGTATGGCACTGAATAAGCAAATTAATTTAGGTAGAATTATCATTTTCATTATATTAGCTCAATCTACCCATGAGCAATCAATATTTTTCCAGTTGTTTACATCTGATTCTATTTGTGTGAAAAGTGTTTTGTAATTGTGTTCACATAGTTCTTGGGTTTGTCTTGGCAGGTAGACTTAAATATTTTGTATTGTCTATAATTATTTTAAATGGAATTTCTCTTTCTATCTCTTGCTGCTGGGCTTTGTTTGTAATATATAGAAATTCTGATGATTTATGTGAGTTTACTTTATATCCTGCAACTTTACTAAAGTTGTTAAGCATTTCAAGTAGTAATTTAGGTGATTCTCTAGGATTCTCTAAGTATACCATCATATCATCTACAAAGAGTGATAGTTTTATTTTCTCATTGCTCATTATAAATCCTTCAATTAACTTTTATTCTCTTAATGCTCTAAAATTTCTAGTGTAATATTGAATAATAATATTCATAATGGGCATCCTTGTTTCACTCCTGATTTTGTTGGGAAATCTTCTGGCTTATCCCCATTACAGAAAATTCTGGCTGATGGTTTTAGATAGATATTACTTATCATTTTAAATAAAGCTCCATTTATTCAAATGCTCTAAGAGGAATGGGCACTGTATTTTGTCAAAAGTTTTTTTCTGCATCTATTGAGGTAATCATATGGTCTCTGTTAGTTTGGTTACTGCTGTGATCAATTATGTTGATACATTTCCTAATATTGAATCAGCCTTGCATTCCTGGTATAAATCCCTCCTGGTCATGGTGTTTTTCCAATGTGGTATTTTACATTTTCTTCCATTTTTTCATTCTTTTGATTTCTTTTGACTGATTCTTGATGTCTCATAGAATCATTAGCTTCTACTTGCTCAATTCTAATTTTGAAGGAATTATTTTCCTCACTGAACTTTTGTACCTCTTTTTCTATTTGTACAATTTTGCTTCTTTCTTCAGTGAATTTTTGTTTCTCTTTTACTATTAGTTTAATACTGTTTTTTAAGGTGTTAATTTCTTCATTATTTTTTGTGCCTTTAACCAAGCTATTAAGTCTCTTTTCATAATATTCTGGCATCACTCTCATTTCTTTTCACAATTTTTCCTCTTTCTCTTTTTTCCTCTCATCTCTTTTGTTAACTTTTCTGGAAACTCTTGTTGGACTTGTATCCAATTAGCAGGTTTATTTTACTCTTTAATTTTTGCTGTTTTCACATTGTTGTCTTCTAAGTTTGTATCTTGGTCTTCTCTGACATCATGGTAGCTTATTATGGCCAAGTACTTTTTTTAATTTTTTGCTCATTTTTCCAGTCTATTTCTTGATATTGAACTTCATGTTAAAATTGGGTTCTGCTTATCTTGGGCAGGGTAGGGGCTTGGGGGAAGCACTCTCCCAAGCTTTAGCCTTTGGGGGCTGCTGTTTGTAAAGTTAATTATGGAGCTAGTTTTCAGTGCTTCCAAGGTGATGTCATCCAGGGAAAGCTGTGGTCATTTTTCTCCTAGTTGGAGCTTTGTTCTCTACCCAGGAAGGGGCTCTGATCCCCTGCAGCCACAAACTCCTCTTGGCCTGGAACTATTAACAGGTTCCCTACTCTTCTGTAGGCAACAAGCACTGGTGCTCTTCTTTGCCTTGAAACTACAACCAAGGCCCCTGCTCCCTTGTGACTGACCATATGTGCTCCTCTCTGCCCTGGAACTGTGACCTAGAAATGTGTATTGGCAAGAGAGGGGTCGATCAGTACCAGCTGCACCCAGTTCCAGAAAAAAGTCCCCTGTAATCTATTTTTTTCTCAATTGTTTGACCCTCTTACCACCTCTGGGCTGAAAGTTCCTGAAGCAGCAGCTGCTGCTGTTGAAACTGCTTCCCAAGCCCACTGTTGGTTCTGCTAAGGCTGTGTGTGGTCCAGAGTAGACTCACTCAGGTGTTGCAGACCTCTCCTGCCAACCTCCTAAGTTGTCTTAGGCTGAAAAAAATACCTCACCATAAGCTTTTGTTGGCTCTGCTGCTCTAAAATTTTATTTGCAGTGTTATTTTAAAGTCGTTTGAAGGGGAATGTTGAGAGTGTTTGCCTAGGTTGCTGGCTTTAATCTGCCATCTTCCACGTTGTTTTGGAAGTAAATGTGTGGGCCATAGGAGTCCTTACATAAGATTTAGTGGCATCCAGTTTCTTTTTGAATTTGATACCATTTACATAAGGAATTCCCAGATTCAGAAACTGCCTCTAATAATGCCAGTAAACACCTTTTCGGTAATTTATAGTTTTAGGAAACTGCCTTAGGGTACTAAGTAATTGAATAATTTGCCATCACCTCACAGTTAGCATATGTCAAGGGTAGGCTTGAACTCAGGCCTCCCTGGCCCTAACACCATATCTCTATCCATCACATCATATTACTTTTGGGGGCATGTAAAGAGGCCTCTTCAAAGAGATTATCTACAAAAGGTAGAAGAGATACAAAACAACAGTTAGTGGGGATGGAATGATCAAATGAGACTTTTTTCAGAATGGGCAGATATGAGCATGTTTGTAAGTAGTAGGAAATGGGTCAGTAGACAAGGAGAGATTGAACATAAGTGAAGTAGTGGGGATGACAGATGGGGCAGTCTGTTGGAGGAGATGTGATGGAATGAGATCACTTGAACAAGTGAAGTTGTTAGCCTCAGTAAGGAGTAAGGCCACCTCATTATGTGAGACAGGGGTGAAGGGGGAGAAATTGAATGAAGGCACCTGAGTGATGGGAGATAAAGAATAAGGGGAAAGAGGGAGTAAATGGCAAATTGCCTGATTTTTTCTGTAAAATACGAAGCAAGATTCTCAGCTGAAAGTAGGGGCAAGATGAGCTATGGGAATTTTGAGGAGGGATAAAAAGTTTTGGAAGAGCCACTGTAGAGAGTGGAATAGTGAGTTGACATAGGAGGTATAGAAGAATTACCTAGAAGCAGTGAGGAACCAGTTTATGCTGTGAACATAAATTTGTAGCGAACACAATCAGAGCAGTTGCCTCCACCTTCATTTAGCAACTTGAGCAGAGGAATGAAGGCAGTGAATGATAGGAATGATCCAAGCCTGAGGTTTGGCTGGGCATAACTGATGATATGATGAGAGGACTATGGATTTAAGGGAGGAAAGTAGTGTAGAATTGAATTTGTTTACCCAGGCGTCAAGGATGAGGAAGAAAGAAAATTTTGTGCAGGAGAAATGGCCTGGGAGAGAACTGGTGGGTCAAAGGATCACAGGTCATGGTGAAACCAACATTTCATACATGAGGGACATTCTATGTAAAAGTAAAGTGATAGAAAGTGGAATATCATGTGGGAGACAGGAAGTATACTATTTTTGCTAGATTGGCATGTGTGAATGGAAATTATATGTAATAAGTCTGGAAAGTTCAGCCAGAGTCAACTTATAAAGGGCTTTAAATTCCAGAGGAGCACATAAGTTCTATGTGCTTCACACAATTCTACACAGTTTATCTACCAGCTCATTGATTAATTACTAAATTCTAGAAGTATTATTTTAATTTTGTAGCTAAGGGAAATGAGAATTATATAGATGAATTCGTGTACTATTGTCACAAAGTTAATACACGTCAGGACAGGGATTCAAACTGAGTATACCTGATTTTAGATCTGATGTTCTTTATAGCATATTTGTCTGCCTCTTCATAATAAAATTTTCACTGTAAAACAATCATAATTTCTTCGTATTTTTGTTGAGTCACTTTAGTCATGACTGATTCTTTGTGCCCACTTTTGGGGTTTTCTTGGGAAAGATACTGGAGTGGTTTGCCATTTACTTCTTCAGCTTATTTTACACATGAGGAAAATAAGGCAAGCAGGTTAAGTGACTTGCCCAGGGTCACACAGTTAGTAAGTGTCTGATTTCAGATTTGAACTCGCAAAGATGAGTCTTCCTGAGTCCAGGCCTGGCAATCTATTCAGTGCCCTACAATTTTATTTTTTTGTGGATTTTTTTTGGAAGGGGAAGGCAGGGCAATTGGGGTTAAGTGACTTGCCCAATATCACATGGCTAGTAAGTGTTAAGTGTCTGAGACTGGAGTTGAACTCAGGTCCTCCTGACTCCAGGGCCAGTGCTCTATTCACTGTGCCACTTAGCCACCCCAGTGTTCTACAATTTTAGACAAGGATTATTAAGTATATAAGATGTATTATACAGGAAGATATTAAGACAGAATATCACCAGCTCTCAGAGTCTGAGAAAAATTATGTGGCAATCTAGGACAACCCACATCTGAACAAGAATTTTCTCTGTGATATACCCAAGGGAATGTCCATTCTTTGCTTGAAGACCTTCAACATCTCCAGGCTCCATTTCAATTATCATTATTGTGTTTGATTTTTCTTCATCCTTCATTTTGTAACAGGACCAATGACATCCTGGGGTGGTATCTTGACTTGTGAGTGAATTGGATTTAAGTAAGGCAGAATTGCACTGTCATCAATGTCACTCTCTCTTTCAGAGTCATCAAAGTTCAATGGCAAGACAAAAGTCAAGAAGATTGACAATGGCCTGAGATGACGTGGATGAGCTTGACATCTTCCATGTCTGACCAAGTTCTAAGCATTCCATAGTGCCTACTTTAGCCATCTTCATGGCCACTGGAACAAATTGCTCTCATCCACCCATTCCAGTGTGGAAAGTTTTCACATGTTTGGGGTAGATATCCTCGTAGATTACTGATGGGTTTCAGGCATGTGGCCTACCCTCAATGTGGGTTAGCCCATTTGTGGAGATGGATTTACTAGAGTATGGCTCTATGCATGCTACAGCTTCTTGGAGTCACAAATGAAAGTTGGGTGACAGGTTAATATAAAAGGGGAATGGGAAGTCCCAAGGCTTGGCAAGACCTCATTATTAAACCTCTGTGTTTAATAAAAACATGATTTGGTTACATATACAAGGAGAGGAAAGTCCAAAAAAGAAAACTATAGACCAATATACCCTTAATTAATACAACAAAAAAATAAAATTTTAATGAATTTTTAGCAAACAAGCTATAGCTATATATCAAAAGGATTGCCCACTAAAACCAGTTGGATTTTTACCAGGAATATAATTTTGGGTCAATATTAGGAAAATTATAAAGGTAAAGATCATATTACTTTAAAAAAACAAAATCATATGATTTTATCACAACAGGTGCAAAAAAAGAAACTTTTGACAAAATTTAACAATTGTTAAAAAAAAAAAAAAAGCCATGGAGGTAGAGCCAAGATGGCTGAGTAAAGGCAGGGACTCACTTGATATCTCCCCCAAACCCTTTCAAATACCTTTAAATAATGAATCTAAACAAATTCTACAGTAGCAAAAACCCACAAAAAAATGGAGTGAAACTATTTTCCAGCCCACGATAACTTAAAAGGTCTGCAGGAAAGGTATATTGCACCAGGGTGAGAAAAAGGTATAGTCCAGTGCAGGCTGTACCAGCAAAGACCAGGCCCCAGCAAACCTGGAGCAGTTCTAGAGGCAACTCAATCAGTGGTAGCAGTGGTAGTTTCCAGACTTCTCAGTGCAGATGATAAAAGGATCAGACAACAGGTCAGAAGGAGACTTACAAGGGCCCCTTTGCTAACACCAGGGGTAGGACTCTGTTGCATTGCCTATACTTGGATCTGGGTTCCAACCCTGGATCTCAGTCATTATGCAAGATGGAGTACTAACACAACAGAACTTGTGACTACAAGGGAGCAGGGACTTTGGTCACGTTTCCAGGGTTGAAAAGAATGCTTGCGGTCACTCACAACTGTGCACAGTACACAGTCCAGGAGAGTGGTAAACACACCTCTCCTTAGATCATATCACCTTGGAAAAGCCAAAAACTTACAGGACCCCAGAATCAAGTCTGAAAACAGCTACACAATAAAAACCTGAGGCTTGAGACAGTGTCCTCTCCACTTGAAAAGCAGAGCCCCACTTTAGCATAGAGTTAAAAGTCAAGAAATAGGCTGAAAAATCATCCAACAACAGAAAAAAAGTTCTGGTCTTAGAAAGTTACAATGGTGACAAAAAGAGATCAAAATGCACATTCAGAAGAAGAAAACAAAATCAAAATTCCTGCATCTAAAACTTCAAAGAAAAATATGAATTTGTCTCATGCCATGCAAGAGCTCAAAAAGAATTTTAAAAATCAAGAAAAAGAGATAGAGGAAAATGTGGGAAGGGAAATTAGAGTGATGCAAGAAAATCATGAAAAAAGAGTCAACAACTTGGTAAAGATACTTAAAAAAATATATACTTAAGAAAAATACTTAACAAACCTTTTTAAAAAACACACCTTAAAAAACAGACTAGGCTAAATGGTAAAAGAGGCACAAAAATCCAATGAAGAAAAGAATGCCTTGAAAAGTAGAATTGGGGGGCAGAGCCAAGATGGCAGAGTAGAAGCTGGACCTCCCTGTGGCTCTGACGTCCACCTTCCCCAATACACGTAAAAGGGACTCTAAACAAACTTTGGAGGTGAAGAACCCACAAAATGACACAGAGAAGCTAACCTCCTGCTGAGGACAGCCTGGCAGGCTGGCAAGAATTGGCCAGCACAGAACTCTGGGAGCCGAGCCCAGCCCCACACCAAGGCTTTAGCGCCAGGGCAGGCCTGACCAGCCACTGGCCAGAGGGACTCCAGATCAGCAGCAACTGTGGCCGTTTCCAGATTTATTGACACATAGATGAGAAGGACAAAGTGAGAGGTCAGTGCAGTCTGGATTTTGGGACCCAATAAGTGGGAGTGTGTGGCTTTTGCCCGCCAGGCGAGAAGCCACTAAGACACCAGCACAGCCAGCCAGCGCCACGTGGCAGCTTCAGCTCCTGGCCTGCAGAGTGTAGGGGGACCAAGCACCAGTCTGAGGGGTAATAGCTCTTGCTTTAACCTGCTTGGATCTGGATTGCAGTCTAGGGTGGAAGTACTGGGGTGTGTGTCCAGCTTGCCAGAGCAATGTGGAGACCTCAGAGAGGGCACCCAACTAATACCTCCAGCAGATGAGAAAACCTCAGTGTTTGGCACAAAAGCTCCCTGACTGGTGGCAGAGTCCTACTGTGGCAAAAAGCCCAGAGGTCAAGTGACTGAGGGGTGACATGACCAGGCAAAGGAAACAAAGCAGACAGAAGATTCCAACGTTAGACTCCTATTTTGGGGACAAAAAAGAGCAAAGCATGAAACAGGAGGAAGACAGTGAAGTCAGAACTCCTGCACCAAAAGCTGAAAAGGAAAATAGGAAATGGTTACAGGCCATAAAGGACTTTAAGAAGCAGATAAGAGAAGTGGAGGAAAAACTGGGAAGAGAAATGAGAACGATGCAAGAAAATTATGAAATGAGAGTCAACAGCCTGACTGAGGCAAATCGCCTTAAGAAAGAGACTAACTCAAATGGCAAAAGAGGCTCAAAAAAGCAATGAGGAGAAGAATGCCTTAAAAAGCTGAATTTGTCAGATGGAAAAAGAATCTCAAAAGCTCAATGAGGAGAATCATTGCTTCAGAATTAGATTGGAGCAAATGGAAGCTAATGACTTTATGAGAAATCAAGATGCTGTTAAACAGATCCAAACAAATGAAAGAATAGAAGGCAATGTGAAATACCTCGTGGGAAAAACCACTGACCTGGAAAATAGATCCAGGAGAGATAATTTAAAAATTATTGGACTACTTGAAAGCCATGATCAGAAAAAGAACCTGGAAATCATCCTCTAGGAAGTTCTCAAAGAAAACTGCCCTGATGTTTTAGAACCAGAGGGCAAAATAGAGGTTGAAAGAATCCACCAATCACCTGCTGAAAAAGATGCCAAAAAGAAAACTCCTCGGAAAATTATAGCCAGGTTCCAGAATTCCCAGATTAAGGAGAGAATATTACAAGCAGCCAGGAAGAAACAATTTGAATATTGTAGAAACACAATCAGGATAACCCAGGATCTGGCAGCTTCTACACTGAGGGATCAAAGGGCTTGGAATATGATATTCCGGAGGTCAAAGGAGCTGGGATTAAAACCAAGAGTCACCTACCCAGCAAAACTGAGTATCATGTTTCAGGGGAAAATATGGTCATTCAGTGGAATAGAGGACTTTCAAGCATTCTTGCTGAAAAAAACCGAGGTGAATAGAAAATTTCACATTCAGTTATAAGAAGCAAGAGATGCATGAGAAGGTAAACAGGGAAAAGAAATCATAAGGAACTTATCAAAATTGAACTACTAACATTCCTACATGGAAAAACAATAATTGTAACTTATGAAACTTTTCTCAGTAGTTGAAGGGAATAGAAACATGTGTGTGTGTATATGTGTGTGTCTATATATGAGGGTATATGGCCATATGAATACATATGTGAATGTGTGTATACATGTTTACAGGTATAGACATATAGAGGGCACAGAACCAATTTAACAGGAAGGGATGATACTTAAAAGGTTAAATTAAGAGGGGACAGAGGAATATAATGAGAGGAAATGGGGAGAGACAGAATGAAGTAAACTATCTCATATAGAAGAGACAAGGGAAAATGATTACAATGGAGGGGAAGAATAGGAAGGCAAAAGGGAATGGGTCAAACATTCCCAATGAATTTGGCTTGAGGAGGGAATGAAATACACACTAAATAGGGCATCTCACCCTCCAGGGGAGTAGGAGAGAAGGGGATGAGAGTGGGGTTGATGGAAGGGAGGGCAGTCTTGGGGAGAGGGAAGTTGTAAGCACCGACTTTTGAAAAGGGATGGGATCAAAGTAGAGAATAGAACAAGTGGGAGGTGGGATAGGAGGGAGGGAAATACAGTCAGTCTTTTACAATATATCTACTATTTTATTGTTTTGCATTAGCCACGCATGTACAATCTATACCAAACTGCTTATCTTCCCAGTAAGGGTGGGTGACAAGGGAGGAAGGGAATAAATCTGGAATTCAAAGTTTTAAAATCAAATATATATATATATACATACTATTAATAATAGTATTTTACTTGTATTTGGGAAATAGGATATACAGGCACTGAGGCATAGAGATCCACTGGAAAAGATCCACTGGGGTATGGGAGAAAATATGGGAGAGAGCAGATTGGAGGAGGGGATATCCTGTGGGACTGATATTTTGGGGTGGTGGGTAGAGGAAAAACGGGGAGAAAATTTGTAACTCAAAATCTGGTGGAAATGAATGATGTAAATCAGAAGTTAATAAACCATTTGAAAAACAAAAAAGAAAAAGAAAAGCAGAATTGGCCAAATGAAAAAATATATACAAAAATCCACTGAAGAAAATTCCTTAAAAAAGTAGAATTGCCAATTGAAAAAGTACAAACCCTCACTGAAGAAAAATAATTCCTTAAAAATCATAATTGGGCAAATAGGAGTTAATGACTTTATCAGACATAAGAAACAATCAAACAAAATCAACAGAATGAAAAAAAATAGAAAATAGTGTGAAATATCTCACTGGGGAAAAAAGTGGTCTGAAAAATAGATTCAGGAGAAATAATGCAAAGATTATTGGATAACCAGAAAGTCACAATCAAAAAAAGAGCCTGGATATCATCTTTCAAAAAATTATTAGGGAGAAATGCCCTGATATTCTAGAACCAGGGAGTAAAATAGAAATTGAAAGTATTCACCAAACACCTCCTAAAAGAAATCCCAATATGAAAAATCCAAGGAATATTATAGCCAAATTCCAGGGCTCCCAGGTCAATGAAAAAATACTTCAAGCAGCTTGAAATAATCAATTAGAGTCAGAGTAAAGACAACATAAGATTCAGCAGTTTTAAAGGCTAGGAGAGCTTGGAATATCATATTCTGGAGGTCAAAAGAGCTAGAACTACAAACAAGAATCACCTATTCAAAAACTGAGTATAATCCTTCAGGGGGGAAATGGATATTCAATAAAATAGAGAACTTTCAAGCATTCCTGATAAAAAGACAAGAGCTAAACAGAAAAATTTGACTTTCAAATACAAGACTCAAGAGAACTATGAAAAGGTAAACAGGAAAAAGAAATCATAAAAGATTCAACAAGGGTAAACTGTTTATATTCCTATGTGCAGAAACAATACTGATAATTCCTAAAAACTTTCTTATTATTAGGGTAGTTAGAAGGAGTATACATAGAAAGCAGATGAATTGATTTGATGATATGATTATCTTTTTTTTAAAATATTAAGGGAAAAGAAAGAAGATTGCACTAGGAGAAGGGGAAAGGGAGATGAAGAATGGAATAAATTATCTAACATAAAAGAGGATTGAAAGAGATTTTACAGAAATGGGGGAAGTGAGGAGGGGAACATATTGTCCTTATGCTCATTGGAACTGGATCAAAGAGGGAATAATATGCATACTAAATTGGATAAAAAAAAACTCTATCTTACCATACAGGAAAGTAGGAATGGAAGGGGATAACAGAAAGCACGGGGCTGATAGAAGGGAGGGCAGTTTGGAGGAGGTAAAAGTCAGAAGCAAAACACTTCTTAGAATGAATAGGGAGGGGTGGGGGTGGAAGGAGAGATTAGTATAAACAGGGAGGACATAGGATGGAGGGAAATACATGGTTGGTAAATATTACTATGAAAAAAATTTACAGTGAGTTTCTCTGATAAAGACTTCATTTCTCTAACATAGAAAATTAAGGCAAATTTATAGAAGTAAGAGTCATTCCTCAATTTATAAATGGTCAAAGGATATGAACAGGCAGTTTTCAGACAAAGCAATCAAAGCTATACATACTTATATTTTAAAAATCCCTAAATCACAACTCTGAGCTACTACCTCATACCTATCAGATTAGTTAATATGACAGAAAAAGAAAATGACAAATGTTGGAAGGAATGTACGAAAAATAAAACAATATTGGTGAAGTTGTATTCTGATTCAACCATTATGGAGAGCAATTTGGAGCTATAAAATCAGGCATACACTTTAATCAAGTAATATCACTACTAGGTCAATATCCCAAAGAGATTTTTTAAAATGGAAAGGACCTATCTATACAAATATATTTATAGCAGCTCTTTTAGTGGTCTCAAAGAATTGGAAATCAAGTGGATATCCATCAATTGGGGAATGGCTGAGTAAGTTATTGTATAGGATTGTGATTGAAAATTATTGTGCTTTAAGAAATGATGAGCAGGATGCCCTCAGAAAAACATTGAAAGACTTACAAGGACTGATGCAAAGTGAAGTAAGCAGAATCAGGAGAACATTGTACACAGTAACAGCAATATCTTAAGATTATCTACTATGAATAACAGCTATTTTCAGGAATACAATGATCCAAGACAGTTCCATAAGACTTATGATGAAAGGTCCTATCCATCTCCAGAGAAAGAACTGGTAGAGCCTGAATGCAGAACAAAGATACTTTTCTTTATTTTTCATGGTGGCTTTTTTTTTGGGGGGGGGGGTCTCTTTCACAGAATGACTTATATGGAAATGTGTTTTGTGTGACTATACACATATAACCTATGTGAAATTACTTGCCTTTTCAATGAGTAGGGATGAGGAGGGAGGGAGGAAATTTTGAACCCAAAATTAAAAAACAAGTTAAAATTGATGGGGTGGTTTGGTAGTGTAGTAAGTAAAGCACTGGCCCCAGAGTCAGGAGGACCCGAGTTTAGTTCCGGCCTCAGACACTTAACACCCCCACACACAAAAGAAAAACTAGCCGTGTAACCATGGGCAAGTTACTTAACCCCATTGCCCTCCAAAAAAGGCAAAAAAAAAGTTAAAATTGTTTTTATATGTAACTGAAAAATAAAATATTAAATAAGATTTTTAAATGAATAAAAAATAAAAATACATGAAAAATACATAGGAACAAGTAAACCTTTCCTTAATATGGTAAATAATATCTCTTCAAAATAAAAAACCAGGAGTTTACACAATAGAGATAAAGTAAAAGATGTTTTCCTCTACATTTTTCAAGGGCCGCCTGAATTCCTTTGGTGGACTGTAAGTTGTGAAGGCCTGTTTTAGAGCCTTGCCAATCATCCTATCAAAGAATTACTTTAGAAAGTCCTTCCCTAATAAATAAATGGTCAAAGGATATAAAAAGGCAGTTCTAAAAAAATCCACTTTAATCAATATTTATTTAAGAACATGTTTCAGATCACTAATAATTATAAAAATGAAAATTATTAAACCAGTTCTGAGATTTTACCTCAAACCAATCAAATTGGCAAAGACGACAAAAAGAAAAATGACAAATGTTGAAGAGGTTATGGAAAAATAAGCACATTAATGTACTGTTTGGTGAAATTTTGTGAATTGGTCCACTCATTCTGGAAAGCAATTTGGAACTTGCCCCAGAGTCACTAAAGTGTATATATCCTTTCACCCAGCAATACCATTGCCAGGACCATAAAAGAGATCAAAGAAAGAGAAAAAGAACCCATATGGACAAAAATATTTATAACAGATCTTTTTATTTTACATAGCAAAGAACTGGAAATAAAAGGTATGCTCATCACTTTGGGAATGGCTGGTGATTCATATAGTATACTAATAAAATATTATTGATAAAAGGGGAAGTTTCAGAGATTTGTGGGAAGAATTTCATGAATTAATACAGAGTAAAGTAGTGGAACTAAGAGAAAAATTTCTACACTATAAAGAATAAAAAATCAGTTAGGTAAGTTCAAAACTGGCATGCTCACTAGGTCTAAGAAATCTTGATTAGTGAATCAATGCCTAACTGGAAGGAGATCACTAGCAAAATGGCACAAGATTCAGTACCTACCCTCATTCATTCAATACAATTATGATTAACTCAGATAAAGCTCAATTTTTATCAATATTGTGAAAGACACAATTTTGGAGCAATATTTAATATGTAGAATGATAGAATGAGAATTCAAGCATTTCAGTAGGCTAGAGTCCAATCTAACAATATGAAATTTAATAAGAATAAATGGGTTCAAAAGATCAACTTGCAACTATAGAATGAGAGAATGTGTGTGTTACTAGTAAGCAGTTCAGGAGAGGAAAAAAGACTTGGGGGAAAGGAGTGTTGTAATAGATTGTAAATTACATGAGTCAGCAATGTTGAAAGGAAGCCAAAAAAAAAAAAAAAAACAACCCTAATGACATCGTTTCAGAAAAAAGAATTGTAAGGAAGAACCAGAGCTGCAATTTCAGTGGCATCAGAAATTCCCAAGGAGGAAACTCCTTTAACCACTGAAAATCAGCATCTGCTTAGCAACTTAAGAGTTTTATTATTGCCTAGAGTAGCAAGAGACAAAATGACTTAGACAGTCACTACCCTATGTATCCATGTGTTCTTTACTCTGAGACCACTTCTCTATCCATTCTGCCATGCTACTTCTTTTTGTCTACATTAATAATATAGTGTCCTGAATAAGGGAAATAATAGGCTTTTAAAAATTTTTTTGGATGGGGGAAGGCAGGGCAATTGGGGTTAAGTGACTTGTCCAAGGTCACACAGCTCAAGTGCCTGAGGCCAGATTTAAACTCAGGTCCTCCTGACTCCAGGGCCAGTGCTCTATTCAGTGCACCATGTAGCTGCTCCTTTTGGGGGTGTGTGGGAGGGTTTCAGGAATTTGGCTTCACTTTACAGCTCAGAAATCATTTAGAGCCACTTTATGAAACATCATGGACTTGGGAGACTCTGTCAAATTAATAGTGCATTGTTGTTTGGTACATCCAAAAAGCCAGAGGGCTAGAAGGTACTTTCACATCTTGCCTACTATTGTTACTTTTTTTTTATCAGTTTTATTAGATTAAAACACCAAAAGAGCTTTTAGGCACACAAGCCTTTCCTAAATTATGTAAATAGTTTCAAAAGCTAAAGCTGGATTAGAAATCTATGCCCATAACTAATGACCATGATATTTGGGCATCGTCATAATACTTGACATGAGACAAAAACCAAAGGTTATGAGACTTGGAGGGATACTGCCTAACATTGGAGTGTTCAATTTAGGGTTTTCTTAATGTTTAAAAGAACAAATAGCACATTGATTTATAGTATCAACACAAGCCCAATAAGCATATACAGTCCATATAATTTTCCAACTATGCTCTAAGCATAGGCATAGCCATATGGCATGCCCTATGACATAGGGCATCTGGACTATTGTGTTTAATCCTGGACATTATGTTTTAAGAAGGTTATTAATAAGTTGAACTATGTCCAGAGGAGAGCAACCCAGTTGGTAAGAGTTAGGAATTTCCTACATGATCTATTGAAGAAACTAAATTGAATTTAATTTGAAAACATATTTATATTTCCTATCTTGAAGAACATGGTATTAGGCAATGGGAGAAATATAAAGTTTAGATAAGATAAGAGCCCTTTCATGTCTGAATTCAGCCTTTGCAAAGAGTATTTCCTATGTTTGGAATGCCTGCCATTCCTTTTTTCTTTTCCTGTTAGATGCCCACTCATCCTCTAAAGTCTAATTCAAATGATTCCACCACAACAAAGCTTTTTCTAAACCTCTCTATCAATAACAATTTCCCCCAAGGTAGCTTACTTTGAACTTTGCTTTGTAGATATCTGGGAGAATCAGCATCATAAAATTTTAGAACTGTTAGAGGTGGGGAGGGAGATGTACCAAAGAGCTCATCTCCTCCAGCCCTCTCATTTTACAGATAAGGAACTAGGGCTTCAATGGTGATTAGCTTTATGTTACACAAGGAGTAAATGACACATGGGTATCTGAACCCAGTTCTTCTGACTCTAAATCCAGTTGGTTTGTTTTCATTATATCATGTAGCTCTAATATATTAATAATTCCTAACATTTATATAATATCTGAAGCACTTAGTTTATATTATTTCATTTACTTATCATGCATTATTGTACTTTGTCATTGTGTGGTGGTGTCTTATCAGTCTACTGTATTGCAAGCCACATGCAGATAGTTGATGTTTTATCTAAACTCTTTCTCCCCTTGCATCTAGTACAGAATTCTGTATATAGTTTATACTTGATAAAAGTTTGTTTTTTATGTAGGGTACTGACACATATTCAAATAAGTCTGATATGCATTACAATAAACCTATTCGAATAGCACAAAGAAGAGAACATTTGAGAATATGATTTTTTACTTTAGATATTTTGAAGGGTTTGGGGGGAAAAGTAGGCAAGAAATATGATCCAGGAAATAAACATTCAGAACGGGTGAGTTGGTCGGGTAGTTTAAAAAGAGGAATGGAAGATGGCCAGCTTATGTCCTACAGCCATAGGTACAGAATATGAAGAGGACAATAAACCTTCCATAGTGTTGGTTAAGCGCCCTTAGGAGAATTTGGGGGAGAACCTATATAAGAATTACACAGGATAGATTGAGAGATGCACCATTGCAGGGTATGGCCACATCAATGATATTCATGCTTTTCTACTGTCTGTCCCCCATGATTAGAATGCTCTGCCCCCTCAGTTCTGACTCTTTCTTTTCCTAGATCCTTTCCAGACTCAGCTAGAATCTCATCTTCTACAAAAGTTTTTTTCCTGGCTCTTCAGTTGTTCATTTCTTCTCTTATGAGGTTACCTACATCTAAAACACACACAGACATACAGAGGGAGTATACATATATATATATACATACATATGTGTTTGTGTATATACATGTATGTATATCAAGCTAGTTACTTACAGCTATCTCCCCCATTAGAATCTGAGCTTCTTAAGGACAGAGAATGGTTGACTTTTTTTGTCTTGTTTTTGTTGTTACTTGTCTTCACATCCCCAGCACTTAGCACAATTCCTGGCAACTGGTAAGTTCCTAATGAATTCTTGCTGAGTGAATGACTGACCCATATGAATTAACTTATCTACAAAAGTTTATAAGTCCTAAAGATTTGACTCATTCTGCTAGACCACCAAGGCTATACATTACAGAGAGTAAAAATTTGGCTAAATATTAAGGAAAATATTTTAGCAATTAGAGTATAACATAAAGGTTTCACAGTTCTCTAAGGTCTGGTCTCAAAGCCTCATAAATCTAAACCTCAGAACTTAGCTTATTCAGGAGCCATCAGACTCTAGGAACACTACATTCATGTATGATCATACCACCTAAATTTAACATGAAAAATTTATGAGCCAATGTCAGCACTCTGGACAGGGGTGACACCCAGAGTGATGAACTGCATCAGCACTTAAAAAGGAAAGTACCAAGTTCTTAGTAAGCTGAGATGCTTTAATGCTGCCATGGCAGAGACGTGATACATGGTAGGAGGCTGAAGAAGGAGAGTGGATTTCTCCTGCCTGTAGCTCAAAGTTGTGAGACTTTTTTAACCATTTCTCTTTACCCTTATCTGGGAAGACAACCTATATATAAATTTGTTGTTGTTCACTTGTGTCAGTCATGTCTGACACTTCATGAGTCTATGTGAGGTTTTCTTAATAAAGATACTGGAGTGGTTTGCCATTTCTTTCTCCAGTTCATTTTACAGATGGAGAAACTGAGGCAAACAGGGTTAAATGACTTGTTCTTGGTCACACAGCTAGTAAGTGTCTGAGGCCAGATTTGAACTCAAAAAGAGAAGCCCTCCTGACTCCATGCCCAGCACCCTATCCAGTGTTACACCTACTACTCCTATATACATAAATAGTTATATAGAAAATATATACAAGATAAATTAGAGAGGGAACAGTAGCAGCTGAAGGGGAAAAGAAGCTTTCCTGCAGAAGGCAACACTTGGAACAGAATTTTGAAGGAAAGAAATTATTCTCAGAGATGGAGATGAGGAGGCAGTACATTCCAGACATGAGGGATAGGCAGTACAAAGATGGAGATGTAAGATGGAGTGTTCCATGTGGTGCAGAGAGCCAGAGTGACTGGACCAGAGAGTGCAGGAAGGGGAGTGACATTATAATAAGTCTGCAAAGGCATATGAGGGCTAGATTTTAAAGGCCTGTGATTGTCAAACAGAGGAGTTTCCATAGAATACTAAACATAATAGGAAGCAATTGGAGTTTGAATAGGAGAGTGACATTGTCAGGTCTCCATGAGGATGAGACAGTTGCTAGAGATATTAGCTAGCTCTAGGGGAGCAGGAATTGATAAGACCTGACAATTTAATAGCTTTAATGGATGAGGGACAGGGAAGAGTGAAAGTTGAAATTCTGAGGTTGTGAAATTGGGTGCTGAGAATGATGGCAGTACTTCAGCAGATACAGGGAAGTTTGGAGAAGAGATGGGTTTGTGGAGAAATAAAATAAGTTTTATTTAGGAAATGTTGACTTTGAGTTGTCTATGAGACTTCAACGTGGAGATGTCTATTAAAAAGGCTTTAATCTAAGGCAAGATTTTAGGAAATTAGGGTAGGATGTATCGATCTCCACAGAGATGGTTCTTGAACTCCTCTTGACCTGAGGAGATTACTAGAGAATAGAAACTGAAAAAAGAGTTCATAACAGAGCCCTGAGGAACATGCATCTGAACAGAACAGGAGATGGATATTTCAGCAAAGGAGCCTGAGAAGAAGCAGACATTCAGTTAAGAGAAAAAACTAGGAGATAATAGTATTATGGAAACTGAAGAAGGCTCTACATGTCCATGACCCACAGGCCAGGGGCCACATAGTGAACAAACTAGAATATTAAGCAGTATTTATGCGGCTATATTAGTCACTCGCAACAGGACTGGGTCCAGTCCCTATCAATGACAATTTATCAGGAAAAACATAATAAATTTACCCCCTCGGGAGCCAAGCTTTAGGATTTTCTCTCTTTGTATGCATTTCAAACATTTGAAACATATTCCAAATACCAATTCTACTAGATGGAGATTAATACCTAAAGAAAGGAACTCAGGCCATCCAGAAGGTATTAAGTTGGGCACAGGAGTAGCAGACATGTCAGCTAGACAGAAAGAGAACAAAGATTCCATTGTGAGAACCTGGAATCCAGATCTGCCAGAATCACTCACATCTGGTTAGGTGAGCCATCCCAGATGTTAGATGACAGTATTTCAACCTCATTCCCTATCACTAGACAGCTAAACTAGGTGATATAAGAGCTAGGATTATCATAGATCTGGAAAATTCATCCAGTTTCTCACATTTCATATCTCAAAATGGCTTGCTACCCCTGAATTCCCTCAGCAGAGGTGGAAATGACCTACCCCCCTGCAGGTGGAGTTGAGAAATAACCATGAGGTTTGGGAGGTCTTAGATTGCTGACAGAAATGTTGGTAGCAGTATTATTTGATCACCTGAGAGATACAGTCCAGAGAACCATAAAAAGGAGGTAGGTGACAGTGCTCATTTCTCTCCCATCACTATTTGGGATGTTTCACTAGAAACAACATGAAAATAAGGGGAATATAAGAAGGAGATATAGCACTCTGAAAACAAGGGCTACATGGAACCTGAGAGTTGGGAGTTGTATCAGAAAAATAAAACAGAAAATGAGGAAAACATTTAAATATGAAAAACCAAGAGTTGTATGAAGGAAGCCAGAAAATCACGTATAGGTGGGCTGTACTGTACCACCACTGTGAGAGTGTTGGAGTGGCATGTATCATGGAGATTAAGGGGGAAGAGTAGAGTTTTCCCACCCCTGTAGTTGAAAGCTGTGCTATTGTAAAGTCTTGTAGCCATTTCAATTGTTATTGGAAGACAATTCAGTCTTAGGTAAGACTCTAGGGTTCAGGAAATGTGTAGCTGCACTGACAATATTACCCCCAAAATATCTCTAAAGTGAATACTTAATTATATTTTTCCCTGATGTCAGCCAATGGAAAGGTGACCAGAGGAGCATATGTGTGCATATGTCTCCTCTCCCTGTGTATCTCCTGTGTAGTGGTAACACTTCCCCACAGGCTGCCTGTCAGTATTCTAATATTAGGCATGATGACGAATCCCTTCTGAAACAATTCAGACTCCCTATCTTCTGTAGTACCTATCTGACAATCTGTCCCAATGATCTTGGCTACACTTCGAGTAACCCTAACTTAACAATTAAAGTGCATATTTATTAGTTTATAATGAGAAACAAAATTGTCAAGTAGACCAGAGAGCCATATCATTTTCTTAATATATTCTCTTTCCATTATGGAAGCCTACTGGGGAAACAGTTAAGATGAAAATGGTACTTTGTAAATATGGAATCCCACCAAAAGAAATAGATTATTTTTAAGAAATACTCTCCATTTTCCATCAGCTGCTCTGCTTGGTTTCTACTCCAGGAAACATAATGCCTCCCCAAGGATAAACTGATCACCTAGAATCTTATCACCATGCAGATTGACTCAGTTTTTGATATTCAACACCTTCTCAACTCCCTCTGTTGCCTCCCCCCTCTTATTGGAGGGCTAGAGTGTACAACAATAAATTCCTCCTAATTCTTTCCTTTATGGAGAGCTCAGAATTTTGCAGGTAATTCTCCACTTTCTATCAGCAGACCAGCTTGGTTTCTACTTCCTACTCCCTGCTCCCAACCCTATCCATCCACCTCCATTTTTCAGCTTCCTTTTGTATATTGCCCCACAGACACACACACCCATTAGACTGTAAGCTCCTTAAGGTCAGGGACTATCTTTCTATTCCTTATTTATATCTCCAACTCTTAGCACAATGTCTGGCACTTAATACATTTTACTGAATTGGATAAATATTAATATCAAACTGTAGTCTTCTCCACTATAGAAATTTGATAGTGAATATGACTGGATATGTCAGCTAGTTAGGGCTCCATCATGTCTGAGCTGACACTCCAATTGTTACTTTCCTTGGCTTTATTTTGACTTATCCTTTTGGATTTTCATATTCCTGTCATATTACATTTCCTTCACAAAAGGTTTGCAATTTCAGTATTTGACATATTAAGCTGAATATATTATTAATGGGCTGATTGGCACAGTAGGAAGAAAGTAAAACTTGGAGTCAAGAGATCTAGATTCAAATTGCACTACAGACTGTTACTAGCAGTGTGATCTTGGACAAGTCACTTAACCTCTCAGCCTGAATTTCCTCAATTGCCAAATGAGGGGATTAAACTCTAGGGCCTCTGAGGTCCCTTCCAGCTGTAAATCGATAATTCTATGCTCTTACAACCTCTCATAATTTCCATTTCTTCCAATAAAGTGGGAAGGAAAATGCTTCCACAAGGGTGTTCTGAATAAAGAGCTTAGTAAAAAGTAAGGTACTGGGGTGACTAGGTGGTGCAGTGAATAGAGTACCGGCCCTGGAATCAGGAGGACCTGAGTTCAAACCCAGACACTTGATACCTACTAGCCATGTGACCTTGGGCAAGTCATATAGCCCCCAATTTCCCTGCCTTCTCCCCACCAAAAAAGCAAAAGATAAAAAAGTAAGGTACTATTGAACCATATGTGGTTATCATCATCATCATCATCATAAGTTATCATAAGACAAGTAAAGCCTTGTGCACAGTGTATAGATTCCTGCAAGGCTCACAGAGAAATTGGAATGGGGGTGGGGGGTGGGGTGGGGGAAGAGCACTTTGTCTTGTGCTGCCAACGTCCAAACAACACTGACTGGTACTAGAATGAAGATTTATCCATGTAAAATGAGAAAGATACCTGCCAAACAGGTCAGAAATCTGGGTCAGCCAGTCACTGTATTCTCTCCCAGAAGGGAAACCCTTTCCCCTTTTGCCTGTTGCCTGATGTCTGTTCTTTAGCAGGCAGCCTCTAGCCTCCTGATCAGTTGAGCTGTTAAGGGGACCTTGATTACCAAGAGGGATTGCTAAGATTACTAAAGGAGACCAGAGCCAAATGAATTATCAATTTGATTTTGTTCAGAAAAAAAAAATCTTTTGTTTCCAAGAATGAGCCTCAGCATATTTCTTCATGTTTAGTGATGATATAAATTACTTTCAAGAATAATAAATTCAAATCTTTCCTTAAGCATCATTTTTGAAGCTAATTTACATTTTTCAATAGAGAAAACTTGGAAGATGGGATCCATATCACACAGTGTGGACACTGAATCCCTTAATTCTTCTTTGGATATATTTTATTTTTGCTTTTCCCATTCAGTTGTCATCCCTTGGTCCAATGATATGTCAGAGCAAAGTCTAAGGAGTGGTAGCCCAAAGCACATTTCCCAAACACAGGAAGACAGGCCATTGCAGTAGATGTTTCTCTAGAAGCAATCTCAGGTTCAAGCACCTCATACCATCAGTTCATCTTCCCTGGAGGGTGAGGCTCACCCCTTTACCTTCTCCTATATGGAATCCTTCAGAAGGGAACCCTCTACAAGTTCTCAAGAGCTAAACCAAATAAGGAAAGAAATGGCCTTCCCACCATGGCACCCACCCCCCTCTACACTCCTCCCTTGAGGAGATACAGATATCTTCTTTTCACTACATCTGTTGCCTCAGTTTCTACAACAATCTAACCCCCAGACAGCCTCAATTCCCCATTTAGTCATAGGTTCATTTCAAGCATAGATTTCAAAGTTAAAATGAGATAATAATGGCTAGCACTTATATTATACCTTAAGCTTTGCAAAGTGTCTTACATATTTTATCTCAGTTGATCTTCACAACAACTTTGTGAGCATTTGTATAGCACTTTAAGGTTTGGAAAGCACTTCATAAGTATGAGATATCATACTTTTACATATGAGGAAACTGGGACACAGAAGTTGACTTGCCCAGAGTCTTACAGGTAAGATTTGAACTCAGAACTTCCTGATTCTAAGTACAGTAGTCTATCTACTAGACCACCACACTGGCTAAAGAGGAAGCTGCACTGGCCACTAATCTAAATCAGGTTCTATAAGTGGGAGGTAAGAATTGTACCATAGAAACACTTAGGCAAGCACTTTGTAAGCAAACAAATAAAAAAGCCACATTCAATAAGCTCTCTATAATTTAGCATGATAAGAGAAACGGGTATAGGGGCAGCTAGGTGGAGGAGTGAGAGCACTGGCCCTGGAGTCAGATGGACCTGAGTTCAAATCTGGCTTCAGACACTTAACACAAAACTAGCCACGTGACCTTGGGCAAGTCACTTAGCCCCAATTGCCCTGCATTCCCCCTCCAAAATAAAAGAGAAACTGGTATAGACTTGGAGTCAGGAAGACTTAAATTCAAATCTCTGCAAAGACCCCTACTAGCTGTGTGACCCTGTGCAAGTCACTTAAATTCTTTCTCCCTCAGTTTCTTCATCTGAAAAAAGAGGATGATAATTAAAGCTACCTCACAAGATAGTTGTGAGGATCAGATAAGAAAATCTATGTAAAGTGAATTGAAAACCTTAAGGCACTACATAAAGTGAGTTATTATTATTAAGCAAATATTCTGATTAAAGTTATAACAAACACAATATATGACTTGCCACTTTTTAATGTAAAGAATTAGAAACTTTTAAAAATTGCTTCAGTCAATTAACAGATGCTAAATATTAGTCAATATGTATTTATATATTATTATATAATTATTTATTATTAATAATTATATATAATAATATAATTGTTTATATATTATTAATATTTATAATAATTTAGCTAAATATTAGCCAGTTTGTAGGTATTGCAGATATGAATGCATAGAATGTAACCATGTCTACTCTTGGGGAGAATTTAACAATATCTATTCTGATAGGGGAGACAATAAAGATACATGATGGTGAGATGCTACAGTGTTTCTCCTATTCCATAAAAAGTCATGAAATTGAATTGAAATACAGTCAATGTTGCAAAGATGCTAAAAAAAAGTTTTATGAGCATTGGACCAAGAATTAAATTCACAAAAACCAGGAAACCCTTTACTGAATTAAGAACTATAAGGTCTTCCATTCTTAAAAATGAGTGAGAGCCAAAAATTCCATTTGTAGCCCCCATGGTATCAAAGTATCTGGGCTTTGCATCAAAAGTTCAAAATCAAATTAGCACTCAGAATATCATTATGGTCAAATGTGAATAAATTCCAAACTAAATGTAACTGTCTTACCAAGCAATACCTTGAGGAGGGTGATGTATGATTAAAATTTCAAACTTCACCACAATTCCCAGAAGCTGACATTCCCCCTAGTGAATGCATTCCACCCAAGAGCAAACAAAAATAAATTTTCAACAGAAGAAGCCACTTGAGCTTTAAAGAAATACCAAAGTCAGAGAATAATCTTGCAGGAAAACATCAGTGAGTATTGATCATGCGAATCGACTGCTTTCATGAGCATGACCCATAAACATCATGCATGAATGGCAGGGAGAAAAGCAAAGATTGTTTTCATCTTCTCAGCAGACCAGATTCTTCATGTCTCTAGATTGAATTTAATGAAGCCCTTTATCCATCTCAGAAAAGGAATCTTACTATTCTCAGGTCCAGATGAAGAAGCTGTAAATAAAGATGTTTTCTTCATCTCCAAATGGAGGTGGTGTAGGGAATAAAACACTGGACCTAGAGTAAGGAAGCACTGCATTGAAATCCTTAGATACTTACTAGTTGGGGCAGCTATGTGGTGCAGTGAATAGAGCACTGGCCCTGGAGTCTGAAAAGGACCTGAGTTCAAATCTGACCTCAGACACTTAACACTTACTGGCTTTGTGACCTTGGGCAAGTCACTTAACCCCAATTTCCCTGCCCTCCCCCCTCCAAAAAAAAGATACTAGTTGTGTGATCCTGGACAAGTCACTTAACCTTTATTTTTTATCAATTATTTCATTTTTAAAATATTGATAGCAATAGCACCTACATCCCAGGCTATTGTGAGGATTACTTGAGTTGATATTTGTAAATCCCTTTGCAAACTTCAAATCTGTTATCACTTAACCTCTGTCTGCCTCAGGGTCCTCATCTATAAAATGAGGATAATTATAGCACTAACCATGTCTAACTAATTTTAAATTTTAATTAATTGTTAAATTTTCACTGTGAGCACTCACACCACTATAGAAATCAGCAAATACTACAAGTCGGGGCTTAATTTATTGTTTTCTTGATTGTCTAGAATTAAGAACTTTCTGGAGAAATTTTTAATAATACATATTAAACTTAAAAGATATCCAAGATATATAGGTAGATAGATAGATAGTTTGGAAATTTAAAATGATAAATTTTAAAATATTTCATTTGATTCGTTTAAACTAATAAATCCTTTATATGTAAAAATCAATTGCATGTTTTTGTGAAAAATAACTATGGTTTCAAAACAATTTAGTGAAAGAGTGACATTGTTTTACATATTTTTGCAAATCTCTTTAATATCTGGCTTAATAGAAGACAGCTGGATTCTCACATCTGCTCCTGTATTCAATCTGTTGTGATATATAGCTTTGGTTGATGTTTATGAAGAAAATTTGGCCTCACACAGACATATATTTGGAAAAGGAAGGAGAATTTTAATAAGCAAATAATGTCTTTGTATTATTATGAATGTGATTTTGACCTTTTAGACCCCCTAAAAGGGTCTCATTGACCCTCACGGAGTCCAGGGACTACACTTTGAAAACCAATGATCTCTGCAACTCTCTAAGTCTTTAAGTGACAAAGGAGATGTTGACCTGCATTGACAAAAGTAGTTTCCTCACCTAGGAACTGTCTATAGTAACAGAATTATAGAAATAATCACTGTTCTTTTAGGGAACATAACTAGAAGACAAGTGCTTTCCAGTATTACCCAAACAGGGAGAGCTATTTTACTCAAGAAACCAAATGTGAATTCAGAGATTATTACAGCAATCAACTGGACAGATCTTTTCTTTATCATCTCCCTTCAGCTAAAAGTCATTATTTTTTTTAAGATTATAAAGTATCATTTCCTTATAAACATTATGAAATGGTATTGTATGTCTCCTCTAGATAAAATATTGTCTCAAAGAGCTTGACTCACTTTATAATCAGCCTCTTAATTTGTAAAGACCTGATTTTATGTGACCTCTTGTTCAAAGGGAAGAGTCTCTTTGAGTCCTTTTAAGAAAAGAACAGAAATATCATTCAACTTATATATTCATTAATTATCTGCTGTTAGAGATAGCATCTCAGAATGGAGGGAGAGCTAACTCTGGAGTTAGGGTTTTTTGTATAACCCCAGATTCAAAGCCCATTGGTATGGGACTTTCTCCTTATCGGTGGAGACTAATGTCCAATGTCTGTATGGGGTCGGGAAGGTGGGGAGGAGAAGTTGGGGGAGAGTGAGAAAGACCCAGTCTCTTCAGTCTTTTTTTGAGTTTTCTTTGGGTCACTGAGTCTCTTTGGTTTTCAGGTGCTTCTGGCTTCTAACTTTGAGAGAGAAGATGAAAGATGCCAATCTCATTTCAATTTGCTGAAGAAAAAGACTGAGAAGAAGTCAAAATGAGAGGAGCTGACAATCTCCATTCTGCTCCTATCCCCAGCTTTCTAAACTAGAGTCTTTGGGAATCTTCCCCTTGGATAATATCCCAATAGGAGAGTTCTTTCACTTTGTATTGTTGGGCATATATTTTTTATGTAGACTTTCTCTGATTTTTGCTTTGCTAAAAATTTGAATAAATGGATTTCTTTTTTACTTTCTATGTTTTTTTTATGGAACTGGTATTTGATTAGAAAGGGGGTCAAGACATGAATATAAAGCTCAGGGTCCTATCCCCAATAATGAAACAGAAATAGGAAGATAGAATTTAAAAATCAATCCCCTAGACTAACAATATTTAAAGGAGAAGATAGATATAATTCTAGCCTAGGTATCCCCTCTCTAAGGAAAGCAAAAAGGCTAGCCACTAGCCTCATCTTCTAAAGCCTCCCTTAGAGAAAGGTGGAGGTGGAAGAAGCTACAGTTGTCTGTTCTGCCTCCCTTAGAGATACAAAATGACACCCCTATGCTACATATGGGGGACAACTTTACAACCTCACATTTGTTTTTATTCAAGAATGCTGAGCAGGAAGAAAAAGAAACAGAAGTTCCATTTAAAATAATTACAAATGCAGAATTAAGAAGGTGGAGAAAGAAGCAGCAGTACATCTTGGTTCCCTACCATATCATCTCAATAAAGAAGAGATAGAGGGGGCAGCTAGGTGGTGCAGTAAATAGAGCACCAGCCTTGGAGTCAGAAGGAGCTGAGTTCAAATCCAGCCTCAGACACTTAACACTTACTAGCTGTGTGACCTTGGGCAAGTCACTTAACCCAATTGCCCTGCCTTCCCCCCTCCAAAAAGTGCAAAAAAAGTTAAATTAAATATCTGGGTTGGGTAGGGGTTCAGTGGGTAGAGTACCAGCCCTGAAGTCAGGAGGATCTGAGTTCAAATCTGGCCTCAGACACTTAACACTTACTAGCTGTGTGACCTTGGGCAAGTTACTTAACCCCAATTGCCTCCAAAAAAGCAAATAAAAAAGAGAGATAGAAAAAGATAACAGACCAAATTCTGATTAGAAAAGCCAAGAAAAAGTCAAAATGAATCATTTTTTTTCCAACCCAAAGTAGCTTGCAGAGATAGAGAGGTCTACAGACATTCAGGATAGGTCTGGCTGGGAGTAGTCTTAGCAGGGAGAATTCTATACCCAAGGACTGAAAGAGAGCTGAGACTGGGCATCAGGGCATGAAATAACGAGGGAAGAAAGAAACACCAAGGGATCCCTGAACTAATAATGTTGGGTGCAAGAATAGGTACCATCTCACTGCTCTGTTACCTATCACCTACTTCTGGGTCCCAGATCCAGGGCAGAGAGGGGTGATCCCGAGTGTGGGCCTAGTTACATACTGATCAAGCAACAAGTTTGGTAAGCAAAACTTAGCTGTGTAGCTCTGGTCCCAGGAGCAAAGACTGATGACTCAATTATAGCCTCCAACCCAGCATGGGAGCCTGCAGTGGGACAGAAGACCAAGACCAAAGGAGATCCAGCAATAGCCACTCCTAACCTGAACAGCCTCCCAAGAGGCTGATAGTGCCTGAGTCCAGCAGCAGTCTACTGAAATTCCCAACAGGGGACAAGTCTGAAGATTCAAACTTGCATCAGGAACTTACAGAACTCAGATCAGCAAGACAGTAAACAGATTTTGCCCTAGGTCATATCATTTTGGGAGCACTGAAAGCTTGTAGGTCCTTAGCTTGAGCTGTGAAAGTAGCAAAAGGACAGAAGAGGAGAGAAACTCAGGCCAGACATCCCCACCCCAATGAGTTCTCAGAGTCCAGTACTAACACAAAGTCCAAAGTCATAAAATAAGCTGAAAGAATGAGCAAAAAAAAAAGAATGCTACCATAAAGAGCTATTACAGTAACAAGGAAACTCAAGATACAAACTCAGAAGAAGATAATTATTCAAAAATATCTACAAGCAAAGCCTGAAGGAAAATGTCACATGGACATGAATACAACAATAATTCCTAGGAGAGTTATAAGAAAGAGTTTTTGAAAGAACTAAAAAATTATTTCAAAAACCAGTTGAGAGTGGTAGATGCATAGGAAAAAGCACTAACCTGGAAAATAGACTGGAGAGAAATAATTTAAGAATCATTGAACTACCTGATGAATTGAAGTATATATAGAATAATTTTAGATAGATAGATGTATCTATATATACATATATATAGATATGTATTTGTGTCTAATGATAGTCATCTCTAGGGTTGGAAGAGAAGGGAAGAAACAAAGGAAAAAAGAAAACATGATAATTTCATTATGTCTTTGAAAGAAAGATTTGTGACTAGTAGATTTGCAGTTTCATGTACAATCATCTTTTTATTGCACTATGTTATAGATGTGCTTGTTTTATTCCATAAATTAAAAATAAGGGGTGGCTTGGTGGTGCAGTGAATAGAGCACTGACCCTGGAGTCAGGAGGACCTGAGTTCAAATGTGACCTCAGACCTTTAACACAAAACTAGCCATGTGACCTTGGGCAAGTCACTTAACCCCAATTGCCCTAACTTCCCCCCTCCAAAAAAAGCAAAAAAAACCCAAAACCATAAATTAAAAGAATCATTGGACTACCTGAAAGCTATGAAGAAAAAATCCTAAGCATATTTCAAGAAACCATAAAAGAAAACCATATATATATGAATCAGAAAACAAAGTAGAAATTGAAATTTTTGCCAATCACCTCCTGAGAGAAACTCCAAACTAAAAACTCCCATGAATATTATAGTCAGAATCCAGCATTCCCAGGTCAAAGAAAACATTGCAAGAAGTCAGAGAAAATTTGAGTTCTAAGAAGCCACAGTCAAGTAGAAATTATTATTATTCTGCTGAAGCAAAAAAGTAGAAGTAATAATTACAATCTTAGGCAAAACAATAGGAAAAATAAATCTAATTAAAAGTTATAAAGAGGGAAACTACATTTTGCTAAAAGATATCACAGACAAGTCGAGCATCCACATTGTTAAGGAAAACATTAAAGGAGATATAATGAGAAATAGGCAGTAAAAATATAATAGTGGGTAATCTCAATTTACTCTTCTCAGACCTAGATGAAAAATATTTTTAAAATATGATTAAAAAAAGAAATTAAGAACCTGGATAGCTTTAAGTTAGATATGATATATTTCTCAAAAATACTGAAAGAAAATGGAAATAAGCATACACATTTCTCAGCTGTGGATGACATCTTCAAAAAAAGACTTTGGATTAGGGAATAAAAACATCACAAACAAATGCAGGAAAATAAAAATATTAAATGCATCCTTTACCAACCATAATGCAATAAAATTATATTCAATAAAGGACCCTTGGATCAAAGATTGATAATTAATTAGAAACCAAATAATTTAATATGAAGGAATGGGTAAGTAAAAGAACAAATTATATATGATATCAATAACTTTGTTAGTTATTGTTATGAGACAACATGCCAAAATTTATGGGATGCAGTCAAAGTAATACTGAAGGGAAAATTTATATTTCTAAATGTTTTCATCAATAAAAATGAGAATATCAATGAATTGGACATAAAAATACCTAGAAAATCAACAAATTTAAAAGTCTCAATTAAACACCAAAAGAGAAATTCTTAAAATCAATAGGAAAAAGGCCAGTATCACAGGATTTCTATAGATTTTATGGAGAAAGTAAAGTATAAGATTGGAAAGGTAGGAATAAGCCAGATTTTTAAGAATTTTGAATGCCAAGCAGAGTATTTTATATGTAACTCTGGAAGTAATAAGGAGCCACCAGACTTAGTTGACCAAGGGAGATGAAATGGTCAGATGCACACTTTAGGAAAATCACTTCAGTGTCTGAGTAGAGGATAGATTAGAGTGGGGAGATATTTGTGGCAGTAAGAACAGCCAGAAGGCTATTGAATTGTCCAAGACTGAGGTGATAAAGGTGATACCCTGCCCTGGGGTAGTGGTTGTGTGAGTAGATAGAGGGAGATGCTGAGAGATGTTGAGAGATCCAAAGATTGAAATGATAAGACTTGGTAACAGATTGGATACGTGAAATGAATGTGAATGGGAAATTGAGGATGACAATGAAATTTCAAGTCTGAATGTTGGGGAGGATGGTAATGTACTCAACAACAAGGAAGTTTGGAAGAAGGGCAAATTAGGGGAGAAAGATTATGAGTTCTATACTGTATACGTTAAGTTTGAGATATATATGGGATATTCAGTTCCAGATGTTGAAAGAGAAGTTGCTGACACCAGACTAAAACTCAAGTAAGAGCTTAAGCCTACACCAAAAGCATACAGAGTGAGGAAAGAAAAAAGCCCAGTACCGAACCTTCAATGACACCCACAGTTAACAAGTATGGCCTGGATGAAGAACCAGCAAAGGGGACAGAGAAGGAGCGGTCAGATTGGTAGGAGGAAAACATAAAGAGAGTCATATTGCAAAAACAGAGAGAAGAGATTATCCTGAAAAAATGGATCATCAACTCAATGGCTGCAGAGAAGGCAAGAGGGAAGAAGAGTAAGAAAAAGCATTATATTTATGAAATAATATTAAGCTTATAAGTCAGTGAGGTGGTACTCTGAGACTAGCAGTCTCAGTTTCTCTTCCACTTGGAAGTGTTGGATTACTTAGGCAGCTCTATATTATTCCACATCAAAACATATTTACCACTAAAATCAATTATTTCAAAACCATTAGTGTTAAAATTTGGCACATTAGTTGAAATGAATGCATATCACTGATATCATTGGAGAAAGCAGCTTTAATTTAGTGATGAAGTCCGAAGCCAAATATCAGAGATTCTAGAATTAAGTGAGAGGAGAACATGGGAGACAATGTGACTCAATTTTCTCAAGTAGTTTGGTCAAGAAGGGAAGGAGAAATAAAGAATGATAGCTAGTAAAAAGGGCCAGAAAAAGTAAAGATTTTTTTTAAAGATGGGGAGATATGGGTGTGCTTGTACACAGTGATGAAGCAGTACCAATTGGTAGGGAGATATTAAAAATCAGAGAATGTAAGGATGAGAGTATGGATAATCTGCAAGAGCTAATGGATGCAAAGGTACATGGAAGAAGTTTGCCTTGGTAAGAAGGACCACTTCTTCATGTGAGACAAGGAGAAAGGAGATAGTGAAAAGATATAACAGAGACATGAGATGAGGAGAAACAGGTAAAAGGGAGTGTAAGGGTAATGGAATTTAAAGATCCCCTTATATTGGCTTGGTTTGGGGGTTGTGTTAAAACCCAGAGGTTGTGAATCCCACTTGTGGGATGGACTTGTTGACAGGAAAAGAAGGGGCTGAACTGGGAGGAACTGGGGCAGCGGATTTCGAGTCACAAGCAGAGAAAGGCCTGAAGAACTTTTGGGAGCAGCATCGTGGAGGCAGAGAGAGAGACAGAATTGCCAGGGACCAGAGCTGCTGAGAGAGAGAAAAAAACTGCCAGCCAAAGCCACCAGGACTGCTGAGGACCAGTTGGAGCTGCCCAGGACTTTGGGGAACTGCCACCCAGAGCTGCCGAGAACTGAAGAGGCATGACTATGGTGCTGGTATTTTTTCTGTCTGTTTTGATAAATCCTGGAGAAGGGTCTTGTTGATGTTTTCAGGGGTCCTGAAACTGTTCTTCATACTGAGAGTGAATTGATGAGGATGCTGGAAATGTATATTGTGGGTTTGTTAAGTTTTGTCTCCCCCAGAAGAGATTGCTGAGAACTTGCTTCACATCAAGATGAAGAGAAGACCTCTCCTTGGGTATTGAATGCTGTGATGATATTGTAACATTGTTGTGGCTTAGGGATAGATGGCTTTTGTGTTCTCTGCTTCTCCTTTGAGAATGTGCTTGGTGGTAATGTATGGTATTGTAATTCAGTTGTGATATTGAGATAGAAAACTTTTGACTTTTGTACTTTGTGACTGACCAAATAAATGTACTTTGTTTATGACTGGAAACTAATCTCCACTTGAGAAGAGAGACTTTGTGATTGACTAAATGAATGTACTTTCCAGGGGTGGAGTACTGAAGACTTAAGACTTTGTGATTGAATTGAGGACTTACTAAATGATTGAGTTACTCTGCATTTTGATTTTCTCCTTTCTGTGAATGTTATGCCTTAATTGTTACTGAAGAAATGGAGAGTTACTATGCTCATAATTCTAAACCTGGAAGTTGCTTTTGCTTGGCATGACAGAAAGTTTCTGGAAAGTGGCCATAATTTTTTCTTCAGTAAAGTGTGAGGTGATGTCCTGAGAATGGAGGGTGGGAGATCTAAAAATGGATGAAAAGGTTTGGAAGAGTAGGGAGGTTTAAAAGGGATTACCTTGCTAAAGAAGGTCAATGATTGGATTTGGTAAGTGGAGACATCATATCTCAAAAAATTTTTTTTAATTCTTCATTTCTTCTCAGTACCCTATCTAGTATTTTAGTCTATGGAATTGACTAAAACTACTATTCAGAGAATATACTAGGACTGTCTATTCCCCAAATTAGAAACATGCTTATCTGAGAAGTAGGCAATGTAGTTCCCGTATCATGTAATGGGTCAATGGAGTTACCATTATGCTGGCATGGCTCACTCTAGCAAGGGCCACTCATTAATCTCCCCCTTTCATAATAGTAGTTGATACACTGACATTTACAAAGTAGGTATTTCATAAATATTTTGAATGAATGAAAGTTTCACATTGTTTTATATATCATAATAAAAATAAAATTAAATCTAAAATAAATAAAATTTTAAAACGTGCCCATATGCATATATGAACATATATTGCATTATTTTTATTTTACTTATATGTATATATCTCTGTACATACACATATATTTATAAATATATACATATTTTATTTATACATTTTTAAATTTATAAACACATGTAATGTGGTGTTTTTTTTTCCTCCAACTGGAATGTAAGCTCCTTGGGGGCAAGGATTATAGTTACAGTTTTGTTGTACCTTACTCATCCCTGTTCCATAGCACTAAGCAGAGAGCACACAGCAGGACTTGAATAAATATTTGCTGAATGAATGAATGAGATCATCAAATAATCAGAGGCAGGGATAGAAAAAGGAACCCTTGGGGACACAAACACTTTAAAATTCCTTCTGAGGCTGGGGAAGAAAATTTGATTTCTTTTACTTGTAGCCAACTGAAAAAGTGCTACAGGGAATTTGGTTAAATTTACTGAAACAAAGTTTCACTGTGGCCTGTTTTCAATTGCACACGATTTTCTTTAAAAAAAAAAATACTGTACTGATTGGTTATTTTACAGTCTTAGCTTAGTTACAATGGAAACTTTACATAAACATAACAAGGGAGCCTTTGTTTCCTTGAGCATTAGTGTGTAGCTGTCATGTGGCCATTTGGAAAAGCTGTTATAATATAAGAAAGTATGCCAGTGCGCCCTGGGAGAAGGGACTGGGGAGGGGTTCCCCAAGAATGATGCTGATGTGGGTGGGAAGCATTACCTTTCATTCTCTATAGCCTTGCAGTTCTTGACCCTTCTGTTTTTCATATCTCTAAATTAAAAGGGGTCAGTGCCTTACTCCCTTCATGTGTCTGTTTGGAGTTTTTGCTTCCCTTCTTTGTCACGTAGTCTGATCCTGGATTTCTGCCCTGTTGCTCTGGGCAGAAATGAAAGAGAAAGGTTCTGGCTTTCTCCTAATGTCGGAGCCCACCAAGAATCAAAGGATTGTTAAGGGCCACCAGTGCTCTGATCCAACAATGAAAACAAGAAGATAATAATAACAACATAATAACACTAATGTGAGGATGATGATGGTGGTGGTGATGATGAATGACAATGACAATGTTAAAGTGATAACCAAATAAGCAGCACTCTGATAGACCCCTTTGGAGGGATCATAAGCAATTTGACAATTATAACTATTTAAAACCAAATGTATTAAGAATGCACTTAGCCAAAATTCGAAGTAGTAAATCATTAGATGGATCTTGTACAGGCACTACAGATGGACCCGGAGCACAGCTTAGGATGGGAGGGTAGGGAGAAAGTATACTGGATTTCATTTAGGAGACTGCACATTTCCAATGATCCCAAGCTCTCTCTGGCCACCAAAGCCCATTTTGTACTGTCAATAGTTTCCAAAGGATGCTATGTGGCTATGTATATTGAAATACCATGATTGGCAAGGAAGACCCAAATATGATATCACTTTGTATTATGTTGAAAGAGACCCAAAGCAAAGGAAAGCCTCCTGGCAAATATAGAAAGGTTTTGGCATGTTAGCAATGATGACTTGGATAAGGAGTGATGCATAAAATATTAACGATGTAGAAAGGGAGGTGAGCCAGTCCTATAGGAGAGTTTCAAGCACACAGGCCAAATTGTGGCTCACAACACTCTTAAGCACTGAATGAAACAGATTAAAATGTAATCAGCCAATAATAAAAAATAAATAGAAATATAATAAAAATAATGTTAATTTGTGGTTTTCGAAGTCAAGAAATGATCAGTAGGGAACCTCATGAACAGTTTATTAGCCCCACTTCTATTTGAATTTGACACCACTGGAGTAATGAGAATGAAGAATAAAAGATAAATGGCCTAAGTGCTTCAAAAATAATGACAAGAGAGTCAAAGAACCAGAGGAAAGTCTAAGGTACGTGGGGTCACTCTGGTAGAAGGAATTTCCATGTGAGAAAACTCTCTGCCAATAAGGTTCAGCACCATCTCTGAAATGAATAGTTCTAGAAAGTTTCCTTTTTTTAATGTTTTATTTTCAGTTCCAAATTCTCTCCCTCCCTCTACCCTCTTTTCCACCCATTAAGAAGGCAAGAAATATGATGCCCATTGTAGTTTCTCAGTTAACTCACTTAACTAAACAGTTAAGTGACTTGCCCAGAGTCACATATGTATAAGAGGTAGAATTTGAACCCAGGTTCAAATGTATAATGTGAGGTATTATAAAGCCAGATCTTTCCAACTCTGAGACCAATTCTCTGGATATTTTATCATGTTGTTTCTCATAAAGAGTCAGTTATATACTGTATGAATATAATTTTGAAACATTGTAACTGATACATCCTTGCTGAGTAGATGTTTTGAAAGGTGTCAAGTTAATTTGGTTAATTCAAGATTTATCATGGTTTCGTTTTATTGTGTTTTTTTTCTTCTTTTAGTCTGTTCATTTTCATAAGATTATAAAATTTTCAGGTAATAAAGAAATCTTAAGAGGCAGCATGATTGTGTGATACAGTGACTAGAGCACTGACCTTGGAACAAGCAAGATGGAGGTTTTAAATCCAGCCTCTAATATTTTAGTGACTGTTGAGTGTGAGTTAAATCACTTAACCTCTGTGTATCTCTACTGTATATTAAGTCAGAAACGGATTGTGAACTTCCTTAGTGAAGGCTGAAGTCAGGTGAACCCCCTCATTGACTAAAAGAGAGACAACTCCCGCCTCCCCACCTCTCCACCGTGATTGTCACAGGAGAATCTATTTCCTTTACCTTTCTGGAAATGGACAACAGAGGCTTCCTTGAACTCCTGGCGGATAACCTCCTCTTGTCATATAATCGAGAAAATTTTAGTTTGCTTTTGTATGAGCAGGGGATCTCCTGCCTTGTCAGTCTCAGCTAGAATGGAATCAGCACCAGGTGCTTTGCAGCATGAGAGGAGCCTAATGGCATCCAAAACCTCTTCTTCAGTAGAGAGAGATCGACATACACCTGAGGTAGGTGGTCAATGGCTTCAACATTGATTGATGATAGTGGGTTGAGAACACTACAGACATATTTAGCCCATCTTGCCAGGATCATGTCCTTATCATTAATTTCTGAGGCTCTACCAGCACTCAGTGGTAGAGATGCACCATAGGTCTTTAGCCCATAAATAGCCTTTAGGGCATCGCAAACATGCTTTGGATTCTTACAATCAATGTAAGACTGAATTTTTATCTGCCTTCTTACTCAGACAAGAATCCTGCATCTCACTAAGCTTTGTGCATTTCACTTTTGTGTCTTCAATAAGACACACATGACTTCTCAGAAAATGGAATGATGATGAATGAATGATAGGACTAACAGGTTGGTCATCTTCTATAGCAATTTCTAGCCCAATACACCATGTAGAAACATAGCAACTAAATATTTCATTCATAAATCTGTTATAAATCTTCTCACAAATATAAATAGTGTCTGCAAGAAGAATACACATGGAGATACATATAAAGAGATACATATATAAGGAACAGGAATGTGTCCATGCACAGGGCATATGTGGCCAGGGTCTATATGTGAATTGTTGACACTTCAGGCCTGCTGCTCTTGCTGACACTCATATTTGGTCTCTGCCAGAAAACGTTTCTCAGCACACAATGCCTGACACATAGTAAGTTCTTAATAAATGGGAGCTGACCAATGGACTGACTCCCCCAAGAGTCCGGAAGCTGCTGTATTGAACCTCTGAGGATACTACTCTGCTAGTCATGGAAAGAATGGCCACCACCTTGAGCTTCTAACTCAGTGATAATCCTTGACTTGGATGCTGCAAGCTCTCTTTGAAAAAGCAGAAACCTGTTCTGGCCATAGGACCCAGCAAAAAAGCCACCCCTCTATTGCTCTCTCAGAGCCTTATGTAATAAGCTTTGAAAATGAAGAGTAAGACGATTCTAGCTAGCTAATGCCTTTAAGTTAATTTTTTTTCTATTCCTTCTCCTCTTATGGGGGTTGGTGCCCTCAGAGACTTCACCCTAATTTATGGTAACTGTCCAACATGCTTTCCAAATTTTCATCTCTGAAGTCTAGGTCTTAAACTAGGCAATGGTTATCTAATTAATAATTCCTAAAATGTTCTGGGGGGTTAAGGAAGGAAGGATTTATTAAGCACCTACTATGTACCAGGCATTATATTGCTTTACAAATATTAACTCACTTAATCCTCACAATAATCCTGGTAGGTAGGTGCTGTTATTATCCACATTATACAGGTGAGGAAACTGAGACAGATAGCTAAGTGATTTGCCCAGAGTGACAAAACAATAAGTGTTTGAGGCTGGATTTGAACCCAAGTCTTCCTGGTTCTGGATCTAGCACTGTGTCCATTTTAAACACTGGATTTGTCTGCCCATCTAGAAGATGGGGTAGAGAAAAGATGCAGAGGAAAGCGAAATCCAAGGGACAAAGCCATTGACCCTGCTTCCTGCTCAGTTGCTTATCTACTCTCTTTCTAGACAGAAGTCTGAGAGTGGTTCTCACCTATACCCTAACAATTTTCAGGATTATATGGCAAGAGGAAGTTATCTGCCAGGAGTTCAAGTAAGCCTCTATTGTCCATCTCCATAAAGGCAAAGGAAATAGATTCTCCTGTGACAATGACTCTCTCTTATTACAATTACTCTCCCTAATTACAATTACTGTGACAATGCCTCTCTCTTCATCATTGCTAACAAGAATCTTGCTAGAGTTCTCCTTAATAGGCTGATCTTTCATGTGGAAGATGATCTTTGGAGAGCCAGTGTGGCTTAAGAAAGGGCTGAGGAACAGTTGCTATGGTGTTTGCTTCCCAACAACTCCAAGGAAAAAGCCAGGAGACAAACAGAGGGTAGTACACAGCTTCATCAATCTGACCAAGATGTTTGATACTGTCAGTTGTGAGGGCTTGTGGAAAATTGTGTCCAAATTTCATTGCCTAGAAAATTTAATCAGTACTGTCTTTCAGTTTCACGATGGCATGCTTTCATGGGCTCTGGACAATGGCCAGTGCTCTCACACTTTCCCAAGGCTATGTGCTTGCTCCCATGCTTTTTAGCATAATGTTTTCTCATCAGTGTTGTCAGATGACTTCAACAATGATGAAAAATGCATCTAGGTCAAATACTGCACTGAGCGTAAATTATTTAACCTAAAAAGGCTACAAATCTAGACTAAAGTAGAGGGAGTATTGGTACATGATTTTTTGTTTGCAAATGACTGTGAAGCCTCAGAAGCAGAGGTGCAACAAAGTATGGATCAATTCCATGATTTTTGTGTTAATTTTGGCCTAACAATCAACACCAAGAAAACAGAAGTTCTCTCAGCCAGCACCACACCATCCATATGTGGAACTATTGGTCACCCCAAATGAAGAAATTTTAAATGCTGTGGATAAGTTTACTCACCTTTGCATTATACTTTCCAGGGATATACACAGAGATGATAAGGTTGATATATGCATTGCCAGAGCTAGCTGAGTGTTTGAGAAGCTCCAAAGGAAAGTATAGGAGAGAAGAGCTATTAGACTACCTACCAAGCCAAAGGTCTACAGAACCATTGTGCTGACAACATTATTATATGCCTATAAACCCTGGACAGCATACCAGTGTCATGGCAGGAAACTGATTGGCTTCTATTTGAATTGTCTTTGGAAAATTCTGAAGATCACCTGGCAAGAAGGGGTATCAAACACTGAGGTCTTTTCTCAAGCTGGACTGCCAAGAATTCAAACTCTATTGCAGAGAATGCAACTCCAATGGGATGGCCATGTTATTTGAATACCAAATGTACATTTGCCTAAAAGATTATTTTATGGAGAACTCGTGCAAGGCAAGTGTTCAAATAGAGGTCAAAAGAAAGGACACAAGAACACTCTCCAGGTCTCTCTGAAGAACTCTGGAATCAATTGTGTGACATGGAAGATGATTGCAAAGGACGGCCCAGCAAGGCATGCCCACATCAAAGAAGGCGCTGTGCTCTTTGAACAAAGCAGAATTGCCATAGCTCAAAAGATAGATGAGATGCATGTATTTCAAGACCTCTCCACTCCAAATGTTCTTGTGGACCATTTGTGCCCTGTGGTAGAGTCTTCCAGAGCTCATAATGGTCTGATCAGTCACAATCAAACATACTATACCTTGACTCCAATATAGTAACGTCATTTTTGTCCTTTCGGAGAAGGAATAACAGCAACCAACACATCAAAAATCATGGGAAGCACTGTTCAAGAACTGGTGACCCAACACTGTGAGGAAAACAGAGGTTAAGTTACTTATACAGGATCACACAGCCATTAAGTGTCTGAAGCTGGATTCTAATTCAAAAGTAGCTATGTGGCACAGTAGATAGCGTACCAGGCTTGGAATCATGAACACTTGAGTTCAAATCTAGCCTTAGACACTTAATAGCCATGTAAGCTTAGATAAGTCACTTACCCCTGTTTGCCTCAGTTTCCTCATCTGTAAAGTGAACTGGAGAAGGAAATGGCAAACCATTCTAGTATCTTTGCCAAGGAAACCCCAAACACAACCACAAATATTTGAACACAAGGAAATGACTAAATAAAGACTTCCTAATTCTAGGCCCACCACTCCATACACTGAACCACTGTTCAGTGAAAAGAAAAGAAAAGACTGTTCTTCAGTCATTTTCAGTCATGTCTGACTCTTCATGACCTCATTTGGGGCTTTCCTGGTAAAGATGCTGAAGTAGTTTGTTATGTCCTTCTTCATCTCATTTTACAGATGAGGAAACTGAGGCAAATAGTGCTAAGTGACTTGCCCAAGGCCACACATCTAGCAAGTGTCTGAGGTCAGATTTTTTTCTGTTTCCAGGCTAGCCATTCTATCTACCACCTTGGGACCCCTAACTTAACCTCTCTCAGCTTTAGTTTTCTAATCAGTATAACTGCGTTAGTATTAACACATACATCATCTGGTTAAGGGAATCAAATGTGCTATGCAATAATTAAAGTGCCATATAAATATTAGCTGCTGTTATTATTAACATCTCCTCTCTGCCACTGAAAAGGCCTCTTTTACCAATGATCTGCTTTCACAGTGAAGAAGGCCCTTTTCTGTTTCTGAGTCTTCATCATAATTTCAATACCCCATATTTCACTAAATTGTCTCTCTTTTTTTCCCAACACACAAGACACCTCTCACCCTCAACACACAATAGTAAAAAGAATTGTCCGAATGTTGGATAAACTCCATGGCAAGTTGACATTCACTATTTTATCTTTTATTGAGCATCAAGGGAGATAAGATGCTGTGTTTCTTTTAACTTGACATGAAATTAGGTGTTCCCTTCTTTCTAGCACAGAAATCCAGTGACCAGAAGCTTCAGCCTGTTCACAAAGACAACAATTCCATCATCAGAGTTTATTTGCCTCTGATGAGTCCTCAGATGTTTAAACAAAATCATTCCCTGTCTCTGGGAAGGAAAATGCATGACTTCCTAATAAGACCTTTGTTGATGGTCTGACATGCCACTGTCCTCCCTCCCCACCTCTCTCCTTGCACACAGTCTATTGCAAAAAGTTCAGAGACTTGTAGCTTTAAAGCCAAAGCATGGGGGAAAGAGAGACAAAGTCCACTGACCATATGCAGAAAAGAACAATAGTAACCACTTTGGGCTGGAATGAATTCCAATAAAACTCCCCCCTCCCCCAAAGCAAAGCACCATCACAACAGGGATGGAGGTGAAAATTACAGGAACTCAGGGACTGGATTTGCTAAAGAGGTTCAGCCAAACCTATGAAAATGGAAATCACCCAACTTCACACAGCTGTGCCACAGACCCAGAAGGGAATGCATTATTATGATTTCTGCTGATCTGATTAGTGTATTTGCATATTGCCTCCTGCCTTCTGAGCCCCTCCCAGCCAGTGGGTGTCCAGCAGATCAGTAGGAACACAGCTCTGGAGTCAGAATAAAGTAAGCACTACAAAAAGTCTCTTTGTCTTTCCCTGGACAATTAAAACAACATGCAAAATGTAGGCTATCAGAGTGTTCTAGCTCAGTGCTGCAGACCAAACTCTAGATTTTACTTGGTTGTGTTCCTGAGATTCTAAAAGTTTGCACACTGTAGCCCTTATGACTATTCTCGAGACTATTTCTAAATTATTCTTCACACTTGGAGGAAAATGTAAAGTAATCTCTTATGCAGTAGGCAGAAGCCTTAGCAAGTGTGTAGTAAAGCTTTCTCCCCTTGCTCATGTTCTCTTTCTTTAAGATCCTAAAACTCAGAAAAGCACAGTTTGCTGAGATGGGTTTCATCTCTCAGGGACCAAATCAAGTGTGATGGGGATATGATTTCACTTATTGGGCTCAGGAGCAAAATCCTAAGCTAATGCACAAATTAACATACACCAATGTAGGATCTACTGAAACCCAGGCTGAGTCCAAAGAAATTCCAGCAAAAAAAAAATATACATATATATATGTATATATATATATATAAGAATCAGTCAAGTATCCCTCAATTCCAATTCCATTACACTTTTGCTGGGTCAAACGTTCATTTCTTAGAGAAATAATTCCATGTGAATCTACCAGAACATAGGGTCCGAGTTTTTCATCTGGACCCAAAGAAAAGAAACTGGGAATCAGAAGCACAAACAAGGAAGGAAGGAAGGAAGGAAGGAAGGAAGGAAGAGACAAGGAAGGGGAGGAAGTTAAAAATAAATTAATTTTGAAAATTTAGGATTGAATGAACAAATGGTATTCATGAAAAGGGGGTGAGTCTTTGGGAACATTCAATATTATGTAATCAAAATCAATCATAGAAACAATGTAGTGATTTAAAAGAACTAAATAGAGAAAAACTCAAGCCAAGAATCACAATTTTAAATGTCAATGGATTTTTAAATACAATAAAATTAAAGTAATAGGGGGAGCTAGGTGGTGCAGTGTATGGAGCACCAGCTGTGGAGTCAGGAGGATCTGAGTTCAAATCTGAACTCAGACACTTAACACTTACTAACGGGGTGACCTTGGACAAATCATTTAATCCCAATGACCCTGCCTTCCCCCTTCCAAAAGAAAAAAAATTTAAAGTAATAGAATGGAAAAGAAAATGAAACTTAATAATTTGTTGCATGTAAACAACTCATATAAAAATAACAATATGTAGAATTAAAGACTAAAAGTTGCATTATGCATCTGATAGATCAAAAGAACTGGTATAATGACCATGTTATCAGACAAAGGAACTTAAAGATTCACAGCTGGTGACTCAATCAACAAGTATTTATTAAACATGAACTATGTCCCAGGTACTGTGTTTGGTTGCAAAGAAAAAAAAAAGACACAGCACCATATATTCTTTTCTCTTTGAGAATTGCTTGGGCATTCAAAGGTTAAATGACTTTCCCATTGAAATACAACCAATATATGTCAGACCCAGTTCCTGACTCCTAAGGCCAGCCTTGTATCCATTGAATTACAATGCCTTTCATGCAAATTTTTACACAGAGCAAATAAAGAATCCTGATGAAGACTTAATGGGAATGACTAAAAAAAACTGTTATAATCCTTTATCTGCTGAAATCCATTTAAATTTAAATGTTTGTTCATCTAGTTTAGTTGGTAGTATTAAGTTTTTAATAATTCTTTAAAAAGAAAATCAGTAGGATTTGTGGCTATGATGAAGAACTAAATGCACATGAAAAGAATGAACACACTGTGGGCTAGTATGCAGTATAGAGATCTAAAAGTTTCTGTTTTATTTAGATTTTTTTAACTTTACTTCAAGTTCCTTCAAAGACATTGGATACTCAGATCAAAGTAAAGAAATATTGCCCATGGGGTGGCTAGGTGGAGCCCCACGAATAGAGCACCAGCCCTGGAGTCAGGAAGACCTGAGTTCAAATCCAACCTCAAAACACTTAACACAAAAACTAGCCATGTGACCTTGGGCAAGTCACTTAACCCCAATTGCTCTCCAAAAAGAAAAAAAAAATTTCCCAAGAAAAATGACAGATTTTTCACAGAATGGTCAGTAACCATCAATAGCTTACCTGTTTATCCAAGTAAAGAATGAACATAAATGACTTATTCAGTATAAGGATATCCCAGAAGGAATGAGTCATGTTAATATGGTAAAGCCTGAATAGTTTTAAGCAATTGCTCAAGGGAAACCTCTAAGAGATCATATATTTAATTCAATATTTGTATTTATATCATCTGGAAGGAAATAATAAAGGCCAAAAGGGAAAGAATATTCATGATTGAATTTTTCTCATCCTCCTGTGGACAGCTCTCCCCCGCCCAACACCCCCACCACTTATGGGTCAGCTACCAGTGTTCCATGTCTGAAGGCTGTGGTGGCTTCACCATCACCAGTCCTCAGCTGGCTTCTTTTGGGAAACCCAACTTACTCCCAAGGATTCTGGGTTTTGAGTGAAAAAGAACTCATTTTTTTCCTGAAGTTATCAGAGACTAAGTGAGTGTTTTTAGAGCAACTTCTTACTATAATGGAAAAGAAAAAAACAAATGAGGTACAGAGGTAATAAATTTCTAATTACTAATATTATCCCAAACTAATTATAATCTAACCTGCTCACTCTCTACTTGCACTTAGAGATGGACTTTGCCATTGAGAACGACATGAGTGCAGGGGCCATTGTTCCTTTGTCACAAATTTAGAGAGTGTTGGAGAGTTAAACACAGAACAGGAAGAATAACACACTCCCACCCAAAGAAAACTGATTGACACAAATTTAAATAACCTTTTTAAAACCTGTCTCCCAGTTAATTGTCTCAATATCAGATTACCACAGCCTAAGCCCAGATCACATCCTTGCACAAGTCCATTCTAACTCTGTTCTTGATCTTGGTACTGGCCCTGCTTCCACTCCATGAATGATGCTCTGTGTCTCAAAAGATTTGGAAACTTCCTGGCAGTGATTGTTCCTTGTTCTCCAGATGTAGGAGTTTTAGCCATCATCTTGGAATCTATCGAAACTAAGAACATATCAGGCCCTGGCTCTGAACCCATAGGGAGGAGGAACCCAGAAGAAAAGTCCAATCATCAAAGTTATGGTCCCTTGCTCCTTCTTCTTGACTTTGTCTCAACCCTCTCTAGAGAACCTGGTTGAGATTAAATAGCACTTCCCTACCTGATGTTAAACAGATCCCTTTGTCAGATTCAGGCCAGACTTCACTCACCTGGCTAACATTTTTGTTGTCCTTACTTCCTTTTATCTCTAGGATTCCTACCACAGAGGTCCATTTTTCTGCATGACTGGAGTAGCATCCTAAGACACTTTCAAGAGCTATTCATTCAAGCAAATTCTCCCTCTACATCAGGGGTTCTCAAACATTTTGTGTTTCTTGGACCCTTTTGTTAGTCTATGAAGCCTATGAACCTTTTATCAGAATAACATTTATAAATGCATAGAATAACATACAAAGGGAACCAATACAGTTATGGAAATAGCTTTTTTCAAAATAAAGTCCTGGGAGGTGGAGTCAAGATGGCAGAGAAAAGACAGCAGCAAACCTGAACTCTTCCCCAAACCCCACGGAATACCTTTAAATAGCACCATAAAACAATTCCTGGAGTGGCAGAGCCCACAAAAGGACAGGGTGAAATAATTTTCCAGCCAAAGACAAGGTCAGCAATGTCAACTGGACCAGAACTGGACTCTCACCTGTGGGTGGGAGGAGCCAAACAGAGGAGGTCAGAGACAGGAGAGTCAGGACAGTCAGGACACCAACAGAAGCTGAATTTCAAAGTGGAGAAATGCTTGCAAGTTGAAGTACTCCCAAGGAGGAGGCTTAACATTCTGGGGCAAGGGCAGTGCTTTATACACATAAGCAGGCTGGACCAGAATATAATCATTCTTTGTCCCTCCCATGGCAGGCTCATCGGTGGGCAATGCAGGCATTCCTGGGTCCTGGAGGAAGAGTCCCAAAATTTACTGTCTCACAGATACAAACAGAACCCAAGTTAGTGTGGTAGGAACAGGAGTGTAGCGCCTGTTTCACTTCATTTAGCTGTTACAAGAAACAGGAATTGTGAGCATGTCAAAAGGTGTGATGAAAGGCTCTCAGGTCCCTATGAAATAAGGGAAGTTCCAACTAAACAGTTATTGATTAGTATGAAACATAAATCCCTCAACGAACACCTGGTGCTGGTCAAAGCAATATATTTTGAGAGAAGGTGAGATCATCAAGAGCACAAAGGATTGTTATGCCAAGTTCACTGCACAATCTGTTTGCTGGGTCTTAGCTATGGGAAACAGGGTGTCTCCAAATATCTTGACAGCAGAAAAGATCTGTTGCACCAGTGCAAGAGAGGAGCATAGTCCAACACAGGCTACACCTGCATGAACCAGGTCCCAGCAAGCCAGGAGATGACCCTGTGAGTCACTGAATCTGCAGCAGCAGTGGCTGCTTCCAGAGCTCTCATCTCACGGACAGTAAGGGGTTTGAACCACTGACAAGAAGGAGATTATAGTGGTGTCTTTGCTACCACTGAGGCAAGACTCTGTTGCTTTGCCCATACTCAGATGTGGGTCACAGCCCTTGGGGGGGGGGGGCAGTCCCAGAGCAAGAAGGAGCTCTAGCACTCCAGAACTCATGGCCACAGTGGAGTGGGTGTGTTCATCACAGTTCCAAGGCAGAAAAGAGTGCTTGTGTCCCCTCACCAGAGCACAACCAGGAGAATAGTAAACACTTCTCCTTAGATCATACCACCTTTGAAGTACTGAAAACTTACAGGTCTTTAGAAGTCTCCAAAAACAACTGCACAAAAACCCTGAAGCTTGGGGCAATTCACCCTCCACCTTGGAAGCAGAGCCTCACTTGAACAAAGAGTTAAAAGTAAAAAAATTAACTGGAAAAATGAGCAAATGACAGAAAAAAAATCTGACCATAGAAAATTACTATGATTATTATTATTTATTATATTATGTATAATATAACATAATTCATTAATTATTATATTAATATAATATATTAATTATTAATATTATATTATCTGTAATATAATAATTATTATATTATATAATTCTTATTACAAAGAAGATCATTATAAACTCAGAAGAGGATAACAAAGTCAAAGCTCCTACATCCAAAGCCTCAAAGAAAAATGTAAATTGGTTTCAGACCATGGAAAGACTCAGGAAGGATTTTGAAAATGAAGAAAGAGAAGTAGAATGACAATTGTGAAGAGAAATGAGAATCATGCAAGAAAAACATGAAAAAAGAATGATTAGCTTGGTAAAGGAGACACAAAAAATACTAAAGAAAATAGCACCATAAAAAACCTACTAGGCCAAATGGTAAAAAAAAAAAAAAAAAGGAAAGAAAAGAAAAAGAAAAGGTCCAAAAAACCAATGAGGAGAAGAATATCTTGAAAACAGAGTTAGCCAAGTGGAAGAAGAGGCACAAAAATTCAGTGAAGAAAAAACTCTTTAAAAAGAGGATTTGGTCAAATGGAAAATGAAGTACAAAACCTGACTGAAGAAAATACTCCTTAAAAATTAGAATAGAGCAAGTGGAAGCTGATGACTTTATGAAAAATCAAGAGACAATAAAACAAAACCAGAGGAATGAAAACTAGAAGACAATGTGAAATATTTATTGGAAAAATAACTGACCTGGAAAATAGATCCAGAAGAGATCATTTAAAAATTATTGTATTATCTGAAATTCATGATAAAAAATAGCCTAGACAACATCTTTCAAGAAATTATCCAGGAAAACTGTCCTGATATTCGAGAACCAGAGAGTAAAATGGAAATGGAAAGAATCCACTAATCACCTCCTTAAAGAGATCCCAAAATGAAAATTCCTTGGAAAGATTATAGCCAAATTCCAGAGCTCCCAGGTCAATTAGAAAATATTGCAGAAAGAAACAATTCAAGAACCATGGAGTCAGTCAGGATAACACAAGGTTTAGCAGCTTCAACATTAAAGGACTGGAAGGCTTGGAATATGATATGCCAAAGGGCAAAGGAGTTAGGATTACAACCAAGAATCACCTACCCAGAAAAACTGAATATAATCCTTGGGGAGAAATGGGTAATCAATGAAATAGAGGACTTTCAAGAGTCCTGATGAAATGACCAGAGCTGAATAGAAAATTGGACTTTCAAATTCAAGACTCAAGAGAATAATAAAAAGGTAAACAGAACAGAGAAATCATAAGAGATTTAAGATTTAACTGTCTACGTTCTACATGGGAAGCTGATATTTGTAACTCATAAGTACTTTCTCCTTATTAGGGCAATTAAAAGGAGTATATATACACAGAGGGCAGAGACATGAGTTGAATATGAAGAGATATCTAAAAAAATAAAATATAATTTAGGGGTGAGAGAAGAATGCACTTGGAGAAAGGGAAATGGAGAGGTAGAATAGGGCAAATTATCTCGCATAAAAGAGGTAAGAAAAAGTTTTCACAATGGAGGAGAAGATGGGGAAGGTAAGAGGGAATGAGTGAATCTTACCTTCATTAGAATTGACTCAAAGAAGGAATAAGATACATATTCAATTAGATATAGAAATCTTTCTTATTCTACAGGAGAGAAGGGAGGGTGATAGAAGAGAGGACAGATAGGAAGAGGCAATAGTCAGAAGCAATACATTTTCGAGGAGGGACAGGGTGAAAGGAGAGAGAGAATACAATAAACAGATGGGGAAATAGGATGGAGGGAAATACAGTTAGCAACCATAACTGAAAAAAAATGTTGAAGAAAGTTTCTCTGATAAAGACCTCATTTCTCAAACATAGAGACAACTGAGTCAAATTTATAAAAATAAGAATAAATCTCCAATTGATAAGCGATCAAAAGTTATGAACAGTTTTCAGATGAAGTAATCAAACCTATCTATAGCCATAAGAAAAAATGCCAACTCTTTATTGATTGGAAAAATGCAAATGTAGGGGTGGCTAGGTGGCACAGTGAATAGAGCACCAGCCCTGGAGTCAGGAGGACCTGAGTTCAAATCTGGGCTCAGACACATAAAACAATAACAAAAAAAAAAATAGCCATGTGACCTTGGGCAAGTCACTTAACTCCAATCACCCTACCTTCCCCCCTCCAAAAAGCAAAAAAAATGCATATGTAACAATTCTGAGGTTTTACCTTATACCTATTAGATTGGCTAATAGGGGAGAAAAGAAAAATGACAAATATGGGAGGGGATGTGGGGAAAATTAAACATTAATATACTGTTGGCAGAGTTGTGACCTGATTCAAACATTCTGCAGAGCAGTTTGGAACTATGCCCAAAGGGCTATAAAACCCTTTGACCTAGCAATACCACTACTAGGTCTATATCCCAAAAGAGATTAAAAAAAAACAAAAAGAAAAAGGATTACATGTACAAAAATATTCATAGCAGCTCTTTTCTGGTGACAAAGAATTGTAAATTGTGGGGATGCCCTTCAATTGGGGAATGGCTGAACAAATTGTGATGTGTGATTGTGATAGAATACTATTGTACAATAAGAAATAAGGAGCAGGATGCTCTCAGAAAAATATGGAAAGACTTACATGAGCTGATGCAAAGTGAAATGTACTGTGTACAAAGTAATAGCAATATTATAAGATGATCAACTATGAATCACTTAACCCTTCTCAGTAATACAGTGATCCAAGACAGCTCTGAAGGATATAGGAAGAAAAATTCTATCCATTCCCAGAGAAAGAACTGATGGAGTCTGAATATAGTCCGAAGCATACTTTTATTGACTTTCATGAATAACTAAATAAATAAAATAATAAATTCCTGGACCCTGGCTTAAGAATTGCTTAATTAGATGAAGCTCAAGTTCTTTGCCCATTATTCTGAACAACAACTAGTCCTGCCTTGTATCCTTATCATGTATTTCTGCCACAAAATTTTTGAGGTCTCTACTATGTGACTTTCCTTTCCAACTCTTAGAATGTGTTTCTATTTTTTTTTCCCATTTCAAACCTTGGACTTCCATCCAAGTTCTGATTTCCAGCCTGAGGGTACTCTTGGCCCTGAATTTATTGGCAGAAGGAGGAAATAATACACATTGGGACCAGTGAATGCTCCTATCTTTCCTGGCTCAGATATAACCTAAAACCAATTTCCTAAATTATTTAGATGACTCATATTCTCAGATGCCACCAGGGAAGTGAACCTTTTTATAATCTGATTTCACATTTTCATGTAAGAAATTCCCTCCATGAATGAAGTTTGGCAGTTGATTTCTATGTAGCTCCTGAGGGTGGTGTGGATGCCCACCCCCTTGTGCTACTCATGTTGCCTTGCTCACCTAATCTGAATTCATGCTGATGAAGCTGGGCTCCCAGAGAGGGAATAACCCCAAATGTGGGGCATATGCCCTCCCACGACTTGCTCTTGTAGTGTTACTACTATAGATCCCGAGCCCCCACTGCTGTGCTTCCCATGTACAAAATATCAGTCACTCATACCATCATTAACTCTTATGCAGAAAGCATTAACTTAATAACTTAAAAGCAGGAATAATCAATGTGTTACAATATAAAAATACAAAATCTTTGCCTCATTGAGAGACCTCTGAGGAATTCTTCTGTGGCAGCTGGTTAGATCTTTTTACTTCTATCTGGTTGCCATGAAACAAGCTCCCTCCCAACAATGCCAATCTTTGGTCCTGCAAGCCTTCCCTGAGGGGACTTGTACAGTGATCATTGGGTGTTATACTGGGAACAAGATAGGTCAGTTATTTTTTTATCACAGTAAGCAGTGGACTACAGTCGGCCTGCCTTTGGTCATTGAACAAACAACTCATTCCATCGATAAGTATTTATATGGTGGGGTGGCTATGTGACACAGTGTATAGAGCGCTGCCCTGGAGTCAGGAGGACCTGAGTTCAAATCTGACCTCAGACACTTAACATTAAAACTAGCCTGTGACCTTGGGCAAGTCACTTTACCCCAACTGCCCTCCAAAAAAAACAAAAACAAAAAAAATGTATTTATCAGGTGTGCCAAGGACTGGGCTAAGGGCTGGGGGTACAAAAAGAGACAGATGAAGTAATCAAAGCTATCTATAGCCATAAGGAAAAAAAATGCTGTAACTTGCTATTGATTGGAGAAATGCAAATTTAAGCAATTCTGAGGTACTGTGTCATACCTATTAGATTGGCTAATAGGGGAGAAAAGAAAAATTACAAATGTGGGAGGGGATGTGGGGAAAATGAGACATTAACATCCTGTTGGTGGAGTTGTGACCTGATTCAATCATTCTGTAGAGCAATTTGGAACTATGCCCAAAGGGCTATAAAAGCATGCATGCCCTTTGACCTAGCAATAACACTACTAGGTTTGTATCCCAAAAGAGATAAAAAAGGGAAAGAACTATACGTACAAAAATATTTATAGCAGCTCTTTTTTAGTGGCAAAGAATTGGACATTGAGGGGATGCCCTTCAATTGGGAAATGGCTGAACAAATAGTGATATGTGATTATGATGGAATACTCTTGTGCTATAAGAAATTATGGTCAGGATGCTCTCAGAAAAACCTAGAAAGACTTACATGAGCTGATGCAAATAAAATGTACTGTGTACAAAGTACCAGCAATATTATAAGGACAATTAGCTGTGAATGACTTAGCTATTCTCAGCAAAAAAAAAAAAATCCCTGCCCTCAAGGACCTCACAGTCTAATGGAGGAATGGAGGAGACAATAAGCAAATAAATATGTAAGCAACAAAATAGATACAGAATAAATAAGAAATAATTAATGGAGGAAATCACTAGATTAAAGCAAGGTTAGAAAAGACTTCCAGGGTGGCTAGGTGGCACAGTGAATAGAGCACTGGCCCTGGAATCAGGAAGACCTGAGTTCAAATGCGGCCTCAGATGCTTAACACCAGCCATGTGACCCTGGGCAAGTCACTTAACCCCAATTGCCCTGCCTTGCTACCTCCAAAAAGCAAAAAAAAATATTTAAAAAGAAAAGACTTCCTGTGGAAGATGGGATTTTAGTTGGGACTTAAAGGATGCCAGGGGAAGGCAGTAGTTGTAAATGAAAAAAGAGCTGTTCCAAGCATGGGGGGACAGACAGAAAAAAAAGTTGAGAGTTGATCTAGTGTTTTGTTTGTGGAATAGCCAAGAGGCTAGTGTCACTGGGTCAAAGAGTACCTGGTAGGGAGTAAGGTATAAGAAGATTGGAATGGTAAGAGACCATCTTGTTATGAAAGACTGAATAGCAAACAAAGGATTTTATATTTGATCCTGGAGGCAATTGAGAGCCATTGGAGGTTATTGAGTGAGGGGTGTCACATGCAAATGTCTACTGCTCTGTCACTTAGCTGTCACTGCTTCTGGGTCCTTAGTTTCTATCCACTGTCTACTCTCTCAGGTCAACTACTACCCCCATGTGAAGGCAGAATGACTTCCACTCTGAGGACCTGAGGTCTTTTACTTTATTCTGGGACAGTTTTATTGAGAGCCTGAATACTACTTCATTGCCACTGTTGATGTCTGTCTCTACTACACTATGACAAGTCTGACTACTCTCTCCGGCCCCCATGCAGAAGGCTGGTGCAGACCTGGGCTGCTATTGCCCTTCTGTATTTGGCAGGAGTACTGTGGGTGCTGCTACTGCTGGGATGGGACTTCCCTCCTTTGCTGGGGGTAAGATACAAAGAAACAGAAAAAGCGACAAAGACAGAGATTCCTCTAGGCTAGGGTATGTTCTTTATTTTCCATGTGCAAGCTGGGGTTGGGGATAATGCTCTTGGGGATCTGTGTTCTATGCCCTAGAAGTTTGAGAGACAGAGACAGAGACAACTGCAATTCACAGTTCATAGTTTAGGGGTAAGAGTACAAATCTTTTAAACTAAATGAAGCACCCCTCGTCTGTTCTCAGCCAGTTAAATGGGGGAATAATTGGTACATTTGTTCATATCCTCAATTCCAGAAATGTCTTTAGGCCCCTGGGGAAAATTTAGCCTTGCTTTTTCAAGTCCCTCCCCAGTGGCTTTGTACCAGAGATTCAAAACAAAAACCCATGTGGCAAAATTATGTTTGGTCTCTCAAATTCCAAATTTGAAAGACAAACAAACACAACTCAAACTATTTCTTCAGTACAGTTGTTAGATAATCTTAAAATTCCAAGGATCTGCTTTGCTCTGCATTCTCTGCCAGCTGGTGTTCTTTATGCCACCTCTCAATGGCTAGCTCGGTCTATATACAATTATAGGAAAGAGGACAGTTGGTTGAGCTGACTTTCCAAAAAAGTCTTTCAAAACCAGTTTACAGAAATATGACCCCTTAAAGGTGGGAAGACTCTACTTTCAGGAGTCCCCCTCCAGGCAACTGGATGAAGATGTCCATTCACAATGCAAAAGCATTCAATTAGAGCAAGGTCTAAGCACAACTAGTTCTTCCAAATTTGTTTTTTCACAGTAAGGAGAAAACCTTTCTCCATCACCAAAAATTCCATTTCTTTAGGCTACTTTGATGGAGCAGCTAGGTGCCCTGGAGTCAAGAAGACCCAAGTTCAAATCCAGCCTCAGATACTTAGCTAGCTGTGTGACCCTGGGCAAGTCACTTAACCCTGTTTGCCTCAGTTTCTTCATTTGTAAAAATGAGCTGGAGAAGGAAATGGCAAACCACTCCAATATCTTCACCAAAAAACCACCAAATGGGGTCACAGAGAGTCAGATACAAGTGAAAAAAAAACTAAACAAAAAACAAAAACTAACTGACTATTTTGAGGTAAATTCAGTTCTGAAGAGATCCATAGTAGAACTTGGAGGAGGTTAGAAGGCTCAGCATAGTAAAGGATCTAAAAAACAGCTATGGCAACAGTTACAATTATCTTCAGAGTATACTTGTATTATTCTTTTCTTGTTAGAATGGGAGATGATGACCTTATGATGGGTAAAACCTTTGTGAGTGGATGCTTAGAGAGACCACTTAGGCTTCCTCATGAAGAGAAGAATCAGAACCTCTAGGAGAAAGTGACACTCTGAAGAGCAGAAGGACATGGACCCAGAAAGTAAGAGAAAAAATGATGGGAAAGGCAAGGGAAGTCAAAAACGACACAATCGAGGATATAGGGAAATTCCTTCCACACATCTGTATTTCTGTCCTCTCTGGAGCCGTCGCATGTGCAGTGGCCACATCCCAGTAAAACCTTCTCAGCAGATGGCTAAACCAGGTTGAGAGTAACCAACAGGCCTCCAACCCCTCATTGAGGTAAGGAGATATCTGCCCAGGCAGGGGAAGATTTCTCCCAGTGAAATGGATGGATGTGACCAGTTTGTTCCAATGGTCATGAAGGCAGCTACTGTGGAGCACTTAGAGCTTGGTCAGTCATAAAAGAGCCAAGGTCATCCACTGCATCCTCGGTAATCACCCGCCATCTTGACTTTTGTCTTACCACTGGACTTCAATGACACCAGAAGAGAGTAAAGCTGGCAACTTTGTGCAACTCTGCCTCACTTAAATCCAATTCATGAGCAAGTCAAGACCCATGATATCATTTGTCCTCCTCAAAAACAAAGGATGAACAACACTAACTTCTGTCGTCTCAATCAGCTATAGGAATTGGTATTTCTAAAAGTGGGGCATGAGAGAAAAGGAGGGCCACAGAGCAGGATCTACAATTCAAAAACATAGAAATTGTCTAGAAGATGGAATCCAAAATAGGACCCTAGAAAATTTCATTCCATGAAAAATATAGATGACAAAAGAAGGGCTAAATAATTTAAGGACCATAACTCAAAGAATGAGAATTTAGAATAGACAGAAAAAAGAGATAAATAATGAAGAAAATAGGGGAAAAGAATCCTTTTTTTTTTTTTAGAAAAAGGCACAGAAAATGAATTTTTAAATTAACAAACAAAAGAGTTACTGCTTAATCTAGACTATGAAGGAGTGATGGGGAAAGACATTCTAGATGGCAGCAACAGCACAAAGACTTGAAATCTAAAATGAGCATGGAGTATGTGGGGACCTATGAAAATACTACTCTGGTTAGAGCATTATAGGAGAAAATGTTTGATAAGCACCGAGAGCTAGGTTATAGATAACCTCAAAAATTTAATTTAAAAACTGGGACTTTCTTCTGTAATTGCAGTTGGGAGGAAGACACTGGAGATTAAGCTGGAGAATTGGTGAAATTGTCGCTATTAATAACTAATCTGGCAGCAGGGTAGCATAGATTTGAAGTTGGAGGTAAAATAGGAAGGAAGAACAGCAATGACTTAAAATCCAGGCATGAGGTGGATGATAGTTCATCCTCCTTTCCCTTTGTTTCAGAGGATGACGAAGTCTTCCTCCTTTACCAAGACTAACTTATCAGCTTGATCACATGATGACATCCTGTAATGGGAATCTGAAGATCTTCCTGCCCCTTGGCCCCTAGATAGGCTTAAGTGGATCTGAGAACCTTCCCTGATTTGAAAATATACTCTGTCCCCTAATAGGCTGAATGTTGTCACCTGGATCCTGTGACAGGAGGCTTGGTTTTTCAGAAATGCCCACAACTTGTTACTTAGTTATTGGGCGGTGTGTCAAGAGAGTTCTGACATTCTCTGACCCAGGAGAGGGCTATATATACCTGATGTGAGGTTTTGCTTTAGGGCTCTCTTTGGGAAGAGTTCTGATTTGGCCAGATGAGAATCTGGGCAGCCATTGAGTCCCCCAACTTTGAAAACCCAGATGTTGGTGCTTCCCTCTCTGGTAACTAACTAGGTATGGATGTAATGGTCAGATAGCTGGAAGCCTGTCTGCTGATATGTTTCTCTGTCTGTATTTTTTGTCTGCTTATAACTTCTGCTTGTATTCTCTGAAGTTCAGGGAGTTGACTTTTCCCCCTGAACTAGGGAAATGACATATGTTTGATTAAAGTAAGATTATTAACCCATTTTGGGTTGCTGTCTTTTAGAAAAGCAGATCTAAGAACCTGTGCTAGCAGCCATCCTGGGTATGCTAGGGTGCTTGCTTCTAAACATCCTCAGCCTAGACCTTTGTAAGACCCCTAATTGGTGTCCTTGCCTCTGATTTCACCCTTCCCTAAACTATCTCTATGCTGATGATTCCCAAATATACTTATCCAGCCCTAATTTTCTGCTGACCTTCAATCTCACATCGCCAACTGCCTATTGGACATTTTGAATGGGATTCAATCTTTCTCTCCCTTTATTCTTTCCTCCCAATTTTGCTATTTATGTTGAGGGAACCACCATTCTCCCAACTACCTAAATTTACAATTTAAGTCTCTTCTTCAACTCCTCATCCTCTCACTCTTCTGTGAGACCCCCAGGAATGTTCTTTGATGGGAATCCTCCACACTGAAATGATATTATGCCCTTTCTGCCCATAACAATCACTACCTTTGTATCCTTGTTCATTCTTCTATGGGTACTTTTCTTCCTAAGATACTATATGAGTTGTTTTCCTGCCATTACTAACCTTTGACTTCATTAAAATACATCACATATTGCCCTTTATCTTCTTCCTTCTTTCTCTCCTTTTATTCACTTTTCCATGATGCAATTTATTCTCACAAAAACAAAAACATCGATGCACCTGTAAACAGAATATTTTAAGGTTTAATCCATGGTGTTTCAGTCATATTCCTTTACCATCACTCCTATTTGACTTAAGGTTGCATCTTTGCCTCCTTGTGTACTTTCAGAACAAAATATCCTAATGATTTCTCTGGTATTATTTTGTTGTTATTATTCTATTGTTCTTCCTCATTTCTTCTTTTTCTTCTTCAACTCAATGGTATCTTTTTGTTTTTCCTCCTTTAGTTCCTTCAGAAATTTATTTTAGTACCTGTCTTTCTTGGTTGTTGTTTTGTTTACTTTCTTACATTTCTGTTATCTGAAGGGTTTGGAAATCAAGGATGTCTCAAATGCCTCTTTTTATTGAATGTCCATTTTTTTCACTAATAGTCTCAGATTTGTGGAGTATATAACCTTGCTTTCTATCTTCAGATCCTTTGCTCTTTGGAACACATTATTCCATTCCCTTCTGTACTTTCTGGTAGGTATAGAAAAGACTTTTGTGATTCAAAACTACTTTCTTTTATATTTTAAGATCTTTCTTCTCATCACTTGCAGAATTTTCTAGTTATCATTGGAAGGGTTCAATTTAACCACTACGGGTTTTAAAGTTTGCAGTAGGGGCTTTTAAATATTTTTTTTTTCTGGAGGCAATCTGTGGGTTCATTCAATTGGTACTTTGTTTTCTGTGTTCAGAAGTTCTGGGAAATTTTCTTGTTTTACCTATAGAATTGTGGTGTTCAGGTTTTTTGAACTGTCACATTCTTCTGGGAATCTTATAATCCTTCTGTTGCCTCTTTTGGTATGGAACCAAGATAGCAGAGTAGCAGGAAGAAGTACAATTATGTTCCACACCAGAAGTATCAAACATGGACTGTGAGTCATATTGCAGCCCACAACACTAATCTGGCCTGAACCAGATTAAAATGTAATTGGAAAATACTTAACAAAATATATAAAAATAGGACAGATCACAGATAATGTTAATATGTGGTTTTCTAAGTCAAAATGAGTTCCAGAGGTATCCTTGTGTATGGTTTAGTGGGCCCTGTTTTTATTTGAATTTGACACTATTGTTCTATGCCATAGCTCCTCCACACAAACATAGAAAATATATCAAAACATTTTTTTTTACTCAGAAAGCAAATTTTAATGTTCTCCTAAATATACTATTTGTCTTGAGTAGTAACATTGAAAAAAATAAATTAAATTAGTGATAATGTTGTATTAAAAGGCATAAAAATATTTAAAGAACAAGAGATAAAGATAAGATGATATTTCAATCAATTAAAATATTTTGTCAACTATGTTCTCCACAATGTCTTGCAAGCAGGGACAAAATAGGATTCCTCTATTTTTCATTTAAACACAGTTTATCTAAATTAATTAATGTTCAGGTTAATCCTGGTGTCTCATTGGTCCATTCCTTTTTTTATTGGATGGAACATAAAAAGGTATATAAAACGATAAAATTCTAACATAAAACTTAAGCAGGGAGCCAGGTGAAAGTCAGGGCCCTTTTTCAGTCAGTTCTCATGCTTTTTTTTATTGTTTTGCAGGCTAGAACATTTTCATCCTCTTCAGTCCTTCTCATCTTATTTATTTTATAAATAGTACCAAAAGTAGTCTTTCTCGTTTCTCTATGGAGAGATATGGGAAGAAGGGGAAATCATAATATTCATAGGTAAGCTTTAAGAACATATGGATGACAGGTGGCTAGGTGGCACAGTGAATAGAGCACTGGCCCTGGAGTCAGGAGGACCTGGGTTCAGATCTGGCCTCAGACACTTAACACAAAAACTAGCCTGTGACCTTGGGCAAGTCACTTAACCTCAATTGCCCTCGAAAAAACAAAACAAAATGAAACAAAAAAGAACATATGGATGAACTTTAATTCCTCAGTAGGGTTTGTTTTTTTGTACTGTGCAAAGAACAATCCAAGAAAAGAAAATAGTGATAAATTTTTTCAACCCAACACAGAAAAGGCAAAAAATTCAAGATCTACAAATACTGCAAATAGGGTATAGCCAAGAAATGGCTACACTAAACTTTGGAAAATAGAGAGAGTTGATGAACCAGAGGAAGGACAGATTCCAGATCCAGTATAGAGGTTCCCAATCTTGAACAGAAATAGGTGTCAACTGGCAGCTCTATGGCTTGGTAATCAGCTCCTGGGTAGATTGATGAGAGGGCCAGTGTGATGGAGTGATGTCCCCTAGCAGAGAGGTCACATGCTCCATACTAAATAAGGACAAAGTTTAGAATCAAGTAGCAGCTGTGTGACTCTAACTTGAAGAGCAGTCAATTAGTCAATTAACATTCATCTACTATGTGCCAGGCACTATTCTAAGTGCTAGGAATAAAACAAACAAGGCAAATGACCATTTCTTCCCCCAAAATGCTTATTCACTTCCAACCTACAGAACAATCTAAAGCCCATCAGTGGAATAACCAGGGTAGGAATCTGTAATAGCAATGGGAATTTGAAGATCTTCTGTGCCCCCTAATAGGCTGAATGTAATCACATGGAGCCTGTGGCAGAAGGAGTTTATTGAATGGTGAAGCAGGAAGGGGTAGAGCAGTAAATGAGTTAAGGTAGTTAGTAAAAAGGGAGAAGATGCAGGCAAAGAGTCAGCTAAGATTGTGAATGTTTGCTTGTAGGAAGGCCTGAGTAGGGGAAAGGCTTTGGCATGGTTTTCTTCCTGCAGTGACAAAATGCATTAACTTCTTTGTTGCTATGATGGATTCAGTTTTCTGGTGTCTGCATAAATGTTTTTGCTTCTGTTTTATATATGGAGAGTCTGTTACATTTTGTGATTCAGAACTATGGCAAGGGGCAGCTAGGTGGTGTAGTGAATAGAGCACTGGCCCTGGAGTCAGGAGGACCTGGGTTCAGATCCGGCCTCAGACACTTAACACAAAAACTAGCCATGTGACTTTGGGCAAGTCACTTAACCCCAATTGCCCTCCAAAAAGCAAAAAAAAAAAAACAAACAACTATGCCAGCATGGTCATAGTCACCATAGGTGCTGTGAATATTGCATTAGTGATACAGAATCCCAGACCAAAGTGGAACCTGCAATTCTGTCACTCTGAATCATCAGGGCTTTTTTGTAGCTGAATCCTGAAGCAATCTACTGAAACTCCAATTAGGGCAAGCCATTTCTTAGACCCAAGCCTTGGTCTAGAATTGACAGAGCTCATACATGAGGGGAGGAGGAGCAAGGCTAGCAATTAGACTCTGCCATAGATCACACTACTTTGGAAGTCAACAGCTTGAGCTTTCCTTGAGAACCTGCAAAAATATAACACTCAATATCCTAAGAAAGCAGCAGCAGGACCGTGGAGAACAAATGTTCAGCTCTAACATTCCCTCTAGAAATACACAGAGTTCAGCCCTAACACAGACTCCAAAGTCAGAAAGTAGACTGGAAGACTGAGCAAAGAAAAAAGTAATCCCACCATAAAAAACTATAGTAGTGACAGGGATATTCAAGATGCAAACTCAGAAAAAGAGAATGACTCCAAAATATCTATAAGCAAAACTTGAAATAAAAACATAGTTTAGGCTAAATTCACCTTAACATTCATGAAGGAGATGGAATAAGAGACTTTTTAAAAGTTTACAAGTTTAATAAACAAAATGAGACTGCTAGGAGGTGGGAAACAGAAAAAAAAGAAAGAAAGGAGAGCTATGGAAGAATCACAAAGAGATTTAATGACGGCACAAAAGACACAAAACCTTTCCCAAGAAACAAAATCCATGGAAAGTAAAATGAACCAAATGAAAGATAATGGTTCCTTAATATAATAAGAAATGGGAAAACAAAATCAAAAGACTGAAAAAAAATTGAAGCAAATGTGAATTATCTTATAGGAAAAAAAAAACATTCACCCAGGAAAAGCAGATCAAGGAGAGGGAATTTAATAATCAATGGACAACTTAAAATCCATAACCAAAAGAACCCCCAAAACATTATACATCATATTTCAAGAAAAATGAGAGAAAACTATACAGATCTCTGAGAACCAAGGAGCAAAATAGATATAGAAAGAATCTGCTAGTTACCTCCTGAAAGAAATTGCCAAATAAAAAGTCCCAGGATCATTATAGCCAGAACACAGAGCTTCTTGTATAAAGAAAAAAGTACTGAAAAGCAGTGAGACAGAAAGGATTCAAGTATTGAGTGGCCACAGTCAGGACCATACAAAATTCAGCAGTCACAGTTATAAAGAAGCAGGGAGCTTATTATACCATATTCCAGAAGACAAAAGATCTGGGCTTACAACAAAGAATAACTTACTCAGAAAACTTAAATATAATCCCAGGAGCAATAAAATGAATATTTTATGAAATAAAGAACTTCCAAGTGTTCTTGTTAAGACCTGAGTTACATAGAAACTTTAAAGTGCAGACACAGGATTCAAAAGAAACATAAAAAGGTAGACATTAGTGGGCAGATATAAGATGCTAAACAAGGATAAACTGTTCACATTTTAACATGAGAAAATGATAGATGTGTCCCCTCAGAACCCTATCATCATCAGGAGTAATAGAAGCATTCTCATTACACAGGGAGCCTGGGAGTGGTTCTATTATGTCGGGATCATCTTACAAGAAGAATGGGGAGGAGTGCACTGAGAGAGAGGAAAGGAAAGAAGAAGGAAGTGAAAAATTGCCCTGTATAAATAGGGAACATACACAGAAGTCTATAGAGGCACAAAAAGGGTTGGGGAACAAGTGACACTCAAACTTCATCTTCTTTCAAACTGATCAAAGGAAAGAAGAATACACACAAACACACTCACACAATTGGATGCAGAAATGCAAAACATGAGAGAAAGGAGAGAAGCAAAAAGGGAGAAGAAGAAGAAGAAGAAGAAGAAGAAGAAGAAGAAGAAGAAGAAGGGTAAATTAGGAGAGGGATTAGTCCTAAGCAAAACAAACTCTAAGGATGTGCAAAATATTTATATTAGCTCTTTTTGCAATGACAAAGAATTGAAAACTGAGGAAATTATAAAATGAAATGACTGAAAAAGTTTTACCATTCACATCTGTATTCAATGATATTCATGGGTTGATTACAAATCATAGATTTAAAACTAGAAGGGCTATTAGAGATCATGTATTCTAACTTCTTTCTTTCAGAGGTGTCTAAGGTCCAGAAAGTATAAGTGATTTCCTCAAAGACACATAGGTAGTAAAGATAGAACCAAATTTGAATTCATGCTCACTGGCTCCAAGTTTAATGTTTACTCTGGGACCTATAAGTCATTATCTATAACAGTATTTGAAAAACATGTATTTGGTCCTGAATAAGTCACTGTGGACCTTGCATCTGCACTTCAGAGTATTTTCCACCCGAAAGTGCCTATATTTTAAATTTTAAAATATTTTGTAATTTGGACAAGGAGCCAAGATGGCTAAAAACAGCATCTACATCCAGCTCTGGCTCACACTACCTCCAATACATGTAAAAAAAATGACTCCAAAGAAACTTAAAGCTACAGAATCCACAAAGTGACAGAGAGAAACAAGTCTCCCACTGAAGGCATCCCAGCAGGCCAACAGGAAGGGTCTAGCACACTGACCTGGGAGCCAAGCACAGTCCCAAGTGAGCCATGGGTTCTGGCCCTGGGGCAGCCCTGACCAGCTGCAGCCAGAGCAGACTTCAGGAGAGTGAATCACCAGCACCTGTGGTGGTTCCCAGATTTCTCAACCCATAAATGCCAAAGAGAAAGTAAAAGGTCAGTAGGGAACTCTGTTGGAACAGGGGTGACGGAAGAGCATGGTCTATCCCTTGCCCCCAGGGCGAGAAGTGGGGGAGGTGCAGTGGCTGCAGCTGGTGCTCATGGCTGCCTCCAGAACTCCTGACCTGCTGATCGTATGGGGACCAAGCATCTTGCTTTAACCTGCTTGGATCTGGATCATGATCTTGGACGGTGGACCTGGGATGTGTGACCACTGTGCCAGAGCTTTTGGGAGCTGCAGAGAGAGTGCCTTCCTAATTGCTCTGGCAGCTGCAAAAGCCCCAGTGATTTGGGACATAGCCCTCTGCAATTTGGAAGCAGAGTTCTACCATGGCAAAGAGCTCAAAAGTCAAGTAATTGGCTGGAAAGATGAGCAAGAAGAGGAAGCACAAACAGACCATAGAATCATTTTGTGGGGACAAAATGGATTAAAGCATGGAACAGGAGGAAGACAACAAAGTCAGAACTCCTGCATCAAAAGCTTCTGAGAAAAATATAAATTGGTCATGGAGGAGTTCAAGAAGGATTTTGAAAATGAAGAGAAGTGGAGGAAAAATTGGAAAGAGAAATTAGAATGATCCAAGAAAATCATGAATACTGAGTCCACAGCCTGCTAAAGGAGACCCCCCAAAATACTGAAAAAATAACACCTTAAAAAATAGACTGAACCAAAGGGCAAAAGAGGCCCAAAAAGCTAATGAGGAGAAGAATGCCTTAAAAAGCCAAATTTGCCAGATGGAAAAAGAATTTTAAAAACTCACTGAAGAGAATAATTCCTTCAAAATTAGATTGGTGCAAATGGAAGCGAGCAACTTTATGAGAAATCAAGATACTATAAAACAGATCCAAACAAATGAAAAAAATAGAAGACAATATGAAATAACTCATTGGAAAAACCATTGACCTGGAAAATAGATCCAGGAGAGATAATTTAAAAATTATTGGGCTACCTGAAAGCCATGATCAAAAAAAGAGCCTAGAGAACATCTTTCAAGAAATTACAAAGCAAAATTTCCCCGACATTCTAGAATGAGAGGGCAAAATAGAAATTGAAAGAATTCACTGATCACCTCTGGAAAAAAGATCCCCAAAAGAAAACTCCTAGGAACATCGTAGCCAGATTCCAGAGTTCCCAGGTCAAGGAGAAAATACTGCAAGCAGTCAGGAAGAAACAATTTGAGTATTGTGGGAACACAATCAAGATAACACAAGATCTAGCAGCTTCTACATTAAGGGATCAAAGGACTTGGAATATGATATTCCAGAGGTCAAAGGAACTAGGACTAAAACCAAGAAGCACCTACCCAGCAAAACTGAGTATAATGTTTCAGGGGAAAATATGGTCATTCAATGAAATAGAGGACTTTCGAGCATTCTTGATGAAAATAAACAGAGCTGGCCAGAAAATATGACTTTCAAATACAAGAAGCAAGAGAAGCATGAGAAGGTAAATAGAAAAAAGACATCATAAGGAACTTATTAAAGTTGAACTATTTACAATCCTACATCGAAAAATGATAATTGTAATTCATGAGACTTTTCTTAGTATAAAGATAGTTGAAGGGAATATATGTGCACACACACACATATGAATGTATAGGAGGGTGTGTGTGTATAAATATATGTGAGTGTGTGCATATGCATATGTATGTACACGTATACATAGACAGAGGGCATACGAAGAGTTGAATATGAAGGCATGATATCCAAAAAAAATAAAATTAAGAGGAGAGAGAGGAATATATTGGGAGAAGGAGAAAGGGAGAGACAAATTAAGGTAAATTATCTAATATAAGAGGCAAGAGAAAACTGTTTCAATGGCAGGGAAGAGCAGGAAGGTGAAAAGGAATGGGTCAACCTTACTCTCATTGAATTTGGCTTAAGGAGGGAATAACATACACACTCAAATGGGCATCTTATCCTACAGAAAAATAGGGGGGAAGGGGACAAGAGGGGGGATGATAGAAGGGAGGGCAGATTAGGGGAGAGGGTAGTTAGAAGCAAACACTTTTGAAAATGGACAGCGTCAAAGGAGAAAATAGAATAAGAGGGGGCAGGATAGGATGGAATTATAGTTAGTTTTTCACAATATAACTACTACAGAAATGTTTTGCATAACTATACATGTACAATCTATATTAAATTGCTTATCTTCCCAGTGGGGATGGGTAAGGAGGGAAGAAGGGAAAAAAAATCTGGAACTCAAAGTTTTGAAAAACAAATGTTAAAAAAATTTCTTTTTACATGCAACTGGGAAATAGGATATACAGGCACTGGGGTATAGAAATTCATCTTGCCCTACTAGAAAGTTTGTTTTTTTTGGGGGGGGGATGAGGGAGGATATAAGAGAGAACAGATTGGGGGAAGGGGTATTCAGTAGGCTTTCTATTTTGGGGTGGGTGGTAGGGGAAAGATGGGGAGAAAAATTTGTAACTCAAAATCTTGTGGAAATGAATGTTGAAAATGAAAAATAAATAAATAGGAAAAATGGAAAAAGTGGCAGAGCAGAGGGAAAAAGGTTTTTAGGAGGCTTTTGTACCAAGGAAGTGGTAATAAGAACCTGTACATCATCATCCTCAGCCTCATCTTCATCTGTAGCAGCAAGCACCCTAGCATACCCAGGGTGGCTGCCAACACAAGTTCTTAGATCTGCTTTTCTAAAAGAAAGCAATTCAAAATGGGTTAATAATCTTGCTTTAATAAAACATATGTCATTTACCTAGTTCAGGGGGAAAAGGTCAGCACCCCCAACTTCAGAGTACATAGGTTACAAGCAGACAAAAAAATACAGACAGAGAAACAGATCAGCAGACAGGTTTCCAACTGTCTGACCATTACATCCATACCTAGTCAGTTAACGGAGAGGGAAGCATCAACATCTGGGTTTTCAAAACTGGGGGCTCAATGGCTGCCCAGAGTCTCATCTGGTCAAATCACATGACTCTTCTCAAAGTGAGCCCCAAAACAAAATCTTACATCAGAGTATATATAGCCTTCTCCTGGCTCAGAGAAGGTCACAACCCTCTTGACCCACTGCCCAATCACAACGCACAAAGGCTTGGGAATTCCTGAAAAATACACCTCCCACCATAGGCTACAGGTGACCACATTCAGCCTATTAGGGGGCAGAGTATATTTTCAAATCAAGGAAGGTTCTCAGAGTCACTTAAGGTTATCAAAGGCCTAGGTGCAGGGAAGATCTTAAATTCCCATTCCCATAACATTATCATAATAGCTAACATTTGTACAGCACCTGGGACAGCTTAGGTGGCACCCACACGAAATAACTGGCTGTGTAACCTTGAGCAAGTTACTTAACCCCAATTGCTTTAAAAAAAATTTGGGGAGTCAATGTTGTTTAAAAATATTACTCTATAGTTTTCTTTAAATATTTTATTTTACCATGCTTTATGTATTACTATATTTGCCTCATAAAAAGATTGTGGTAGGGTTCTTTTTCAAAAATTTTGAATGCAAAAACAAATTTTATTCTTTTAAAACAAATCATATGCATATTATAACCTTATGGAGAATGGAAGACTTTGGGGATCAATATCTTAAGAAAATGACTTGGAAAAAGTCCATGTTACCTGTGCTACTATATTACTTTATGGTTCATTTGTCAAAAGTCTCTAGAAAATTGCTACATAATGTCATAATTAAGTTTTATTTCTACATATTTAATTATTTTGAGATAAAATATTATATTGTTAATCAGTTTTATTCTAGCATTCTTAAATTTATATAATAAACTATGTTTGAATCTCAAAAAATATTTTGTAATTTACTATTGCAATGTGATGGTTTGTGTTTTAAATCCTTTAAAAAAAACCACTAGTGCTAAAATTGGTAGGAAAGTTTCAATGAAACAACTAGAGGTCTGTTATCATTGCCAACCCATTCTTTCCTATACATTCTCATGTTCTCTCATTTATCTTCCTACCTACTCATTATAGGTCATAGTATAATATATATTATATAATATATATGATATATAGTTATAATAATAATGAAATATAATATATGTCATGGCATAATATATATACATATAAGTATCTGTATTAACATATACAAGAGTACATAATCTGAACCCCATGTTGCATACATGGATTTATTCAACTAGATTTTCTGTGTATAAATTATTTATTTTTGTCAAGTGTCAAAAACTTTGAAACCACTAGGATTGCAACCAGTGTTTGTGGTATGCAACAACAATTATTTTTCACATGGTACCCCAAAGATCTATGGGTTCTGTGAGCTAAATTCCATTGTAAAAAGATACTAGATATGCAAACCTAGGCAGAAGCATTTGCCTAAAAAGAGGAGGTCAAAATGATAAGGAAATGGATCGTGGAAAGTGAAACAAGGTGGGAGAAGGAAAGATAGGGATAGAGGCAAATGACCTACTTCTTATTTTGCCTAGGACTGCACCAAAACTTATATTTTGAAGTAAATATAACAGTGGAAAGACTAGCTGAATTGGTGAAAAATAAAAAATATTTTAGCATTTGGACAACAACCATGCTGGGTTGAATACATTACGATCTATTTCACAGAGGTTTTGTGACAAAGCACTTGGTAAATGAGAGGGCTAAGCAATAGGAGGTATTATTATTGTTATGATTACTCTACTAGAAATTATATTCCTACTGAGATTTAAGAGATGAAAGGCAGTGTCTGCTAATGATTGAGACTCACCTCTCTACAGCAAATTACCAAGTGAAGAAAGGCATTCAGATCTCTTTATCCTATCTGCAAACTTGTAAAAAAAAAAAATTAGCTATATTTTATTGACATTTTCATTGGTGTTTTAATATATTGAAGAATGTTTTGTTATAGCCTGGGAACTTAGGTTGGAGTGGGTATATGTGGCAAAAGTAATTGCTTGCCTTTCTTATCTTGATATATAGCACAAAATGATAAACTTCTTCAGAGAATGACTAAGCCATGGACAATGGTTAAAGGAAGCAGTTTTGTACTGTAATAATAATAACAAACATTTATATAGCTTTTTAAGATTTGCAAAGTGATATATATTTATATATCTATCTAGATAGAGATATGTTATCTCACTTGACCCTAGAAGACTATTATATCCATTTTACAGATGAGGAAATTGAGGCTGAGAAGAGTTCCACAACTGAATCACATAGCTAGAAAGTGTCTTATATGGGATTTAAACTTCAGTATTCCTTACTCCAAGTACAGTGTCTTATCACCTGTATTTTCTAGCCACCTACTGGAATGTTTTTCTGTGGAATTAATGAAACAGTAAAAATCTCCATGCTGTTCAGTTGCTTTTTCAGTCATGTCCAACTCTTCATGATATGACTAGGTTTTTTTTGGCAAAGAGACTGGAGTAGTTTGACATTTCCTTCTCCAGATCATTTTACAGATGAGGAAATGGGGGCAAACAGGGTTAAGTGACTTGCCCAGGGTCACACCATTACTCTGAAGCCAGATTTGAACTTAGAATATGAGTCTTCCTGATTCCAAACCTGGTACCCTATCCACTCAGCCACCTAGCAACCAAGGTCATACTCATAGTTTCCTAATAATGATAGACTAGACTTTTAATTTCATTAGTTTAGGGAACTCCCTATGAAGAAATCCTTAACAAATGTAGAATGGAACTTGCATTACAACTTAGTCTTAGAAAGTTGCTTGAGGCACTGAAAGATGCGATTACTTCTCCAGAGTCACACAGTCAGTCTATGCCAGAGACAGGACTTGAAGCCATGCTCCTGACTACAAAGTAAGCTCTCTACCCTTGTCAAAATGATATCCCCTATAAAGGGATTTGACTTCTAACTTTTTCAGAGTAACTTACTTCCAAATAGTTTAAATTTAAAACATGCTAATGGTAAATATATATATATATATACATATACATATGTGTGTGCATGTATATATGTATACTGAATTATTTGTTTTCTGAAGATAATCATTTTTTAATTTACAAAGGGAGAGAATAAGTCTCTTCCCCATGCCCCTTACTAACTCCTACTTCTCTCACGCAGCATTGAGCAAAACCAATCTGACACCCAGCAAAATAAATTCCATTTAGGAATGTTCAGAAAGTGTCAGAGGTAAGGAAACCAGCTTCTTAGACTCCCTTCAGCAAACTTCCAATCCAATGTATAAGATTCCTCCATGTGGCTTTCATAAAGTCATAGAAACGTGGAGATGAAACAAGAATTCCCTCTGTAGTCAAGCATGAGCTAAGCTTGAGGAAAGAGTATGATGGAAGAAGGAGCATTGTAGGAAGTTCTTTTCCCTCTTATATAAGAATGATCTGTTCTCTAGAGTGAGAGGAAGAAATAACCCCTGTCTCCACTCTCTTGAAAATATCTGAGCACATTTTGCTTGTGATGAAATTACAAGGCTCTGTGGGTTGTCTACTTAGGCAGCAAAAATCAGTGAACCAATTCTTTTCATCAATCAAAAAGGGCACAGCATGTGCCTGCTTCATAAGAAAAGTAAAGCTCATGCTCACTTTTTCTCTGACTTTTGTATAAATGTCCTAGTTACTCCCCCCCTTAAGTCTCACCACCCTGCCCAACACAGCAATCCAGGTTTAACTTGCCCAGTTCCATTACAATTTCATCTGCTTCATATACCTGATGTCACAAACTCACGACTTAAAACGTCTAGAATTGTTTATGGCAATTTTTTGTTTAATTCTCTTTTTTTCCAAGCCTTTACTTAGGAAACATGAAGAAATTAGTTCCTTATTTGCAGCCACATGGTTGGGGGAAAATTTTTAAGCAAATTATATTGAAAGGTAGGAAGAAATAAAACAGGACCTACAACAGTTTTCTTGGAAAAGAACAGAAACATTCCAATTATCAGCTTTCTCCCAAAGGTCAATGTAGACTCCTAACCATAACCAACTGACAATTTCCTTCCCTGCTGTATGCAGCTGATGTTGCTAGTCTTGCAATTGTCTGTAGGTCCCAGAGGGTAGTATCATGCATGACTGTACAATGGGTCTTCCCGGGCAAACATAGATAACTCCTGCAGCTTCATGATGTTGCCAGTAGGTATTTCCAGGAATTATTGTTCTCACACCCAGTACTGGGGAACACATCTTCTTTAGCTAAGTGTAGGCTTCATCACTGTAGAAAACAAATGCCTCTTCTCCTACAAAAAGGCTCAGTTCTTTCTGTATGCCATCATGAGCGCCAAACTAGGAACCTTCTTTCTCTTTGGTTTTTCTTCTTTTCCACTGTTCCTGCTGACCTTCAGCTTCATAGAAGCTCCCCCAGAGAGCAGGACCCCATCAACTCTCCATTTCCAAGACAATCTCAGTCACACACTCCAGGTTCAGATATGGATCTATAGACTATAAACCTTGATATAATTCCTTTCTTTTAAAAAAAATATATTTTTATTTTATGGAATAAAACAAGTATTTCCATAAAACAATTAAAAAGATAATTGCACATGAAATCTACCATGCACAACTTGCTAGACCTTTCATATATACAACAAAATTGTCATGTAAATTTCTTTTTTTTCCCTCCTTCCTCCCCCTACCCTATAAATGGCTACTATTAGACACAAATATGCACAAATGTATATGTATGTATGTATGTATACATATATATAATAATTCAATACATGCTTCTATTTATCAGTTCTTTCTCTGGATGCAGATAGATAAATATGCCCTTTATAATTAATTGGGTATTTACAATACTCAAAATAACTTATTCACTCAAAATCATTCTTAAAACAAAAATACTTACTATATACAATTTTCTCATTTCACCCTTTATTATTCCATGCAGGTATTTCCATTTTTCTAAAAATCATTGAGCTAATCATGTTTTATAATGTAGTAATATTTCATCACAATCATATGCCACAATTTATTCAGCCATTCCCCAATTGATGGGGGCTCTCTGCAATTTCCATTTCTTTGCCACCACAAAGAGAGCTGCTATAAACATTTTAGAACATATAGGTTCTTTTCTATTTTCCAGAAATGACCAAGTAGTGGTATTGCTGGGTCAAAGTAACTCTTTGGGCATAATTCCAGATTGCTCTCCAAAATGGTTGAATCAATTCACAGTTCCATCAACAATGAATTAATGTCCCAATTTTTCCACATCCCCTCCAATGTTTATCACTTTACTTTCCCTTTCTATCATTTTAGCTAATCTGGTACATGTGAAATTATATATGAAAATTGTTTTGATTTTGTTTTCTCTAATAAATAATGATTTAGAGCATTTTTTCAGATGACTATAAATTGTTTTGATTTCTTCATTGGAAAAATACCTGTTTATGTCCTTTGGCCATTTATCAATTGGGGAATTGCTTCTATTCTTACAAATTTGAGAAAATTCCTTTTGATTTTAAATATGAGACCTTTATCTGATAAACTCTATATAGAAAATCCCCCCCAATTTTCTGTTTTCCTTCCGATCTGGGCTATATTTGTTTTATTTGTACAAAACCTTTTTAATTTAATGTAATCTAAATTATCCATTTTACACCTAACTTTCCTCTCTATCTCTTATTTATTCATAAGTTGTTCACTTTTCCATGAATTTGATAAGTAATATGTTCCATGTTCTTCCAATTTTCTTGTAAAATATCTCTTTATAGGGTCACATCCATTTTGACCTTATCATGGTAAATGGTATAAGATATTGGTTTATACACAGTTTCTGCCATACTACTTTCCAGTTTTCCCAACGATTTTTACCAAATAATTAATTTTATCCCAAAATCTTGTCCTTACATTTGTCAAATGCAATGTTATTATGGTTATTTGCTGCTGTAAATTGTATGTCTACTCTATTCCATTGATCTGCCTTTCTATTTCTTAGCCAGTACTAGATAATTTTGATAATTACTGATTTATAATATAGTTTAAGACCTGGTATTGCTATCATCTTCCTTTGCATTTTTTCATTACTTTCTTTGATATTCTTGATTTTTTTCCAAATAAATTTTGTTAGTGTTCTTTAATTCAGGTAAAAAATGGTAATTTAATTGGAATGATATTAAATATGGAAATTAGTTTGTATAAAATTATCATTTTTATTATGCTGGCTCTGCCTACCCATGAACAATTAATATTTCTTCAATTATTTTAAGTCTGATGTTATTTGTATAATTTTTTTTAATTTTGTTTATATAGTTCCTAGGTTTGTTTTTTGAGGTGTGTCTTTTACTATCTCTTCTCATACAGTTTTGTTTGTGAATGCTGATGATTTATGTGAATTGACTTTATATCCTGAAACTTGCCTAAAATTATTAATTGTTTCAACTAACTTTCTGAGTATTTTCATTCTTCCTATCATAAACACCAGGAGGTATATCCCTCACCCAAGCATCCCCCTTGTTCAGCAGCTAACAAAGTACCCTTGTTTCACCATTTCTGAGGTGCAAATGGATTGTATACCATGGAAGATAGAATCTGCATCAGGGAGACCACAGATTCATTAAAATATTGAACTCTACATATTTATTTTAAGTCTCATGGAATCATTCGAAAACTACTGGGCAAGATTATTTAAATCACAGAATTAGAGCTAGAAGGGGCATTGAAGGCCATCTAGATCCCATTCCCTTATCTTTACAGATGGGGAAACTGAAACTGGGAGATGTTATGTGCAACTATTCAGAGTCACACTATGCAAGAGTTCACCCTTGCCTAGAGTAACTAGAAATCACACAAGTGGGTTTTGTCTACAGTCAAAGCTATTAAGTATCAGAGGTAAGATATGAACCCAAGTCTTTCAGACTCTGTGTCCTGCAGTCAGTTCACTGCACCAGATACTAGACCCAGCTGTAGACCCAGATGTGGCAGAAAGTGTGAGGAGTCACACTGAAGAAGCACACATGCACTTGACTATTTTACTATATGAGTCCATATGCTGGCAACATCATATGTCTATGTTGAAACAAAATGAAAAAGGAAAGATTCCTATTTTCTAAGTCTTTTTCTCAACTCACTTAAAAAAATTTCTAGCAACTGTATATTAAGAACCTAATATGCACCACACCTTATGCTAAGTACTAGGGATGCAAGTAAAGATATAAACAGCCCCTGCTCTCAAGGAGTTCACAGTGTAATGGGACAAATGACATGAGAACAAAGATGTACAAAGAAGATATATTCAAATGAATAGGAACTGATCTCAGAGGGAGGACTCCAAGATTAAGAGGACTGGAAAAAGTTTCTTGAAGAAAGTAGGACTTTAGCTGAGACATGAATGAATACAGGTAATCCAGGGGGAAAGAGATGAAGAGGGAGAGCTTTCCAGGCATGGGGGAACAGCCAGTAAAAATATAAAAATGCATCTGTTTTCTCACCCACTCGCCCTAGCCCCTCATCACTGGGAAAAAGGAAAAAAAAACCTTTAAAGGACAATCTTGGGTCAGTTGGGTGGTGCAGTGGAGAAAACACTGGCCCTGGAGTCAGGAGAACCTGAGTTCAAATCTAGCCTCAGACACTTGATATTAGCTATGTGACCCTGGGCAAGTCACTTAACCCTAATTGCTTTGCCCCCCCAAAAGATAATATTCTTCTACATATACTTTACCTTTCTTTTCCAATAAACTCTTTTTTTTTTCTAAAGAAGGGAAGGCAAGGCAATTGGAGTTAAGTGACTTGCCCAACGTCACGCAGCTAGTAAGTGTCAAGTGTCTAAGGCCACATTTGAATGCAGGTCCTCCTTACTCCAGTGCTCTATCCACTGAACCACCTAACTGCCCCCTTCCAACATACTCTTTATCTCCTATTGATAAAGTATAAGACTCATTATAATAATAAGAAGAAAGCACTTAACCTCTACTCAGGTCCTCTGACAATGCCTCATCCAGACTTTGGGGCTGAAGTTGAATTCTCAAAACCAGACCAGTGGAGCAAAAGCTCAAGAGGATTCTATCAAGAGAGAAATGGTTCAAGCACAGACTTGGTGCTGGATTGTTGTCCATCACCTGAAAACACACCATGAGGAATGATTTGTTAACCACAGGGGCTCGTGAAGGGTGCATATAAAAGAGAGAGAGAGACAGAGAGAAAGAGAGGAGAGGGAGGGAGAAAGAGACAGACACAGAGAGAGACAGAGAAAAAGAGAGATACACAGAGACAGAGACAGACAGAGGAGAGAGTTGCAATCTAAATCAGTGATTTCATTGGCTTGTAGGAGCAGTTTTCAAACTATAGTCTCTGGACCCCTGGGAATCTCCAAGACCCTTTCAGGGGGTCCTCAAAGTCAACCCTATCTTCATAATAATACTAAGATGTTATTTGTCAGAAGGAATTGTTGTTAAAATACTCCACTGTTTTCCAACTATATATCTTTAAGAAGCTGGATTTTCTTCATTTACTTCAACCAAAACAATATATCACTATAGATTGAATGCAAAGGCATATATGAGAATCTGGCTGTCTTCTATTAAGCTAGACATTAAAGAAATTTTCAAAAATGTATAAAATAGTGCCACTATTCCTTTTTTGGAAAATGTAGTTATTTTCATTAAAAGTATAGTATTTATATTAACATAGGAATTTATTATTGATTTTTAATGAATTAATAAGTATTTTTAAAAATTTATCAGTTTCAATTTCAAATATAGTAAATATTGATAGATGTAGTCCATATAAACAAAAGCTTTTTGGGGTCCTCAATAATTTTTAACATTGTAAAAGTTTTGACAAAAAGTTTGACAACTGCTGGTTTAGGGAATCTTGGTGGTAAGAAAACTCTGTCTGACAATCCAATTTTACCAGGGACCCTAAGACTCGAAATGACTTGTCCAGGGTCACACAGCCATTATGAGACAGAGATGAGACTTAAACTCAGGTCTTTCTGATTAGAAGGTTATCTCTATGTAATATACCACACTGTCTACACATGGACCTATGGAATCATAATTGCACATAATAGTACACTGCATAGGTAAATAAGACTTAAGGACTGGTTTTACCATTTAAGTAGCTTTAAATAAGCACCTGATCAAAATATGTGTGCCCTTCTTTAGTTCTGGCTATTCACACAAATACACATAATTTATATGTGTATGTGAGGGAGAGGAGTATCTTCTTTGGAGAATCCTATCTGAAATTCCTAGCATTTAGATCTCAGTAAATACTTTTCAAAATTTTTGATGATTTTTTTCAATACTTTTCATTATATTGAAAATATATTGGTTTTTCCAAAGGAAGAGATATGAAAAATTGCCTCTTCCACAGAGGCAGGGAAATATTGATAAAGAATATTGCTTATAATTTCAACCTTTTTCAATATATAGTTGGTTTTACTGAATTTATTTTTTCCTTTCCTTTTAATTCTATGTCAAAAAGAAGTAGCATTTTGGGAGTGGGAAAGAGAGAAGGTTGCAATAAGAAATATAAAGCACAAAAAATCCAGATGATATCAATTAAAATTAAAGCTATATGCATATATATACACATATATGTATCTTAGTTCCTGCTATTGGTATATTAATTCACAAAAAGGTTATTAAAGTAACTAAGAACACTACCAAAAACAGTGCCAGGAGTCTTAGTAATGATGACAGCAGAGCATGTAGAAGGAGGATAATTCCAGGACCATGAATTTCCTGAATAGATTCAAAACCAATGACTGTCTACCAACATTTGTGTATATGAGATTCAAGTTAAGCCTACAAGCTGGTCAATGAACAAAATATGAACTAGTTGAGGGGGGGTTGTGGAGATGGGGAGCAAGCTGGTAAAGAAGCTCTAGTTTGAATATAAGAAATTATGCAAATATTGCTTGGTTGATGTCCTCTCTCAAGGAGGACCAAAATGGCATCACAATGTTGGGGTCAAGGTACAGTGTGTCTGACTGTGACTCATCAGACCAGCACAAGTTCGGAAGGCTCTTCCACAGCTCAGGCACAAATAGTCTACTGGACATTTGGAATAGAGATGTCTTTACATTTTCACATCTTGGTTTTCCTTTGAGCTACTGCAATTCTGCTTTGCTCAAAGAGTACAGTACCCTCTTTGATCACTGGCATGCTGGGCAGTTCTGTGTCAGTGTCTCCCATGTCTCACAATCAATTCCAAAGTTCTTCAGAGAGACAGTGAAAGTGTCCTTGTATTGCTTCTTCTGACCTCTATGTGAGCACCTGCCTTGCATGAGCTTGCTATAAAATAGTCTTCTAGGTAAACATACTTTTGACATTTGAACAATGTAAACAGCACATCAGAATTTCACTCTCTGCAGCAGAGTTTGAATACTTGGCAGTTCAGGTTGAGAAAACACCTGAGCATTGGATACCCCATCTTGCCAGGTGATCTTCAGAATCTTCCTAAGATAATTCAAGCTGAAGCAAATCGGTTTGCTAGCATGGAGCTGGTACACTGTCCAGGGTTCACAAGCATACAACAATGAGGTCAGCACAATGGTTCTGTAGACCTTCCGCTTGACAGTCAGTATAATACCTCTTCTCTCCATACTTTTCTTTGGAGTCTTCCAAAGACTGGACTAGCTCTCAAATACTTGTGTCAACTTCATCATTTATGTGTACATTCTGGAAAATAAACTGCCAAGGTAAGTGAACTTATTAGCATTCAAAATTTCTCCATTTGGTATAATCGATGGTACCACATAAGGATGGTGTGGTGCTGCCTATTGGAGAGCCTGTTTTCTTGGTGTTAATTATTAAGCCAAAATTAGCACAAGTGGCAGAGAATTAAACCATACATTGTTGCATCTCAGATTCCAAGGCTGCACAGTCATCTGCAAATAAAAAACCATGCATCAACACTCCCTCTGCTTTAGTCTAGGCTTGTAGCCTTTTCAAGTTAAATAATTTACCCTCAGTGCAGTATTTGACATTGATGTGGTTTTCATCAGTATTGAAGGCATATGATGACTTTGATGAAAACATCATGCTAAAAAGGTTGGGAGCAAGCAGGTAGCTTTGCTTTACTCCATTGGGAACTGGGAAAGTGTGAGAGCCCTGACCATTGTCCAAGCCCATGCAATCACTCCAAAATGCTCATTTTTCTAGCCTATTTCTTGACGTTTAACTCTATGCTAAACTGGGGCCCTGCTTCTGGGGTAGAGGGTGGACTTTCCCAAACTCCAGGGATTTTTTGCAACTGTTTTCAGAGTTAGTTCTGGGGATCTGTAATTTACTACTCTCCCGACCTATGCTTTGGTCTGTGAGCAACCACAAAGCATTCTTTTCTGCCCTGTAAGTGTGATCAGGGTCCCTGCTCCATTGTAGTCATAAGCTATGGTGTGCTAGTCTTCCTCCTTGCCCTGAGAGCAAGACCCAGGACTGCAATCTAGATCCATGAATGGGCATTGCAAAAGAGTCCTGTCCCTTGTCCCAGCAAAGGGACCCCTGTGATCTCCTTCTGACCCATTTCCAACCTCCATTACCACCTGTAGGCTGAAATGTAGCAGCTACTGCTTCTACTGATTCAGTCACTCCCAAGGCCTGCTCCTGGTTTGCTGGGGCTCGTCTTTGTTGGTCAAGTCTTCATTGAATTGTGCTCTCACCCTGGTGCGACAGATCTTCCCTGCTGACCTTCTAAGTTGTCTTAGACTAGAAAATTTTTTCCTCAGTCCTTTGTTGGTTCTCCTTCTCCAGAGTTTGTTTAGTGGCATTATTTTAAAGGTATTTGGATGGAATTTGGGAGAGGTAGGTGAGCCCTTGACTTTTTCTCTGCCATATTGGCTATGCCCTCACACCCACTTCTTAATTTACAAGGGCTTGATATTTTTACATTCCCTCTTAACTGCTGTTCCTCCATAGATGCCCTCTTTCCTCACTTAAAAAACAGAATTCTAAATTGATTTTTTGCCCTACATACCCTTTTTTCATCACCTATCTGCCTATTATTACATAAATCTGTATAGAACATTATGAGTAATAACTCCACACTATAAATAATTTAATTATCCAATAACAAGAAAACAGTTTAAAATGTGATATATTAATAGAATGAGAAATATGAATGAATATGCTTTTACTCTCTAGTGTGAGTAATACAGAGAAATCCTTAAATTTCATCCTCTTTAAACTTAAAACTCCTTAAATTTAAACAATTACAAAAAAAAGTTTGCAAGTATGTAATTTCATCACAGCCTGTCATAAGTTAGCTCCCTATTGTCCATGTTCCAGTCTAAACACTCACATTATTGTCATTGTCATCACTGTTATCACTTGGGCTTAGTGGGCTCAGAGGAGACCAGGGCTGCTACTGAGGCAGCACCTGAAGGGGCCTGTGAAAGCAGACCCAGTAAAAAATGCAATGGACTACCAACCACTTTTACAACTGGGCAGTGACAAGACAGGGATTAAGCCACCACTCCACTACTACTTCCTAATGTAACTTAGTTCAATAAACATTTATCTGATATTTATAGGCACTAGGGTGTTGCAAAAATAAATAAGATATTATCCTTGCCCTCCTGGAGTTTATATTCTAGAAGACATTTTTACAAATTACTGTAGTCATTTATATTGTGGCTTCTTGGTCTCTGCACATATGAGAAATAAAATAAATGCAGACCATTAGTTTTCCTATTTTACACCCTTAACTTGCCATAATTAATAATAATAATAGTATGTTTTTACATATTATCTTCTTTGTAAAGAACATTTTATGTTATTTTAGAGTTAGATGATTATATTTTTTGGTGGATCTATGATCTTCTTGGTATGACTACTCCCCTCAAATAGTGGAAATTTCAACTTAAGTATACTTTTTCATTGTATGTGACTCTTCTTGTCCATGTCTTCCCATAAATCTTCTGCACAAGAGATGTAAAATATACATAGAGATTTTGCTTTCTTTATTTTCCCCCATAGTCAACCCTTGTCTGTAAGATTCAGTAACAATAATATTTCCCATTTGTACAGTACTTCTTTTTGCTTTGACATACATTATTTTCTTTGTAAGACACATTTCTCACCAGAATTAAAACCTAAAGGAGTCACAGTACATCAAATCAAGTCAACAAGCATTTACTTAGTGCCGACTATGTTCCAGAGACTGTGTTAAGTGCTGGGAATATAAACAAAGGTGGGGGTTTTTTAAGTGTCTGCTCTCAAAGAGCCCAAGGTCTAATGGAGGGAACATCATGCAAGCAACTATGTACAAACAAAATATAGGACATATATGTATAAGGATATATATGGATAAATTAGAGATAATCAACAGAGAGAACAACATTGAAGAATTTGAGAGGAGGAAGGGAAGTCAATAATCTAGTCCATTTCATACTGAAGTACAACATGACCAAGAAGTGGCCAGGCAGCCTTCAATTAAAGACCTTCAAGGAAAGAGAATCTACCAGCACTAGTCAAGGCAGCTCAGTGAACTTGGGGATGGCTCTAATTATTAGAAAGTTTTTTCCTGGCATCAAGACTAAATTTTTTGTGCTTCTTACCTATTGTTCCTGGTTGTGTCCGTAAGGTCCAAGCAAGCAAGTCTAACTATCCTCTCCACGTTTGGCTGCTTGAAGACATCTATCAGGTCTATCTGTGTCTTCTCTCCTCCAGGCTAAACAATAAACCCTTTCTTCCTTCTTTCTTTCCTTTTTTCCTTCTTCCTTCTTTCCTTTTTTTTCTTCCTTCCCCTTTCCCTCTGTCCACATGGGGAATCATATCCTTACATGTGGGTGCTTTGTCCAAAGGTATATAAATTTTTATTACTTAAACCTCACAAGATATCTTGGGATTTGGGGGCTAGATATTTTTTTTCTTCCCTACTTATTTATTCTCTCTTTAAAAAAAAAACTGGAACAAATAACTCTTCTGTCTCATGTAGTTTCATTTATTATATCTTGAAATAGAGCTCTGGAAAACCAGGCTTTGGAATTCAAATGAAGTTGCTTGACTATGACTTTAAAGCTAAATCACAGGGGCGGTGGCTCAGCGAGTAAGAGCACTGGCTCCAGTGTCAGGATGACCTGGGGATCAAATCTGGGCTCAGATACTCAGCACCACACCCAGAAATAACTGACCGTGTAACCTTGAGCAAGTTACTTAACCCCGATTGCTTTAAAAAAAAAAAAAAGCTAAATCACTGGCTCTCACTGATTGGCCAACAATAGGTCCCAGTCCAAGCCTCACATGCTCATTGTTAGGCAAGTCACTCAATATCTCTAGACTTCATTTTCCTCATCTCTAAAATGAAAGGGTTGGACTAGATGGTCCCTGAGGTCCTTTCCAACTCAATATGTAAAATCCTATGACTATTAAAAAAATCTAGAAATGTTAGTTTAAAAAATTTCCTTATTTTAAATCTTCTTAATAATCCTTTGCATTTCTCAGAGCTTACCCTTGATCTCAGAACCTGGTTATTTGTCAGTAGAGAACACAGAAGTACACTGAGGCTATGTGTTTGTTGTTTTAGTCATGTCCAACTCTCTGTGACCCCATTTGGGGTTCTCTTGGCAAAGATGATGGAGTGGTTTTGTTGAGGTCAGAGTTGGGAGAGCTGGTTCCGTTTTGAAAGAATTCAATCAGACCTTCTCTTTAGCCAAAGGGAGCTTTATTAACACAAAAGCATGTGGGCCCGAGACTTAGCAAGGAGCTAAAGAAAGGCATTGATATAGAACAAGGATCAGACTTATATAGCCAGAAAGCTACACAAATGGTGATGTTATTTTAGGGTTTCTAATGGGGATTGGAGATTTAGTGACAGGATGAGGAAGATGAATGACAAAGATAAGAGAGATAGGGGAAATTTTATGATGCAGGATCAGGGCAGACAAGGAATTTTATGATCCAGGACAAGGGGAAAGTTTACTTTGGGATGCTCTCAGGCTCAGGAGGGCCTCCCAAGTTACTGAGAAAGCAAACCTTAATTTTATGTTAACCCTTAGGGCACCTCTATATCCACATCAGTTTGCCATTTCCTTCTCCAGCTCATTTTACAGATGAGGAACTAAGGCAAATAGGGGTTAAATTACTTGCCCAGGGTCTCACAGCTAGTAGATGTCTGAGGCTGGATTTGAACTCAGGTCTTCCTGACTCCAGACCCATTGCTACATCCACTTCACCACCTAACTGCCCTGAGATTGACTCTCTCTGATCTTAATTTGAAACATAGAGCAGTGACCAGTTACATATTCCTTAGTCTTATCTTTCTAAGGAAGAATTTTTTATAGGGGCTGTTTAAGTTACTGGTGAAAGTTATTCCTTTTTTCCTAAAAGTGAATCAAGGTTTATTTCAAAAGGTAAAGATTTATACATACAATTTTAAAATGAAAATTTATGTCTTTGAACTAAGCAATATTATAAGCTATTTATAACAAAGTGGTGTTTATATCTCACAAATTGTAAAAATGTCAAAGAAACTCACATTACAACTTGGATCCTTGGTGATTCAAGCATTTGATCCCAAATGAGACAGGCTAAATGCCATCTCTCTGTGAAGTAGTCCTCCTTCAAACACATCATACTTGAGGACAGCTGGCTGCTGTCGCTATTCCACAGTGGTTTTTCTGGTCTCTGGACATTAAAACATAGCCACTTCGGACTCAACCTTCACCCCAGATGTTCTTGACAATCCAGTATTTCTTCCCATCTTCAGCACCATAGCCCACAACTAGCACACCATGATCTAACTTTTGACTACTGCATTCCAGTTTATAATAAACTCCAGACTGATAAAACTGGGAGGATGAATGTCCTGCATCAACAACCACAGAGATGGGACTCATGGCTGCTACAGCCTTTTTAAGATCATTTTCCTGCCTTGATATCCACATATCCACATATCCAGTGACATTAGCACCTGAGCATTCTGGTTTATACCGACACTCACTATCCTTTCCTTCATATGAACAAGATTCTTCTGTATCCATGCCTCCATTTTTCTTCACATATTCAAAGGCATTATCCACTAAACCACCATTACAGCCTTTTTTTGCCAGGATCCCTAGAGCAGTTGACCAACTTCTGCTTATTAAGAGAAACAAATTTGCCCATCTTACGGAACCACTGGCCTTCCAAGGAACCAGTTGTACTAAACGCCCAGCAAGAACCACACTGACCCTGATTCTTAACAGGAATTACATACCCTTTCTTTTTCCAGTCTATGGATTTAGGGATGGTTACAAAGAGAGGTTCACGAAACAGAGTTCATTTGGTCTTCCTTTGAAAACTGTTCTGTCTAAAGCCATTCATCACTTGTTCGAATTCCTCATTGGTCATATCACCAAACTTGTTCATTTTCATCTGGAAACCATGTTTGCCAGAACTGTACTCCAGATTGTGCATTTCAATCATTCTCAAATTCTTCTCCCATGTTGCTCTTCTCCAATTATCTTCATTCGCTCCATACGTCCTTCTGTGTTGTGACTTCCATTGGTTCCATTTAGCATCTAAAGTCCAGTCAAATTGTGGAACAGCAGCTGCTATTCCTAAGCATAGGGAAGCTAAAGACAGGTAGAGATTCATGTTCCAAACCTGAGCTTCTCAGCAGCGGCGGGACCTGGGGAGGGCAGAACCTCTAAATAAACTTGAGGGTCCTGGAGGGAAATAGCTTTGAAAGTTATTCTTTAAAGACTTAGCTCTAATACTGTTGGAGATCTGATCTCACAAAGTATAATAGGAAAGAATGTTAGAGGAGAAATAAGTTTTCCTTTCTTAATATGGTACCACCAACTAATACCTTGTTGTCTTTAACAGATTAATTTACTTTTTTAAAATGTTTTATTGATGATGTTTATGTATACCCCCCACTGAAGGGAAGCATTATAACAACTATAAGAACAAAAGAACAAAACCAGTAAAGCAAACCAACCACACAGCAACTACATATGATAGCACATGCAACCTTCCATACTCATCATATTCCATTTCTCTACCAAGATAATAGGAAAGGACTTTAGAGATCATAGAATCCAACCTCTTCCTTATGTGTATATATATGTGTGCATATATATATAATGAAACTGAGGCATATACAGCTTAAGAGGCTTGTTATCTGGGGTCACACAGCTAGTAAGTATCTGAAGCAGGATTTGAACCAAGACCTTCCTGCCTCTAGATCCAGTGTCCTATCCAGTATGCCATATTTAGAAGGGGGTATGTTTAATCACATGCTCTCTGGGATTAAGATTGGCTATTATGATTAATAAAAATGAGCCTGCCTTTTAGTTCGAACCAATACTTCAGGAAAGCACCGGAATTGTTAGATTTAGATATGAAATGGATTAAAGTCTAGGTCACATTAAACAGATTGAAGTAGAAATACCACTTGGAGCAAAAAGTCAGTAAATTGCAAGAGGGAGATACTGTAGGTCATTCTTCACTTGTGAGAATGTAGCAAAGAAAGGAAACATCTAATCTTTATCATGAAACTTGTCACAGGCATGCTTGTATCCTGCCTGCCACCATCCAGACTCACCTAGGAAACAAATCTCAGTTTCTGATGGAGACAAAAAGCTGGAGCCAGAGCCAACTCTTTGTCACACAGAGACTGTATGCCAATCTCCTATTACTAACTCAGTTCATTTCAACTCTGGTGAGTTCAGCATGGGGCCAAGTGATTCTGAAGTGACATCACTCAAAAGAGCCCAACTACAAAATCAGTAGCATTTCCAAAACTCCATTTCCAAATTTCCATATGACTTTTGAGATTGAAAAGGACTCAAGCAATCAGGAATCTTCCCTAAAACACTCTGTATCTCTCACCTTAAAAGTTCCCCAAACTTCAGACTAGGAAAAGGCAAAGGAGAGAGGCAGAGGATGAGTAAGCCTGGCCATTTTTGGTGCTTTTCAAAATATCTCTCAATAAATTCTTCCAAATGTTTTGTGTTCAATAATACCCCAGTCACAATGTGCCAAGCCTTTTTTCTCTTAATTTTTCAAGTCCATGTGTATTCCAAGGGAAATCTAATCCATGTGTTTCTGATTTGTTTATAGTTAAATCATTATAAAATGTTAAATTTTTTGAATTAGATGTCCAAGGAGGCTTTTGAATCTTCCTTATGAGTCTCTTTCAGGCTTTTTCAGAAGGTTTTAAAATTTTTCAAGAGTACATGGAAGTCCAGGTTTCCAGTAAATTCATGCTCCTAATCAGAACCCAGAACTGACATCTTCTGAATGTATTCTGGATCCATATTCAGAAAAAAACATAAATACTTAAGGATATTTGTCTTAGAAAAAAGAAAATTGGTGTATTTCTTAATTTGAATTTGCAAAGTGACTTATTTCCCTAAGATGGAGGTTCTTTACCTTTGGGGGGCTGTCGTGGAACCTGTCTGGTGAAGTTCATAGACTTTTTCTCATAATGATGTTTTTAAATGTATAAAAAATCACATCGGATTATAAAGGAAACCAATTAAATTGAAATAATTATTTTTTAAAAATGTTTCTTTACAGACCCCAAGTTAGGAACTTTTGCCCTAAACTTTGGCCTTTATAAATGAATGGTGTCTGAATTACTTTAGGGTCAGATTAGGGTTAAGGTTAATTTTGCTCATATTATACAAATAAAATCAACTAATTAGTGTTACCCTAGTCAACTTGAAAGACACCATGTAGTTACATCAAGGGTCATTTTTTTTCTGGTGTCAATGGAGGAAAAGTTTACATATCTGGACAATCTAGGGCACTATTTTCTCAAGTAAGTATTTATGTAATAAGGTTTTCCCACCTAAAATATATGTCCTGTATGCAGCAAGCTATTTAAAAGGTCTGTGTCCTATAGGTGAATAACCAATCATCTATCCTGGGTTCCCACGGAAGGTTACTTATCAATAATTGTCTCTGCCCCATCTGACTGAAAATACTTCCTATTGGAGCCAGCATTTTCTTCAATCACACAAATCCCAATCTCATCTTCATCACAATAATCAAAAGTCTAATTAGATTAGGTAAAAAGGTATAGTATCAAAGAAGGACTACCAACATCTGAGCCCAAGTCATCTTCCTCTTCTCATCCCAAACCTTCAGGGAAGGAAGACTCTGAATCTCAATTCTTCTCCCTGTTGTTCCCCTATGGCTCTTGAGCAGCAAGGGGATACATTAGTAAATTTACTTGTTTAACATAAACTTCTGTTTTCACATTTTTCAGGTGTAGAATGGGAAGATCATAATCAGAATATTTTCTAGGGCAAAGATTTCTTAAAATTTTTGTGTGTCATGACAGTCTGGTGAAGCCTATGGACCACTTCTCAGAATAATGTTTTAAAATACATAAAATAAAACACATAGGATCTCAAAGGAAACCAATTATATTGAAATATAGTAAAAAAAAAATTTAAACAAGACCACAGACCCCTGGTTTGCCTACTGTTCACTCCTTATTCTGGGAAATGGACTATTGCAAGAAGGTACAAGAGATGGTCATAGCTTCTCCTGCAGTGGATCGTGGGCAGGCTGAACAGTTATCCCTTACCCTAGCAGATACAATCCCTCTTTTACTTAGAAAATTTCCTCTAAAAGTCTCTAAGTTATTATTATAACCAAATATAGAAATGAAATTATTAAATTAGAATTACCCAGGATACTAAAAAAATAAATGTTAGATAGAGATTAAAATAAAATTCTCCGCAGGACTGGGATTCAATTTCTCCAAATCTGATAGTCTGAGGGAAATTAGAAATAGATGCATCTTACTTTGGGCTGAAAACCTCCTTCCCCATGCCCCTCCCCTCTCCCTCACAACCATTCAATATTCTTCAATTCTAGCTTTGCCTCAATCCTAGTACTGGGTTAAGAGAACAGGGGGAAAGGGACAACTAGACTTATTCTCTATTGATTTAAATGAAATACATAGACATAAGAGCATATAAACAAGCACCCAAGTAGTAAGTAAATGAAATGCTGGACACAAAATGATAATTCTTAGTTTCAAACAGAGAAGAAAAAAGGGAGGAAAAATTATCCACAATTATCATCCACATCCATTACAAAACAGAGAGACAGAAAAGCCAGCAAACTAGTGCATTTCCTTAAAAATACCAAAGGATTATAGGAAAACTAATTCCAGCTTTTTAAGATCACTTATGGTATTGGGAATAAAAAGATCAGCCCTAGGGAGCTCCTTCTTCTATAGTACCTGGTTTCACACTCTATAACAAACATATAAACCAACAGGAGCTCACTTCCAATAGACCATGGGGCCTACCTTGCTTCAAAGATGCCTCCTGAATAGTGAACAAGTATTATCAAAGATGTTGCAAACTAGTGCAGAACTCCACTTGGCAGCTACCCAGTGGGACATTTAGAAGAAGATGCTGCTTGACTTGGCCCCTAATGGGAATGAGTCTTGCAGCATGATGGAGTCTTCTGAAAGAGTGAGCTACTGAACTATCTGGTCTTCTCCTTTTTCCTCTATACCACTTTGCCTGGTGATCGATCCCATTAGCTCCCATGATTAATTATCATCTCTATACTGATGATTCTTAATTCTAATCTCTCTCCTGACCTCCAAGCTTGACTCTCTAACTGCCAATTAGATATCTCAAACTGGATTCCCATAGAGATCTTAAACTCAATTGATCCAAAATGGAACTCATTGCCTTTTCCCTAAAATCCTCTCATTCATCCACGGTCACAACTGAGGTGTCATCTTCAGCTGTTCATTCTCTCTCAGCACCTGTCTCCAAGTTCTATTGCTAGCTGTGTGACCAATAGATAGAGAAAGCATTTTTAAGAACTTGGTATGTGCCAGGCAATGTGTTAAACTCTGGGCATACAAATACAAGCAAAGAAGACATTTTCTATGCCAAAGGTGCTTACATTCTAATGGAGGGAGATGACATATAAATAGGAACTGAAAAATCAAGAAAAGGATGAGAAGTCCAGAGAGAATACTATTATTCCAGCAAATACCATTATTATCCATTTTCTAATAGTTGAGGAAACTAAGGCAAATAGATATTAAATGGTTTGCCCAAGTCACAAAGCAAGCAAGTATTATTTAAGGCCACATTTGAACTCAGGTCTTCCTGTCTGCAGTATAACTACAGTATATGAGAGAAGTAAGTCATTCACTGCGCATTTATTAAGCCCCTGCTATATGCCAGGCACTGTACAAAGTGCCAGAGATACAAAGAAAGAAAAAAGATAATCCTTGCTCTCAAGGAGCTCACAGTTTATTGGGAGAGAAAATATGTGAACATATAGATGGCATCAATTGGAGAAAATCAACAAAAGGAAGGAACTAGATTTAAGGGACATCAGGACAAGTATTTCACAGGATCTTTAATTTCTCAAAGTTGAGAAACTCAAATATTCCATGGACAGCTTATTTATTTTGATACCATAAATCTTATTCCAATTTTATAGGAGGAAAACTGAGGGCCAATGAATGTTAAGACCACCCTCTTCTGTGTATAGCTAAATTCCTTAAACACACAAACCTGTATCTACTTACCTCTCCTCATTTGAACACACACAAACACACACTTTCCCCCACTAATTCCACATTTATAACTATATCACACCATTACCAATTCAAGAAAAATCAGATGCCATTGAGGTTACCAATGATCCATTTCTGATCAAAAGCAATGAAATCTTCTCTGTTTATCATGGAATATCATTAGAGTCATTGCCACATATGAAAGCATTGCTTCCAGAAGACTATTTTGAAAATGCATGCATTAACTAGAATGTAACAACTTCACTAGACAAGCTAGAACAGACCAATTTGTCAAATTATTAGCCCCCTACATTTGTACGGTTTCATAGTTTACAAGACATTTTTTCAATTAATCACCAAGCATTTAATAAGTGCTTACTATAGGCTGGGCACTGTGTTAAGTATTGGAGACACAACAAAAGTCAAAACAAAACAATAATCATAACCAAAAAAAATCCCTTCCCTCAAGAAGCTTACATTAAAAAGCATATACAAAATAAAAATTAAAAAGTCTATGAGAAATGCTCTTATTTTTTAAAGAGACAGAGACAGGATACTGAATTTAAATATTCTTGGCTCCAAAACCATTTCCCCACTATACTGTAACTCCTCTTTAAAGATTGTTAGAACAGGAAAAAAAATCATCTAAAACTATGATTTTTAAAGATCAGTCTTAGTCTATTTTATATTATTTGTAGTAGTTATTTTTTTCAATCATTTCATTGAAATAAATTGGCTGCATTTTATTTTAAAATGAAGGATTTTAACACTGCTGTAGAAAACAAATGCTTTATAAATTCATTCTATCATGTGGTAGAATAGGTAGGAAAGGTTTTACAGAGGAAGTAGGGCTTGACCTGAACATTGAATTTGGATTTGGATAGTGAAGTAGAAGAAGTGGGCACTGAGGGCAGGATGTACAGTGTAAGTGAAGGGATGAACAACACATGAAAAAATGAGGTTGCATGTCCAAGATGGCAGAGACAAGGCAGGCAGTTGTCCAAGCTCTCCCCAAGACTCCTCCAAATACCTTTAAATAATGCCTCTAAACAAATTCTAGAACAGCAGAACCTACAAAAGGACAGAGTAAAACAATTTTCCAGCCCAAGACAAATTAGAAGGTAACCAGGAAAGGTCTGTTTCACCAGGGTGAGAGTGGAACACAGTCCAGCACAGTCAACACCAGTGCAAAACTGACTCCAGTAAAGCAGGAGCAGACCTTGAGGGCAACTGAATCAATGGTGATAGTGACAGTTTCCAGTCCTCCCAACCCACAGATGGTAAGGGAATCAGACAACTGGTCAGAAGGAGATTATAGGGATGCTTTTCCTGGCACTGTAGGCAGGACTCTGTTACATTACCCATACTTGGATCTGTGTCAGAGTCCTAGGTCTCAGTCCCAGGGCAAGGAAGAGCATTATCCATTAAAGTTGATCAGGGACACTCCTCACAATTCCAGGGCAGAAAAGAGTGCTTTTGGTCACTCACAGAGCAGTTAAAAGTACAGGACAGTTGTAAATGCAACTTTTCCTAGATCATAGCAACTTAGGAGAGACAAAAACTTGCAGGTTCCTAAAATTACCTCTGAAAATTTTCCACAAATAAACATGAAGCTTGAGAAAGTGTGCCCTCCACTCTGGAAGCAGAGTCCCACTTTAGCATAGAATTAAAAGGCAAAACAGAGATTGAAAAAAATGAGCAAACAGCAGAAAAAGATTCTGACTATATAGAAAGTTACTATGATAACATGGAAGAACAAAACACAAAGTCAGAAGAAGACAACAAAGTCAAAATAGCTGCATCTGAAGTCAAAAAAGGAAAATATAAATTGATCCCAGGCTATGGAAGAACTCAAAAAGAGTTTTTAAAATCAAGTAAGAAAGACAGAGGAAAAAATGGGAAAAGAAATGAGATTGATGGAAGGAAATTATGAAAAAAAAGTCAACAGCTTGGTAAAGGAGGCACAAAAAAATACTGAAGAATATAACACCTTAAAAAACAGATGAGATCAAATGGTTAAAAAAAAAGGAAAAAAAATCCAATAGAGAGAAGAATGTCTTGAAAATCAGAATTGTTCAAATGGAGGGGGAAAGATATACAAAAGTCACTAAAGAGACTCTTTAAAAACTAGAATTAGCCAAATGGAAAAGGAGGTACAAAAGCTTATTGAGAAAACAATGCCTTAAAAATTAGAACTGGACAAGTAAAAGCTAATTACTCTATGAGACATCAGGAAACAAACAAAATTAAAAGAATGAAAAAAAAATAGAAAACAACATAAAACTGGAAAAACAACTAACCGGGAAAATAGATCCAAGATAGATAATTTAAGAATTATTGGACTATCTGAAAGCCACGATCAAAAATAGAGTCCACACATCATCTTTCAAGAAATTATCAGGGGCGGAGTCAAGATGACAGAGTAGAATCAGGACTTCCTCAGGCCTCTGGCTCCCATCTCTTCCAATTCATGTAAAAGGTGACTCTGAACAAACTTTGGAGCTACAGAACCAACAAAATGACACAGAGAAGTTAACCTCCCACTGAGGACAGCCTGGCAGGCTGGCAGAAAGTGGTCAGCACAGTGCTCTGGGAGCTGAGCACAGCCCCTCTCGAGCCAGAGGTTTTAACCTCAGGGTGGATCTGACCAGCCACTGGCTGGAGGAACTTCAGATCACCAGCAGAATTCCAGAATTATCAACCCATAGATGCTAAGGACCAAGTGAGAGGTCAGTGCAGTGTGGACTCTAGGATCCAATAGATTGGAAGTGTGGTCAGCCTTTGCCCCTGGGGTGAGAAGCTGCTGAAGCCCTGTGACTGTGCAGCCACAGCCAAGTGGCAGCTTCAGCTCCTGGCCTGCAGATTGTAGGAGGACCAAGCAAACTGTCTGAGGAGTAATCGCTCTTCTTTAACCTGCTTGGATCTGGATTGAGGTATAGGGTGGAGGTCCTGGGGTGTGTGTCCAGCTTGCCAGAGCATGTGGAGACTTCAAAGAGTCTAACTAATACCTTCGGCAGCTGAGAAAACCCAGCATTTGGGAGAAAGCTCCCCTGTGTTGTGGCAGAGTCCTACTGTGGAAAAGAGCCCCAAAGTCAAGTAATTGAATGGCAACATAAGTAGGAAAAGGAAGCAAAGCAAACAGAGCAATGCAACTTTACACCCATATTTTGGTGACAAAAATGATCAAAGCATGGAAGAGAAGGAAGACAATGAAGTCAGAACTCTTGCACCAAAAGCTTCCCAAAAAATACTAGCTGGTTACAGGCCATAGAGGAGCTTAAGAAGGATTTCGAAAACCAAATAAGAGAAGTAGAGGAAAAATTGGGAAGAGAAATGAGAATGATGCAAGAAAATTATAAAATGAGAGTCAACAACCCAACTGAAGAAAGTAACACCTTAAAAAATAGACTAACTCAAATGACAAAAGAGGCTCCAAAAGACAATGAGGAAAAGAATACCTTAAAAAGGCAAATTTGCCAGATGGAAAAAGAATCTCAAAAGCTCACTGAAGAGAATCATTCCTTCAGAATTATATTGGAGCAAATGGAAGCTAGTGACTTTATAAGAAGTCAAGACACTATTAAACAGAAACAAAACAAATGAAAAAATACAAGGCAATGTGAAATATCTCGTTGGGAAAAGCACTGACCTGGAAAATAGATCCAGGAGAGATAATTTTAAAATTATTGAACTACCTGAAAGCCACGATCAAAAAAAGAACCTAGAAATCATCCCTCAAGACATTCTCAAGGAAAACTGCCCTGATGTTTTACAACCAGAGGGCAAAATAGATGTTGAAAGAATCCAACAATCACTTCCTGAAAAACGTCCCAAAAAGAAAACTCCTAGGAATATTATAGCCAGGTTCTGGATTTCCCAGATCAAGGAGAGAATATTACAAGCAGCCAGAAAGAAACAATTTTAATATTGTGGAAACACAATCAGGATAACACAGGATCTGACAGCTTCTACATTGAGGGATCAAAGGGCTTGGAACATGATATTCCAGAGGTCAAAGGGGCTGGGATTAAAACCAAGAATCACCTACCCAGCAAAACTGAGTATCATGTTTCAGGGGAAAATATGGTCGTTCAGTGGAATAGAGGACTTTCAAGCATTCTTGCTGAAAAAAACCAGAGTTGAATAGAAAATTTGACATTCAGATACAAGAAGCAAGAGAAGCATGAGAAGGTAAACAGGGAAAAGAAGTCATAAGAAACTTATCAAAGTTGAGCTATTTACATCCCTATATTTAAAAATGATAATTGTGAAATATGAAACTTTTCTCAGTATGAGAATACTTGAAGGGAATAGAAATGTATATACATTCATATATATGTCTATATTGGATGGTATATGAGTGTATGAAAACATATGTGAATGTGTGTATATATGTGTGTGTGTGTGTGTGTGTGTACAGGTATTCATAGATAGAGGGCACAGGACCAATTTAATAGGAAGGAATAATACTTAAAAGGTGAAATTAAGAGGTGAGAGAAGAATATAATGAGGAGATGGAGAGAGACAGAATGGGGTAAACTATCTCATATAAAAGAGGCAAGGGAAATGGTCACAATGGAGGGGAAGAACAGGAAGGCAAAAAGAAATGAGTCAACCTTATTCTCATTGAATTTGGCTTAGGGAGGGAATGACATACACACTAAATATGGTATCTCATCCTACAGGAGAGTAGGGGGGATGGGATGAGAGTGGGGGATTATAGAAGGGAGAGCAGGCTGAGGAGAGGGAAGTTGGAAGCACCCACTTTTGAAAAGGGATGGATCAAAGTAGACAATAGAACAAGTGGGAGGTATAATAGGAGGGAGGGAAATATAGTCAGTCTTTTACAATACATCCACTATGGAAATGTTTTGCATAGCTACACATGTACAACCTATGCTGAATTGCTTATTTTCCCAGTAAGGGTGGATGAGAAGGGAGGAAGGTAATGAATCTGGAATTGAAAGCTTTAAAATCAAATGTGTGTGTGTGTATATATGTATATATATATATATATATATATATATATATATATATATATACACTCTTATTCATATTATCTTACATGTAACTGGGAAATAAGATATACAAGCACTGGGGCATAGAGATTCACAGTGCCTTACTGGAAAGTTGGAGGGGGTATGAGAGAGAGCATTTTGGAGGAGGGGATATACAGTGGGATCACTATTTTGGGGTGGTGAGCAGGGGGAAATGGGGAGAAAATTTGTAACTCAAAATCTTGAAGAAATGAATGAGGTAAACAAGAAGTTAATAAAGCATTTGATAAAAAAAGAAATTATCAAGGAAAACTGCCTTGATATTCTAGAACCAGAGGACAAAATAAACATTAAAAAATCCACCCATCACCTCCCAAAAGAGAACCAAAATGAAAACTCCCAGGAATATTATAGCCAAATTCCAGAGCTCCCAGGTCAGAGAGGAAATATTGCAAGTAGCCAAAAAGAAATATTTCAAATATTGTGGACCCACAGTAAGGATAATACAAGATTTGGTAGTTTCTACATTAAAGGATTAGAGAATTTGGAATATGATATTCTGGAGGGCAAAAGAGATAGGATTACAACCAAATATCACCTATTCAGAAAAACTGAGTATAAGCCTTCAGGGGGAAAAATTGGCATTCAATGAAATAGAGAACTTTCAAGCATTTCTGGTGAAAAGTCCAGAGCTGAATAGAAAATTTGTCTTTAAAAATTTAAGTCTCAAGAGAAGCATAAAAAGGTAAACAGGAAAGAGAAATCATAAGGGATTCAATAAGGTTAAACTGTTTACATTCCTACATGGGAAGATGATACTTGTAACTCTTAAAAACTTTCTCATTATTGGGGCATTTAATAGAAGTATACATATACAGAAGGCACACATGTGAGTTAAATTTGAGGGGAAGATTATCTTTTTTAAAAATTATAAAATTAAGTGGTGAAAAAGAAGAATGGACTGGGAGAAGGGGAAAGGGAGAGATAGAATGGGGTATCTGGCATAAAAGGTGTGCAAAAGAGCTTTTATAATAAGGGGGAGATCAGGGAAGTGGGAAAAGGTAGCATGTGAACTTTAATCTCATTGGAATTGACTCAAAGAAGGAACAACATACACATTTGGTTAGGGGTAGAAATCTATCTTATCCTACGATAAAGTAGGAAAGGAAAAGGATAAGAGTAGAGTTGAGCTGACAGAAGGAATGGTAGATTGGGAGAGGTAAAAGTCAAAAGAAAAACACTTAAGAATGGACAGGGTAAAAGAGAGAGTGTGTAGGATAACCAGAGGAAAATAGGATGGAGGAAAATGCATAGCTGTTGATCACTTCTATGAAAGAAAATTTTACAGGAAGTTCTCATTTCTCAATTATATGGAAAGCAGTCAAATTTATAGAAATAAGAGCCATTCCTCAATTGATCAATGGACAAAGGATATGAACAAGCAGTTTTCAGACAGTGAAATCAAAACTATTAATAGTCTTATGGAAAAAGTGCTCTAAATCACTAGTGCTTAGAGAAATACGAATTAAAACAAACTCTGAGCTATTACCACTCACCTATCAGATTGGTTAATGTGCCAGAAAAGGATAATGACAAATATTGGAGTGGATGTGGGAAAATTAAAACACCAATACATTGTTGGTGAAGTTGTATGCTGATTCATTCTGGAAATACATTTGGCACTATGTCCCAAGGGCTATAAACCCATGAATCCCTTTAAACAAAGCAGTATCACTACCAGGTCTATATCCCAAGATATAAAAAAACAAAAAACAAAAAGGAAAAGAACCTACATTACAAAAAAAATATTTATAGCAGTTCTTTTAGTGGTAACAAAGAATTGGAATTTAAGGAGATATCCATCAATTGGGGAATGGCTGAACAAGTTGTATAGGATTGTGATGGAATGCTATTGTATGATAGGAATAATGAGTAGGATGCTCTCAGAAAAAACTGGAAGGATTTACACGAACTGATGCAAAATGAAATGAGCAGAACCAGGAGGACATTGTACACAATAACCACAACACTGTATGATGATTTACTGTGAATAGTTTAGCTATTCTCAGCATACAATGCTCCAAGAAAATTCTGAAGGACTTACGAAAGTCACTGTCCATTTCCAGAGAAAGAACTAGTGGAGCCTGAATGAAGATTGAAGATACTTTTTTTATTTCTTTATTTTCAACTTTTGGGGGGTTTTTTTGGTCTTTGTTTTCTTTCATAGCATAATTTACATGAAAAATGTATTTTGTATGACTACACATGTATAACCTATGTCAAATTACTGGCCTTTTCTATGAGAGGGATATTGAGAAGTTAAGTGACTTTGCCAATGTCACAAGGTTAGTAGGCAGCAGAGATTTGAACTTAGGTTTTACTTGTTCTGATGTTGGCTCTCTTTTCACAACACCCTCACTTTTTACATTCCCAGAAGGAAAAAAAAAACACTGGAAGCATAGTCCCATTAGTGGAAGCATGTGTGTCAAGTTCATTTCAATTAATGTAGACCAGGGATGGGGAGCCTGTGGCCTCAAGGCCACGTGTGGTCCTTAAGTGCAGCCTTTTGACTGAGTTCAAGTTTTATAGAACAAATCTTTTTATTAAGGGGATTTCTTCTACAAAGTTTGGATTTGGTCAGTTGTAGACTGTGCTTGCATTGGTTTTTTGAGCAGCTGAATCATGGTGTTGGAATTCATGGACAGCTAAAAATCCAGGTCTTTTTCACATGAACTCCCATCAAGCAGGGATTCTTCATCCAGTACTTGAATAACTGAATTTTTTAAAGCATTTTGTATTTTTTTTTAATTTCATCTTGTTGGTTTTGGTCTATTATCACAAATTCTTGAGGTCCTAAGATCATAAAATTTTGAGCTAGAGTAGACCTTGAGGATTAGAACTCTCTCTTTCTCAAATCATTTTGAATCTTGATTCTTTTGCCTATCATATTAAAGGTCTCACTAAACTCTGTGTAATCTGTAAAATTTATAGACATCCTTTGCATTTCTTCATTCAAGTCATTAAGTAAAGAAAGTATTTAAGGGGTGGCTAGGTGGTGCAGTGAGTAGAGCACTGGCCCTGGAGTCAGGAGGACCTGAGTTCAAATCCGACCTCAGACCCTAAACATTTATTAGCCATGTGACTTTCGACAAGTCACAACCCCAAGTGCCCTGCCTTCCCCCTCCAAAAATAAAAAAAGAGATTATTTATCAAGATAGAACCGAAGTCAGAGCCCTATGTCACTTCACAAAAGATTTCCCTTTAAGTTGAGATAGAATCATTAATCTCTTTCAGTAGAATTGTCTAACTTTGTGTGAATTCATACAATATTATTATCATCTAGTCCACTTTTGACCACCCACTTCCTAAGAATATTGTAGATTTCATCAATTTTTAAACAATTGAAATATACAAGCAGGAGTATGCTGGCATTACAATCCCTTCCAGTTCTAAATCTATGATCTATGAATTAATTCTTGCCAAATCAAGAACATGTATCGTAATTTCAAAAACAGGAAAGCTTTTCCTTCTTTATTGGACTAAGAATAAACAGGAAGTGGAATATAAAGGTTAAATTAGACATAGCATCCAATATTTTATTTCTCATGTCTAACTAAAATAGCTCCTTTTTATTTTAAACACACACATTTTGCATTTCTAACTGAAATAGCTAAAACTTTAAAAACACATGGACTTATTTTGTTAAAAACAATCATACGAATCACATCCACAATAGTTATTTGGTTTAAATAAAAATAATTTTAATTTTGAAGGGTTCCTGATGGTTGCTTTTCTCTTAAAACACAATGGGGGGGAGGGATCAGGAAGTAGGCTAGGAGACTGAACAAACAGTAAGAGAATCCCACCATAAAATGCTATTATGGTGACAGGGATATTTAAGACACAAATCCAGAAGAAAAGAATAACTCTAAAATATATACAAACAAAGCCTCAAAGGGAAAATCCAGCTTGGGCATAAATTCAACTTTAATACCTGGAGGAAATAAAGCAAGAGTTTATTTTTAAAGGGTTAAAAATAGTTTTTTAACAGGGAGGCCAGGTGGCTCAGTGAGTAAGAGCACCAGCTCCAGTGTTGGGATAACCTGGGGATCGAATCTGGGCTCCGACACTTAGCACCACACCCAGAAATAACTGGCTCTGTAACTATGAGCAAGTTACTTAACCCCAATTGCTCATTTAAAAAAAGATAGTTTTTATCAATGAAATTAGAGTGTCAGGGGGAAATTTTTTTAAGAATGAGAACTCTAAAAGAATTGAAAATGCTTTTAATAGTTTGACAGAATAAGTATTGAAGTGGTCACCAGAGATTGTGCACTGGAGCCTCCTTGAACCTGCTGGAGGGGACCCCTACTGGGTTCCTTGGAAACCACCTAATAGGCTCCAATAGTAAAGAAATGTATCAGCTGTGTTGCTAAAACATGCCACAGATTCCCACGGATTCAGGTCTGTTTTGCTTCAGTAGAAATAATACTAAGGCTTTGTTTCAATAGGAATAACACTGAGAATGATTTGCTTCTATAAGAATAATACTGAGAAAGCTCCGCTTCAATGGAAATAATGCTAACCCCTTGGTGGAGATAGTGAGGGTGGTGATTTTGCATAGCCTGCCCTCACTTAAATCCAATCCACTTGTCAGTCATGGTTTCACCTTCCCCATGTCATGGTCCTCTTGGAGAATAAAGGACAAACAACAGCAACAGTGGAGAACAGGCACTGAGAATTCCAAATGGGAATGACCATGAGTAGGGCCTTCCTTCTATTATGACCTTCACGTCCATTTGACAAGTGATGAATTTTCTTGGTTAAAATCACTCCAGAACCTGTATACTCGGGTATGGAGGGACTGGGACGTGAGCTTATAGGAAGGGTACTCATACACATGGAATTATAGAGTCTTCGAAAGATAGGCCTCAAGAAGGAAGGATCTGGGTAATGAATTTTTTTGCAGGACACCCAAAAAATGTGCCCCAGGACTTGCACAGATCTGTGTTAGGAAATACCATTCTGCTTAGAAGCCAAGACTTTTCTCCAGAATTCATTTCAGGTATCACCTCCTACATGAAATATTTCCTCATCTACTTCCCTCTACTCAGATACGAGTGTGTGTGTGTGTATATATATATATATATATATATAGTTCATATATTTTGTACACACAAGTGTGTTCCTGGCAATTAATAAAGGCTGACTGGACTTGTGGATATGCTGTTTCCCTCCAGTAGAATGTAAGCTTCTTGAGGGCAGGAAGTGTTTTATTTTTGTCATTACATTCCCAGCACCTGGCTGAATGCATATTAGGAATTTAATAAATGTGTGTTGATTGATTAAATTATCAATGATTTTTATCCCTAATTCCTGGCATATAATAGTAGGGAAAAAGGGAAGGAAGGAAGGAAGGAAGGAAGGAAGGAAGGAAGGAAGGAAGGAAGGAGGGAAGGAAGGAGGGAAGGAGGGAAGGACGGAAGGAGGGAAGGAGGGAAGGAGGGAGGGAGGGAAGGAGGGAAGGAAGGAAAGAAGGAAGGAAGGAAGGAAGGAAGGAAGGAAGGAAGGAAGGAGGGAAGGAAGGAAGGAAGGAAGGAGGGAAGGAAGGAGGGAAGGAAGGAAGGAAGGAAGGAGGGAAGGAAGGAGGGAAGGAAGGAGGGAAGGAAGGAGGCAAGGAAAGAAGGAAGGAAGGAAGGAAGGAAGAAGAAGGGTGGGTGAGGAGAGAAGGAGGGAGGGAAAGAGGGAGGGAAGGAGGGCCAGAAAGGAAGAAAATAGAGATGGAAGAATGCAATCATTTATTAAGTACCTGCTATGTTTAGCATTGTATTAAGTGTTTTACAAATATTATCTTAGTTGGTCCTCACAATAATCCTGGAAGGTAAGTACTATTATTATCCTCATTTTATAATTGAAGAAACTGAAGCAGAGGTTAGTGCGTTCCCCAAGATCATAGTGCTTTTAAGTGTCAGAGGTCAGAAACCCAGAACCACAAATAAACAGAGAAAGGACCAGAAGTATCTCCCATAAACCTTACAGAAATAACCGTAAACTCATTTTCTTTTCCTTTTGTATAAAGAGTATGAGCCAGAAAGTAATAACTTTGAGGAAAAAGCTATTGCTGCTTCCATCTCATAAGTTTTGGGCAGAAGTCTTCCCTCACACACTTCAAAAACATCCCCCTGGAGAGAGCTGGAAGAGGAGAGAAATTGAGAGAAAAGAGGGAAAACAAAGAAAGATGACCACTGCATCACCATCAACCCAAAAGAAAGGCTTCAACCATGTATGCGCAGTTACCATAATGAGGCTACCACAGCAACATAATGACACTACCAGTGCTTGCACTCATTCACAATCTCCTTCTAATAGTTATACATGATGATATGCAACCATGAGGTCAGACATTGAAAAGTTATTGCCTAGATCTACTCAAAGAAATTCAAGTGTTCAGAGGAGAAAAGCAGTAATAGCAAGACCATTAGGTTGGCAGAAGCAAAGTGTCATGGATCAAATGAACAAACTAGGCATTCCCATCTCATGAGCTATTCATTTTACACAAATAAAGTATTCCCAAAAGAAATCATCCTTGACACATAGAAAATTATCAGGAATAGTATGGTACAAAATAAGTCCCCAACCTCTTTACTGAAATGAAAAAAAAATGGGTTTTGCTTTGTTTTGTTTTGTTTTTAACACTTCTATAATTTTAAATGATCTAAGGGTGGAAATAGCTATCCCTTAATAGATCTGATGTGCATCACCCATTTTCTGAGATGAATTATTCCAATTCAAAATAAGAAATAATGCCAACACAGTGCATAAATGCATATTTGTCTAATTAAAATGCATTGAATTTCAAACATCAAGCTCAATTTCAGAAAAATCTGTTACCCTCATTAACTGCAAAATGAAAACTTATCCCCCCCAAAAAAAGTCCCCTGAAATTCAGGACAAACTTAGTAAATGTTTGTGCCAACGGAAAGATTAGGGCTAACCAGACAGTTGGCAAAAGCAATTTCCTTTGCTCTTTTTTTCTGTCTCTGTTTCTTTGACTCTGTCTCTTTGTTTCTGTCTCTGTCTGTCTCTGTCTCTGTGTCTCCATCTGTCCCTGCCTGCCCCCTCTCTTTTTCCCTTTCTCTCTCCTTCTGCCTCTCTGTCTCCATCTTTCTTTGTCTCTCTGTCTCCTGTGTCTCTCTTTCATTCTCCCTTTCAATCTCCCTATCTCTCAATGCCTGTGTCTCTCTCTCTCCCTCTCTCAGTATCTCTCTCTCTCTCTCTACATCTCTTTGCCTCTCTCTCAGTCTGTCAATATCTGTCTGTCTGACAAAAAGATGTTGTCACCAAGACAAAGAGAGGACCACCAACTAAAATATACTGCGGCCGCACAGAAAAGGCTCAGGTCTTTGCAATTTCTAATGACCTTGAAAGGAATTTCTTTCAAAGAAAAAGCTGCATGAATGAGATGGAGAGATGCCAAATGGCCAAGCTGGAGAGAAGAAAGAAATACTACCCCTATGACTCTGTTCTTACTCAATGCTGGTGGGGGACGGGGATACCAGAGAAATCAAAGGGTAACCTAGATAAGATAGAGAGTAGAATAATGACAAGATGAGAGGAATTTTGATTGGATATGGCTAAGAAAAGCAGACTAGAATGAGAGCTGTTTAGACCAAACCAGAAGACTATTGTGGGTCTTCAGCCCATAACTCCTTCCCTTCCCTACAACACCACTTCCTTAGAGACTATGCTGGGGAAACTCCCTTTACCTATTTTAATGTTTTACTTTCTGGTTGACCACTGACCATGGTAAAAAAAAAAAAGAAGTGAAAGGGACAAGAGACTCAACTTTGGTTCAATATGCTTTGTTTTAGTATCAATTTGTATTCTTTTACTATTTGAAACTACTATTAAAGAACAAGGCCGTTTATGTGACATTTACACGTTCTCCAAGCCTTCTGAGTATGAAGTTTGGAATTGAGAAAGAGGAAGCTAACCCAAAAAGAGAGATTTCCCCAAGTTCATGCTGGGGCCAAGTTAAGGAGATGATTAATGAGAGAATTTCTGTTATTTTCAGTCATCTCTGAGATATTCATCCCCAGACTGCCTTTTGAATCCAAAGATTTAAAAGTGGGAAAGGCCAGTAGCAGTGAGATTGGACATTGGTGAGTTTGTTCAAGTAAGAACATGAACATAGCCAGCATTGGTCTCCTTGAATACATACTTAACTGGGAATGTATTATAACTTCCTAGTAAAATATAAGCTCACTGATATCAAGGACAGTCCTGCATTTTATATTCCACTTAGCTGTCAAAGTGATTTTCCTAAGGAACAGGTCTGAACACATCAGTTTCCTGCTCAGTAAGCTCCAATGTCTCTCTATCACCCTCTATATTATAGGATCAAATATAAACATTTACATTTGGCATTTAGAGTCCTTCATAATCTATGTTCAACCTACTTTTCTAGACTTATATGTTATTCACCCATCATATTATCCAGACAAATAGATCTTCATGCTGTTCTGCACACATGACATCCTATTTGCCATCTTCATAGTTTTACATAGGCTGTCCCCCATGCCTGGAATGCACTTTTTCTCCATGCTTCAATCTTTTTTCCCAGTAGTTTCCTTTAAATCTCATCTGAAGTGCTACCTTTTACATGAAATCTTTACCAGATTCCCAGATAATAGAGTCTCTCACCACTAAAAAAGACCTTGAATTCATTTTTTAATATGTTGCATATATGTGTACATATTGAGTCTTCCCCCTGAGAGAATGTAAGCTCCCTGATGACAAGGACTGCTTCATTTTTATCTTTATATCCCCAGCTCTTAGCACAGCAGATTTGTATCCACAAAACTATATCTAGGGTGGCAAGATGTCATGGTGGATAAGGCACCAAACCTGGAGTCAGGAAAATCTGAATTCAAATATTATTTTAGATACTTACTAGCTATGTGGCCCTGGGCAAGTCACTTAACTCTGACCCACTTTCCTCATCTATAAAATGAGTTGTAGAAGGAAATGGCAAACCACTCCAGTATCTTTGCCAAAGAAAACTCAAATGAGATCGTGAAGAGTTGAACACAGCTGAAATGACTGGAGAACAACAATTTGTACCCATAATACCTAGAACAGTGCCTGGCATGTCCTAAGTGCTTAATAAATATGTGTTGCTTGATTTATTCATTACTTTTACTATTTTTCAAAATCTTAGGATGGAAAGCTCACTACAGATCTTGAGAAATATATTAAAATATGTTATGAGATACAGGAAGAAATGAAATGCCTAATATCCATAGATGAGCTTTAAATACATACGGATGAACTTTAATTCCTCAATGGAATTTATTATTTCATATTGTGCAAAGAACCATTTGATCAAGATGTTTAGCTGACCTAATAACCTAACGTAAAAATTCTAGTCTATTGTTCAATGAATACCTTTCATTTCTTAGTTCTCAAATTCTAAAATCTTTTCTATGAAAGGGACTTACTGAACAATAGACTGGAGTTTTTACATTATGTTTTTCAACTTCCTAAAAAGCTTTATCCCTGCAATGGTGGTTAGGCAGCCCACACAGGATCCTCAGAATGAGTCGTATACCCCTCAAACATTTAAATCACATCCAGAAAGAACACTATACTTGCATTCTCCCAACGGAGTGCTAGCTTTTTGACATGACTCGACTCATTTTGTTTGTTAGTGTTGAAAGGGGTGGAAAAAGTGATCCATTTAATGAACATTTCTGAAAAATGTTAGTACACAAGAAGTGAAAAAGGACATGCTTTTAAAAAGTTGGGAACTTAGAAGAAATAAAGCCAGCTGTTCTCAAAAAAAAGAACATGACTATATTTTCAATCACAGTCTGTAAAATATTCATCATAAGTGCCTTCAATGTGGGTGAAAAATTGAAGCCACTGAGAAATAGAGGTCCTAATGGAATATTAATTTGGAAAGTTAATAAGATGAGGTTTCCCAAAAAGGAATATGAAGATGATAACCAGGCAAAATGATAGTAGCCATTACTAACTAGGGTTTTTGTAGATGGCCACATGTCAGTGGTCATCATGTCATGTAGGCATGACCTCTTGCTTTTTGGTAGTTATAGACCTTAACAGATAATGCAAGCAAAAGGAAGCATGGTCTAGTGGAAATCACTAGTAAATGTAAAACAATGTAACTAGCTGTTTGGCCCTTGGCATTTAATATCTCTGGGCCTCAGTTTTTTCATTGAAAAAATGACTGAAATAAAGCAAATGATTTTTATATAGACCAAATATAATAAACCAAAAGGTCTCTTCGAGTTCTAATATTTCATAATTCTATATAAAAGGATGAGAGGTGGTGAAAGTGGAGAGAAAGATGGCCTTATTCAAGACCCTCTTCTGACATGTAGTAACTATGGGCAATCACTTGACCTCTCAATGTCCCAAGACTCTCTCTGACATTTTAAATTACAAAACAGATGCTGACCCACTTTGGTAGAGAAAATTTCATCATCATTGATCTTGAGGTTTCCTACACCAATGAAATCTGCACTCAAACCACCTACAACAAAAATTTTGAGAAGCAAATTATGTAAACACACACACACACACATTTCAGATCCTATACTTGATTGCATGCTGCCATGGTGTGGGGAGACAGGGAGGGGGAGAAAATTTGAAACTCAAGGGATTGTGGAAGTGAATCTTGTAAACTAAAAGTAGACAAAAAATTAATATGGAGAAAAAAAGAAACACACACAAAATCATCTAAAAATAAACTTACTTTAGGATAAAACATTGGTCAAACAAAACCCACCAATATGAACTTACATAATGTTATTTCATTGTATACCATCCAAAAGGGATCTGGTCAATGCTCCAACCTATACAACAGCAACAAATGCCTTTCTCTTGCTACCTCACAACATACAATAATCCCTCAGTTTAGAAATAAAGTACTAGAGAAAATGGATGGAACCCTGGATTAGAAGTCAACAAAATGTGAGTTCAAATCCCACTTCTACCACATTCATTCACTATCTGTGTAACAATGGGCAAGGCACTTACTATCTCTGCCTTAGTCTCCTCATCTGAAAAATAGACATAATAAAGCATGCAAAAGAACTTTAATGCCCTACAAGGTTGTTATGAGGCTCAAATGAGATAACTCAAAATGTTCTGGAAATATTAAAACATTATCTAAAAGTCAGCTATTATTATCTAACTGAAAATGTTCTTTGACATTTTTCTTTAGCTTATACTGTTCTACTGTGTATTTGATTACAAACTACCATGCCAAGGATAGTGCATTGTTGAAATGGGCATATCATGCATACCTCTCTAATGATGAGGATAACTTAGTAAGTATTTGTGAAATGACTTTGGCAGGCTCTGAAATGGACACTGAAGATGTATCTTTCTCTTTATTTTGCAAAGCGAAGATGAAGGCACCCAGAAAGAGATTGTGATGTAGAACAGAGACAAGGATAAGATCCAGGTTTGACCCCTGCCTCAAGCTCATTCATTAAACTTCCCCCAGGGGAATGGAAGGAAAGCCTAGAGCCAATCACAGCTTTTCTCTTGCCATAATGAATAAAACTACACCCACAGATGCTCCAGGATGACCTTTTACTGTCCTTTCTCTCTACCTTCAACTACCCCACCCCTTGCAACAGTCAGGAGGAAAGTACCTATTTGGCTGACAAAGCCAACCTTTCTGTGTCCACTGAGACACATTAGTAATTCTCAATGGGTCAGTGGTAATGAATCTGGCCGATGATAGCTGGGCTGAGTAGTTAGTTGACCTACCTGCTGATGAGCTCATCCCCAAAGCCATTCACGACTCTAGCAGATGTTCAGACTTTACAAAGATGTTTCCTTCTTCCTCAGTCTCCAAAGCCAACTTGGATCCCATGGAACTCTGCAAAGCAATGTGGCACATACAGTCGGAACACACAGGAAGTACATGGAGGAAGACTTCCAAAGGAGCGGCTACTGTACAGTTTACTCACACCCATCATCATCCTACAGTACACTGCAAACGACTTTGCTATGGAGATAGAGAGCACAGCTGTGAGTTGGCTGCCAGGATAAGTAACTAAAGAAGGGAGGAAGATTTATACTAAGCCCCAAACTTGTCTGTTTACTCAAGGGGCAGGGAAGGAAATCATGATAGGTAAATAGGGAATCTTCCACCACCTTCAAGGTGTTAACCTTTGAGGATTGTATATTTACTTATCATGATTCCCATATTTATCTACCATGATTTACCATTTACCTATCATGCTCGATGATGCGAAACACCAGCTCTTTCCCTTTATCTTCAGGATAAGGACTCTCTAGGTGGTTTTGGTACAGAAACTAAAACTTCCTCCGAACATTACCTTACTTTCTTTTTATGAAGAGAGAAAATAACTCAACCAGCACTTAGTTCATTTCCAGACTACTTCACAAAAATAGAAGTGCCATGTTTGGATCTCAGTGTATTGTACATGAGTCCATCAAATACTGGACAGGTCCTTCTTCAACCCAGAGAGGTTGATATCATCCAGACAGTCATCAGGAATTGTGTTGTTTTTGTATTTGTATTCCCAGTGCTTACTTCTATGCCTAGTATATAGTAAGGATTTCATAAATTATTTTAATGGGTTAATTGACTACCCAATAACAATTTCAGATTACTAGTGACCTCAGACATGCCCAAACTTAATAATAGAGAGACAGTTTCTAAAATCTCAGTCCCCAGTTATTTAGTTATTTATTCTTTCATGATGTTTGTTGACCAACTAGAAGTGTGTGTATGTGTGTGTGTGTGTGTGTGTGAGTGAGTGAGTGAGTGAGTGAGTGAGTGAGTGAGTGAGTGATTTAGGGTAAAGAGAGACTTTTTAAGTGATCTTGCCAAACTCCTTCATTTTGCATATGGCTAAATGGCAGAGGCAGGATTCAAACGTGGGTCCCAAAATATGAAATTCACCTTCCTTTCTGCTAAACCATGTTACTGCTATGGAATTTCTTTTCAATATTTTTTTTTATTTTTAAAAGTCCATTTTTCAAATCAGCACAATAATTAGCACTGTGCAATCCAAGGACCAGCAGTCAATTTACTTCTTGGGGATACAACTTACTGGTGGTACAATTTGGAGACCTGAATAAGAGAGTATAGGGGCACCTCCATTAGTACTACAAATTAGATGATACTCTTCTGCATACATTCAAGGCAGCTAGTTTGCCCAATGGATAGAACACCAAGCCTGGAGTCAGGAAGACCTAAGCTCAAATCTAGCATCAGACATTTATTACCCATGTGACCCTGAGCAAGTCACTTAACCCTGTTTATTTCAGTTTTCTCATCTGTAAAATGAGCTGGAGAAGGAAATGGCAAACCACTCCAGGATCTTTGCCAAGAAAACCATAACTGGGGTCATGAAGAGTCAGACACAAGTAAAACAAGTGAAAAATGACAATACATTTAGTGATTTTTTTTACAATCCAAGAATATTGGGGGGGAGGCAATAAAGTACTATTTTACTCTTCCAACTATGTGTCTTTGATTCTACAACCCTGGGTTTGTTACACCTCAGTATAAACTTATTCTAAAAGGATGACACAAAATTCACCCCACCTTGAAATCTAAAAATTAGATTTCACTTGCATTTAAAACATATTCCATATATCCACTTTTTTGGAAAAGGGTTCTCTCTGAATCCAGCAAGCAAGATTGATTTTTGCAAGTCCCAAAAGTTGGCCAACATGTTCCCAAGGCCAGGGACCCATGCATTTTAAATATTCAAAGTTTACTATAAACTATGATTCAATGAAACATCCAGCGGAATTAGATCTTTCATTATGCCAAACTAAAGCCTACTATTTTAAATGCTAATGTATTTTAAGTTTTGAATATTATTCCTAGTTCAGCATCCATTTTTCTTTAAGTGGAGCAATTTTCTTTTAACTGGAAGCAGTTGCATCTTCCCATTTATTTGAAAAATGCAATTAGATAGAAATATAATCGGCTACAGCTGGAGAGAGAACAATTCATTTATCCCCTCACTAGACGAGGTCACAATGCTGAGCATACTTGAGTGTACATAAGCTAAGCGTGATACAGAAGGTAAGCAATAAATTCAATGAGATGGAAGGCTTTGGCCACCAAGACCTAGCCTGTCCATGTGTCAAAGGTCTCAAAAACATTCCTATTCTTTTTCATTTAAAAGAACCATGGTTGTTATTTATAAATACCCTTCTTTTCAAAAAATAAAGTAGTCCATTACCAACCAGATAAACAAAAGACACTGTCATTTTTAAACCAAAACATATTTAGGAAAAAAAATGTAAGTGAAACTAATTTGCTACACATGTTTTATACATACAGTACATAAGGGGGTTTCTCCAGCGCCATATGGAAAGCATCTGAACTTGTAAGACAATGACCTTCATAAATCACTCTAGGCTCCAGCTCCAAATTATGTCTTGTTCCCTCACTCATGGGATAGTCACTATATCTCATATAAATTCATTATGTTATATGTTCACAATAATCTATCTCTACCTTTATAAGGAATGATGTCATAACACTCAAATAAAGGATACAAAGAGGGAACTTGCAATCCCACCAGATGGGCCTACCTACAGTCCTCCTTGAATAAATAAGAGATGTCCAGCAAAGTGTCTACATTGCTGCTGGAAAATGAGGCAATGAAATAGACAAAGGCACAAAGAAAATCCCATTTATAGAATTGGTTCTCAACATGGTTAGTGGACTTTTCCTGGCTCTATTTTATTCAAAGTCAAATGGGAAATAAAATAATTTACTGTATTTATTCATTTATGTTCCTTGAGGAAAGAATACCAATTAAGAAGCTATTATGTTGATCCAAGAAAATGGTGATGAGGTCCTGAACTAGAATGATGGCAATGTAAATGAAGAGAAGGGAACAGATGTGAGAAATGTTTTAGAGGTAGAAACAACACATTTTGACAACTGAATGGCTAAGTAGAAAGAAGTAAACGGGGATTCCAAGGTTGTGGACCTGGGGGATAGGAAAGATCGTGATACCCTCAACAGTAATAGGTACTCTATGGTTCCAATCATGCAATCAATCAATCAATAAGCATTGATTAAGTGCCTACTAATCAGCAAGCACTGTGCCAGATGCTGGGGATACAAAGATATAAATGAAACAGTTCTTGATTTCAGGGAACTTCCTTTCTACTGGGAAAAATGACATACACTTATATGAAATATTAAATACAAACTCCATACCAGATAAAACACCAAAAAAAATAGGAGAGGAGGAAGTACATCCTGGGGATTGGAACCAATCTGTGCAAGGGAAAAGAGATTGGAGATAACAGGTCACATATGAAGAACATACATGTAGGACAGTTTAGCTGGACTAGAGATTCTAAAAGGAGCATAATAATTATCACACCTGGAAAGGAAGACAAGAACAAGATTGTGAAGAGTTTAAACAGAGGGGTTTATATATTCTCCTGGAGTTAAAAAGGACTCATTGGAACTTTTTGAGTAAAGAGTAACAAAATCAGAACTCTGGTTTAGGAATATCACTTTAGTATCTGTGCAGAGGATGACTTGGGGAGGGTAGAGATTTCAGGTAAGAATACCAATTAAGAGGCTATCACAATGATCCAGACAAGAGGCTAGGAGGCCATGAAAGAAGATGGTGACTATTTAGAAGGAGAGAAGAGAATAAATGTGAGAGATTTAGCAATTTAGTTGCTAATTTATTTAGCAATTAAGGTTTAGGAATTTAAGAATCAAGGATAACTCCAAGGCTGGGGACCTGGGTGAATAGAAGAATGGTGTTCTCATTAAGAAGGGGGAAGTCAAAATGAAAAGAGGGCTTTATAGGAAAGATAATTGAACAGGTTGAGTTTTGGATGACAATGGGATCATTTCATTCTTAGCTGCTGTATCCCTAGTGTCTAGCACAGTGTCTGACTCATAGAAGGGGCTTAATAAATTCTTTCTTAATTTATTTAATGACCAGATAGACAGAGCATTTATTATTTTCTATGTACCAAGCATTGTGTTAAGTGTTAGATATACAAAAATAAGAAAACAAAATTGACTCCCCTCTCAAGTAGTTTATATTCTAATGGAAAGAAACAACTCCTTAAGGGGAGCTAAAAAGTGAGGGGGTAGGAAATGGAAAGAGTTGGGAAGGGTAAGGAAACCCATGTTAAAATTATGTATTTCAGAGAGTGAGCAGAAAGGGAAGTGAGAAGCATATTTATGGCTTCTGCTAACATGGCAGTCCTAGGTAAGGATTTAACAGTCACTGAGTTGACCTCAGGGTGGATTGATTAATCGATGGCACATCTAGATGGAGACAGACAAGCCCAATAGGAAGCAAATCCTAGGAGTGGAGCTCAGAAAACTGTTTGTATATTTAAATGTAACAGTTATTTGAATGAAGATAATAATTCAGTCCATGAGAGCTGATTAAATCAATGAGATAAAAGGGAAGGAGAGAAAATAGGGTTCAGAACACACATACACACATATCCCTGTGATGGATCTGGGCCCAAATGAAGATTATACAGGAAAAGAGGTGTAGAAATGATAGCTGGAATAGATCAAGGAGAAAAAGCACAAAGAAAATCCAGAAAAAAGAGAGTATACAAGAGGAAAGAGTACTCAATGAAATCAAATTCTACATAGAAATTAAGAAGAATGAAGATTGAGAAGAGGTCATTGAATTTGGCAATTAAGAAATCACTAGCAACTTTGGCAAGAAGAGTTTCTATTTAGTGATGAGGATGAAAGACATAGTACAAGGGGCTGAGAAGTGAGTTAGAGCAAAGGAACTGTAAACAAAAGACACAGATAACTTTTCTTAGGCATTTTACTATGAAAGGGAGGAGAGCTATAGGACAATAATTTTGAAGCAACAGTAAAAATCAAGTGAAGGTATTTTATTGGTATTGTTTTTGTTTTTTAAGAATGAAAGAATCTAGGGGCAGCCAGGTGGCTCAGCAAGTAAGAGCACTGGCTCCAGTGTCAGGATGACCTGGGGATCGAATCCGGGCTCAGATGCTTAGCACCATACCCAGAAATAACTGGCCGTGTAACCTTGAGCAAGTTACTTAACCCTGATTGCTTTAAAAAACAATTTTAAAGTAAAAAAAAAAGGAATGAAAGAATCTACTGTCAGCAGATCTATTTCTTGGCAGCAGGGAAGAAGTCAATCAATAAGAAGTCGGGGGGGGGGGGGGACGGGGGGGCTAGGGGAGGGCAGGGAGATGTAGATTTCATCATGGGAGCCTAGAAGGAATCCTGGGCTCTTAAAGGCAATGCCAAATATAATGCCATTTTTTCAGTCTTCATCTTTCTTGACCTCTCTACAAACATTGACACTATTAATAACTTTCTTCTCTTTAATACTCTTCTCTCTGGGTTTTCATGACATTACTCTTTCCTGGTTCTCCTCCTACCCATCTGTCCTTTCCTTTTCAGTCTCCTTTGCTAATTCTTCATCTTGGTCACACCTATCAACTATGGGTGTCCTGAAAGGCTCTGTCCTGGAACTTCTTCTTTTTCACTTGGAAATCTTCACTTAATCTATCCCATACAAAAAACAATAATAATAAAAGTAAAGAAAATCCATCTAGTATGGTTTGTTCTTCTGGGTACTCTCTTACTATCTACATATTTACTTTGTGTACCAATTCCCTATAAGCCATTTTTGTCCTCTCCTTTCTTGACCAGAGTTTCCCTGGCATGAACAAAAGCAAACATAGAATTGAACAGTTTTAACTGTCTCCTTAGCAGAGCACAATTCTAGCCCTTCTTTGACCTCCTGGTTTTCTCTAATAGAATCATTCTTAGTTTTCTTTGCAAATCTCAACTCATTTTGAGTTTCATCATTCAAGAAGCAGATCCCATATAGCCTTAACATGTGCTCCCTTTTCCTCTGTGAAGTTTTGGGAGGAACCTGAGGTAAAGGAAGGAGGAGGTGTGTTGCTAGGCGTTCAACAGAATATGAAATAGATGCAATATTATTATAGGAATATGTGACAGAATACCTGGCCAGAAAGAAGAAATCAATGAGGAATATGGGAAACTAATCATAAATGTTACACAGAATAAAAATATAGTATTGATAGGAGAATCTCAATTATTGGAATATTTACCCAAAAGCAATATAATTTCATTTCTTTTTTTTTTTTTAATTTTTAAGCAATCGGGGTTAAGTAACTTGCTCAAGGTTACACGGCCAGGTGTTTCTGGGTGGGTACTAAGTGTCTGAGCCCGGGATTCGATCTCCAGGTCTTCTCAACACTGGAGCCAGTGCTCTTACTTGCTGTGCTACCTGGCCACCCCTATAATTTCATTTCTTAAAAGTAGGAAAGATAAGGGGCGGCTAGGTGGTGCAGTGAATAGAGCACCGGCCCTGGAGTGAGGAGGACCTGAGTTCAAATCTAGCCTCAGACACAACACAAAAACTAGCCATGTGACCTTGGGCAAGTCACTTATCCCCAACTGCCCTCCAAAAGGCAAAAAATTTAAAAAATAAATAAAAGGAGGGAAGATGCCTTCTGATGAAGAGCCCAACTCTTATCACTTTTATTCCAGCAATGAATTTAAAATAGCAAAAGACACTAGCCCTGTGATCTTGGGCAAGCCACTTAACCCCAATTGCCCTGCCTTCCCCCCTCCAAAAAAGCAAAAAAAGGGGGGAGGGGTAAAAACCTGTGATGGAGCCTAGGAGAAAAGAAGAAAAGGGAAGCAGAGAATAAAAACAGATTACATCAAATATAGACCACTAGTGATGAGCACGCTTTTTTCTCAACAATTTCTTCTTCATTAAAAAGAGTTGACAAGATGAAGAAAGAAATAGAAAAGTAGAAAAGGATGAGATGGAGGAAAAATCTGTGAACATGAGTAAGATAAAACTGAAAATAATAATTAATGTATTAAAAAGCCAGAATCTATCAATATATTGATTACAAAAACACATTTGAAACAAAAAGTCTCACATAAGGTTAAAATAAGTTGCCAGAGAAAAAATATGTTATACTTCAAATAAGACCATAGGAAAAATAGATGATTAAAAGAGATATGTAAGGAAATCATATTATTCTTAAAGGCAAATAATAATCATAAACTATTTGGGTAAAAATAGGAAAAGGAGAGATTCGACTCATTCTTTCTATGATATAAATATGTTTTTGATAAGTATATCAGGAAGAGACAAACCAGAGAAAGAAAATTGTAGACCAATATGCCTAGTTAATATCAAAACAAGAATTTTAAATAAAATGTTAGCAAAATGGCTATAGCAATATTTCAAAAATGATTGTACATTGTGCATTGTACATTATGACCAAGCTTGTGCCAAGAATGTAAAATTGGTTCAATATTTTTTAAAAAACTTATAGAAATAATAAACCATATTAATAAGAAGTCAAAATAATAATTATAGCAATAAATGCAGCAAAGGCTTTTGACTAAATACAAAAAAATCATTTCTGTTCAAAACATTAAAAATCATAGAACCCTACCTTCATATGGTAAATAGTGTATTTCTAAAACCGACAGCAAACATTATATGCAACAGAGATAGACCAAAGACCTTTCCAATAAGATCTGGAGTAAAGTTGCCTTTCAGCACCACTATTATTTAGAAATGTTATCTATAGTAATAAATCCAGAAAAAGAAATCATAAATAGTGGCAACAAAATAGTGCTTTTAAAACTATATTAAAGTCAAAAGAAGATTGAAGAAGGAACAAGTACCAGTACTTAAATGATTGAGATAATTATATTTTATTACAGGGAAAGGCAAAATTATCAACTCATTTTTCTTCTGTTTTCTCCAATAATGATAGTGAGAAGAAGGAGGAGGAGGAAAAGGAGGAAGCTAATGACTTCCTCAATGTCAGTTTTCTGTTGCTGGTGGAGTATGAGGGAACAGAAAAGCAGGGCATTGAGAGCCAAGATTCTATGTACCAGAGACACTGATACTGTTCCAATCAGAGACACTGATACAGAGTTCCTGATACTGTTACAATAGCTGTAAAAGCCTGGCAGGAACCTTGAAATTCTGTAAGAATATATCACTATTTAATTGGTATATTTAATTTTAAAAATTAATCTCATATTGCCCAATTAAAAGAAACAAATAAGAAACATATAAAAAGGAATATCTAATACAAAATAATATGAGAAATTCCAGATTTCTTTAATCAGTAATGAAAATAAAAGTCCAAACTTTAAGGTGATAAAAGAAGTACAAAGAATAAAACAAACAATTCAACATCAATCAGAAACTGTATTACAAAGATTTGAGAGGGAATTAAATCAAAGGCAAGAGAGAAAGCCACAAACAATGAGAATGTGGACATTTTTTTCTCATCAATATGGTTGCAAGAAGTCCAACACAACTAAAACACAAGTTAGATCAAACAAAAAGCAGAAAGTGTATACATCATTAGTAAAATGAATGACAAACATTCATCAAGGAAGGTTAATGAAACTCTAGCTTCTGTGAAAAACTGGAAGGCAGCAGGCACAAATAAGATCTATAATTATTGTCTCAAATGTTTCACTGTTATGTATAAATTACTAGCAAAGCACCTTACCACTTTATCTCTCACATGATAGCTTGATCCCACTTTTCTTAAGTTCTGCAAGTTTTAATACCCCATTTTTAGATGAAGAAACTAAGAGTTAAAGAGATTAAGTGACTTTCTCATGGTCAAGGAAGAAGCACCAAATGCAAAATTTGAACCCAATTATCTCTAGACCACAAATTCAGTCCTCTCTCCATTTGGATTTGTTCAAATTTTATCATGTGTTTTTTTGATCCTAGGGGTGCTGCCAAGGTGGTGAAGAAAAGGCAGGGAATTGCCTAAGCTCTCTCCAAAACTCCTCCATAAAACTTTAAATCATGCCTCAAAACAAATTCTGGAGTAGAACCCACAAAAGGCAGGGTAAGACAATGTTCCAGCCCAAGACAACTTATAAGGTGGGCAGGAAAGGTCTGTCACACCAGAGTGGGAGTGGAACATGGTCCAGCACAGGACATGCCCCCAGCAAATTAGCAATAGACTTTCAGGACAACTGAATCAGTGGCAGCAGTGGCAGTCTCTAGACCCCTCAGCCCACAGATGGTAAGGGGTCAGATAAATGGTCAGAATGATATTACAGGAGTCTCTTTGCTAGTACCAAGGGCAGGACTGTGTTGCATTGCCTATTTTTGGATCTTGGTAGCAGTCACAGGATGAAGGAGCACTAGCACACCAGAGCTTATGGCCACAGGTGAGCTGGGATGCTGGCCACACTTCAAGGGCAGAAAAGAGAGCTTGTAGTTGCTAATAGACCACAATACAGGCCAGGAGAGGAGTAAACACACCTCTCCTAGATAATGGCACCTTGGAAGAAATGAAAACTTACAGTTCCCCAGAACTATCTCTGAAATAGCAGCACAAAAAAAAAAAAAAACCTGAAGCACCCACTCCACTCCAGAAGCAGAGTCCCACTTTAGCTTAGAGTTAAAAGACAAGACAGAAGTTGGGAAAATTGGCAAGCAGCAGTAAAAGATTCTGACCATAGAAACCTACTCTGGTGACAGGACACAGAAAGACACAAAGTCGGAAGAAGACAACAAAGTCAAAACTGCTACATCCAAAGCCTCAAAGAAAACTATGAATTGGTCTCAGACCATGGAAGAGCTCAAAATGGATTCTGAAAATCAAGTGAAAAACTTACCTGAAGAAAATAATTCTTAAAAATTAGAATTGGAAAAGTGGAAACTAATGACTATGAGGCATCAAAAATCAATCAACAAAATCAAAAGAATGAAAAAATAGAATAAAATGTGAAATATCTCATTGGGGGGAAATGACATGGAAAATAGATCCAGGAGATTTAATTTAAGAATTATTGGACTACCTGAAAACTATGATCAAAAAAGTGCCTAGACATCTTTTTTTCAAGAAACTATCAAGGAAAACTGTCCTGACATTCTAGAACCAGGGGGTTAACTAGAAATGGAAATAATCCACCAATAACCTCCTGAAAGAGATTCCAAAATGAAAACTCCCAATAAAATTATAGTCAAAGTACAGAGCTCCCAATTCAAGGAGAAAATATTGAAAGCAGCAAGAAACAATTCAAATATTGTGGAGCCACAGTGCAGAGTAACACAAGATTTAGCCATTTCTACATTAAAGGATAGGAGGGCTTGGAATATAATATTCTGGAGGGCAAATGAGCTAGGATTACAACCATGAGTGACATACCCAGAAAAACTGACTTTAAGCCTTCTGTGGGGGGAGGGGAAGGAAAGAGGAGAGGTAATGGATATTCAGTGAAATAGAACTCTTTCAAACACTCCTGATAAAAAGACCAGAACTGAATAGAAAATTTGAATTTCAAATACAAGATTGAAAAGAAGCATAAAAAGATAAACAGCAAACAGAAATCATAATGGTTTCTTTTTACATTTCTATATGGAAAAAATTATACTTATAACTGCCAAAAATTTTCTCATTATTATGACAGAAGGAAGGGTGAGAAAGAAGAATGCATTGGGAAAGTGGAAAAGGGAGAGGTAGAATGGGCTAAATTATCTGAAATAAAAGTGGCTTAAAAGAGCTTTTACAGTGGAATGTAACATGGGGGAAATGGTGGAGGCAATACTTGAATCTTACTCTCATTGGAATTGAGTCAAAGAGTGAATAACATATACATTCATTTGGGTATAGAAATCTATCTTACTTCACAGGAAAATAGGATTGGAAGGAAATAAGAGAAGGGGGGAAATTGATAGAAGGTGGGTGGATTGGTAGAAGTGATAGTCCAAAGCAAAATGCTTGAAGATGGACAGGGTGATAGGAGAGAGAGAAGAGGATAAACAAGAGGGGAAATAGGATTGAGGGAAATGCATAGTTAGTAATCATAACTGTAAAAAAATTTTACAGAAAGTTCTCTGATAAAGACCTCATTTCTCAGGTGTATAAATAACTGGCTCAAATTTAGAGAAATAAGAGCCATTCCTCAATTGATAAATGGTCAAAGGATATGAATAGGCAGTTTTCAGATGAAGTAATCAAAGTTATCCATGGTCATATGAAAAAATACTCTAAATTACTATTAATTAGAGAAAGAAAAAACAATTCTGAGCTACCATCCCACACCTATCATAGTGGCTCCTATGACAGAAAAAGAAATATTAAATGTTGGTGGAAGGGATGTGAAAAAATTGAGACAGTAATGCAAGGTTAGTGAAGTTATATAGTAATTCAACCATTCTGTAGAACAATTTGAAACTATGTCCAAAGATCTATAAAACCATGCAGACCTCTTGACCAAACAATACTATTACCAGGTCTGTATACTGAAGAGTTAAAAAAGAAAAGAAAAAGGAAAAGGACCTGTATATACAAAAATATTTATGTCAGCTTTTTTAGTGGTGGTAAAGAATTGAAAATTCAGGGAATGTCCATCATTTGGGGAATAACTAAACAAGTAGTTGTAAATGATTATGATGGAATACTATTCTGTCATAAGAAATGATGAGTAGGATGCTCTCAGAAAAACCTGGACTGGCATGAAGTGATACAAAGTAAAATGGGCAAAACCAAGAAAACATTGTGTACAATAATAGCAATATTGTATCATAATCAAGTGTGAATGACTTTGTTATTCTCAGCAACAGTTATCTAAGGCAATTCTGAAAAATTTATGATACAAAATGCTATCCATCTCCAGAGAAAGAACTGATGAAATCTGAAATGCAGATCAAAGCATGCTTTTACTTTGCTTTTTTCTATTTTTCTTGGATTTTTTTTGCTCTATGATTTCTTTCACAACATGACTGACATGGAAATTTTTTTTAAATATGCTTTGCTCAAAATGACCCACTGGGATTTACAAGCCCATTTTACACTACACCTCTATATGAGGCCTCCCTCTGGTAAAAATGGACTAATTATCATCCCCTAGCATATTTTATGCTTTCTCATTCTTGTACCAACCTCTCTTACTCCTTGAAATGTTTTCTTATCCTATCAGTCCAACTACCTAAATCTTATTGAACCTTCAATACACACTTTGAATCTCTTATCCCCCTGATTCCCTAACAACCTCAACCTCAAGTCCTCTCTCAGATATTTGAATTCATATGGTCCTCATCATCTAACATTCTTTTTGACATTTAATGGTATATAGCTTCACATCAACTGCAACCTTACCACCAGGCACCATAACCAAAAGAACTTAAGTTCTTAACCCCCTGGGACTGTACATCCTCACTACCTTCCATTCTTTTCCACTGCTTTCTCACCTTCCAAACTGAACTACCAGAAACTGTGCCTAGAAAGAGCTAAGATACTCACCCATGAAGTACCAGGGACCATATTTCCTCATCTTGACCTTGACCATTTTCTTCCCTAATACCAGTATACTATATGTATACTAGCTCCAACATTTTGCTATGACAACTGTTATCAAATCAATACTACCATTGACTCTGTAAAGGGGATGACAATGGATTGTCCTGTTCTACTCCCCATCTTTTCATCTCCCCAGATTATAATTCCCCCTTCCTTATCTAATGCTCCTCTGTATACAGTCACTTCCTATTAGAACATAAGCTCAATCAGGACAGGGACTATTGCACTTTTGTATTTGCATCCTCAGCATTTAGTACAGGACATGACACAGTAAGTTGTTACTACTGTCCCCAAAAGACTGGAAGACAAGATCATCTTGCAAAAATAGAGTATCTAATTACCTATCTTTGAGGCAGTTCAAACTAAATATGCAGGGAAGGAAAGAAATATGTGGAGGGTAGGGAAGGATTGAAGCAAAGCAGCTATGTTATAAAGGCTGATGGGATTTGGGGTAGGGATAATTGATAAAACTATTATGGGGAAAAGAATAGTAGATTTTTCTTCTTTTGAATAATTTTCTTTCTGACCTGACTTTATTATTTTGATGTATTTTGTATGGCAATGTATTTTGATGGCAATGTATCAACAAAATTTTTTAAGTTTAAAATTACATAAGTAAATTAATTCAAGGAAAAAAGGTACCAGCTAAAATCTTGCCTTGTATAGGAAGTCTTTCCCAACCCCTCTTAATTACAGTGCCTTCCTTCTGTTAATGTTTTATTATTTATTCATATTTTGTTTTTGTTGTTCAATTGTTTTTAGTCATGTCCAACTCTTCATGACCCCATTTTGGGCTTTCTTGGCAAAGATACTAGAGTTCTTTGCCATTTCCTTCTCTAGTTCATCTTACATGGGAGAAAACTAAGGCAAACAGGGTTAAATGATCTGTCCAGGGTCACACAGGTAGCAAGAGTCTAAGGCTTACTTTGAACTCAAGAAGATGAGTCACCTTGATTCCAGGCCCAGTACTCTATTCACTGTACCACTTAGTTGCCCTTTCATGTAGTTTGTTGTTTATATTTGTTCCCTTTTTATCTCCCACAGTAGATCGTAAGCTCCTTGAGGGCAGCCACTGTCCTTTGCCTCTTTTTGTATCCCAGGTTCTTAGCACTGTGCCTGGCATATAGCAGGCATTCAATACACATTTATTGATTGATTGAATGAATGAACAATATTCCATTACATTTATGTATCATAATTTGTTTAGCCATTCTTCACTAAATGTTTATCTCTTCACCACTAAATAAAGAACTGCTATAAATATTTGTGTACCTGTGAATATTTTTCCTTTTTTGGATCTCTTTAGGGAATAGTCCTAGAAGAAGTATTTCTGAGTCAAAAATAGATGTGGCCACAATCTCACTCCCTGGATATCAGAAATTGCTATCTACAAGAGAAGGGAAGGCTTCCAATAATCATTAAGGATGAGAATCTGACTCCCCAATGTCTGTGCTTTTGAGTGTGAAGGGAGAGGTTTAAAGCAACTTGAACACAAGAAGAGAAAGCCTGACAGACAGCTGTTAGGGGAGGACCGATCCTTTACAACTTGTGACTTAGAAAAAGAAATAACAAAATACAGCACATGAGCTTGTCCAACAAAGGCTGGATACCAGCTCCTGCTTTTGAGCATCAACTGTAAATCCAAACATGAAAGGAAATGCCTGTTTTTGTAACCCTTGATTACCTCCTGGTACACACCCCCTGGATTGGCACATGACCAGCTCATATTTTCCCAAGTCAGGAAAGTTCATTTAGTTTCCTGATTATGGTCACATAAATTGTGTTCTTCTCTGACACTAAAATGTCATTAGCTCTTTCTAAATTGGATGATCTCTGATCTCTCATGATTTACACAGCACAAATGCTGGGATGCTTCTGGTGGTGCCAAAACCATCTGTCAACAACTTATAACCCATAATAACCCATTAATCTATTGAGGATTTTCTTTTCACTAACAGTATGAGTAAGAGAGTATCTTCACTTCATCATTGCTAAAACTAAGACATGTTCCATACCTGAATTAAATCAAAGTTGCTTCCCTCAATAACTCCCAGTAATATAATAACTTTGTCCATTTCCATGGATGTAGTTATCTCCTATATGCAGATAACTTCCAAATCCACATCCAGCCCTAGCTTCTGTCCTGAGCTACAGGATTTAATTTCTAGAAATTTTCTGGATATTTTCACCTTGGAAAGATTGCTAGTACCTTAAAATCAATCAGCCTAAAGCTAAACTCATCATCTTCCTCCCAAACCTGCCTCTCCTCCCAACTTACCAAAATTATTGATGGGACCACCATACTCAAAGACATCCTGGCTCAAAGAATTTGTGTACATGTTATAATTTACACACACACACACATGTGCACATGCACATGTGTACTTCTTTTACTCTCTAAAGTCAGGAACTATTGCTTTTCATGTTTGAATGGATGGATGCATAAAATAATTTTTAAAAGCATTTGTTGTTGTCATTCAGTTATTCTAGTCATGTCCAATGCTTTGTAATCTCATTGGGGGATATCTTGGCAAAGATCCTGGAGTGGTTTGCCATTTCCTTCTCCAGCTCATTTTATAGGTGAAGAAACTGAGGCAAATAGATTAAGTTACTTGCCCAAGGTCACACAGGTAGGAAATTCCTAAGGCCAAATTTGTACTCAAGAAGATGAGTCTTCCTGACTTCAGGCCTGGCACTCTGTCCACTGCACCACCTAGCCCTTAATGACGGAATCCTAATAAAGCTGCCAGTCTAACTTCATTATAGGCCTGGCCCAACTGAACAACAGGCTTCACTGTATCATCTACCTAGCCCCCTCCCTGCCGATGTCCTAACTTCTTTCTATATGCCTCACTGCTCACTGCAACAACAGGTGTGTCCCTGAACTCTTAATTCCCACAAAAACAACATGTGTGTCCATGTAATGGGAACCCAGCTATTGCCTCTACCTAGTCACTGCACTCAGACACATTCCCACAGAAACAGATGTGTTCTTGTAGTCAACCACAATCACATCATCCATCTAGCCCAAGACAGGACCACAGTACCTATATATCTTGACCAGACAGGACCACAATAGCTAGCCAACTGGAGGGCAGCAAGACCAGAATGTTTAACCACCAAAACATAAATAGGATGCTTCCTCCATTACCTAATCCCTTAACAAATCCCTCCTGCCTTTTAAAATTCATGATTTCTGTAATATAATTGCATCTTTACCCTATAAAAATCCATCTTGCTTTCTCTGAAGTTGCTGGTTCCTCTTGGAACTTAGCCTGCTTCATGAGAGGCATCAATCTCAATAGATGCCTATACTTGGATTAGAGGTGGTCTGACTCTGATTTCTTTGAGATGGTTCCACCACAATATATCATGAAACCACAACAGTATTTAGGTGGGCAGAGCTCCCACCCAAACAGTACAAAAAGCTAGATGGTCCCTGCTTTCAAGAAACTTATATCATAATAGGAAAGGACAATGCATATAATAGAAAGGAGGACAGGGAAGGGCATTATGGACTAAGTAATAATGATGGTAAGTGGAAACATTGGGCAATTTATTTACAGGTTCCTTACCAGGATGATAGTGTTTACTTGATTGCTAGTCCCAAAGAAAAATGTGGAAGAGGTCAGGACACACACACTCAGAGTAGCATGGCATGAAATGGATGGAGAGCATTATGGTGGGTTTGGGTCAGAGCTAGATATTGAGGACTGTCACCAATCAGGAGTATAGGGCTCTAGAACAAGAGCCCAAGATCTGGGTGGCAGATGAAGAAGCATGACATGAAGATGAACAGAAAGCAGTAGGCAGTGGGCATTATGGTGGATCTGAGTTGAGATTAGAGCCCCAGAGCAGGAGTTAGAGGACCAGGAAAGGAGGCATGCCATGGACCTGGCTGGAGAACAACTTTAATTCTTTTCACTAACAGTATGCACAAACAATTAATTGCCATGTCCTATCAATTCTATCACATCACTCAAAATTAGCC
>NW_027185655.1:34758121-34987103 GCF_028583685.1 Petaurus breviceps papuanus
GGGGAATCTTTAATTGCCATTACTATCACATTGCTTTAAATACTTTAATAGATTTTTTGCCTCCTAGTTGATTTCCATTTCTCCAAAATCCCTCTTCTTTGATCCACCACTTATGAATTTGACAAATGAATCTTCTTAAGGCACAAGTTGATTATTCCATTGCTTTGACAAAACAGAAACAAAAAACTACCTCTTGATTGGCCTATATATATATTGCCTATATATAACATAGACTAGAGAGTCACCAGTCCTAATGTAGTTTTAAGTTATTAAAAACTAAGGTTCTGTTAAACTTGAAACTGCACTAAAGACTTTGGAGACACCTTGTATACACTGTAAGGTGTATATAAATATATATATATACATATACATACACACACACACACACACACACACACACACACAAACTCCCTAGCCCAGCATTTAAAGCTCTCCACTTGCTCACTGAAACCATCCTTTCCAGTCTTTATTCTTACTATTCCCTTTCACACACCTTATGTTCCAACCAAACTGTAGAGTTGCTGTTTGCAAATATCATACTACCACCCATTCATCCATGCTGTTCCCCATGGGAAAAATGGCATAAGAGTAGCTTAAAACTGATTCATTGGAGAAGTCAAGGGAATAGAAGGAGTTTGACAAAATGGAAGAATGTTGGACCTTCAAGTCAGAAGTGACCTAGGTTTAAAGGAATCCAGTCCCCAGCATTTAGTAATTATATGAACATGGACAAATCATCTAAATCTTGTCAGCCTTAGCTTCCATATCTGTAAAATGGAAATCATAAGTATGATTTAAATATATATATATATATGTGTGTGTGTGTGTGTGTGACTTAATATATAAGTATTGTGTTCATTAAGAATTACATTGGGGTGGCTAGGTGGCACAGTGAGTAAAGTGCCGGCCCTGGAGTCAGGAGGACCTGAGTTCAGTTCCAGCCTCAGATACTTAACACACGCACAAAACTAAAAAAAAAAAAAAATAAGCCTATTTATCTTGGGGAAATTTATTAACACCAATTACCCTCCAAAAGGCAAAAAAAAAAAGAATTACACCACTATCCATCACTATATAGTTCATTTTTTAAAACAATGTCTTCTATCTTGGTTCATATTACCCTTGTTAGATTATAAGTTCATTTAAGGTATAAAATATGTTTGTTTTCATCTTTGTATAAATAGCCCTTATGTTCTACTCACTCCGAAAGGTGGGGATAATATATGGCTTCAGCCCCCATTAAGTCCCTATGCTATTACCAGACTAGTCAGAAACCATAAATCAGTTAGCTAAGTTTTAATTGGAGCTGTATAATGAAGTAAAGAAGAAGGGAAATTCAAACAACAGAATCAATATTAACACACACACACACACACACACACACCACCACCACCAAGTTAAATGAATATAGAATCCCTTGATCAATGTGAAGTATTAGAGAAGGGTTTTTAGGGTCCATTCCCAATAAAAATCTTATTCTGAGATCATGGAAGATTTAAGCTCCAGTACTGTCTACCTTATGATAGAAGGCTTCTGTTGCTTGGGTTTTCTTTCTTTTTTTGCATTTTGGAGGGCAATTGGGGATAAGTGACTTGCCCAAGGTCACACATCTAGTTTTTGTGTTAAGTGTCTGAGACCGGATTTGAACTCAGGTCCTCCTGACTCCAGGGCTGGTGCTCTATTCACTGTGACACCTAGCTGCCCCATGTTGCTTGGGTTCATGCCAATATCTCTGATCAACCAACTATACCTTGATTTTCCTTGGCTCCTCATTCCTCAAGTGCTTGGAGTAATTCAGGAACTGCCTTACTATTTCTGTCATTGTGTCACTGAAACTATCAATGAAGTGAAGCTGTGTACTACTGCTACTGCTTTCTACCATAACTTAGTTCCTTCTTCAGTGAATCATCAGCACTTTCTTATACTGAATCCATCTGGGCCAACATGCCTAAGGATTATTCAACATATTTCTAGCTCGGTGTTAGTCACCTCATGGTATTGCCCAACTGGTAAGCAAAGGATCATTCTGGTCTTCCCAATGGAAGGTTTCTAGAACTTACTCCTGCCTGATATAAGGCAACTGAATTTCATTCACTTCTTCTGTCTGAGTGTAGGTATTGTGACCAAATGTTCAGTATCTCCTCAAAAAGTTTCAAAAAGACTAATAATAAACATTCATATTCCTTTCCATTGGTCTTTCCAATTTCCATCATGCCCCCTGGAAACTAGTCCTATGCAATGCAAACTGCCTTGAGACTCCAATAAACTTAGAAAGAGTGGAAGGGTAATGATAAAAATTGTTAACATCTGATAAGTTTCCTGCCAACATTCCTGTCTTTCCTTTGTATATCCAGAGTACCTAGGACAATGCTTTGTTCATAGTTTAATAAATCTTGGTTAAATTGAATCGTGTTACTTTCTTCTCAACAAACAATTTTGCCAATCATAAACCCCCCAACTTACTTCAGTAAGTTAATCATTGCAATGTCAAAAAGGAAAGAGAAGAACAACCTTTCAGCCCTTCCTAACCTTCATTTGAAGTATTCAGAGGGGCCTGCAAATTCTTACAGTGAACATTAGGCACTTATTAAATTAAGAATACTTCATAGACTGCTCATTTGTTCTAAAGACCTAGGTTTAATTATTGACTTGCTCTATGACCAAGAGCAAATCACTGGCTCTCTTGCTGCTTAATTCCACCATCCATAAATCAAGGAAAGCACTGTGTGTTGTCCCTTTTCCTTTCAAGGGTATTATAATAATGATCTGACTTTGAGCTCTCTCAGAGTTCTCTACAGATGAAAGAAGCATTGCAAATAAAATCTTCTAATTAAACTACCATTGGAAACTCTATATATCAGTTCAATCCAACTGTCCCTCTTTCTGAGCTCCAGAAATACCCAGCTGCAGCCTAGACCTTGCCAAAGAAAACAGAGCCCCCAGGAAAGTGAACTATCAAATGAACTCAGTGTAGGGCATAACTAGAAAAGACGAATTCCATTTTTGTTGAGTTGTTTTGTGCTGGGGGAGGGGTGTCGTATGCATTTCATTTCATTTTTATTTTCTCTGCCTGAAGTTTGAGTAAACAAATTATAAAATTATAGCATGATACAGCATGGCTGCGGAAAATGGGGATAAAAAATATGATATGGGGAGATCCTTATTTCCAATACAAACACACATACACAATCATGGATTGAATCCTTCCTTGTGATCAAAATGTGAAATTCTTTTTCAAATATTTTTATTTATTTCATTAAATATTTCCCAATTACATGTAAAAAATTTTAACAATGATTTTTAAAAAAATATTTAGGTCCAAATTCTTCACTTTCCTCCTTCCTTACCCCCTTCTTGAGAAAGCAAGCAATTTTATATCAATTATACATGGTGAAGTCATGCAAAATGTATTTCCTAATTATCCATGTTGCAAAAAAAACAAACAAAACAATAAAAATAAAGAGTAAAAAAATCAAGCTTCAGTCTGCATTCAGAGTTCATCAGTTCTCTCTGTGGAAGTGGATGACATTTTTCATCACAGATCTTTTGGAGTTATCTTGAGTTATTGTCTGGATTCTAAGTCTTTCACAGTTTGTTATTATTACATCATTGCTGTTACTGTGCACAATGATCTCCTGGTTGTGCTCAATTAACTTTGTATCAGTTCATGTAAGTCTTTCCACATTTTTCTAAAACCATCCTGCTCTTCAGTTCTTATAGCACAATAGTATTCCACCACAATCATATACCACAACTCATTCAGTCATTCCCCCAATTGATAATCATCCCCTCAATTTCCAATTCTTTGCTACCACAAAAAGAACTGCTATAAATATTTTTGTGTAAACAGATCCTTTTCCCTTTTCTTTAATCTCTTTGGGATACAGACTTAGTGTTATTACTGGGTCAAACAGAATGTGCAATTTTATAGTCCTTTGGGCATACTTGCAAATTTTCTACAGAGTAGTGGACATTCTACGTATCAATTTTTCCACATTTCTTCTAGTATTTGTCATTTTCCTTTTCTGTCACATTAGACAATCTGATGGGTATGAGGTAGTTTCTCAGAGTTGTTTTAATTTCTGTTTCTTTAATCAGTATGGGGACAGCTAGGTGGCACAGTGGATAGAGTGCTGGGCCTAGAGTCAGGAAGACCTGATTTCAAATCTGGCCTCAGACACTTACTGGTTGTGTGACCCTAGGCAAGTCAGTTAACAATGTCTGTCTCAGTTCCTTGTCTGTAAAATGATCTGGAGAAGGAAATAGCAAACCACTCCACTATCTTTGACAAGAAAACCCCCAAAGGGGGTCATAAAGAGCAAAAAAATAACTAAACAACAGTCAATAGTAATTTAGAACATTTTATGTGATTATTGGTAGCTTTAATTTCTTCTTCTGAAAATTACTTGTTCATATCCTCTGAGCATTTACCAATTGGGGAATGACTCTTATTTTTATAAAATTGGATCAGTTCCCCAAATATTTGAAAAATGAGACCTTTTTAAGAAAAACTTGTGGTATCTCACCAGTCAGATTGGCTAAGATGAAAAAACAGGAAAATGACAAATGCTGGAGAGGATGTGCACAAATTGGAACACTAATGCATCGCTGGTGGAATTGTGAACTGATCCAACCATTCTAGAAAGCAATCTGGAATTATGCCCAAAGAGCTATAAATAATTTCATACCCTTTGACCCAACAATACCACTTCTAGGATTGTATCCCAAAGAGATCATAGAAGTGGGAAAAAGACCCATATGTACAAAAATATTTATAGCGGCTCTTTTTGTGGTAGCAAAGAATTGGAAATTAAGGGGGTGCCCAGCAACTGGGGAATGGCTGAACAAGTTGTGGTATATGCATGTTATGGAATACTATTGTGCAATAAGAAACGAGGAGCAGATGGACTTCATATTTACCTGGAGAGGCTTATATGAACTGATGCTGAGTGAGAAGAGTAGAGCCAGGAGACACAATGTATGTGTGATGACCAACTTTGATAAACTGGACTCTTCTCAGCAATCCAGAGTCATAAGTCAACCCCAAAAGACTCATGATGGAGAGAGATGTTTACATGCAGAGAAGAACTGAGATTGAACCCAGATTGAAGCAAAATACCTGCCCTTTTTCCTTTTCTTGTTTGGTTTTGTTTCCTCTTTCCCATTCTTCATTCCATCTGTTACAATCCTTCTTTACAACCTGACTAATGCCTAATGTGAAAGTATTTGCCTATACTCTACTTGATTTTATGCCAACATGGGGGGGTGAGAAAATTGGAAACTCAAGGAATTGTGGTAATGAATCTTGTAAACTAAAAGTAAACAAATTAATAAAGACCAAAAAAAGAAAAAAAGAAAAACTTGTGGTAAAAATTTTCCCTAATTTTATTTTTTTTGCCCTACTTTTAGCTGCACTAGTTTTATTTGTGCATAAGCTCTTTTAATTTCATGTAATCAAAATTACTCATTTTACTACCTGTGATCCTATACCTTATTTGGTCATAAATTCTTCCCTGATCCATTTATCTAACAAGTACATTTTTCCATGCTTTCCTAATTTACTTATGTTAATACCCTTTATGTCTAAACCATTTATCAGTTTTGGGCTTATCTTAGTATGGTGTGGCATGTTGGTCTATGCTTACTTTCTATCAAACTGCTTTCCAGTTTTCCCAGCATTCTTTGTCAGATTTTGAGTTCTTATCCCAAAAGCTTGGATCTTTGGGTTTATCAAACACTAGATCACTATGGTCATTTATTACTGTGTACTGTGTACCTAATCTATTCTACTTATCCACCATTCTGTTTCTTAGCTAGTACCAGAATGTTATGATGATTATCATTTTGTCATATAGTTTGAAATCCAGAACTGATGGCCACATTCCTTCACATTTGTATTCATTGGTTCCCTTAATATTCTTGACCTTTTCATCTTCTAGATGAATTTTGTTATGATTTCTTTTAGTTCTATGAAATAATTCTTTGGTAGTTTAATTGGTATGGCACTGAAAAAGAGGATTAATTTAAGTTGAATTTCCATTTTTATTATATTGGTTCAGCCTATCCATGAGGAATTACTATTTCTCCAATTGTTTAGATCAGTCTTTATTTTTGTGAAAAGTGTTTTGTAATTGTGTTCATATAATCCCTGGGTTTCTCTTGGAAGGTAGACTCCCAAGTATTTTATATTGTATACAATTATTTTAAATGAAATTTTTCTATCTCTTGCTGCTGGGTTTTGTTGGTAGTATATAAAAATTTTAATGATTTATGTAGAATTATATTATATCCTGCAATGTTGCTAAAGTTGTTGCTTATTTCAACTGGTATTTCAGTTGATTCTCTAGGGTTCACTAAGTATACTCTCATATCATCTGCAATAGTTTTCTTTCCTCATTGCCTGTTTTTATTCCTTCAATTTCTTTTACTTGTCTTATTGTTATAGCTAGCTTTTCTAGTCAATATTGAATAATAGTGATGATAATGGACATTCTTGCTTCACTCCTGATTTTATTGGGAAGGTTAAAGGTTAATTCTCATTACAGATAATGCTTGCTCTTGGTTTTAGAGAGATACTAATCATTTTAAGAAAGGTTCCATTGGTTCCCATGCTTTTTAGTGTTTTTAATAGGAATGGGTATCATATTTTGTCAAATGCTTTTTCTGCATTTATTGATATAATTATATGTTATTTATCCTTTTTGTTATTTATATTGTAAATTATACTGACGGTTTTCCTAATATTGAACCAGCCTTGCATTCTTGATATAAATTCCATCTGGCCATAGTGTATGATATTTGTAACATATTTTTGCAATCTCCTTGTTGATATTTTATTTTAAATTTTTACATCTATATTCATTAAGGAAACTAGTCTATATTTTTTCTGTTTTTTTCTGTCCCTGTTTTAGGTATCAGAACCATATCTGTGTCATAAAAGAAATTTGATAGGATGCCTTCTTTGAGAATTCCTTACAATAATAAAACATGGGAGAAAAATTGAACTATTCAAGACAGTATCCATTATATATATATATATATATATAGCTGTTTAATACATTTCTTTATGTGATTTAACTTTCTTTTATTTTCAAATTGCCCTTCCTATGTCTCATCCTTTCCACTCCCCATACATATAGTTTAGGATCAGATAAGTTCTTTTTTTCTGCAAACTTTTTTTTTAGTGTTCAGACTATTTATACTGTGAGACAATTGTATTTTGTAGGACAGCAATAAAATTCATTTTGATGAGTTGCCAATACTACAAAGGTCACTTATGGACTAGTATTTATGGCCAGATACAGCTATAAAAGTCAATCACCCTGTGGAGAAGAAGAAAATTAATAAACTCTTTAAATAGTTTTGGATATATAGGTGACTTGACTTTATGCTTGTTTTTATGGGAAGGAGGCTAAGTTATAAAAATAAATCAAAATACAGGAATTTTTCAGATTACTTCTTGATTTCCTTTTTGAGAAAATAGAATTTATTTTAATATACTAGGCCCTTAAAAAAGCTATAAAGATATGAAAATATTCATATATAGCATGCTTCATTTTATCCTCACAACAACTCTTAGAGGTAGGTGCTGTTATTGTCCCCATTTTACAGATGGGAAAACTGAGGCAGATAGCAGTTAGGTGACTTGCTCAGAGTCATATGGTTATTATGTATCTGTAGACAGATTTTCAGTTTAGGTCACCCTGACTCCAAACCCAAGGTTCTACCCACCATGACACCTAGCTGCCTCAAATGATTTCTATCAGAAAATATGAGTATCCATATGTCACAAAGCATGTTTGTCACAAGTTCCTCCTATCCTTCCCCTTCTATGAATAATAAATGGGGATTATACAATGACTGATAGTTTCTCTAAATAATTGACCCAAAAAAGCACTCTACTAAGTAATTTTGAAGACTTTGAAGGACTCAACATGCTCTAATGAAAAAAAGGATAAACTCTTGTTATCAGCATTCAAAGCCCTCCAAAATAAGGCTTTATCCTATCTGCCAAGCTTTATCTTCCCTTCAGAAATGATTTTTGGCCTGTTTTTGTATCTCCAGTACTTTGCACAGTGCATAGCACATAGTAGGTGCTTAATAAAGATTATTGATTGACTGATATTCTAGTTCATTTGAACCACTCTCCATTGCCTATTCTCAACTCACACTCTTCTATCTCCATGCCTTTTCTCATACAAGCCCCCACGCTTGGTATGGACTTCTGTCTTTGTTAAAATAGCCATCTTCTATGGGAGAAGATATGGGAGAAAGAAGATTAGAGGAGGGGATGTCCAGTGGGATCGCTATTTTGGGGTGGTGGGTAGGGGAAAAACAGGGAGTAAATGTGTAACTCAAAATCTTGCTGAAATGAACTATGTAAACTAGAAGTTAATAAAGCATTTGATTAAAAAAAATAAAAATGAAATAAAAATAAAAAGAAGCCCAAGGATGGGGAACTCACAAAAAAATTTATAAAAAAAAAAAATTTAAAAATAAAATAGCCCTCTTCTTTCAACCTCTTACACAAAATTTAGGTATCTATTCCCCCATCAGAATGTTCATTCTTTGAAAGCTGGGTCTGTGACAGACAGACAGATAGACAGACAGACACATAGACAGATAGATAGACAGACAGACATACAGATAGATAGGTAGATAGATAGATAGATGATAGACAGACAGATGACAGATATTCATTATACATATGTACATGGATGTATGTACATACAGATGTATATATGCATATGTATGCCCCCATCATATATTATGTATGTATGGTAGTTCTATCCTTGGTGTCTAGCACAGTGTCTACACATAGCACATGCTTAATACATATTTGTACATTTTTATTGAACCTGTTCCTTAAGAATTCTACTTTTATTCTGAAAGTCCACTGGATTCACAAAGTGAAAAGAAAAGAAAATATCCAAGGTCTTGTAAATCAGAACTCATATTTATATAACAGTTTAAGATTATTTTCATTTATTTTACAGATGAGACTTTTAGATAGATGAGACTTCCCAGCTTTCTCTTTAACTCTGCATTGTAATATTGTGCATCAGTCAGGTTACAAGGAACCAGTCAGCATTCTTTGAGCCTTTGTGGAATTAGTCCCAGCTCTCATCATGCTTACTACACAAAATGGAAATATTATCTTCCTTCCATTATTGAAAAACAAAATATTTCCCATAAATGAAATGCTTCCCTTGAAAGTATCTAAACCAAAAAGTATTGGATCCAAAGTATGAATCCAATACTATTTCAAAAATGTATGTCCTTTTATCTTCACCATTGAGTGATTGGTTTTTATAACTGTATTTGATCATAAATCTGACTTTTATATGCTATTTGGACTTTCAAGTGTGCCTTGGCTCTCCCTTGTGTGAAATTTGCTCCATGAAAATGGGACAATCAAAATGGTAGCCCAGGTGAAACCTGCCATTTTAGGGGAGTTTGAGAAGCATGAAATTTGACTTCATGGTGTGCACCTATGAGTTATGCTGTTTCAAGAAACTATTCAACAATTTACAGAGAAGGTAGGAACAGGGACATAGAAACAATCACTCAGAAGAAAGTTAGAGCCTTCCTGGTCACAGAATCTCCTAATTAGGTGGCACCATCAAGTCCAGCCCATCCCCAAAGAAGAATTTCCTCTGTCACATAACTCAAAATGCTTATCAAACTTCTCCTGGAATACCTTCGAGGATGGGGAGCAAATTTCCTCCTGATTCAGACCATTTCACTTCTGCAGAGTTGTAATTGTTAGGACTGTTTCTGGGCATGTCTGTAGGTCTCTAACTGGCTTAGTGGGCAGGGGACCTAGAGTCAAGTAAACATCAGTTCAAATCTGGTATCAGACACTTACTAATTTTGTGACCTTGGGCAAGTTACTTAATCTCTGTTTGACTTAATTTACTGGAGAAGGAAATGGTAAACCATACCAGTATCTTTTGGGCAGTTAGCATAGTAGAGAAAGTACTGGATCTGGTATCAGGAAGACCCTGGACAAGTTAATTAACACTGTTTGCTTCGGTTTCCTCATCTATAAAATGAGCTAGAGAAGGAAATGGTAAACCACTGCAGTATCTCTGTCAAGAAAACCCCATTTGGGTCTTGACTGAAAATGAGGGAATGACAATGATATCAGGTAAATCCTTTAAATTCTTTGGGCGTCAGTTTCTCATCTATAAATCAGACTAGATGGCTTTCTAAGGTCGCTTTCCACTTTAAATCTGTGATCCTTTTGGAAATTTATTGAATCTCCATCAACCTCAGTTTTCTTCCTCAGTTACAGTTACATATGCCCTGAAAAATGGGCATAATATATGTACTACCATGCTTACTAGGTGCCTTTAAGTAAAGTGGTTTGCAATCCTTGTAATTCTATATTAATGCCTATTATTATACTCTAGCACCTCAAAGGTAGCCAGGAGGATAGAGCATTGAACCTGTAATCATGAAAATCTGAATTCAAATCCATCCTCAGATACTTTACTAGCTCTGTAACACTGGGCAAGTCACTTAATCACAATATGCTCCCATTTCCTCATCTGGAAAGCTGGGATAATAATTGTACCTCCCCTCCCAGGGTTGTTGTGAGGATCAAATGACATCATATCTATAAAATGCCTTGTAAACTTTATTATTACCTTGGTCATCAATTATATGAATATTGAAATAATTTACCTAACCTCTGACTTAGTTTAATATTCCATTTCTACATGTCTTCATTTGCGAGCCTTGTCCATTGTAAACATTCTGAACATATTTAACCTATGCTCTGGATACTTTCTATTTATTGAAATGCTTCAAAGAGAGAGAGACAGAGAGAAATAGAGAGAGACAGAGAGATGGAGAGACAGAGACAGAGAGAGAGAGAGAGTGAGACAGAGATACAGAGACAGAGAGACAGACTTAAACCAGGACTTTTATCACATAAATAAAGATTATTAAAGTGTGACCTGGTGTGGCAATCATTGAACAAACAGCTTCAAGAATTGTAAAAATCAAACCAGGCAAGTTCCATGGATCTCATCCCCAGGAGCAGACAGCCAGCTCGGCTGTTTTCAAACAGCCGCTCTGATCACAGCAAGAAACAGTCTAGAGGGCTTTTGATTTGATATACGATAAGGCAATTTAAGACACTACATTTTTGTGAGTCACTTCTTTATCTTTACCATGTTCCAATTTTAACTTCTGGTTTTAATTTAAAATCATTATAAATTGTTTATAACTTATCTGTAATATGTACATTTAGGGAGAGTCAACCTCCGGTCACAGAAGAGTTCTTTGGTTCTGTTTAGGGGAAAAAATTCTCTCATGCCTACATAAGAGACCGTCAAATCAGCCAAAAAAACATTTTCCTGAGTGATTTTAAATTTTTTTCATTTTGTTTTAAATATTTGCCATGCTCAATCCAAATTTGGACTTAAACTTTTTTTTTAAAAGAAAAAGATGTAATAGTTTTAACATCAACTCTCTAGGCCTGCTCAGTGGTCAAGTTACCTACTTATTGGGACCTGATGTCAATGCAGACCTTATTCCCACCCCACACTCTTCAGTCAATCTACTTTTTTGGATGAATCTATGAGAAAGAGTGAAATTTTAGAAGTGGGCTCAGGGCATATTACAGCAATTTTAACACAGCATGTTCTGAAACAAAATCTTTTCTTCATTTCTGGTTAGCCTGAGATGGACAGGATAGTTATATTATACATTGTTCTTATAGAGATTTACAAAGAGATAACTGTCAAAACCTGATGCCACATGGATTCCACTCATGTTGTGGGTTTACAGTGCATGATAACCAGGTTTATTCATTTTCCAAAGTCCAGATTTTAACTTAGAATCAAGAAAAACAATACATCCCAAGTTTTACATGAAGAGCCATGGAAGGAATTTTAACCAATGTCACATACAATAGGACATGCAACAACTAAGCATAGTGAACAAAATGATTTCAATGGAAGATAAAGGACCAAAACAACTCTTGCATAGCATCTGTTTGAAAGACAAAGTTAAATTAGAAAAGGGGAGCAAATATGGAGGAGGAAAATGTTGGCAGGAAGTGCATGATTATGAGGAGATGGAAGATATTTATGATATATTTTGAAATCTATAACATTTTTGGAGAGTTATAAGGAGAATTAGCTGAGAAATGAACATCTAACTGGCAAGAAGAAACAAGCCCTATTATTGAATCAGCATGCTACAACAGAAAGAACTTAAGATTAGGAGTTAGTAAGCCTGATTTCAATTCAACCTAATCAACAAGTACTAGGTCTGTTTCTTTGGGCAAATTTCTAAAATTCCTGGATCCTCAGTCTCCTCATCCGTGAACACATATAATAATATTCCCTGCTGGGGAAGCTAGGTGGTGCAGTGAGTGAAGCGCTGGTCCCAGAGTCAGGAGGACCCAAGTTCGGTTCCAGCCTCAGACACTTAACACTCACACAAAAAAACTAGCCGTGTAACCTTGCGCAAGTTACTTAAGCCCAATTTCCCTCCAAAAGGCAAAAATTAATTAATTAATAATAATAATAATAAATTTCCCTGCCTACCTCACAATGTCATTATGTACACATGCACAAATGAAAGCAAAAGCACTAGGAAAACTTCAGAAGGGAGGAAGAAAACAACATTTATTAAGAATCTACTCTTGCCAGGTACAATTTAAGAACTATAAATATTACCTTATTTGATTCTCACAGCACAACACTCACAACTGGTAGGTAGATGCTATTATTATCCTTGTTGAGGAAACTCTAAGGAAGTAGTGGTTAAGTGACTTGCCCAAGGTCCTACAGTTATTAAGTGTCTGAGGTTAGATTTGAATTGGGTCTTTCTGACTCCAGGCCCAGAGCTGTATCCACTGTGCCCCTAGCTGCCTAGATGCGGATCATATGAATTAAAGGAGACAAAAAAACGCTATGAAAACTTTTATCAAGCACTATCCCAACAAGGTAGCATCACTGGTTATTTACCTATTTTTTAATCCATAGGTTATTTACCTATTATGGAAGAAATATACTGTTGCCCAGATTAGGGGCAACTGAATGCAGTTGAATGAGTAGCTAATTGATTTATTCCATCAACACATTTATCTTGGACAGGCATCAAAAAGGCAACCTCATTATGGTGTGGAGATGACCACAAGTTTTCAAATGCTCTGCAAGGAGATGCAAACCCTGGCAGGTCTTACTAAACTGGATTATATTCCATTACACACCCAATGAGGGAGGAGATATATGTCTATTAACTAAAGAGTGAACCTGACCAAGTGAGAAACAAACAAATGGTTAGATTGAATACAGTACATGATCATGCACTTAGATGACCAATCCAGTGACTTGGTCCATCAGTACACATATCTTGGACAATCATCATAGATGAACAACGAGACGTACTACAAGAACAAAGAATTAAAGAAAGGCCTAGGGGCGGCTAGGTGGCACAGTGAATAGAGCACCGGCCCTGGAGTCAGGAGTTCAAATCTGGCCTCAGATACAACACAAAAAAAAACTAGCTGTGTGACGTTGGGCAAGTCACTTAACCCCAATTGCCCTCCAAACAGCAAAAAAAAAGAAAGGCCTACAGCATGATGGGTAAAACTTCTTTGGAGGAATGAAGGAAAGAAATGGAAAAAAATCAAAGAGAATTAGAAGGCATATGAATGGGTCGCCATTTGCAGTGCTTCAAGTATTATATCACTGAGATTACAAAAATCTATGGAAGCATGGAACCATATTAATGTTCACAATTATTTATCAGTTTTCATACATGTGACTGCCAGTCACACTATACATTGCAACACAAGTGTCAATTTGCATAGTAGAGGGCATGGCCTCTGGAGATCCCTATATAAATGGAGCCCAGGTCCAGCATCACTCCATCCCATGTCTCTAGAATTTCTGGTTATTGAGACAATGAATTTCAGCTGGAATTATTTATTCTAGGAAAATTTCAGTCAATATCATCAATATTTATTTGGTGGCTACTGATCCTCTTTAGACATGGAAATCCAGTTTACCTCCATCTCTACTACAAGTAACATAATGGACATAGGCTTTTTTGCCAAACATCTTCACTGTGAAAGAATTTAATGGTGTTCTATCCAACCATGACAATGGTGTATCCTGCCATCTCATAGAAGAGTTGCATTTTCATTCGTGGAGATACTTATACCACACTATGGCATGGATCATAGAAGTACTGAAATAAAAAAAAACACCTTAGTACCAAGGAAGTTTACTCCTCTTAGGAGCCGAGAGTCATTGAAGAGAACTTTTTAAAAAGGGTAGTGGTTGTTATGTCCTCAGACTTTTCTTGACCCCATTTGAAGTTTTCTTGGCTGTGATACTAGAATGGTTTGCCATTTCCTTCTCCAGCTCATTTTACAAATTAGGAGACTGAGGCAAACAGCATTAAGTGAGTTGCTCAAGGTCACACAACTAATAAGTGTATGAGGCCAGATTTGAACTCAGTAAGATGAGTCTTCCTGACTCCATCACTCTAGTTACTGTGCACTTGGTTGGCTACATTTCTACAGAGAAAGGCAACTTGATTCACTGGAGAGAGAAAGAGCCAGCCTCAAGAACCAAGAATACCTGGGTTCAAATCCCGTCCCTGACACATACTAGCTGTGTGACTATAAGCCAGTCACTTATCATAAAATAAAATATTTGTAAAGCACTTAGCACAGTGTCTAGCAGGTGGTGACATTATATAATTGCTTGTTCCCTTCACACTTAAAGTAGCTTCACGAATACTCTAAGATTACCAATTGCCTAAAAGATGCAAAAATACATCTTTAAAATATCTAAAAATGTAAAATATATTTTTTTAATCTTCAATAAAAGATCACACTGTAGCTAAAGTACCAAAGCAATGCCATAGTCATGAGGTAGGAGGGGTGCAAGGCAAGAGACACTGACCTTTCCAACACTGCTACTGCCATGAATTGCTTGGATAGTACATGTTTGATACGTTCCTTCACAGAAAAGAAATCAACACATTTAATTCAACAAATATTGACTAAATGTCTAATGTGTATAACACTGTTGGAGGAGGGAAAATAATGATACAGTTCCTGTGTTTTTTCACCTGTTCCACGAACTATCTCTCTTCTGGGAACTATCTAAAAGTCTATTTGAGTATTTCATATTTTTATTTTAATTATGGGTTCTTGAGAGTTCTTTGTCAGACAGTCAGTAAATATTTTATTAAGTGCCTACTATGTGCTAGGCATTGAGTCAGATGCTGAGGGATACAAATAAAAAGAAAGACAGTCCCTGCCCTCAAGTAGCTTACAGTCTAATGGAGGAAGATAAAACATTTTTAAAAAGTAGAAAGGGAGAGTGAAGGTACCTGGCTTAGGAGTGGGGGTGAGTATGGAGGGAGGGGGAGGATGACAGGTAAATCAAAAGAGGTCCAGAAGAAAGTCAGCTATTGGAAAATGGGGAGAATATTGTCCTAGGCCCCCTCCTTAAATAGAAATTTCAGAGTCCATTGCTCTGCCCTCCCCTCAGAGTCCAATCAGAGAGGTCAAAGGTAATGATAATGATGAGATGTGGTTATCAAGGCTCATTCAATCTTTCAGGATAATAAGATTTCCCAATAACAAGGTTCCTAGGGGATGACAGCACGATGAAAAAGTCTGAAGCATCACAGGTGATTTTTTTTTGGGGGGGGGGGGTAGAAAAAAGTTTCTCAGTTTCAGATTTCCCAAGAGTTTCCTGAATGTGAACAAAGAGAGAAATTGACCTCTATGGGTCCATCCACATGAGGACCAAACAAAAAACTCCAGAATCTCTGGGGAGGAAGAAGGTAGAGATGGTGTCCTAGGCCATGAATGACAGCAAATTTTTTCAGGAAACTAACATCTATGCTCACAACTGACTGTCTGCCACAATCAACTGTTTTCATTAACAAACTGCTTAGAAGCAACATTTGGATGGATAGAATCTCATTTTGGGCTGTTTAAATGTGGTACTTTATTTCTTCATTCATTTGGATGGACATGAACTACGAGGCAGTATGGTATGGTATGGTGAGACCTAGAGTTGGCATTGGGCAAAACCCAAGATAAAATCCTACCTTTAAAAGGCGTATAGCCATTAGCAAGATGTTAAGCATCCTGTCTCAGTTTCCTCATCTGTAAGATGAGGTTAATAATGCTAATAGCAGCTACCTCATAGAATTGTTGTAAGGATAAAATGAGATCATAGAAACAAAATGCTTTATAAATCATAAAGCATTATATAAAAGTCAGCTATTGTTATTATTACCATTGATTCTATGCTATTTTTTGCCTTAGCTAAAACAAGGAATAAGTCCAAAAATAGCAAAATTATATTCCCATAACTTTTATATGACAAGAAAGATGAAGACATTACTCTGATAGCTCTTTAGTCTGCTGAACATTACTAAATGCTAGATAAATGAAGATTTTTTTTAGGTTTTCTCACAGTCACTGATAAATAAACAGCACCACCCTTCTTTCCTCAACATATCCTTGAAATCACATCCAATAGCCCAAACTTTCACTTACAAAGATGAATGATGATAAATGTTTTTCTCTTCCTTTTCTCTTTACACAACCCCCAACACAAATTTTCCACACATGCAAAAAGCACTAGCACTATAGATAAAGTTCACAAATGTAACAAGAGTACATTCACTTGTCATGCAACAAAAAGAAAAATCATACATTGCATGCTCCTTGGCAAATGGATGGCAGTCATCCAAGAGTTACAATAATCCAAATGTAATTTAACTAAGAAATGGTAACTTTTGCCCAAATCTTGCAATGGCCCAAACATCCCTGAAGATTGATCATTTTTCCAATGCATTCTTTTCATGGCTGTGATTTCCCATGTGCTGCTCTATTTCCAAGAGCTAAAATAGAATATATCAAAATATCCTGAGAAACACTTGCATATATAGTGTTTCCAGCCTCATTGGCAAGAAGATAGGAAGAAATCTCACTGGAGAAAAATCTATTCATATGAGACTTCCTATCCCATTCTGTAGTCCCTGGGGAAACTGGAGAAATATTCAAATTAGAAACTTCAAGTCTTTTGATATCCATCCATCACGACAGTCCTGTGTCAACTGTCATTTCTGTATCTTTTCATACTTATTCCTCTAAAAAATACAATAGAAATTACACACAGCACAGGCATGAGAACCTTTACCTAAACCACAGAATGGGAAAAACAGTGCATCACATATCCAAGCCAGTTATAGCTATTCATTCTTGAAGAGTTTTGACAATCAAACTGAACTAGTTTTAGGAGCAAGATGCTTGCCTGCCTTTATTAATGGCAAGAGCTGACCACTATCTCTGGAAACTTCGTAAGTTGCCTCTGCCTCTACATTCCTGCAGTGAAAATCAGGACAGGCCACTGGGCTTACAGTTTAGAAGAATTCCATAAATTGAACACTTGTCAGTTTCACCAAAGAAAAGAGATTTAGAGAATAGGTGACAGGCTGCTTTTTGAGACCATTGCTGAAAGTTGTCAGCATTGAGATTGTCAGAATTGAGTTCAAATCCAGCCTCAGACACTTAACATAAAAACTAGCCATGTGACCTTAGGCAAGTCACTTAACCCCAACTGCCCTGCCCTCTCCCCTCCAGAAAGCAAACAAATAAACAAATGAAAATTGTCAGCAAAGCAAGAGGGGAAAGTCCCTGTTTACAGAACCAAGTATGTGTAACACAAGCATGAAGAAATTGCCCTGCTGACTATAGGTGTCAGAGATCTTTAGGCTTGGCATGTATGTACGTAGACCATACATACAGAATTGAAGACAATTAGGATACCAGAAACAAGGAAATATGAACATACACATGCAATTCAGAGACAATTGTCATCTATCCTTATGAAATATAAGCCCTTTTTGTTGAAACAGGATGAAAATTTAAGTAATTTTGAGACTCTACTTCATACTCAGATGAAGATAAGAAGGAAGGAAGGAAGTGAAGTGGAGAGAGGAAGGAGGGAAGAAGGAAGGGAAAAAGGAGAAAGAAAGAAAAAAGAGAGAGAAGAAAAAGGAATGAAGAAAGGGAGGGAGGGAAGGAGGAAGAAGAGAAAGAAAGAAAAGAGAGCGAGAAAGAAGGAAGGAAGGGAGGGAGGAAGGAAGGAAGGAAGGAAGGAAGGAAGGAAGGAAGGAAGGAAGGAAGGAAGGAAGGAAGGAAGGGAGGGAGGATTGTGGAAAAATAGGTAAGATATGAGTAGGATGCAGCCATCCTAGAAAGCAGTTTTGAAAAAGATAAAAAGTTATCCTTTGGGGGGCGGCTAGGTGGCGCAGTGAGTAAAGTGCCAGCCCCGGAGTCAGGAGGACCTGAGTTCAGTTCCAGCCTCAGACACTTAACACCCATACAAAAAAAAAAACCTAGCCATTCAACCTTGGGCAAGTTACTTGACCCCCAATTGCCTTCCAAAAAAGGCATCCTTTGACCCAGCTATAATATTGCCAAAGTGATTGCTCAGAAAAAGAAAAAGTTCTCTATGTAGTCAGTAGATTAGCATTTGTTGAGTACCTACTATGTGCGAGCCTTGTACTCAGAGCTGAAGATACAAAGAAAGGTAAAATCAGTCTCTGCCCTCAAGGAGTCACAATTCCACGGGGGGTAACAGGCAAAGAGACTAGGTGCAAATGATACATGCGGAGAAAATACTGGGCAGCCCCAGAGAGAAGGTACTAAGACAGCTCTTCTGTAGAAGATGAGACTTAAAGAAGCCCGGAAGGAAGCCAGGGAATGAGACAGGAGAGTGCTCCAGTTATAAGGGATAGCCAATGAAAATCCTGAGAGTGACAAGCGGCGAAGAGGCCAGTGTCACGGGAGAGAATTTAGATTTACGACAGATGGAAAGGGAGAAAGGGATCAGGTTATGAAGGACCTTAAAAGCCAAACAAACTACTTCATATTTGGTCCTAAAGACAACAGGGAGCCACTAAAGCTTATTGAAGAGGGAGGTGACAGTGTACTTTAGCCAGATCTATGCTTTAGGGAGATCAATTTGACAGCTGATAGACTGGAGTGGGGCGAAATTGAGGCAGAGAGATCATCAAGAAGGTTATTTTAATAGTCCAGGGATGAGGTGATGAGGGCCTGCACCAAGATGATGGCAATATCAAAGGAGAGAAGAGAGATGTTATGAAGGTTGAAATAATGGTACTTCATACCAGACTGCCTCTGGGGGGAGGGGTGAAAGAAAGTGAGTAGTGAAGACTCACTAAGAGCACCCTCGACAATAATAGGGAAATTAGGAAGTAGAGGGGGAAGGGAAGCTAGGTGGGGAGATATGGAGTTCAGTTTTGGACATGTTGAATTGTCTATGGAAAATCCAGTCAAGATGTCTAATAGGCTAAGTTAGATATGTGGGCCTGGAGGCCAGCAAAGAGGTTAAGGCTAGAAAAGTAGATTTTAGCATCTTGATTTGATGTTAATTGAAACTGTGGAGATCACCAAATGAAATAGTTTAGAGAGATATGAGAGTCTAAGACAGAGCCTTAAAGGATAGTTAACACCCTAAACAGCTGCAAAGGCAAAGGAAGCTGCTGGAAGCTACAAAGGTTGAAAGCCTGACCAGTAATGCAGTCACCAAAGCAACAGAACATTTTAAAGAAACTCCCCTGGCTCCTCCCCTGCAGACAAAGGCCGCGCTGCCCTCTCTGATCTCCCTTCTCAAGGGAGTTGGAATGTGCCCTCTGGTAATTTCCCCTTTCTTTTCAATCCTTCTGCCCCTGTGCCACTTTAGCTGCACTTTGGACTCACCAAGATATAAAGGGGAGGATGAGACGCTAAGGAAGCAAGGAGCCACTATCTCTGAATCATTGACTCCAGTGATGAAGACAGAATCTAATTCCCCCGTTTCAACACATCCTTTTTTTTTTAATCAATGCTTGATTCATTTTTTTTCAGTAGGTATAACTTTTTTTTATAATTGTTGAGTCATATCAGTCATGTCCAGCTCTTCTGTGACTTCATTTGGCGTTTTCTTTTTTTTTTTTAAGTGGTTTATTAACTTCTGATTTACATCATTCATTTCCACCAGATTTCGAGTTACACGTTTTCTTCCCGTTTTTCCCCTACCCACCGCCCCAAAATAGCAGTCCCACAGGATATCCCCTCCTCCAATCTGCTCTTTCCCATATTTTCTCCCATATCCCTTTCGACTTTTTCAGTGGATGTCTATGCCCCAGTGCCTGTATATCTTATTTCCCAATTATATCTAAAATAGTATTAATAATAGTGTGTATATATATGTGTGTATATATATATATATATTTGAGTATTTGATTTTAAAACGTTGAAGTCCAGATTCATTCCCTTCCTCCTTGTCACCCACCCTTACAGGTAGATAAGCAGTTCAGTATAAGTTGTATATGTGTGGCTAATGCAAAACAATAACATAGTAGATATATTGCAAAAGACTGACTATATTTCCCTCCCTCCTATCCCACCTACCACTTGTTCCATTCTCTACTTTGATCCTGTCCCTTTTCAAAAGTGGGTGCTTCTAACTTCCCTCCCTCCCCCAGCCTGCTCTCCCTTCCATCATCCCCCCTCTTATCCCCTCCCCCCCCACTCTCCTGGAGGGTGAGATACCCTATTTAGTGTGTATTTCATTCCTTCCTCAAGCCAAATTCAATGGGAATAAGGTTGACCCATTCCCTTTTGCCTTCCTATTCTTCCCCTACATTGTAACCATTTTCCCTTGCCTCTTCTATATGACATAGTTTACCCCATTCTGTCTCTCCCCATGTCCTCTTATTATATTTCTCTCTCACCACTTAATGTCACCTTTTAAGTACCATCCCTTCCTGTTAAATTGGTCCTGTGCCCTCTATTTATGTATACCTGTAAACATATATACACATATTCACATTTGTATTCATATGCCCATATACCCTCATATATAGACACACACACACACACACATATATATATATATATATATATATATATATATATATATATATATATATATATAATTTCTGTTCCCTTCAACTACTGAGAAAAGTTTCATAAGTTACAATTATTGTTTTTCCATGTAGGAATGTTAATAGTTCAACTTTGATCAGTGGCTTATGATTTCTTTTCCCTGTTTACCTTCTCATGCATCTCTTGCTTCTTGTATCTGAATGTCAAATTTTCTGTTCAACTCTGTTTTTTTCATCAAGAATGCTTGAAAGTCCTCTATTCCACTGAATGACCATATTTTCCCCTGAAACATGATACTCAGTTTTGCTGGGTAGGTGACTCTTGGTTTTAATCCCAGCTCCCTTGATCTCCAGAATATCACATTCCAAGCCCTTTGATCCCTCAGTGTAGAAGTTGCCAGATCCTGGGTTATCCTGATTTTGTTTCCACAATATTCAAATTGTTTCTTCCTGGATGCTTGTAATATTCTCTCCTTAATCTGGGAATTCTGGAACGTGGCTATAATATTCCTAGGAGTTTTCTTTTTGGGATCTTTTTCAGCAGGTGATTGGTGGATTCTTTCAACCTCTATTTTGCCCTCTGGTTCTAAAACATCAGGGCAGTTTTCTTTGAGAACTTTCTGGAAGATGATTTCTAGGTTCTTACTTTGATCATGGCTTTCAGGTAGTCCAATAAATTTTAAATTATCTCTCCTGGATCTATTTTCCAGGTCAGTGGTTTTTCCCATGAGATATTTCACATTGCCTTCTATTCTTTCATTTGTTTGGATCTGTTTAACAGCATCTTGATTTCTCATAAAGTCATTTCCTGCCATTTGCTCCAATCTAATTCTGAAGCAATGATTCTCCTCATTGAGCTTTTGAGATTCTTTTTCCATCTGGCAAATTTGGCTTTTTAAGGCATTCTCCTCCTCATTGCCTTTTTGAGCCTCCTTTGCCATTTGAGTTAGTCTCTTTTTCAAGGTACGATTTTCCTCAGTCAGGCTGTTGACTCTCGTTTCGTAATTTTCTTGCATTGTTCTCATTTCTCTTCCCAAATTTTCCTCCACTTCTATTATCTGCTTGTTAAGGCCCTCTATGGCCTGTAACCAGCTCATATTTTCCTTTGAAGCTTTTGGTGCAGCTCTGACTTCACTGTCTTCCTCTTGTTCCATGCCTTTTTGTCCCCCAAATAGGAGTCTAATGTTGGAATCTTCTGTCTGTTTTGTTTCCTTTGCCTGGTTATGTCACCCCTCAGTCACTTGACCCCTGGGCTTTTTGCCACAGTAGGACTCTGCCACCAGACAGGGCAGCTTTTGTGCCAAATGCTGGGGTTTTCTAAGCTGCTGGAGGTATTAGATGGGTGCCCTCTCTGAGGTCTCCACACGCTCTGGCACACTGGACACACACCCCAGAACCTCCACCCTAGACTGCAATCCAGGTCCAAGCAGGTTAAAGAAAGAGCGATTACCCCTCAGATTGGTGCTTGGTCCCCCTACCTTCTGCAGGCCAGGAGCTGAATCTGCCACCTGGTGCTGCCAGCATCTCAGCGGCTTCTCGCCCCAGGGACAAAAGCCATGGACTCCCACTTACTGGGTCCCAAAGTCCAGACTGCACTGACCTCTCACTTTGTCCTTCACATCTATGTGTTGATAAATCTGGAAACGGCCACTGCAGCTGATGATCTGGAGTCCCTCTGGCAGGCAGCTGTTCAGGCTCATCCTGGGGCTAAAGCCTTGAAGTGGTGCTGAGCTCGGCTCCCAGAGCACTGCACTGGCCAATTCCTGCCAGCCTGCAGGGCTGTCCTCAGCAGGAGGTTAGCTTCTCTGTGTCATTTTGTGGGTTCTGCAGCTCCAAAAGTTTGTTTAGAGTCCCCTTTTTACATGGATTGGGGAAAGTGGAAGCTGGAGCAGCTGGGAGGACCTGCTTCTACTCTGCCATCTTGACTCTGCCCGCTCAACACATCCTTCTTGAAGAGGTCTAAGGAGAACACAATATGCTCATTTATAAACAGGGTGTTCCCAAAATCTTAAGTTTAAATAAAGTTAAAAACAAGATTTCAGCTTGTATCTGAACTAAGACTTTGGACACACCTGGTATAAGTTCTCACACTATCTAGAGAACTTTTTAAATATTATTGGTTGTTTTGCTTTAAATGACTTCAAAAGAATATAAGGCTTACTATTATTATTACTCCCAGCCCATGCCTTGGGGATACTTATAAATTAAACTGGCTTAGAATAAGTTTGTTCCATTGATTTAGGGACCAATCCAAAAGGGACCTTCATTTTTTAAACTTTTTTCTTGACCTCCTTTGTCAGTATATCACATTCATTTTTTAATGTATCCACCCCTCACCTTTGTATCCCTTGATAGAAAGAATTTTAAAACAATGGAAGAGAAGATAAATAATTACACAGAACTAATCAAACCATCAACTACATCTGAGGGAAAAGACATAATCACCCACCCTTGCAAAGAAACATAGGATCAAATATTTAAAGCTGGAGGAGATTTAGGGGTTATTAAGTCCTTCTTTTACAAATGAGGAAATTGAGGCAAAGAGAGGTTAAGTGATTTGCCCAAGGTCAGGTCCCACAACTAATAAGTATATGGGGTCAGATTTAAACCCAGATCTTCCTGACAAGTCCAGTCCCCTGCATCATGTTGTCATTCATAGAAGAGAAGTCTATTTTCTCATCTTTTCCTCAAGGTCAAGCTTAGTTGTTGTTTTTCAGTTGTGTGTGACACTTTGTGACCCCATTTGGGATTTTCTTGGCAAAGATTCCAGAACAGTTTGCCATTTCCTTCTCCAGCTCATTTTACAGATGAGGAAACTGAGGCCAAGCTTGGACTCATCTTTTTATTAATCCTACTAATGCTAGTAAAATTTATCGCACAGAAGTTGAGAAGCTTAATGAATTTCCCATTCAGGGACCAACGAATAAGAATAAATATTTTTCATATTTCTTTTTCTCAAAACAATGGAATAGCATGAGGGCCTGCCTATTTCATGGCCCAATCCAACCACATTTAAAACACATGTACTCATCCTATCCTGCTTTCATATTAACAGGAAGAGAGACTCAAGAACTCTGATCCCTGCAATATTATTATGATCGGAGAATAAAGGCTAGGGAAATGGCCCGTCCCCCTGCAGCTGTCAGGCCACATATTTTATTCTCCAATTCTTGGCAGCTTGTCCAGGTCACCACTCACAGATAATAAGCCATGAAGCCAGTGGATTAATGATGAGAAGACAATGCTTCTTTTCTAATAAAAATGGTTGTAAAACGGTTCCAGGTAAAATTACTTTGGTACTGCTTGAAGGAGGGTAAGACCAGCTCCATCATGAGGCATGTAGAGGGTTCATGTTGATAGGTGTTTATAAAAGTGATGTCTTTTTTAAAAACCCTGTCAAGTGTTAACAATAAATATTACAATCCATGGAGGCATTTTTGGCTCGAGTCTCTTCCTCACTCTGCACCTCCAATCAGTTGCCAGAGCCAGTCGATCCTAACCCCACAATAGTCTCATTTCTCTATTCTCATTGCCACCATCTTGGGTCAGGCCCTCATTGCCTCTCTCCTGGACTATTACAATAGCCCCCTGACTAATCTTCTTGCCTCCAGTTTAGTGTTTTACCAATCCATTGTTCATAAGATTAGGAACACAGACTACATCTGTGATTTCATTTATACAGGGAACTCCTTTTACCTGGCACTTAGTAGGTGCTTGTTGTTAAGTCATTTCAGTTGTGTCTGACTCTTCATGACACCATTTGGGGTTTTCTTGGCAAAAATACTAGAGTGACCTTCCATTTCCTTCTCCAGCTCGTTTTAAAGAGAAGGAAACTGAGGCAAACAAGGTGAAACGACTTGCCCAGGGTCACACAGCTTGTGTCAGTAAGAGTATGAGTAAGTCATTAAGAGGCCAGATTTGAACTCAGGAAGACCACTCTTCCTGACTCAAAGCCTGGCGCACTATGCACTAGCCCACCTAGATGTCCCATAGCATGTGGTTAATAAATATTGATTGATTGATTAATGATTGATTGTTTACTATGACAGTAATCCTTCTCAACTTCAGGAAGCTTAGATATTTACAGATTTCATTAATTTGGATCCTAATAGCATAGATTTAGAAGTGAAAGAGATCTTGAAGGCTATTTTACAGATGAGGAAATTGAGGCTCAGAGAAGTTCAATATCTCATCCAGGGTCACACAGCCAGGAATGTCTGGCAAGGATTCAAACCTAGACCTTCCTTGACCCCCAGGTACAGGATTCCATTCACTATACCATGATTCCTATATTCTAAATAAATTAGTCTGCCAGAGTATGCTTTCCCTGCATTTATCCATACAATATTCCATTTCCCTAGCATTGTTGAATTATAGCTGTCTTGTTTAAGGAGAAGAATTTTGTAATATTGTAATGTAAAGAGGCCTGGGTTCAAGTTCAAGATCTACCATTTGTGAGATTGTGACTTGGGGGCAAACTACTTAACCTTAGGTAAGAGTGTTATTGATTGATTAATTGATTAATAACTTAAAGCCAACTGTGTTTATTTGTAGTGCCTGCCCAAGGTTTATATTCTAGTAGTAATCCAATAAACTGTATATCATGGTCTGAACAATATTTTTTTATTTACTTGGTTTTTCCTATTTAAATAGTTAAGCTAAAAGTAATCAAAAGAGACAAATATATGTGAAAACCCTATAAGGGAATTTTTTTTTTTGGCCACCACACCTTAGCAAACTAGAACTTGGATTTCTGGCAGGAGGCCATGAAGTTAAGAAGTTCAAATTATGGTAGCAGTAAGCAATGCTTAGCCATCATCATGAAATTAGTGGAGCGACCTACCTTGTAGAGATGCCACACACAGTAAGGAAAGGAAGCCCACTGAGAGCAGTACAATAACATTACCAGAAGAAGGCATCGATGGACCTGCAGGGTTGGAGACATGAGGTACTCCTCATGTATTCTGGCCACATATGCAGCCTATGTGTAATCCCTACATATAGTCACTCTTCCTAGTGATAATATGTGTATTCATGGGAGAACATGTCCCTGGTTGGGGGGATATGGTGAGAATGATTTATTGTTATTTTTCTTACTATGTTGTTTCATTAATGGTCTTGCTTTGAACTAGTTGTGTATTTTAGCAGACAAGAAAAAAGTAAATACTTTAATGGGCTCTGAGGAGCTGTAATTTTGAGTATGCAGACCCATTGCCTATCTTGAAATTGGAGAAATTATTCTAGTGACTTCACATGTTAGGGGAGGGTACCCCAGGTTGAACACTTAAGGAAGCTATTTTAGATTCAGCACAGAGGTTTAAATTGTCCACACTGAAAACTGTTTCTAAAATGATTCTCTTCCTCATGTTTTAGCAATTTATTTTACTTAGCTTATTTCAGTAGAGGCACTGTAGCAATATTTATCATGCTATAATAGACAATGATTAGATCATTGCTGATTATAATAACCACAACTACCAGGTGGCACCATGACTAAACTGCTCATTTTTTAACACTAAGGGAACACACACAGTGATTTGGCAAAGGAAGAATAGTCCAAAGAAAGTCTACTAGAAGATGATTCATTGTAATCAAAAGCATCCATAGCTCAAAAGTTGACACATTTCTTCTGTGTTGGCTTCCTAGATAGAAATAGAAGGCTTTTGGAGAAGAACCCACATTATGAGGAAGAATGATGCTAACAACAGATGAAGGACCCACCCTGCATTAACATCAATTTGACAAAGGGTGTTAGATATATAGTCCAAATGGACTTTAAAATTTGAGGCTGTGTTATAAAATGTAAGAAAAATGGGGGAAAACATTCATTGGATCACAAGAATAAATTACAAGTTTAAAAGGGTATAAAGTAAGTGTAATTATACTACTTCTGCTGCACCAATTATTTGGAAAGAAGACAAACACTTCAGTTCAAAGTTTTTCTATTAGATTTTTTTTCCAATTAAACCATTAGAAAAGAACAAGGGCACAAAGAACAGATCTGTGCTGGAGGCAATACAATTTTGAGGGCACTGAGAGATTGCTCCCCAACATATTTGAAAGAGAGAAGGATGAAAGGATCTTGGGAAGGGAGTAATCATAGACATCATCATCATCATTGTTATTACAAATTATTATTACCAAAAAGAGATAATAAAGTATCAGTAACTATGGTCCCATTAATCTACAAATTTGTCTACAAATCTCTAAAAAAATTTCATGAAAATAATCTATAAAGGCGACAAGGTTATATTTGATGAAAGTATGAGAAGAGACTGGGCAGATTTTTGCAAATGGTATTCAATAGTCAACATAAAAGTGACTAAAACTTAAAGAGAATAAGAGATCCCATTGTGTTATTATATATTCACTATTTAAAAAAAAAATAATTGAATTTTTTGTTATAAAACCAACACCTTACGAACTATTTTTCAATAATGTGTCTCCTGTGCGTAGTTTAATGTCTTACAAAATCCCATCAAAGAAGGAGTTATCAACATGGTCAACAAAAAGGGACATATCCTGGAAAGCCTAGTAGATTGTAGGGTTGATGTGAGTCAACAGCATCATGTGGTAGACAAGAAAGCTCAGGTAAGTTTGGGTTACCAAGAGAGGCATAACATCCAGGAATAAGGAAGCGATAGTCTCATTGTATTCTGCCAGGATCACATCACAATTGAAGAATTGTGTCCAGCTCCAAGCATTTCATTATAGAAAGGAAACTGATAAGCTGGAGAACCATCCAGAGGACAGCCTCTGATATGGTGAAAAGCCTTGAGCTTGTGCCATATGCCCATCACTTAAAGGAAGTGATTATGGTTAGCCTAGAGAAGAGAAGACATAAAGAAGTGATAGCTACTTTCAAGTATTTGAAGGGTTGGTAAGTGGAAGAGGAAACAGATTTGCTCTGCTTGGCCCCAGTGGGCTATGGATAAAAATCGCAAAGAGGCAATTCTAAACTTGATATCAGAAAAACCTTCCTAACAATCAGAGCTGTCCACAAGAGGAATTGACTTCCTTGAAAATAGGCTCTCTCTCATTGGCAATCTTCAAGTAAAGGCTGAATTAAAATTAAGTCATTTTTCAGTTGTGTCCAATTCCCCATGACCTCAGTGGGGGTTTTCTGGACAAAGAATGGTTTGCCATTTCTTTCTCCAACTCATTTTACAGATGATAAAGTGAGGTAAACAGTTACGTGACTTGCTAAGGGTCACAAAACTACTAAGTGTCTGAGGTCAGATTTGAACTAAGGAAGATAAATCTCTGTGATTCCAACCCCAGTACTCAGTCCACTGAACCACCTAGCTGCCGTAACACCTGAATTACCAGGTGCCAGGCATTTTGTAGAGGATCACCTCTAGATCTGAGTTTATGATTCTAGGATGCTAAAGAAAAGGTATTTTCCAAGTATAGGTTAAACTACACTGTTGTACCTCAGACACTATGCTCTAGCTCTTTAACTCCATGACTTTTCACTGATTGTCACCCTTGCCAAGGACAGTCTACTTTCTCATATCTACCTCCTAGCTTCCTGACTTCCTTCAAGGTTCAGCTCAAATCTTGCCTTCTCTAGAAGACATTTTCTGATCCTGCCTCTCATCCGACACTATCACTGTTAGTGACTTACATCACCTTTCCTTTACCTGCTCTAAATGTTGTATGTGGCAGCTAGGAGGCACAGTAGATAGAGTGCTATGCCTGGAATCAGGAAGACATCCGGTCTCAGACACTTCCTAGCTGTGTGACCCTGGGCAAGTCACTTAACCCTACTTGCCTCAGATTCCTCATCTGTAAAATGAGCTGGAGAAGGAAATGGCAAACCACTCCAGTATCTCTGCCAAGAAAACCCCAGATGGGGTCATAGAGAGTCAGACACAACTGAAAAATTACTGAACACATCTTGTATATACATTGTTATTAGTGTATTGTCTCCCCCAAATAGGATGTGAGTACCTTAAGACAAGAAACCATGTTTTTGCCTTTTTTTCACCAACACTCAGCTCAGTGCCTGGTCCCTAGTAAATGTTTAACAAATGCTTATGAATTGACTAACAAAATCCCTTCTAATTCTGAAATTCTGTGCTTGAGTGGACATGCATACAAATTAGTGAAAGATGCTCATGGCTCTCTTTCATTAGGGATTTTCAACAAATACAATCAGAGAAGCCCTGATCACCTTCCCCTGGGAGATGGAGATGAGAGGGGAAAGAGTCCAAAAATATAGTATCCTTTCAGCACCATGGCTAGAGAAGAAGTTGTGCTAGTAGCATATAGCTTGGTCACCACTATTAATAGCAATGAAACCAATCACAGATGGACACCATTATCATTCTCTGTGTTTGAGTGGAATGCAACAAGGAGATTTAAAGAAGAACAGCAGGAAATGCTGTTTGATACCTGCCCAGTGGTTGGGAATCAGACTTCCATTTCTGCTATAACCTAGGCTTCCTCTCTGATATAGAAATTTTTGGAGACTCTGCCCTATCAGCCATGGAGTATCTTTGAGGATTCCAGAGTCTGTCACTTATTCTACCCAATGTTGAGTAATTCACTTTCTTTACTTTTGATGTTGAACGGCTATTTTACTCCCACCTTCCTTCACACATACCTTTCTGTGTGTGTGTGTGTGTGTGTGTGTTTTCTGCTTAGATCCAAAAGTAAATTAATAACTTATCTTCAGTGAAGGAGATTGAACCTGAGGACTAAGATCCTTGCCCCATTTCTATCACCAACTGCTTTAGCAAGCCCAGAAGTGACTTGGTTTCACTGTACCTTGGTTTTTCCCATGTATAAAATCTGAAATAATATTTTAAAATATCTCTTGAGATTCTGTGATTTCTTCAAAATAGAAATACTACCTTAGAAGTTGGTCATTTAAGGGAAGTGAATTAATATTTCAACCCAGAAAGGGCCATTTACTCTATCAGACAATGATATTCATTGAAACCCTGTAGTATAGCATTTACAAAATAAATATTACACTTACCACTGTGTGACCCTGGATACATCATTAAATCTCTTTCAGTCTCAGTTTCCTCATCTGCAAAATGGGAACAATAATAGCTTCTACTTCACAGGATTGCTCTGAGGAACAAATGATATATGTAAAATGCTTTGAAAATGTTAAGTTGCTATGTGTGTTAGCTATTGTAATTTAAATTATTATTGATATTATTTACTAGCATATTCTCCTTCTTCCTTTTCCTCTGATTTATTATTCTCTCATTTTACCACCACCAGTTTTGGAGGAGATCATCATCAAAGGGCTTAGTCTGAATTGTCAAAGAGCTAAAAATGACCCCATTGGAAGAAAATCATTTGAAGAATGTTTGAAGAGATATTAACAGTTGGGAAATTACTCTGACCAAACCCTCAGAGGTTCTGCCAGAACAGAATTATTCTCTTAACTGCATTGGCTTCAGATCCAAGCTCATCCTACCAACAGTGATAGTCAGAAAAAAAAATGTATGCCTAATATCTGTCACTCTCACTGCCCTGATATCTCTTGCTTTTAGAAGTAAAGTGCAGGCTAGAGTTGGGGACAGTGACTTAGTGAGGAGGGGTGGATTATATGAAGATGATATGGTCCCTGCCCTGATCAGCAAGAATAAAGTAATATCATACAGTGTATTCCAAAAGTCATAGGGCATTTTAAAGCTTTAGTTGCTTAAAACTGCACTTAACAACAGAGTAAATGGCATATTTTAGTATATTCTGAATCAAGCTAATTAATAATTAGGTTTGGCTGTCTTACAATTGAGAAGTCTAAACTTGCCAAAGAGAAAATTGCTTTTTTTTTCTTTTGTTCTTCTATGCTCCTATAGAAAACTTTAAATCTTTTCTCTTCAGATACATTAAAGAAAAGAGTAGAAGGACCCAAGTATTTTTATAAAAAGTTATCTTGAGTGCAGTTCAGCAAACATCAGTAAGTATTGGCTTTATGCAAGGCAAGATCATGGTGTTGTGCAGAGATAACTAGACTTGGAGTAAGGAAGACCTTAGTTCAAGACCTGCTTCTGACACCTACTGGCTATATGTCTATGGGCAAATCACTTAACTTTTCCATGGTCTCAAGCAACCATCTAATACTATAAATTACCACAAAAAAAAAGATCTTCAATCTACATGGGTGAAGGGGATTTCCACATTCAGAATTCCCCACCATGATACAATCACATTTCTGGATGAGGCATTATGGCAGGTACTGCAGATATAAAGACAATATCAATGCAGTCTCTGCCCTTAATGAGCTTACATTCTACTGTAAAAACCACAGGTCCAAGCAGAGAAGAATTTATTCTCCATGGCCATAATTAGGAAATTGTTAAACAAATTATGATCTATGAATATGACAGAATTCTATTGTGCTGTAAGAAATGTTGAATGGAATGGCTTCAGAGAAACCTGGGAAGATCTATTTCATAAATGATTCAGAGTGAGGTGAGCAAAGTCAAGAGAATAATTTACACAATGACACCAATATTGGAAAGCCTTAGTGACTATGATCAACACAATGACCAATAACAATTGCAGAGACTCATGATGAAACATGCTATACCATGCCCTTCCTGAAAGAGAGGTGACAAACTCAGAATACAGACTGAAGCCCATTTTTGGAAACGGGCAATGAGGGCATTTGTTTTGTTTGACCATACATGTTTGTAATAGGGGTTTTTCTTTTGTTTTCTCAATACAAGGAGAGAGGAGGTGGGAGGGATAGGATCCAGATATTTATTTGAAAATATAATTTGATTTTTAAAAAATAAAGAAAACCTATTCTCCAGAAATAATAGAGTTTGGGTGCTCATACAAAGAAGAAGAGAACTAACAGTGAAAGATTGGAAAGATAAGCAAAGCAGGAAGATCATATGTGGAGACATCATGTCTCACAATAGATAGAGATAGATGTAAACACACACAAACATACAGACTATATATACATATTCACTTATATGTATACACACATATACACATGTATATGTTATATATACGTATGTGTGCACATGTATAAAATCAGGATCAAAAACCACTTCTTTTATTTTATTTAACTTTTATTTTAGACTCAAGGGCCAGAACACAAATACAGAATAGAGAAAAGAATATATCATAAACTTAAATATTGGGGCTTAAATTCAAAGTAAGAAAGAAAAAAAGTATGATGTATACATAGCAGAAGAGAGGATTCAAAATATGTGACAATACATTTTCATTTCAAGAAAGATTGTATGACAAATAATACACATTGTGCTTAGAATTCTCCATCTTTTCTTTGCTTCCTTGTGAGTTTTCTTTTGTTCTCTTCTGTGCACTTTTTTATTTTGTTCTTTTTTTCCCCTCTCCCCAACCCCCCGAAGGCTACAATAAAGTTTAGATATGTTTCTCTATAGCTATAGATTAATACATACAAATGTACAAATATGTATATAGACATATACTTTCCCAAACATTATACTTCTGATCTTTGTTTTTATGTTTGTGCATATCTCATTTCCTATCCCTCCTGCCTCCTCTCCTTTTTCTACCCACTCTCTTGCCCTCCTATTTCTTGCCTACTCCCCTCCAAGGATTTGTCCCCTATTCCATAAATCTAAACACCTTTCTGTACCCCCTTTACCTATTCCCTCATTCTCTCCTCTAAAGATCCCTCCCTTGTCCTCTTCCCTCTCCATATCCCCCTACCATGTTATATCTTGTGAATTTAGAAGACTTTTACACTCTTGTAAATATATATGTATTGTCCCCTCTCAGACCCATTTCAGATGAAAGTAGTTTACGAGAACAACCAGCCCTCCTCCCCATCTAATTCCTCTGTATTGATTCTTCCTCTTGCACCCCCTTTGTACAAAATAATTACTCTTTTTAGCTGTTCCTAAATGGCTTTACTTTTTAAATTCATTTCATATTCAGGTTTACCCCAATCTTTCTTACAAGCAACCCAATTATTACTAAGAATCTTACACATAAATTTTACATTTTACATATATAAAAAATAAACAGTCTGTTCTCATGAATCCCATATGATCAGTCTTTGGTATGTACCTTATATTTCTCTTGGCTCTCATATGTTGAATCTTCTACTAAATTTAGGATTTTTTTAACAAAGTCTTGAAAGTCTGAGAGTTCATCAAATGTCTATATTTTTTCATTCAGGAAAATACTTAACTTTGCAGGGATGATATTTTTGGCCAGAGTCTGAGTTTTTTTTTTTATATATTGTGTTGTAAGAACTGTGGTCCTTTAATTTCTCCACTACTAGGTCTTCTGTGATTGTGGCACCATCATATTTAAATTGTTTTTATTCTTGTTGATTTTAATATTTTATCCTTGAACTTGAGGTTTCAGAATTTGACTATGATATTCCTCAGAGTTTTCCTCATAGGATCTCTTTTAAATGGTGATTGATGGATTTTTTTCTATTTCTACTTTCCTCCCTTTTTCTAATGTTTCAGGACAGTTTTCTTTAATTATCTCTTATATTATTGTATTAAGATTCTTTTTTGGATCATAACTTTCAGTTAGTCCAATTATTTTTATATTTTCCTTTTTTGATCTTTCTCCAGATCTGTTGTTTTTCTTATAAAATGTTTCAATTTCTCTTCTATTTTCTCATTATTCATATTTTATTTAATTATTTCTTAATCTCTTATAATTTCTCCCCTTTGCCCAATTCTGGTTTTCAAGGTGTCATTTTCTTCCTTAAGATAAGGCATGTCCTTTTTTTTAATTGGTTGACTTTCCTTTCATAACCTTCTTGTTTTTCTTGGATTATTTTCTTTTTTGCTTTTTTCAGTTTTTCGTCCATCTCCATCATTTAATTTTTAAAATCTTTTTTTAAGATCTTCTGTGAATTCTTTTTGGGCAGATGACCATTTGATGTTACTCTCTGGGGGTTTCTTTACTTCAATATCCTCCTCTGAAGATGAACCCTGGGCATCTCTATTCCCATAATAATAGCCTTCTATGGTTGGATTCTTCCTCTTTTGCCTGTGCATTTTTTTTTTAGTAATAGCTTAATTTTTGTATCACCTTTAGCCCTGGGGTATGGATGTAACATATGGTTGAATTTTATTTCTACAGAAAATTATATAAAAACAGAAATTATTTGAAGCCATATTGATAGCTGTCAGAGACAAAATCTGCTTGTATAGAATAATGGGAAAGGTTGGCAAATCAGCATACCTATGAAGTCCTCTTCGGTTATATCAAAAGGGACTGCCAGGCCAGTTGTCATTCACAAAGACTAGGCCTCGGCCCAGGCTCAGTATAATAGGACTTTTATTATTGATATCCTGGGCTAAAATCTTCAAACTAACACTTTTCTCAAATCTATTAGCAATAAGAAACTAAAAATATTCTTCTTGTCATTTCCTTGTATAAAGAATAAAGTATATGATTATGAGAAGGAAGGGGGGAATTGAAATATGGGAATGAGAGGATATGGTCAAGGGGTGGGAGTTAATGAACCCCAAAATGCTAACCAATTGGATTCAAGGTACAAAATTTGAATCTGGATGAATTATAAAAAGGCCTATGTAATTAGCTTAAATTTGTCCTTGAGCTTTTCACTAGGGGTAAAAGGTCAAGTTACCCATCTGAAATGACATGAAATAATTTTTTTTTCTAAATTAATTCATAGCCAGGTAAAATTCTTGGGTATTTTTGACATGGGGGATCATGCCTCTTGCCCCATAACTTCAGTTCTCCCTCTAGCCCAGAAACAAAGCCAAACCTCCAGCCTCCTGTAAGTACCCACAGCCAGTGGCATCCCATCCCACCCCACTGCTTCTGCACTCACCTGGCATGTTCTGGTTCCTTCTCCTCCCCCGACACTCTTTGCAGCCCAGCTGGGTCTGGTGTTCCTGGTCAAGAGAAGCAAAGTGCATTCATTTGTTCAATCATAGAACACAAAAAGGTCAAAAGTTCCCCACCCCTGGATCACAATTGAATCTACCCCAGAGTTACAACAAGTTTAAGCACAGCACTTAATACCCAAATGGAGGTCTTTTCTTCATCTTGACACAAGGCAAGTTCTCAGCAATCTTTGTTCCTGGGGAGACAAAGCTTAGCAAGGCCACAAGATACATTGCCAGTCTCTTCATTAATTCATCCTCTGTCTGCAGAACAGTCCCAGGACCCCTGGAAACATTAGCAAAACCCCCTTCCAAGATTTCTGTAAACATACAACAAGAAAATCCTTCTTCAGGGCTTCAGAACCAACAGCAATGTTCCAAAACTTCTGCAACAACAGCACTGTCCTTCACCAGTGGACAGTATTCACTCTCTGTCTGCAGAACAGTCTCAGTAGCTCTGAACCGACAGAAAGGTTCCCAGACCCCTGCAACAACAGCACTGTCCGTCACCAGTGGACAGTATTCACTCTCTGTCTGCAGAACAGTCTCAGGAGTTCTTAACCAACAGCTAGGTTCCAGAACTTCTGCAACAACAGGACTGTCTTTCACCAGTGGACAGATCTGGCAAAACAACATCAAAACAGACAGACAAAGTACCAGCAAAACAGCCATGTCTCCTCAGTCCTTGGAACCTCTGGGTGGCAGCTCTCAAAAGGCCTGGGCAATTCAAAGTGGCCCTCAGCAATCCTCTCAGTCTCTCTCTGCCTACAAAGGTGCTGCTTCCAAAAAGTTCTTCTGCCTCTCTCCTGTGTCTCTCCAAAACTACATCACCAGCTCCTCCCAGTTCAGCACTCTCTTTTCACATCAACAAGTCCATCCCACAAGTGGGATCAACAAGCTCTGGGTTTTAACACAATCAAACGAAAAAACAAGCCGATAGGGGGGGGGGGGGGGGGATCTTTAAATGCCATCACTATTACAGGCTCAGATGCCCAAGGCCCTGGTGGCTGGGGTCAAGGCAGCCTCTCAAATCAACTAACCCCAGGGCTTGCCGCTTGTTGTTAAAGTGGCCCCTAGTCTGGGGGTATTTACTCTTCACAGGGACCAAACCTCATCCTACAATTTTTCTTCTGATCTCAGATTGTCCCAGGAAGACCAGGATTTTGCCCTGTTCTTATTTATCTCGACCCATGCTTTGCTGTGAGGGGCTATTTTAACTCTTTTGTTGCGGGAAATCTTGAGAGACTGGAATTTTCTGACCTCCTCCACCATCTTCCCAGAATCTTCTGACTTCTCTCCTTTTAGACACCCTGTTTTCCTGAGCTAAGGCCCAGCAAACAAGCTGTGCCTTGAGTTTGGCATAACAGTAATCCTTTGGGCTTCTCATATATTTTGCTGCAACTAAATCACAGAAAGGAGGGTCCCTGAGTTCAGGCAACAGGTCCAGTCATGAAGCCCTGCTATGAATGGACTTTTTGTCACTAGACAACCTTGCCTCACTGTTGCTGTTAAGCCTCCCCACTGTTGCTACACTACACTTGTGATTCTTTATCTAGGCACAATACATAAATCAAGGTTTAGCCCCACTGCCTCAGATCTCCTACTAAAGGAGGCCTTGCCATGTGTCTAATTTCTCTCGCACAATAGAATAAAGAAATTTTTTTGCTTCCTGTGTGAGCTCTTTAGTATTTTGGGAGTTAACTGTGGGTGTGAAACTTCTATGGTCATTTGTTACCAGAGTAAAGAATACACGCATGCACACACATATGTATGTGTATATATGTACATATATGTGTGCATACATTTTTTTTACCATAATCTCTTCTATAGAGAGGTAGGCATAGAGTCCAATATGAAATTCTTAGTTAGAATCTCTCTTTTGCAATGCATATAAAATATATTAATTTCAAACAAAGAGAAAAATTACTCTTACCCTTAAAAAAGATTTCAGTAAGCTATAAGGAGGGAAAAAAAGGATGAGGGAATTGGAGGCGTGGACAGTGGAACAATTTGATAAATGAGGTGTTCAATTTAATTCTAAAAATATTAAGCATCTTCTGTGTTCAAGACATTGTTCTAGGCACTGAGAACACAAGAAAAAGTACACTCTCTCCCCTCTATTGTCCCGATTCGCCAACTCAAGAGATTCACAGTTACAAAGCAGCAACATTGGCATCAAGATCACACTAATCTCAGTCAAGAGTAGAGCGCTTATTCCATTACTAGGCAAGAGTGCCACTGTGGAGAAGAAAGTCCTCAAATATATCAAAATATTTATAACAGTACTTTTTGTGATAGCAAAGAATTGGAAAAAAGTAAATGCCCATAGGGTGAGGAATGGCTAAACAAATTGGAGTGCATGAGTCTACTGACGTAAGAAATGATAAATGTGATAAATACGAAGAAGTATGCAAAGCTCTATATGAATTGATATAAAGTAAAGAAAGCAGAACCAAAAAATCAATATGCACAGTGACTATAAGAATGTAAACAGAAAGAACAACCGTACAAAAAAAATCAAAATGAGGGATGAAAAATTATAAAGAACAAGCACAGAGAGAAAAGATATGAGATGATACCACACCCCTCTCCCTGGCAGTGGTAAGAAGTCCACAAATGTTGTACATTGAACCTATTTTCAGATGTTTTTGATGTATCAATCAATTTTGCTGGTTGTTTTCTTCTTTCACTTTTGTTTGTCTTTAAAATACACTATTTGTTATAGGGAATGGTTTCCTGAGAAAGGAGGGGTATTGGGGAAAACAATGAGAATATTAAATATCAATAAAAACCTATTATCATCAATAAAATACATTTAACATATGATAAAATATATTTTATGATAGTGTATTATTATAAAATATATTATTATTATCAAAAAATGACTGAACAAGTTGTGGTATGTAATTGTGATGGAATACTATTGTGCTATTGTGATGAGCTCAATGGTCTTAGAAAGATATGGACAGACTTACATGAAATAATGAAAAACAAAATGAGCAGAACCAAGAGAATGTTGTATTCAGTAACAGCAATGTTGTTTTATTGAATAAGTCATTTTTACTATTATAAATGCATAAATCAAAGACAGTACAGAAGATCTCATTTAGGAAGGATCAAGGATTTAGATCTGGAAGGGTCTTAAAAGTCAAATGACCAAGTGCCCAAATTATAAATCAAGGAAGCTGATATCAGGTGACTTGCATGAGGTCAACAAAGCCAAGATTCGAACTTAAGTCCTTTGACTCAAATCAGAATTCTTGTCAATGTCCTACATAACAGTGTAGAAACACAAATATACTTAATTCAGTACATGACCAACATAGAAGTTATTTCATTTATGCATATGTGTTGTAAGTTTGGGGTTTTTTGTTTGTTTCTCTTTTTTCAACTAGAGGGGGAAGGTAGAAGGGAGAGAAAATTTTTTTTTGTTAAAAAATAAAACAAATTTTAAAATATCTTGATTTTCAGCACTACTCAGGAGGATCTGGTAACGTCTTCATGTGGGGCAGCTAGGTAGCACAGTAGATTAAGTGCTGAGTCTGGAGTCAGGAAGATTTGAGTTCAAATCCAGCCACTTACAAGCTGTGTGACCCTGGGTAAGTCACTTTAACCTGTTTGCCTCAGTTTCTTCATCTGTCAAGTTACTTGAAGAAGGAAATGGCAAACCATTCCAGTATTTTTACCTAGAAAACCCCAAATGGGGTCACAAAGAGTCAGAAAAAAATAAACAACAAAACCTCTTCATGAGTTTGCCAAATGCTAACTTTGCATGGATCTTAGGGCAGAGATGATATGATGATTTTATGGAATTATTGATTTTGATATAATTTTATCTCCTACATCCACCACCATTTAGAAAACTGAGGAGGATACCATAGTCAATAATATCAGATTCTGCAGAGTTCAAGAAGGATGAAGACAGAGAATTGGCCATAGGACATAGGCATTAAGAAATCAGACAGAAAAAAAAACTTATTGATACATGTTTTTAATTCAGAGAAGAAAATAGAAGGAAGGCCAGAAAGAAACACAAACAAGCAAGACAAGCTCAAAACTACAGATTGAATATATGATATACATAAGGAAATAAACTATACATAGAAGAGACCTGCAATTTCATGTATAACCTTCATTTTCTGCTCTACTACATACATAGAAATACTCATTTCATTAAGTGTTTGTTAAGTTCAGCAATTTTAAAATAATAATAGAGATCATACCAGTAACCTTGGAAATAGGAGTTTCCTTGCCTTTACCTCTTGGAATCACTGGTGCCCTTCAAATCTCTCCTATAGAAGAGTTTTCCTGATTTCTCTCCACTCCTCTCTTTCTTCCCCTTAAGCCTCAAAATTACTTTGGGGCCATTTTGTATGTATTCTATTTTTGCTTATCTGTATATAAGTTGTATCCCCATGGTACAATAAAAGCTTCTTGAGGGCAAGGATGGCTTCCTTTTCCTCAGTGTGTTTGTCATGTATAGCCCAGTGCTTTGCATAAGTGCAAATTGAATTGTACTGAACTGAACTGAATTTAATTTAATTGCAAAATACCCCCTCACCTGAGTCATGCCCTTCAAAATAATAGCAATTCATTCTTACTTAGACAAAAACATTTTAACTATATCATATCACTTAATTTTCACAATAACCCTGAAGTCTTCTTTATTTCCAATCTCAGACAGAGCTGAGCATTGAGCATATTTGAATTAATTAGGGCTCCATGGAGACAGGCTGGTGGTAGGGGAGTATCCCCAACTGTTCCCATAAGACTTTGTTCCCTTTCCTTTGATTCATCTATAATGGTTGCTACTCACTCAAAATCTCTGGTCCTGTCTAAAATAATGGAGCTAAGTGAGGTATTCCTGGATCTTGGGGTGAAAGGCTGATAGAGAGAGTGGTTGAAAGAATTGGTTTGAAGAAAAGGCTAGGAAGTACATGAGGGCTACTCCATTCAAGCATTTGCAGGGCTGGCAAATGGAAGTAGGTTTAGATTTGTCCTGTTCAGCCCCAGAGGGAAATTGGTCAATTTAGACATGAAGACTTGGGACTGCCGAAATTGGAATGCGCTGACTCAGGTAGGTGGTGAGTACTGATTGGACTAAGTGGCCATGGAGGTCTTTTCCATTTCCCATATTATCACTCAGTGATTCTGTGACACATTTTCATATAATCAAAGGCCAGTTGGCCTCAAGCTTTAGTTGGAAAAAGGGGGAGAGGAAGTAGAATAAATGCTAAGGGACAATATCTCTTTTTTTTTTTTTTTGCCCTTTCCATCATTAATGGCTTCTTCTAGAAAGTCCCTTAGGAGACTATACTTTATCAAAGCAAAACAGTGCTTCAGAGTTAGCTGTTTTCTCATGCCCTCTGAAAGTAACCTTTCTACCTTTGTGGAGGAAGTGGGAGAATACCACACTGGTAATCTGCCATTATTGTTCTTAGCCCTGAGGGTACTTGAGAAATTCCTCACTGACTTGAGGTTCCTCAATCTCCTTCCTAGACCTAGGTGGGTGGGCAAACCACAATGGGGCTCACTACCTTTCTGGCTGCCAAGATTAAGGCTAGCATGGGCTTACCTATGGCTTAAAATTTGGGCTCCCTGTTTTTTCTCTCCCTGCCTTTCTTTCTCTCTCTTTCCTTCATTCTCTTTTTGTCATGATCCAAACTTAATTTTTGCTTATTTGTTTGTTTGCTTCTGACATATAGTTCTCTAAGATCAGGCAGTCAAGGAATCTTTGAGTCACAGTAATTTAATTCAGCTTTACATCTTATCCAAATCATACTCTTTTTCTTTTTAACCTTAGCACTACTGGTCCATTGCCACACCCACTATTACATTATTTCAAAGCTCCACTGAAATCCACTCTCCAGCCATACTCTTGACACACTCAGGAAAGTGACCCAAGGATTTCATATGCATCAAGGCTCCTTAGCCCTCTTTCCTTTGATGTAACACTCCCCTACAGGACTGACTGTACATGGAATGATGAAACAATTTAAAGATGCTGGACTGGGTTTGTGAGTGGACAGGTTTCAGGCAAATGTTTAAGACAGCGGGAAGAAAGCATTGGGTTCTCTTGAAAGCCCTGCTACTGACTAGTTGTGTGATGTTGCCCAAGTGTCTAGGTCTCCTTGTGCTATGATAGGCAAAATTAACTGATAAAGTGGGAAAAGGCCTGAAAGGAACGTGATTAAATAGTCTTGAAGGCCTACTCCCTCCAAAGCTTTCACAGTTCCTAATTCTATTGAATTATGAATTGTGGTACAGATGATGAATAAGGCATATTAAACAGGGACTCTGGGACTCAGTTTCACAACCCCCTTACTTTGGCAACTCAGATTCCCTAGCCTTTCTTATTAAGGCTACTACTTCATTCCTCAGGGTCCTTGGGGTAATCCTAGAATTCCAGTTCTATCACTCACAATTCTAATTCCAGTTCTTTCACTTGGGGCAGTTAGGTGGCACAGTGGATAGAGGGCTCAGCCTGGAGTTAAGAGGACTCAAATCTGGCCTCACATTTACTTTAGTAGCTGTGTGATCCTGGGCAAGTCATTCAAACCCATTTGCCCCAGTTTCTCATCAGTCAAACGAACTGGAGAAGGAATGGCAAACCACACCATATTTTTGTGAAGAAAACCCCAAAGGAGTCATAAAGATTCAGACATGACCAAAACAACTCAAGAGCAACAATCCTGTCACTCCCTAGCCCCAGTCTGGTGCGTCCCTCCTAATTTCAATCTAGTAGACAATGTCCACCTGATACCAGTTAACCAGTTAACATCAATTTGCTTTTGTACCAGGAATATTTACTGAGAAAGGATATCAAACAAGGACTGTAGTCAACAACATCCCTTCTCATCAGGAGTTTACTCTTCCCCTTCTCCTCTCACTCAGTCCCTGGGAAGAATGGACTCAGACTTAACGCTGCAATCCAGGGTTGGGGGAGAAAGTGCATCTTGTTCTTCAGTGTCCTTTTCTCTCACCCCGAGCTCACTTCTAGATCAGGCACAGCTGATGAATGATGGTTTCCCTTGTTCATTTAGACCGGCTCCTCTCCTGGCTACAGCAAACAGGTCACTTGGCTGCTTTATTATTTCCTCATTAGACTGTTACTGCTGCTGCCTTCAATTCCTGAGGGGACCTTTGATGGGTCCTTTGACCTTCTGAAGTTCCCAAGTTCATAACTTGGTCTATTTCATCTCCAAGACTCAACCACATAAGATCAGGAAAGAATAAAAATAAAGTGACAAAAGAAATTCTCCATGTGTTCCTTATCACTTGGCTGCTGGGAGAGAGGGTTCCCCAGGGTTCTCCCCAAGCTTCCCACGTGGAGGTCCACAGCCTATCACCCCTCACTTGCCACCAGGGAATATAGAGGGAGAGATGTCCCGGGCTGTCTGAACCTTTTGTATGCATACTCTCCACCTCAGCAACGAATTCAAAGGCTTTTCCTTATCATGCAATAAACCAAAAGGAAAAATGGCAGAGGATACCTCTGTATACTTTGGTGTGAGGAGGAGAAAAAAAGCACTGTCATACATTCCTGGAAATGATCTCAACAAGACCACATCTCATGTGCTCTGAGGACTTCCCCCTTATTGTTGGGTTCCACCATCCCTCCCCATTAGATCAAAATAAACAAAAAGTGGGACTGCTAGATGGCGCAGTGAATAGAGCATTGGCCCTGGAGTCAGGAGGACCTGAGTTCAAATCCTGCCTCAGATACTCAACACTTACTAGCTGTGTGACCTTGGGCAAGTTACTTAACCTCAATTGCCCTGCCCTCCCCCCTCCAAAAAGCAAATAAATAAAGAAACAAAAAGTCCTAGGATTTTAGAATTTATCTCTCTACACCTGAAAAGAATATTAGCAATTATCTAATCTAGTGTCACCCTCTTCCAGATGAGGAAACTGAGGAAATGACTTGCCCAAAGTCACATAATCATGTCATGTGATACCGCTTTACTACTTTTTCATCATATCATATTTGAAAGTGAATTAAATGGTCTCAAAGTCCCTGCTTCCCCCAAAGCTTTTACAGTCTATTATTCTATGATGAAACTGTAGCTTAGTATAGCTTAAATTTAGTATAGAAACATTGAATAACTACAAAGTATTACTGTTATTTTCATGCTATCTATGTATGTCAAAACATTGATTTTTATTGAAGGCAGGACTTAATATTTTTCCAGCTTTTGAAATGGATTGCTGACTGTTTTACTTCAGAACCCATTCCCAGAGTTACTTGCAACACGAGTATGGGAATGATTCAGGTTCCCTTCTTGTAGACTTCTTATTAAAATGGAGGCAGCTATAATAGTTTATTTTGTACTTTTGTATTGCCTGGAGGCATGCTGACCACTACTTATTTAGTCCTATGATCTTTTTTATTTCCCGAGCATATGGTCAGGGCCTAGTCATTGCCCAGAATAGCAGAATAAAGCTCTACTAGGCTTAGGCCCATTTTATGAATTGCTTGGCCTTGGGGAAAAGTCAGTGTTATGTACAGGAGAGGGCTGATACACATTAGACATCCCTGTGGGCAAGGACAGCACATGTTTTCTGAGTATCTTAGTAACATCATGCTGCTACCTCTCTTTGTAAGTTCACAGGACTCTCCACTTACAGGAATCCAAGACATGGGGCAGAAATTTTAAAAGGAGAAGAGAAGACAAAAGTAAAAATCTCAAGAGGCTGGGTTCACAGTTACAAAGGTTGCTAAATACAGTAGAATTTAAAAGCTGCAAAGAATTAGGGAAATACGCGTCACGAGGAAGATTGTGTTTAATTTATCCTGCTTCTGTTTTTTATTTTCCATTTTTCTTGTCCCTCTTTTTTCTAATAATATCTGATTAAAAGTCTTTGCTTTCTTACATAAGATCTTGTCTAACCCAGTGGATATTCCCCACTTAAATTTCAATGCATAGGGTTCTTTCAAGGCATGTCACAGCCATGAGTTAAACTTTTTCGTAATCAAGAATTATTATTTAGCCAAAATATTAAGTTTTCTGAGTTTCTAATTTGGATTTAAAAGACTTTGTACATAATGTAATAGATTGTACAAATCATGTAATGGATTTAGCAAATCTCTGGCATGAATGTATTCCAGGCTCATAATAAAGCTTGTGCTTCCAGTATTCCAACATGCTCTAACTACTGACCTAGCTGTTGAGTTGCAGTAGAAATTAGTCATGGTGATTGAAGAATACTCAAGGATAGCCCAGGAGTAGGTGCTGCAGTGGTGATAGAAACTTTGAGATGGAGAGAGTGTAATGGAAGTGCATCACCCCTTCTGAGGGTGCTTCCCCGACCTGCACTTTCACTCATGGATTGGGATTCCATGATTCCAGAGGGATGATTGCTACTTATTGTCAGAGTTATAGTGGTAACCTTGAGGGACTGGATTTCTAGTACTATCACTTTATAAGCCAGTGAACTCAATAAGTTTTTAGGAAAGATAGTATAATAAAATCAACTGGGACAAAACATCACCCTCAAACCCTAGAATAATATAATAATCAATCCTGGAATACAATTTCCCAATGCTTGCAGAGTGAATTCAAACTTAAACCCAATCATAATGAGAAAGACATTCATGATAAATGTGGCAAAGGGGGTAAAACTCACAATTCCTAGTGTGTTATTATCTGAAAGTCCATTCCTGAGTCCATAGCTGGCATCCTTCTCTGAGTAAGCAATCACCTTTCTTGGAGGTCTTTTGTCCCTTAAAAATGCTAATTTTCTGTCTCCATCTAAATCTAAGTTTATTCATTTTTGTCCTTGGTATGTATCTCTTTATAACTGGCTGGATGTGTATCTCCCACAAGTCCATTCTCCCTGACCCAAGACAGAAGCATTGTCTGCTACCAGCTCAGTATCTCTCTTATGAAATGATCATATTCAGTCTTCTGGCTCTCTTCTTGAAGAAAGCACTTTTAATTTGTAGATTTGAGGCTTTTGTGTGAACAATAATAGTAATAGTGTTTTATATATGTTATCTTATTTGGGAGGTGGGTATTATTTTTATCCCCATTTTATAGATGGGAAAACTGAGTACCCAGAAAGGCTTAGTGATTTGCCCAAGATTGCATAGCTAATTAAAGGCTAAGCAAGAATTAAAAACATTAATAATTCCCCTAGGTTCCTGAATTGAGCCTTTTGCCCCTACTCTAGGACCATCATTGTCTAGTAAGCTCATGGGAGTTGTAAAGACCAAGATTAAGAAAAAGTGATTGGTCTTATCTAAACACTTTCCTGGAGTGATCGATCATGATGGGCAAAACATGTACATTCCTATTTTGCCTAAGTTTCTGCCTCTACATTCTAGCCTCCATTTCTAACACTATACCACATACCACTATACCATGAAACAGCTAGTAATCATGGCATGCTAGCTCCTGGATCCTTGAAAATTATCCATTTTCAAGAACTACTAAGAAAAATTTAATTTTTCCTTAAGGTTTATTCTACAAGTAAACCCACAAAGGAGAATCAAGACTTCCATAATTCATCCATATTGGCATGAGAATAAGGGTCAATAATAAAGAATTGACTATTGATGAACAAAGTTATCAATCATAAAGAAAAAATACCCCATTCTTGAATTTTCTCCAGAATGTCTATGAAATACTAAAATGTCTCCAACATAACAAAGTATGAAAAACAGAAGGAAAATGCATCAATGTGGTACTATTCCTACTTAGAATAAAATAAATTTTAGAGCCTGAGGAACCTTTAAATGTATAGTCTAAATGCGTCATTTTAGTCTTGAGGAAAATGAAGCTCTCACAGAATATGTTGCTCTGAGACACACTTCTAGTTAAGTGACAGAGGCAGGGTTTTAGCCCATCCTGTGTTCTTTCCACTATACTGCACTTCCTCCCAGCCTCTTCTTCCTCTTCTTCCTTGTTCCCCTCCTCCTTCCTTTCTACTAATCCAGTGATAAAGGTGAAAATAATTTACTTGATATAAATATATTCAAATAAGAGTATTAGACTTTCTTCCCTGGGAATATTTACTCTAATGAAGACAGAATTTTTGGAGATCAACCAAGCCGTTGCGTCGTACCAAAGATACCGAAGACCAAGAGAGCTGGAGAAAGGGCGGCTCTAGTCAAAAGATTCCCACCATCTGGTAAATGTGCTATTCCGTCACGGTGATTTAAGAAATCAAGAATGTCCTTAAAATCTGCTTAGGAAATTTTTCCTCTCAGATCCACCTAGCAACAGACATTTATGACAGTCTTTCAGTGCCATGTCAATACAACAAAAACACTCACATCTCCAGGTGAGAGACAGACAATTCACTTCAGCACCAGAGACTGAAATCACTGGAGGTTTAGATCAGAGGAAAATCATATGCACATCTTCTGTGGAATCTCAAAGCTAGAACAAGTGGCCTTCCCATCCTTCTACTTTTCATTTATACTTGCTCAGTGGGAGATAGGGGTGAATGGACTTAACGTTAGAGGACCTTCAAGGCATGGAAAGCAATCTCTGTCAGGACAGAGGAAAAGGATCTCATCAGATTTCAGTCTTGCTGTAAAAATCAAGAGTCCAAGCATACACAAGGATTAAGTGAACTAAGAGGGCTGTAATTTTAAGCTCTCTGAATGTTTTTCCAAATACTGTAAACTGCTCCAGGTGAAGTCCCCCCTTGCTTTTTATTAACCCCAGAGAGACCACAGAAGCTGCTCAGCCTTCCAGGGTTCCCCTAAAAGCTAACCAGGGAGCCTCCTAGGTTCTATCTTGCAACTGGAACAGACCTTCCAGGGTCTCTCCCCATAGATATAGGTATAGATTCTCTTTTGCCAGCATAGCTGAATTTCTCAGAATTGACCAGGTCCCTACAGGAAAGTCTTGGATGGATTTGCCAAACACACAGAGCAGCTGCAAACGTAACACAATAATGTGACAGTATTTTTAACTACAAGTTCCCCAAGTCCCTAGGAAATGTTACCATGTCCATCTTCAACCTACCTGTAAAAACAGGTATAAACCCACAGACACAATCACAACAATGAAAGAGAATATGAGGAAGGGAGCTTATTGAAATGTCACTAATACAGCACAATAATAATCATTGCTAATGGCTGATAGGCTTAGAGCTCTTTCATAGAAGCGTCATTCTTTCCAGTCTGACCCACTACCAGAAATTCCATGTATCCAGCAGGTGAAAACCCCAAAGAACTGCCAGGGCTATTTGGGAAGTAGCATATTCATTCAAAAAACTGGATGGAAGATCAAGGCATTCTAAAAGCCAAGGCTATGTATGATAATTCATCTGCCTACAATCAGTACATAAAGAAAAGTCATTATATAAACATATACCTTGAAAAACTGATCAAGCAATCAATAATCATTAAATAACAACTATGTGACAAGTACTATGTTAGATACTGGGAATATAAAGATAATAAAACAACTCTACTAATAAGGAGCTTATATCTGAATTGAGTAGACAACATATACATATTTATATATATAATATAAGTTTCAATACAAGATAGGGAAGGAGAGCACTAGCAGGTGGGGGGGTTGAAAGGTTTCATATAAAAAGGTTGTGCTTACATTGAGTCATCATTGAAGTGAGAGATTCAGAGAGGGAAATGAGGAAAGCATATTTCAGACATGTGGGGTGGATAATGGGGAGGGACAATTAATGCCAAGGTACAGAGATGAAAGATGGAAGATCATGTGAGAAGCAGAGAGAGAAGCCTTCTACTGATAAATTAAATTAAAATTGATTGTTCTTCACTTGATATAATTTTTGTAAATTCCCTTAAATTATACCTTCTGTTGTAAATTGAAAGTGTTTCTTTATAGATTGGTACTTAAAGTGGGTAGGAAAGAAATCTACATGAAAATATTAAGAGCCACTGCAGGTTGGATACTAATCAGAAATGAAGGTTTAAAAGTAAGGTAAAGGGGCAGCCAGGTGGCACAGTGATGACTGGGATGTCGGGATGACCTGGGATCGAATCTGGGCTCTGATACTTAGCACCACACCCAGAAATAACTGGGAGAGTAACCTTGAGCAAGTTACTTAACCCCAATTGCTTTAAAAAAAAAAAAGTAATGTAAAGGGATCTCTACACAGATCCAGATTCATCCCAGGGAATGTGTGTATATACATATATACATACATAAATACACATAAACACATATACACACACATACAGATACATGTATGCTTGTATATTACATACATATATATATATATATGAATTAAATAGTCCCAGACCCACAAAAGGGGAGGAGTCATGTCTTTTTCTCTCATTGGTTCTGCCCCATCCTAATAAAACTCAAAGGAATTCTCTGAAACAGAGTTTAGATATGACTCATAACTATGATTACCACCTCCAAAAAAATGTAAGTAACAGGGTCTTTTCTAGAAAAGGTTCTCAAAGCAAAATGTAGATATCAGATATGGGGCAGCTGTTTATTTCCTCCACTACAGAAAATGTTTAGGAAAGGTTCAGGTTATATATTAGCAAATACAGAAATATAAGTCAATTAACTATCACGTTTGTCATACTCAACACAAAAGGTAAAGGTCCTTTGTGCAACTTTGTTATTGTTGTTCATTTATTTTAGTCATGTCTGACTCTTGATCACTTCGTCTGTGGTTTTCCATTTCCTTCTCCAGCTCATTTGACAGATGAGGAAACTGAGGCAAATATGGTTAAGTGACTTGCCCAGGTCACACAGCTAGTAAGTATCTGAGGCTAGATTTGAACTCATGAAGATGAGTCTTCCTTACTCCAGGACCAGCACTGTATCCAGTGGGCCACCTAGCTGCCCTTTGTGTGACTAGTGAACAGATGTTTCACAAACACCTTGGCATAGCTGTTAAAGAGTTAAAGTCCATGCCTTCAGGCCAGCCGGGGCCTTTCCACCACAAGATGATTCTGGCCAAGGTCATCTCCTTCAGGATTACAGAAATCACCATCCACTGGGCAGATGGCACCTACCCCAGAACTACTGAACTCTCAAATTGGTGAGATGGCTTCCAAAGCAGGCAGGGGCCATTTCTCAGTATCTCACAGCCTCTGTTAGTGCTCTCATTCCTAGCTACCTTGTTATTTAACTGCCATATATTTATTTTGGTTTACCATTTTGTCGATCAGAGTTCTAAAGCCTTTGGAAGTTCTTTTTCCTCTAGAATGTCATTATTGTATAAATTGTTCCTAATTCTGCTCACTTGACTCTGCATCACCTCATAAACGTCTTCCTCTGAAGTTGCCTGTGATGGCCCAACATCATTTTGTTCCATTCATATCACACAATTTGGTTAGTCTCACACACATACACCCAATAGAAAGACATGCCCTAAGTTTCCAGTTTTGGGCTACCACAAAAAGAGTTGCTATAAATATTTTTGTATATGTAGATCTCTTTTCTTACTTCATTGGAGATATAGGCCTGGTAGTGATATAGCTGGGTCACAAGATATGCACAGTTTGCTAAGTTTCCAGGCCTAATTCCAAATTAATTTGCAGAATGGTTGGACCAATTCACAGTCCCACCATATTCCCACAGGCCCCTGCAACATCTGTCCTTTTCCTTCTTTTATCATGTTTGTCAATCTGATAAGTGTGAGATGGAATTTCAAAGGAGTTTTAATTTGCATTTCTCTATCAGTGATTCAGAAAGTTTTAGGCAGCAACATTTCCATGCCTTAATTGTCTGACCAGGGTCCAGGCTCCTGAGTCACAAAAGTCTGCTTGTCTAACTCTCAATGACCAATACTCTTTTGGGAAAAAAAAATAATCATAGTTACTTATAGGGAGTGGCTAAAAATTTTTCTGTCCTCCTAGCTAGATATATATCCTTCAGCAAAGTCCCCAAAAACATGTCCCACAAAAAGGGATCAGAGCACATGCTTTGCTTCATGGGTGGTTTCTCAGTTCAGAAAATCAAAGATTTTGCTTGAATAGCCCTATGAAGCAAATCAATGAGAACTTAGTATTTTCATTACAAACATTCAATGTACACACAACTCTTCAACATTTTGCTTAGAGTGGAAATCTCAATGTCCATTAAGTGAATGAATGTATCTGTTATTTAAAGTGAGGTGCACCTGTTATTTCTTTGGTTAGTTTTCAGAAAAAGTAGGAAAGTCAGTATCCTATGGGAGAAATGAGATTCAATTGACCTTTGATCCATGACTGAGACATACCAGTCAGACAAAGCAAGCTTATGTCTGTCCCTTTACAGAAGAGAAAAAGGATGTCCATCTAAATACTACCACCTGCTAGCTTCCACAATACTGCTCATAATTTCCATTTGCAATCTGCTTGCCTTAGGAAGAGGTCTTTACATTAAATACAAATAAACCAGGCTCGGTCCATGGGCCTGGTCAACACCTGTGTCTCCATTTTCATGCACTGTTTTATATCTCTGATGTGAAGACAAGCCTGTTCAGTGTTTGCACAAGTCCAAAGCTGGCCCTTACCTTTTGTAAGTCTCACTCAAAAACTAGTTTTTTTCTCACCTAGAAACTGGAATTCTAAACACTTTTTTCATGTCCATATCTTGGCTGTAAAGTTCCCAAAGAAAGAAGACAAATTTTGGACCTTTTTTGTTTCAGTTTTGGGGGATTTGTTTTGTTTTGTTTTAGTTCCTGTGTCTCAACTTTGAGAACAGACTCAATTGCTGGGATGAAGGATTCTGTGTAAATCTGAAATCAGGACACAGATGAGCCTTTTTTTCCACTCCTCATTTTAAAGCAGTTAATTCAAGTGAGACTCTAGATCTATGGTTAACAAGATTCTCCCTTAAGTGGAAAAGCCGTCATTGATGATTCCTGCCACCTATTTACTTCTAATTCTCATTACAAATAAAAAACTTTACCCTTCAGATCAGTAACCATTGACCTATCTAATGTTCATCCTTGCACTTCAGGCTATAAAGGAAGCAAAATATCAAAGAACATGGGGAATGGGAAAGAGGGGGCAAGAGCCTGTTATTCAGGACTTCATCAAAGTTTCAAATTCAACAACACTTTACATTCATTGAACCATCTGCTCTTTGCAAGGCTCTATGGAATTTATGATCTAGTAGGGCAAGTGATACAAATAATTTTAATGCAAAAATAGACTTTTAAAAAATTCTATGAAGATTTTTCTGGGCCATACCTCCTATCCTCTCATTTCCACTATTTCTCACCTGTCTACAAAAATCTCTCTCATTACCATTCAGAGTTAAGAAAATATGGAATTCAATTCCATTTCCTTGTATACATGCTTGCAGAGATATGATAAGAGTCAACAGGTAATTCTGCTTAGTGCTTTCAACCATCAAATCAAACCGAGTAGATGTTATCTCTCTTCTCCCTTTGTTGGCTGGGAACCCCACCTTCAATACATGTATTCATTCAACCCTTATATTTGGGAGTAGCCCTCTGATAGTCTGGCCCTAGACCTTAAAGCTTAAAGTTCATTGGTCTTGGTCACCTTCCCAGGCATTCTAGCTCCACCCTGGATCTAGTTCCGGTGACTGTACACTTGGCCTTTGGTTTTGGGGTGTTTTTTTTTCAGTATTGTCTCAATTAATTTCTATACTTGATATGGATTCTTGACTTTCTTGGTCCCTGGGTAAAACTGTTTCTTGGATTGTAGAAGAGTTTCTAATCTAATCTTTTCCCCCTTAAATAACATGTGTACTAAAAAAAAGCCAATACTACTCTGTCCTTATTATCATAGTGATTTTGCATTGATTTCAACAAAATTGAAGTGATCACAATGTATTCTTCCTGAAGTTCACATTCCAGACAGAAATGGCAGGCTCCACAAAGACAGGATGATTCAATGCCATTCTAAAATGTTCTTCCAGTTAATATTTACCACAAAGCTAAGTTTAGTAGACTATTGATAACTAAACCCATATTCATAAAGTTTACATGATGCCAACACAAGAGGAAAACAATATATGAGTATAGTGGGATACTACTGTGCTATAAGAAATGATGAGCAGGCAGATTTCAGAAAAACTTGGAAAGAGTTATATGAACTGATGTTGAGTGAAGTGAGCAGAACCAGGAGAATGCTGTACACAATAACAGTAACATCAATTATGATTGACTTGGCTCTTCTCAGCAATACAATGATCCAAGTCAGTTCCAAAAGACTAATGAAGGAAAATGCTATCTACATCCAGAGAAAGAACTGATGGAGTCTGAATGTAGATTGAAACATACTATATTTTCACATTTTTTTGTTTGTTTTTTCATGGTGTTTTTTTTTTCCTTTTGCTCTGTTTCTTCTTTCACAACATAACTAATGTGGAAATATGTTTTACATGATTGTAGACATATAACCTATACCAGATTGCTTGCTGGCTTAGGGAAGGAGGAGAGGAAGGAAGAAAGGGAAAAAATTTGGAATTCAAAATCTTTCAAAAACTGAAGGTTGAAAATTGTCTTTAAATGTAATTGGAAAAATAAAATACTATTAAATTGAAAAATAAATAACAATAACTACAAGAACAACAACACATACACACAGAGAAACCCAAGAGTACCACAAAATCAGAGAGATTGTCTTACAATTTCAGAAGAGTTTCAAAACATTTGGGGGGGGGACAAGAAAGGGAGCTGCAAAGTTTCATGCTTTCTATTATTACCCCTTTCACCAAAGTCAAACTTCTCCTTGGTAAATGGAGACTGAAGAGTGACTTAACATAAGAAGTCTTTTACTACATGTCTTTTTGAGACTTCCAACAAAGGTGGCTTGCTGAATCAAAGCAAACTGCCTAGGTCTTCCACATCTACTACTACTACAGCAACAACCTAATTTACAGCAAACAAAATAATGATGAAGAAATGTAATGAAAAGATAAAGCAAGTGACTTCTTCCACCAGAGGAAGGAAGAAAAAGTAAGCCAAAAGTCTCCATTTACCAAGGAGAAGTTTGACTTTGGTGAAAGGGGTAATAATAGAAAGCATGAAACTTTTCAGCTCCCTTTCTTGTCCCCCCCCCAAATGAGTTGATATTAATAAGAAATATTTCCATGAAGTGATGAAGAGTAAAGAAAGTAGAGCCAAAAGACAATGTATGCATTGGCTACAATAATATAAATTATTAATAACTTGTTATTAATAATGTAAAGTCAAAGTTGAGAGATAATAAGACTATAGTCAAATAGAAGTCAGAATGATTACCTTACTGTCAAAGTTAAAGGTCACATGCCTCCTTTCTTTCTGTTAACAATTAATAAACTGTTTTTCAGGAAATGTAATTTTGTAAAGGGAATTGTTTACTTGTCATAAAGTATCTTATGTCAAAGCAAAAATATATCTATAAGTGTTTATTTAATCAATGAATAAGCCTTTGTTAAGTGCTTATAATGTGTCAATTACATACTACAAACAGGATAAAAATTTCAAAAACAGTCCTTGCCCTCAATATGCTTACATTCTAATGGGGGAGAAAACATATTAGATAATTACAGAAATAAATCAGATAAGTCAGAACATACTAGATATTTACAGAGTAAAGAGAAGATAGCCTTCAAGAGGATGGCAGGTAGGAGAACCAGGAAAGGCAAAAGCACTTGAGTTGCATGTCAAAGAAAGCCAGATGGTAAGAATGAAAGGTTAGAAGGGAGATCATTCAAGTCATAAAGAACAGCCAGCACAAAATGATAGAAGTAGGAGGTGGCATGCCATGTATGAGGAACAGCAAATAAGATAGTATGACTAGGTCTTGGAGTTTATGGAGGGAAGGAAACAATAAGAAAATTGAAAAGATATGAAAGCAAGGTTGTGAAGAGCTTTAAGTGCCAAGCAAAATATTTTGTAATTGATCCAAATGGTAATAGAGAACCAGTAAAGTTTATTGGGAAAGGAGTGACATGGCCAGATCTCTTCTTTAGGAAGATCATTTTGGTGGCTGAGTATGGGATGGATTGAAGCAGAGAGAGACTAATCAGAAGGCTATTGCAAAAGTATAAGTGAGAGGTAAGGGACTGAACAAGGGTGGTGGCTGTGTAAGTGGAAAGAAGGGGTTGTATATTAGAGATACAGAGAAAGAAACTGGAAATGTTGGCAGTTGGATATATATGTTGGTTGAGGAAGAAGGGGTAGTTGGGGATGACATCCCATTTTGAACTTGTATGACTAGAAGGATTATGGTGCCTTGAATAATAGTGAAGTTAAAAAAACAGAGGGTTTGGTGGAAAAGATAATGAATTCTGTTTTGAACATGTTTCATGCCCACAAGATATCTAATTCAAAATCTATAGACAAATAGACAATTGGTGATGTTCCCTCAAATACACTAATTTCCCACTCCTGAGTAACGGGATTGAGTTCAGGAGAGAGACAAGATCAAAAGATCAGGAAATCACCTTGATAAAGATGATAATTTATAGATTCCCAAAGTGGGTAATACTGCCAAGAAGAGAAGATAAAATTTTGAAAAGCCATTCATACATGTTTCATCTATTGTGTTACAGAGTTAAAGTCATAATGATTACATTATTTTCCAAATAAACACACAAAATGCAAGTTATAACAAATCAGTGGTCACGTCTGCCACCAAGTCTTAACAAGCGAGTGTTGGTAGGCAAGCCTGTCAAGCACTGTTGAGAAGTCTAGCATGCATTGGCAAGAATATGTGCATGTAATGACTTGTTTACAATACAATACTATATGGTTACATGACACAAAAGGACATCATTAAAATTTCAATGCAGGAAAACCCCACAAATTTACAATAAATTATTAAATTTAATATGTATCTTTTTAAAAATTATATATTTTTGAAATTTATGCAAATTTAAAAAAATAAATAGTTAAAGAAAGTAGATTTCCAGGGGCGGGGCACTGAGTAATTTTTTTAAGAGAGCAATAGGCCATATAAGTTTGGGAACCTCAATTATCAAATAATTGAATCCATGGGAGATAATGAGATCACCAAGTGAGAGAGAATAGAGAAAAAGAGAAGAGAGCCCAGGACAGAGTCTTGGGGCACACCCACAGTTAGTAACTCTTAGCCTTAGACATTTTCTTGGTAGTGGCTATGACTTGCCCAGGGTCACATAGCATATGGTAGAAATATAACTTAACATGTTGGACATCATCTAGTCCAAAGTAATAAAGCTATTTACCCACAATCATACAAGTAGAAATGGCAAAGCCATATTTCAAACTCAGATTTTTGGACACCTAATTTAGTAGGACTACATTATTCCAGGCTTCCTCATAATCAAAAAGGCTTTGAAGAATATTTTCAATGCCTTGGATGGGAGGATTCAGGGAGGCAAATAGATGAGTGATAAGTAGCTACTTAGATACATAGGTAAAAAAGGGAAAGAGAGATAATAGGTAGGTGGGTAGTAGGTAGGTAGGTAGGATAAAGAGATAGATAGATAGATAGATAGATAGATAGATAGATAGATAGATAGATAGATAGAGAAAAAGGCTACTTGTCCCTTTTCTTTCACCAATGTCCAATGCACCATTTTAAAAGACACAATAAGACAAGGATACTAGGCTACAGATAATTCTAAAATTAACTTAATGGAACAGGGAAACTTACCTGTCCTAAAGGAGCTGAGGCATGAAAGTTTTTAGACCATCCAAATTCATGACCTAGGGTAACTGGTGTATTGAAGAAAAGATCAACACATGGTTTGTCACCATGTGTGTTATATTTACCGGATGTTGTTAGGTGTGATTGCCAACATTAGGCAGTTAGAACAGAGCTATCAAGTTCTCACGTTCTGTTGGTTTCACTAAAAAATAGGCTCCTGCCCAGGAGTTTCTCATACAATTCACATCCCCTTCACCACTGAACTTTGGCCAGTATTTGACACTTGAGAAAAGTGGTTTGGGACAGTAAAGCTTTCGAATGAGAAGAAAGCTGAAGATTATACAGACAGATCCACATGATCAGCATCATTCACATTCAAAAATAAGAAATAAAGAAGGAAGAGAAGGCTCCAGAAAAAGGTCAGGAAATTATACAAAATGGCTCTCAATTTTAGATCTAGGTTTCATATCTAAGGCAACTGAAGAAAATTATCAATATTTATTTACTACTTTTTTCCCTTTTAAAGATCAAATAGCATTAAAGGCAGCTGTGCAATAGAGTTGGACTCTGATTCAAATCATATCTCTACCATATGCTATGTGACCCTGGGCAAGTCACAGGCACTACCAGGAAAATGTCTAAGGCTATGAGTTACAGAAAAAATGCTGATCTGCATTGATAAAGGAAGTTTCCTCACCGGGAGTTCCCTATACATAAGAATCATAGGTCCGGTCCAAGAAAGAGTCATAGACACAGAGATAGAGAGAGACATGGAGAGGTAGAGAGGGAGTCAGAAATAGAGAGAAAAAGAGAGGGGTAAGGAGAGAGAGAAAGGAGAAAGGAATGAGGAGAGAAAAGGAAAGGGGGGGGAAGTGGGAGGAGAGAGAGAAGGGAGAGACAGAGAGAGAGAGAGAGAGAGAGAGAGAGAGAGAGAGAGAGAGAGAGAGAGAACTTATCATGAGAGAGCAAAAAGCTTTGAGAGAAGTGGCACCCAAAATATCAGCGAGCATCTTTTTACTCCACAGGAAGGAAATGCATTATTGGAATGGCTATTTGAGTGAACAAAAATGGAATCATAGCATCATTGAAACTTTAGGCTGGAAAAATCCCCAGAAGTCATCTTATCAAACCCTCAAATTTCACAAATAACTAAATATGTCCTGAAGAAGTCTAGTGACAACCCAAAGTCCCATGCCTAGGAATTGCAGAGCCAGGACTAGAATACAGAATACACCAGATTTTTAGGACTATGTTCTTGCCATTATTCCATAAATAAAACCCTTGAGGACAGAAAGAGAAGTCAAATATGTTACCCTGAGAATAGATTTCATTATAAGATTTCATTATTATTTCATTATAAGATTTCATTTTCTTAAAATTATATGAAGGTAGGGGTTTAAAAGATAAAAAGGAATTCAGACACATTAGAAATAGCTCTGTAGACAATGTTTACTATAGCTGATGAATTTTCTATTTGAAAAGGCATTTTAAAAAATAGTAAAAGTGCAGACTTCCTCGAGTTCCAAATAAGCCATGTTTGGTAGCAGAGCCATCGGTAAGATTACAAGAGTAGAGACCTTGCAGATCTTGAACTTAATCTAATCATACACAGCTTCCTTTGGCATTAAAAGCCCCTAAAACTACACAAAATTGGAACCTGCTGCTGCTGCTAACATTTTGGCAAGTTACTGGGTTTCCGCTAAGTTGGACCTATTCACTTGTAGGTTTCAACTATTTTCAGGGAGGAAGTTTCCAATGAATGCAAGTTTTTCTTTTAAATGCAGTAATTAGAAAGCAGGAGGGAAATCACAAAAGAGGAAAGAGGAATATAATGGACCAAATCTTCAAAACAGATGGTAGGAATGAAATCCAATCATTGTTTCAGCATCTCAATAACTGGCTATGGTGCAGGTGTCTTTTTTTGTAAGTGCTATCATTTTAATGCCACCACCCAAAACCTAGGTATTTCAGCAAAGAGAAACTCAAAGAAAAAGTCCCAGAAAATCAGGGCATCTCTTCAGTCTCTGACTCAAAAGGTAAGTAAAGTCAGTGAATAGCACATATGAACAAACCAGGAAACTTTCATTGTGTTTTATTCAATCCAGTCCAAGCCAATACAATAAATACTTATTAAGCTCTTACTACATACAAGACACTGTGATAGGCATTCAAGATTACAAAGACAAAATGAAAAAAAATAATCCCTGCCCTCAGTGAACTTACATCCTAATGAGGGGATACATATGTAAACAGTTATGCATATGCATTATAATTCAAGGAGAGAAAGAACAATAGCAACCATGGAGATAAGAAGCCTAGGAAATAAACCATGAAGGAAGCTAAGGATTCTAAAAGGTAGATGTGAGGAGGTGTGCACATTGATGAAGGTAAAAGTTGCAAGCTTTAAGTGAGTTCTGATATTTACTTTTTAAGGATATACAGAAATGTCAGTAACTATTTTTTTGCATTTTGGTGGGGGGAGGGCAGGGCAATTGGGGGAGTGACTTGCCCAAGATCACACAGCTAGTAAGTGTCTGAAGCCAGATTTGAACTCAGGTCCTCCTGACTCCAAGGTCGGTGCTCTATTCACTGTGCTACCTAGCAGCCCCAGTAATTTCTTACTAAAAGCAAGGCTAACGAAAAGTACATAAAGCTCAAAATACATGTGTTTTAATGAGGGTTCGTTTTTTTTGTTTGTTTGTTTATTTTTGTTCTAAGCTACATCAGAAAATAGGTGCCGATGGTCACTTGCATTTCTGGGAGAGAGGGATGTTGTGAAGAGTTCTTTGTGCTCATTATAGAGAAAAACAAACACTTATGGCCATGATACTGAAACTAGACAAAGTTTAGTGACCACGAATGATTGTTCTGATTTGTTTTTTGTGATCATGGGCAGATTTCTTCCCCTGGCATTTGTGAGTTAATTTTAGTCATAGTGTCAGACAGTATAAAATATCCAAAAAAGATATCATTCCTCCATCCAAATTATTCCACGATATATCACTAGAAAAATAAAATTTTTTTTGAGGGGAGAGTCGAGGCAGTTAGGGTTAAGTGACTTGCCCAAGGTCACACAGCTAGTAAGTGTTAAGTGGATTGAATTTGAGGTTGGATTTGAACTCAGGTCCTCCTGACTCCAGGGTCCGTGCTCTATTCACTGCACCATATAGCTGCCCCCCCAAAACACAATCTTTGAAGTGATAGCTTTGGCCAGTATTATCAGATTACCAATCAATCATTTATTAAGTTCTATATGCCAGGCAGTATGCTAAATGCAGGGGATACAAACTTTGAAAATTAAACAGTTCCCATCCTTAATGAATTTGTATTCTGTTGGAGAAATAATGCATAGCCACAGTTTAGCCATCACAGCCACAAGTGTGGGGAAAAAAAAGATGTACCCATTGGTGCAGATAGAGTAGGCTGACTTTGAATCCCAAATTCACCTCCCTTTAAATTTTCAAAAAAAGGATTTGTGGGTAGGAGCCAGAAATAAAAGCCAAGGAAGAAGGAAGAAGATATAGAGGCCAAAGAGGTGAACATAATCACAGGTGGGAGGTGTGGCAGAGATATGGAAATGAGAAGTTACTGATAAGCCATGAGAATGTCAGAGGATCTGTCAGAATCTATACTGTTCCTACACTGTGATGTCTCCAGAATAGAAGCTAAATGTTCCTATGGGATTATTTGATCACTTTAGCTTCCTTGCTTCCCTCAGAGGTCGGTACGCCTTAATTTTAGTTTTAAATGAAAACTTTGGTTTCTAAGCTTCTAACTTGAGATTTTTTTAATGTGGTCAACATAAGCAATTCTTCATTTATTTTTTATGTGTGTAAGTAAAGAGAAGAGAGGCAGAATTCCTTGTTTGGAGACGGGAGACTACCTCATCAATTCACCTTGGGGCTCAGAGCTAATTTATAACCATTTAGCAACCCAGGGAGGTTAATGTTATACTTCATACACTGGCAAGAACCTGAGATCAAGATACTACTAGAAATGAAACATAAGCAACTGTGACTCCCTGCCTATGAGAAAGTGAAATGTGAGCATTTTCAATTCCTATTTTTTTCTTGGTGGTAGCTCTTTGGCACCCCCAAGTTTGAGAAAAAAAAAAGTCACATGAAGAAAAAGGGTGAGTTGCTTCAAAAGAGAAAGATATGGCCCTGAAGGGGAGAGATTAATAAACAAAAAAACCTCTATTTACGGGATGGGGGTAGAAGAGAAGCAAGCTTTCTGAACACACCCAAATAGGTCTTCTACTCAAGAAATGATTAATCCCTCAACTTCCATTACTTACCTACCTCATAATGCTTACATAAAATATATACAAAACAAATTCAAAGTTGTAGAGAGAAATTAACAGTTAGGGAGATCAGGAAAGGCCTCATGAAGTGGTGCTTTAACTAAACTTTGATAAAGATAAGGGATTTTAAGAGGGTGAACTGAAGGTGTGCCTTCCAAATGGAGAATGGCCAGTGCAGATGCTCAAGAGATGTAATGTTGTTTATGAGGACCAGGAAGTTGGATTAGACTTTAAAGTGTGTGGAGGGCAGATTAGAGATGGAACTGAGAATTTCAAAAATATGATACTCAAAGGCAGAGAATGCATTCCTATGAATCAATAATGTAATAATGTAATGGGTGATAGAGAGATAAAGGAAAATGGATGGAGAAAGGGGTAAGGCATGATTTAGGACAGGAAAGAAAATAAATGGGACCTGAATAGGAAGAGTCAATAGTAAAAGTATAAATTGTAAGACTCATTACTTCACCAATTTTGGAAATGACTTTGTAATAAATGGGACCAATGAAGTCACAGTATTTAGGAATAAGCAAGGATATTCACATGGTGACCTTGCATTTCCATTTCATCCACGCAAACCTCATTAACTTCACCTTCTGACTATTTGTTCCCTTTCCACCCCACCCCACCTCTCCACCTGCATGTGACTGCCTAAGGGCAATCTTGGGCTCACTGAAAGAAACTTTCAGTGACAGGAAAGTAATTAGGAGAAAAGAGTTAGCGTTACATCCCTTCACTAAGGTGATCCCAAATCTAATTTGGGATATTTTTACCGCCCCCCCCCAAAGACACATGTTTTCAATTTTAAATAATATTAATATTATTGTGAGACTAGTGTACCACTGCCTAGTGTCAATGGGTTTCTATTATTCCATATTTCATAAAGGAGCATCCAATAACAATCTCATTTCAACTATTAAACAATCAGAACTTGGAACAAAAGGGATTATGTTCCTATTTCTACTGGAGTTCCATGCATGGGTCTATTGATTGTTTCTGTTCACCAGGCTCTCCCCTTAATACTTCACTACAATTCTTAACTTCTTTCTTTTGAATTATTTCTTAAGATCAGGAAACTTACTGATATCAATCCATTCCTTACCTTTCAGATTAGTATCTACTCCTTTAACGTCTCCTTTTTTTCCAATATTCTTTCCATATACATAATGTTGGCAATGTTTTTTTCACCCATTCCCATCCCCACCTAATCCAAAAGAAAAAGACCCTTCAGTTGCCACCTGCTAAACATGTTCAATCTTTGCAATTTCCTCTCAATAAAATGCTGACCAGAATTACAACAGTATTCCAAATGTGTTCTCACTGGCTCCCTATTTAATGCCAGAATAACTTACTGCTGATGTACTATGCTCTCCATATTTATACACTCTTAGACCTTACATTTCACTACTGCCAAATCTTGTGCAGATGGTTTCAATGTAGGAGCTCCAATCTGCCCCAGGTCTCTTTCCTGATCAGTATTCTGCATGGAGCTCCCTTTTCAGACTGTTCTTCCCAAGAGGTTTCTGGCCCCTGTCCTTATGACTTATCAAAGCTCTCCACAAACTCCCTTTCGATCCCAAAATGTGATGCATTGAGATCATTAGAAAGTGTTTCCCTTCTCCTATTGTATCCACTCTCCCCTTGCATTTGTCATCACCCAAATCACCATATCCTGATTACCCATCTCCAGTTCACCATACATACCACTGAGTTGGGTCTAATATTACTTCTTGAACACTCACTTTTTCTTCCGTTCTCCACTCATGAGGGTTGCTCATCATGCACTTTTTGCTTCCCAAATCTAAGTCAAATGTCAATTTAGTGTTTCCCCTTTTCCATCTGATATTAAACCTGAAAGTGAACTCAGTCATGGAAACTCCCAAACACCTGTGGACACTCATTCTGCTGGGGTTTGACTCATATAGCAGAAGGCTGCCTTGAAAGGTGAATGCCCCATTACTCCATTAGAAATTAACAGAGTTATTTAAAGGAAGAAGAATTCAAGTCAGGGCTCCCTAATCCAGGCAAGAATACTAAGAACACATTTCACTAAGTTTACAAAATATAAATTACTTTGGTGTTTCCATCCAAACTCAAGCCAAAGGCAACTTCAACTTGTAAAGAAGGAGAAAGAGTTCTAACATACATTGAATGGTCTAAAAATCCTTGAGCACTTTGATTAATCATGTGTGAAATAATTATTAAAACGTGGGATATGTTTCCTTATAAACACATGAGTATAAAAATTAACAGGAAAAGCATTTGGCTAAACACATTTTGGGTATTACTGAGTGCTAGATTTTGGGAAAATAATGGAATGTGCTGAGGGAATCTGATCACTGATAAGGAGGAAAGGAATCAAATAAGTATGCCATCTTTGATTCACATTAAATCATTCTTATTTTAAAAAACATTCAGAGTACCATATATACTTATATGTATTATGTGGAGATATGGCTAGCTAGCTAGATAAATAGGGAGGGAGGGAGGGAGGGAGAGAGAGAGAGAGAGAGAGAGAGAGAGAGAGAGAGAGAGAGAGAGAGAGAGAGATGGAGAGAGATGATAGAACGATAGATGAATGGATTGATGGATAGATAGACAGACAGACAGATAGACTCACAATTATATTAGAATTTTAGACAAAGAGCCAATATGACAACAATAGGCAATTACTCTATTGTCTATAGAACCAGTGAAGTGGGAGCATTTCCTAAATTGCCAAATAAGGAATGAAGGGCAGAAATGTAGGAAGCTGAATTGTAACAGTGCCATCCAGAAAGGGGCTGGGAGGCAAGAGGAGAGTGAAGCCTGGTGTCTGGGTGATACACACATGAGGGGAAAGCAGGGGATTGGGCCGCACCAAACTGTTTTTCACCAGTTTACAACTACCCATCTGTATTGTTGCAATAACCTCATAACAACTATTTCTGCCTTCACTCTCTACCTCATCCAATCCATCTTTCATACTACTGTCAAAATAATCATTCTCACAAGTAGATCTGGCAACGTTATGCTCTGAAAATCTTCAGTGCCTATTGCGTCTAATTAAATTCAGACTTTTCCACTGAGTATTATAGAAGCTCCACAATCAACCAGCACCCCATGTTTCCAGTTTTATTTCTTAATATTTCCCTCCCTGTATTCTAGAGTCTTTACAAATTTGACCACCCTTTACTCTCCCAAAAACACTCTACTTTTTAAAAACCCTCTATGCCTTTTTCATATTATTCCCTTTGCCTTGAAGATCCTCATTCTCCCTACTGTCTCCTCCCTGAAGCCTTTCCAGATCCCATGGGTCAATAGCATTCTTCTCTTTTGAATTTCATCTAGTAGTTGATTTTCCACCTCTAAAGAACTAGCTTTGGAATCAGCAAGACCTGATTTGAAGTCTTACCTTTGATAGATACTGACTACGTGGCCCTGAAGATGTGACTTAGCCTTTAAGTTCTGCAAAGAAGGTGCCAATCTGCACTCGTAAAGAGAGTTTCCTCACTGGGAATTCTCTATGAAATCAGAGACAAAGCATACTCAGGCATATGTAGTTATCTATGTATATAGCTTAACTCCTTGTGATTATAAGACCCTGAAAGACAGAGACTGTCTTATTGATTTAGAACATATCTTCCCCAGGCAAAGTGTTCTATACACAACGGATGTTTAATTTAACTACCCAATCAAAACTTTTACTGTAAGTAACATCCTCCTCAGCAAATAGAATTAGCACTTCTATACAAAGGAGACACCGTTACCATACCTACAGCTTTGTTTCTTTAAGAGAAGTATTTCAGGTCCCTACCCAAAAAATCAATTCAGAGTCTCAGACTTCTCTACTGAATCAACCAATCCGGAGGCAGGGAACCTGCGGCCTCAAGGCCATATGTGGTCTTCTAGGTCCTTGGGTGAGGTCTTTTGCCTGAATCCAAGTCTTACAGAACTAATCATTTTATTAAGGAGATTTGTTCTGTGAAGTTTGGATTCAGTCAAAGGGCCTCACTTGAGGACCTAGAGAGCCTCATGTGGCCTCAAGGCCACAGGTTCCCCGCCACTGAGCCTATCAATCAATCAAAGGCATAAATTAGCTATGAACGACAAATCAAAAGAATAGGGAAGTGTTTTGAGCTATTGTATGAAAGCAAATGATGTTATACCAGAAATGTCTTGTGGTTCATTGAAGAGTCAGTAATACTCCGTAGGAGTTAAGTAAAAACAAACCATTTTGGAATCTAATATTCTAGTGAAAGCTCAGTCTAGTAGTGGGGCTGTTCTAAACAAGCCCTTGAAAGAGACTTGATTGGGAAGGGGGTGTGGGAGAAAAGAAATTCATCCCCTACCACCTCCAGTTTGGACTAGAGGATGACTGTAAACTTAAATTTGTTGTTCATAACTCGGCCCATGATTGATTGATTCAATAGAGTCATCTGAGACTTCTGTAATGATTGTGTCAGGGATTTGGAATACTTCTCTTAAAGAAACAAAATCTTAGGTATGTTAATAATGTCTCAGTCAATATTCCTTGGAAAAACAAACCGATTTTTATTCATTAATTGAAATTGAATAGACGTTAACTGGTAAAAATTTATATTAGGGGCTTATGATTAGCAATAGCAAACAACCTCCCAGTCCCACAGAATTATCCCTTTATTTCTCTGAGATGGAACCTGGACCACCAAAGTGAATAACAGGGGAATTAAGTCCCAGAAATAAGCTACACTTCTTATGATGTCTTCATGCATCATAAATGTTCATCCACATCTTCATTCAATCTCCCTTTCTCCCTGTACATACCCATACTTCCAAACAAGGTCCTACAGAAATCTTCTGAACCACTCAATGTATGGCCCAGAACAGAAGCAACCCTATGGATTTTGATATAAAATTAAGAATGACAATGTTCTTAGACTTGAGCTAAGGAATAGTTCTCCAGGAATGAAGAAGAGAATGAGAATTTGGTTAAATCATTAAGGATTCCTGGAACTGCCTGGGAACACTCCCAACCCTCTATACCTAGAATACCAGGATATAAGACCAAACTATTTGAGAGGTCATATATAATGTAGAAAGCATTGAAATTCATACCAGATCTGAGTTTGAGGACCTACTCCACTAATTACTAGCCCTGAGGCTTTGGACAAGTTATTTAATAGGGGGGAGGGATTGGTGGGAAGATGGCTAATTTTCCTCATCTCTGAAATGAGTTCCCCCCCACTGCCAGACAGGGAAACTGAGGTGTGTGTGTGTGTGTGTGTGTGTGTGTGTGTGTGAAGTGACTTTCCCTGTATCACACAGGTAGTGTGAGATGCAGAATTTCTGACTTTTGAGAGGCATCATTGCTCTTTCTTCCCTTCCATATCACCTTCTTACTCAAAATTTGCAATGCCTATTGTTTTTAGGATAAAATCCCAAATCTCCAATTTGTCCTTTAAAGGACTTCCTAATCTGACCTCACCTACCTGTAAAGTCCTATTTCATATCACTCCCCTTCACATCTGGCCCACGTCTAGCTGTACCTTGTCTGAGGATTCCATCCCCTATTCTCCACCTTTGTATATGTCCAATGTGCTTGGAATCTAATCCTAACCTCTGTCTCATGGAATTGCTAGTTTCCTTCAAACATGGCAGGAGAGGTCCTTCCTGCTCCCCATGGTCATTAGCAAGCTCTCTCACTCTTGAAATGATTGTTTTACTTTGCATTAACTTACATATGTCTATGTTGTGTTTCCCTCCCTCCCCCTACCTAGTAGAATGTAAGGTCATTGAAGGAAAGGGCTACCTTTTTATCTTTGTATCCCTAGTACTTTGCACTATACTTTGCAAATAGCAGGCGCTCAATACATGTTTGATGAATTGAATTGAAGAGCAGGTGGGTAGTAGGAGTGATTTTCTTTTGTACTATGCTGAGGGCCATGGAAGTAGCTAGCTAATGTGCCTATACAAAAAGCTTCCTTCCCATTTTGTCTAGATATCCTGGTTTTACTCAGAAAATAAATACAGCACTTTGTAAAGTGGTCATACCAGGACCAAGACACATGGAATACTGTTTATCACATAGACCCATGCTTGGCAAAGAAGAGCCAATGAAACCTCTAGAATGGGTACAGCCATCCATGTCTTCATCTTCTAACTACCTCCATTTAGAAGTATTGGGAAGAAAGTCTGGTGGATTGGAGGGAAAACACTGTTTGGTTAAGGTCCATAGACCCTGATTATGATGCTTACCTGGGGCAGAAAGAGACTTTACAAAGTGCATCTATGATTGCTTTCCCAGGGATGTTTTCAAGGGAATTTCATCTCCTAAGATGTTTCCAAGGCGCCTTGATTTAAAAAAAAAAGTAGGTAGGTGGTGGAAGATTGAACTGGTCCAAGACTTCTTTGGCAATTTGATAAAACTTATGACCCCCTACTCAGAATAATTATTTTATAGAATTACATACACACACACACAGTTAATGTTTTCCAAATTTTTTTAAGTTCAAGGACCCCAGGTTTAAAATCCCCTGGAGTAAATGATTTCTAATGTTCCTTCCAGTTTTAAATCTTATGAACTGTGATGGCTAGGAAGATAGAACCCCAAATGATGGGACACATGATAGGTGAAGGAATAAGGAATAAAAAGTGTATATGTTATAAGGAGGGATGGGGAGGGAGGTCAAGCCAGAGAAGTAATCCTAAAACAGAGTCTGCTTCACAATTTTGTCTAGGACTGGAATTTTTGAGTCTGTCCCATTAAACAAACTTCAATGCCTCTGTTTAAAACCATATTGTTTTCTCTCTGAAGCCAATAAAGGCCATTCTTATTACAGCTCCCTTTTCCTCATCCCTTTTGGTTCATGAGGATTTAAATCCAGACTTCTGCTACCCTATATTGTCTAACCCACCCCCTGCCTAGAAAACCCTATGGAACCCAGTAAAAATACAAAGCGTCTTTCAAAGTTATTCAGTTTGGCAGCAAATCAAATAAGCAAGTGAGGAGTGCTCATGATAAAGAGAGAAAGTGTCTGTTCACATTCCTGAGTTGGGAAAAAAGAAACCTCTTTGACCTGATAATATGGACATAAAAAACATAATCACCAGATCAGGTATTTCCATATATTTTTTGAAGAGTCCCATGCTAACAAAAATGGCAAATTAGCAAGTATTTCTTGAGAGATTACAGGGTGGAACATAGAGAACTAGACCGTGTTATATATACACTAGACATACCTACCCTCTTTCTCCAAGGAGCTCAGAGGCATTTTCTGGGATTTGTATCACTTCGGTACCTGGACCCTTTGTCTGTTGGCATGATCTGAAAGCCAAAATAATGATACTCAGTACTTCAAATGCATTTTGTAGGGCTTTAAATTGCTCCAAAAAATAATTCCTTCCAAAGTCCATCCAATTGCACAGTTCCTTCAAACTTCTTGGCTATTTCTCAAGGCCACATGTTTTAAACATCTAGGATCACAGATAAGATCATAGGATTTAGAAATGGAAGCAAACTGAGTAATTATCTAGTCCTACTTTGTCATTTTTACAAATGAAGAAATGAGGCCACCACTTAGCCACCTAACTGGCTAGCAAAAATTTATGATTTCTTTCCTGTCCCATTTTTGTTTCTGTGTTTTGAGTATTTGGGAAAGCTGGAGGGTGTATTAAATAGAATGCTGGACCAAGTCCTGCCTCAGACACATCTTAGTTGTATGAACTTGAGCAGGTCACTTAAGAGCAGTCTGCCTCAATTTCTTCTACTGTAAAATGTCATATGTTGTTCGTCCTTCATTTTTAAAGAGGAACAATGATATCAAAGAGTGATGTCTTGACTTGTGCACAAATTAGATTGAAGTGGGCAGAATTGCACAAAGTCGCCAGCCTCACTCTTTCTTACAAAGTCATGAAAGTTCCATTGCGAAGATGAAAGTCAGGATGACTGAAAAGGGCCCAGGATGCATTGAATGACTTCGACATCTTCAATATCTGACCAAGTTTTCAGTACTTCATACAGCCTGCTTCAGCCACCTTCATGACTCGCCATTGAAACAGACTGTTCTTATCTACCCATTCCATGGGGGAAAGTCTTCATGGGATTTGAGCAGTTGCCCCTCTAAATCATGGGCAGGCATGAGGCCCACTGGTTGCCCTCAACCCCATCTGCCAAGATGGCTTGCTAGGGTGTGGTCGATACACAAGCTACAGCTTCTTAAAGCTACAGGTGAAAGTTGGGTGGATGAGCAGTCCAGAAAGGGTGTGGCAAGCCCTCATACCAGCAGTGCTAGTTTTTCCTGAGCACCCCACATACCCAATCTATAATACAGGGATATATAACACCTACCTCAGAGGGTTATTCTGTAGAGTAAAGGAGATAATATGTGTAAAGCACTTAGCACAATATTTGGCATATAAAAGGAACTTAATAAATGCTTCTTTCCTTCCAAAGCACAGATTACAGTGAGGTAGTGAATAGAGTGTTGGACTTGGAATCAGGAATATTTTAATTCAAATACCTCAGATATTTACTAGTTGTATGACCCTGGGCAAGTCACTTTCTGGGTTTCAGTTTCCTCAACTACAAAATGAAGGGGTCAGACTCAGTGGTCTCTAAGGTCCCCACCAACTCTAATTTGTGATTCTATGATCTTATGAACTTCTTAAACCTCTGCCCAAAGTTATCTGTTGTCCATTGTCATTGTCCATGATGTAGACAATTATTGGGTAGTGAGGATCAACAGGCAAAAAAAATAATAAACTGCTGTTTTAGAACTGGATATTCTTAGGTAGGCAAGTAGGTGAGCACCAGACTCATCTTCCTGAGTTCAAATCTGGTCTCAAACACTAGCTGTGTGATGCTGGGCAAGTCACAACCCTGTTTGTCTCAGTTCCTCATCTATAAAATGAGCTGGATAAAGAAATGGAGAACCACTCCAGAAATATTTTCCAAAAACATCCCAGATAGGGTCACAAAGAGTCAGACATGATTGAAATGACTGAACAATTACAAAATTCTTAGGTAGGCTCTATCATTCATTTATGAAAGTTCTCCAAGAACGACACATTCTTTTGTGTGCTGTCAAAAAACAATTAGTAACAAGAAAGACTAACAAATATTAGTTAAAGCCAATGTATAGGCTGTCCATTTTAATAATAGGAAGTATGACCTTCCTCCCCATCCCTCATTATGTGGTGAGGAAGACAAAGATCAAAACAATTGAACAACCATGTAGAAATCAGTGGCTGAGTTGGGGCTAAGTGAGCTGATAGTAAGTCTAATGCTTCATTCTCTAGACCATACTGCCTCCCTGTGGGAGTTTTTCTGGGTGAAAAACATCTCCTATGGTATGTTACATTTCAAATGTTTAGCTGTTTAGCTACACTTAAGTGTGAGTTTGTACAAGATGTCTCTTTCTAAATCCTGGTTATGAATGGGACCAGTGGTGGAATTGACTTTTTAACATCATGCTTCCTGTTTTGTTTCTTGTTTTGATCTGTTACAACTGGATTTGAAGTAGAAACTGGTCAAATAATCCAGAAATAGTCTTAGAAGTCCTCCTGAATTTAAAAGGCAAAGATTGAAGACGTGAAATATCTACCTCTAATGTTTGTTGCTTTAGTGATAGAGAATGGATCTGTGAGTTCATTGTTATAAGGAATTTCCAGGTAAGGAAACTCTCACTCTTAAGGCAGGTCAGCACCTTCTCTGTAATATGTAGCCTCAGCCAATTGGGTGAGGCATTCAACGATTAAGAGATTTGATCAAATTCACAAAGTCAGTATACGTCAAAGGCAAGACTTGAACACAGGTCTTCCTAATTTCAAGACCAGCTTTCCATCCACTCTCAAAGTCATCCTGGGTTTTGTTATTTTAAGGTAAGAAAATCATCATTATATGTCTCCAACCACTCACTTTAGTGAGTATTTAGGAAAAAAAATGTATAGTTTCAACAGATTTCTATTTTTATTTAGTTTTCATTTGATAGAAATCTATTTCCTCTCCTTCATGACCTCTACCCCACTGGAAAAGAAAAAAGAAGAAAATCCTTATAACAAATTTGCATAGTCAAGAAAAATAAATCCCCTCTGGCCATGTTCAAAAAATAAATGTCTCATTCTACATCTTGAATACATTGCTTTTCTGTCAAGGGTAGATGGCATGCTTCCTCTGGAATCATAGATGGTCATTGCCTTGATCAAAGTTCTTACAGCTTTTAAAGCTGCTTGTTTTTACAGTGTTGTTGTTATTGTATAAATTGCCCTCCTAAAAGTCCCTAACTTTATAAAAGAGGTTTATCCATTTGCTGTGATCCAAATGGATAATGACTTGTTTTTTCTTGCTTCCTCTATCATCATTCCACTTATAAGTATTATAAGTACTTGTCTTTCCATTTGGACTGTGTGCTAGACATCTTCCAACACCATGGCAAATGTCTCTTGGAAGTCTATGTTTTCCTGTTTTATTCTTCACTTGGATGCTACTAATTAGAAAGTTGTCAAATAAAGCTGTTTTTAGGTCTTAGAAGTCACCTTGTGTGATTTTGCCATACAAATGTAGGCACATTTTTGGAAGATGGCCTCCAGGAAAACATTGTACTCCACTCAACCCAGTTGTTTTTATGACAATAGACAATAAGCCTAATGGGAACTTGGACACCCTGCACCTTTCAGTAAATTGTGTAATTGTGAAGATGTGGTCTGCTGCAGAACACCATTTGCAAAATTCTGCCTGTTCAATTTCAAAGGAAGAAAGGCAAACTGTCAAAATCCATATGACAGAATACTACAATTCAATAATCTAAGTGAAGTGCATATTAAAAAAAAATCCCAGGTTTCCCCTGATACCCAATAGATTACTAAAGATAATACAAAAAAATAGCAAATGTTACTGGTTTTACAGGAAGACAGATACAGTAATGCAGTCTTGGTAGAGTTGGGAATTGATCCAATTGTTCTGAAAAACAATTTGAAATTAAACTAGAAAAGTCATTAGATTATACATGTCCATTAGTGCTACTAAGTACAATGTACTTGGTAGAGCCAAGATGGCAGAGAAAAGGAAGGAAGTTGCCTGAGATGTCCCAAATTCCCCTCCAAACAACTTTAAATCATACCTCATAATGAATTCTGGAAGGGAGGAACACACAAAAGGATGGGATAAAACAATTTTCCAACCCAAGAAAACTTAGAAGAACTATAGCAAAGGTCTGTCTTACCTGGTGATGTCTGAGCAAGTCAGAAGAAGCCTCTAGCTCCAGCACAGAATAGCTATACACACACACACACACACACACACACACACATATATATATATATATATATACATATATACACATACACATAAAATTAAACTGTTTACATCCCTACATAGCCCTATGGCCCCTGTGCAAGAGGCCAGTGGTACAGTAGGCCAGCTGTGAGGCCTCCAGCCCCTAGAGCAGCAGGAAAGTAGTGAGGTCTGGCAGGCCCAACTGCCCTGGCACAGGTGAGCCACCAAGCCCAGACACCCCAGCAGCAGGTCAGTGGGCAGGCTCCTGGCCCCCGGTACAAGAAGATTGGGACAGTGGCCCCTGTACCCCAGGAACAGAGCTCAACTTTAGAAGTCATGAAATAGACTGGAAATGAACAAAAAATAAAAACCTAATCACAGAAAGTTACCACAGTGACAAAGGAAGATAAAAACACAAACTCCGAAGAAGACAACAGTATCAAAATGCCTATGTGTGAAGTCTCAAAGAGCAATATGAATTGGTCTCAGGCCCCAAAAGAACTCATGTCAGAGCTCAAAAGAAATTTTTTTTAAATCAGAGATAAATAAAAATTTTGGGAAAAGAAATGAGAGTTATGCAAGAGAATCATGAAAAAATAGTCAACGTGTTAGTAAAGGGAACACACACAAAAAAAATAGATTTACAAAAATTCACTGAAAAAAAAACTCCTTAATAAGTAGTATTTGCCAAATGAAGAAGATGCAAAAGCTAACTGAAGAAAATAATTCTTTAAAAATTAGAATTCAGCAAGAGACAGCTAATGAGTCAATGAGATATCAAGAGTCAATCAATACAAATTTTTTAAAAATGAAAAACAGAAGAGAATATAAAATATCTCACTGGAAAAACAACTAAAATGGAAAACAAATCCAAGAGAAATAATTTTAAAATTATGGGACTACCTAAAAAACCATGACCAAAAAAAGAACCTGGACAACATCTTTCAAGAAATTATTAAAAAAAAAAAAAAAAACTTCCCTGATATCCTAGAACCAGAGGACAAAATAGTAATTGAAAGACTCCACTAATCACTTCCTGAAAGAGATCCCAAAATGAAAACTCCCAGGAATATTATAGTCAAATTCCAGAATTCTCAGGAAGGAGGAAATATTATAAGTAGCCAGAAAGAAACAATTCAAATATCAAGGAACCACAGTCAGTATTACAAAGGATTTAGCAGCATCTGTGTTAAAGGATCAGAGGGTTTGGAATATCCTTGGAAGGCAAAGTAGCTTGGATTACCAGAAGAATCACCTATCCAGCAAAACTGAGCATAATAATTCAGGGGAAAAGATGAATGTTTGATTAAATAAAGGACTTTCAAACATTGCTTATGAAAAGATCGGAACTAAAACAGAAAATTCAATTTTCAAATACAACACTCAAGTGACATGTAAAAAGGTAAGCAGAAAAGAGAAAACATAAGTTATTCAATAAAATTAAACTGTTTACATCCCTACATAGGAAGATGATACTTGTAACTCTTAAGGACTCAATCACAATTAGGGCAATTAAAAGGAGTATACAGAGAAAGGGGTTCCTTTGATAGGATGATATAAAAAAATAAGGAGTAAGAAGGAGAAGTTCTCTGGGAAAAGAGGGAAGAGAGAGAGAGAATGGAGCAAATTATCTCACTTGAAGAACAAAAGACCTATTACAGTGGAGAGAAAGAAGGGTGGGGAGAGAGCATTGCTTGAATCTTACTCTCATCATATTTGACTCAGAGAGGGAATAACATACACACTCAGTTGGGTATAGAAATCTATCTCACCCTACAGGGAAACAGGAGGAGAGGGGCACAAAAAAAAAGGTGACTGATAGAAGGAAGGGCAGAATGAGAGTGGCAATGGTCAGAAACAAAACATTGGTGAGGAGGGACTGGGTGAAAGGAGGGAGGAAAGGAAAGAGAGACAGAGACAGAGAAAGACAGGACAGAGATAGAGGGAGACAGAAATATAAACAGAGGAAAAGTAGGATGGAGGGAAATATGCAGTAATCATAACTATAACTGTAAATGGGATGAAATAACCCACAAAACAGAAGCAGATAGCAGAGTGGATTAAACTGTAGCATCCTGCAATATTTTGTTTACAAGAAATACATTTGAAGCACACACATGCGTGCGTGCGCACACACACACACATACAGTAAAAGTAAAAGTCTGGAACAGAATCTATTATGCCTCAGCTGAAGAAAAAAAAAGCAGGAGTAGCAATCATGATCTCAGACAAAGCAAAAGCAACAATAGATCTAATTAAAAGAGGCAAGGAAGGAAACTACATCTTACTAAAAATTTACCATAAGCAATAATATAATACCAATACTAGACATATATAAACCAAATGGTGTAGCATCCAAATTTCTAATGGAGAAGTTAAATGAGTTACAGGAGGAAACAGACAGTAAAACTATTCTACTGGGGTACTTCAACTTTCCCCTCTCAGAACTAGATAAATCTCACTGCAAAATAAAAAACAAAGAAGTTAAGGAAGTGAATAGGATGTTAGAAAGGTTGGATATGAAAGACCTCTGGAGAAAATTGAATGAAGAAAGAAAGAAATATACCCTTTTCTCAGCAGTACATGTCATCTACAGAAAAACTGACCATGTATGAGGGCATAAAAACCTCACATCAAATGCAGAATGGCAGAAATATTCAATGCATCCTATTCATGTCATGATACAATAAAAATTACATTTAATAAAGGGCCATGGAAAGATTGATTAAAAATTAATTGGAAACTAAACAATCTAAACTTAAAGAATGAGTGGGTCAAAGAACAAACCATAGAAACAATCAATAATTTCATCAGAGAAAGACAACAATGAGAAAAACATACCAAAATTTATGGGATAAACCCAAAGGAGTACTTAGGGGAAATTTTATATCTCTAAATGCTTACATGAATAACATAGAAAAAGAGGTCAATAAATAGGGCATGCAACTAAAAAAGCCAGAAAAAAAGAATTTTAAAAACCAATTAAACACAAATTTGGAAATCTTGAAAATCAAAGAAGGGATTAATAAAATTGAATAATAAATAAAACTAAGAGCTTTTAAATTTCAATTCTTCCTAATTCTCAGCAATAAAATGGCCAGAGACAATTCCAAAGAACTCATAACAGAAAGTGCTATCCACCTCCAGACAAATAACTGTTAGAGTCTGAATATAGATTGAAGCATACTATTTTTCACTTTCTCTTTTTTTGCATGTGTTTTTTCTCTTTTTGTCTGTGTCTTCTTTTACAACAAAATAATAAGGTAATATGTTTTGCATGATTGAAAATTTATCACCTATATCAAATTGCTTTATGTCTCAGGGAAGGGGCAGGTGAGGGAGGAAGAAAGAAAATTTGGAATTCAAATTTCTTTAAATGAATATTAAAAATTGTCTTTACACGTAACTGGGGGGGATAAAATATTATCTAAGCAGAAACAATTTTCTTAAAGTACCGTGCACTTACAGCTACCTTTTTAAAATGGTGGAGCAAATGTTAATTTTCTTTCTCTCTTTTCTATGCAATCAGCAAAATAATAAATCAAGTTCTGATTTGTAACCAGTTCCCAAGGTATAAATGTTCTCACTCAAAATTTAACAACTGACTGATTATCTGGTCAGAGATGGCACCCCCACACCCTTAGAGAGGGATTTTTTAAAGAATCAATAATAAAGTAATTCAAACATTCAAACACCTTTTTAAAGCCCACCTGTTCCCTTCTCATACCTTTAACAAGAATAATATGAATGTAAATATGGATTTTTTTTCACAAAAATTTTGGAAAATTGGAGAATGTCATGATGATTTTTAATTGGCTTTTCTTTTGGTTAAGATCTGTGATTTTCCCCCCAGTCTTTGGCATGCTACCTGTTTTCAAATATCTTGAGAAGGCTTTCTTAATGTTCTGAAAATTAAACTTCTTCAACATGGACCTCTTCAGCAGGTACTTGATACTTCTGTTTGAAGGTGACATTGTGCTGATTACATCAAGCTTCTGAACACTATGGAAGCTCCTCTTGTTCAAAAACCTCCAGGAGCGACCTATTGTTTCTAGGATTAAATAAAAACTCCTCTACTTGTAACTTCATGTCCCTCACAATCTGGCTCCAGCTTCATTATACATTATTCCTTTTGTGCATTCTACAATCCAGACAAACTGATCTACTTGCTATTGCTCAGCATCCATGACATTTTTGTCTCCATGCCTTTACAAAGGCTGTCCTCCCCATGCCTTGAATGTACTCTTTCCTCAACTCCAACTTTCAGAATCCCATGCTGCCTTCAAATTTCAGTTTAACCTTTCTCTGGTTTATCCTTCTATAAGACTTATCCCCTTCTCCCACTGGTGAATTTCTCTCCTGGGTCTCCATTTTGTAGAGGAGGCCAGGTCAACTTTCTGGTATTGTTCCTGGCTTCTGGAATGCACCCACACACACACACACACACACACACTTCAGGTACCTTCATTCCCTTCAGGTATTCTTCTCTCCCCTCCCTTCAGCTCCCATTCGAATATACTCTTCTTGAGGGCAGATCTTTTTGCTTATATTTGTTTTTCCAGTACTTAGCACAGTGCTTGGCATATAGTAAGTGCTTAGTAAATGTTTGTTTCCTTTCTTTCTTCCTCCCTGCCTTGCTCAAATAATAACATTTATGTGAAGGCTTTCCTGATTCCCTCCTTTGAACCTTCTCACATCATTTATGTGTGTACTCACTGTATCTCCTAATAAAATATAAGCATCATGAGGGCAGATACAGTCTCATTCTTTTTGTCAATATCCCCAGAGCATCACAATATTGTGGCTCATCTCAGGTAATTAATACCTGCTTGTTAAACAAATTAATCAATTCATATTCCCTCAAAGGAGTGCAGTCTAACTGTCTATGTAGGGAAAACCAAATGGCTAAAGAATATGTACTGTACAAATTATGATATGTAACTATAAGCAATCCATAAAATTTGTCTATCAGTACTTATATCTTTGTCAACTTATATCTAGACAATCATTAGAGCCCAGAATAGAGCCAAAGGAATAAAAAAGACTGGGTTATACTGAAAATACTGTACCATATACTTAAACAAACCAGACTTCAAGGTGGAGCCATGATGGCAGAGCGATAGGTAGCAATAAAATAAACCCTTCTCCACAAACTTCCTAACAGATCTAGAAAATGCACGAGACTTAATTATGATGGAGAAATCCAGAAAAGGACACAGTGGGTCCTTTGTCCTACCCACTTTGGCACAAGAAGACAGAGAGGATGGTCTTAAACACAGGAGACAGGAGCGTATTGTGAACAGAGCATTCCAGTGCCCAGGGAGAGGTTGTGCATCAGGGTATGAGGGGTCTTGAAACCATACCTGGGCATCCTCAGACCTACCCTGGGGCACTGCAGCACAGACAGGTGACAAATGGTCACTAAACTCGGCTGCTAGTCCCAGATTCAGGGCAGAGTGAAAGGCGACCTGCACATAGCAGAAATGTTCCTAAGTAGGGGGTCTCTAGAAGGTATACAGAGAAAAGAACATGTTCAGAAGCCAGCAGTAACAGTTTTGGATCATTCTTTGTTTTCCAGTATTTATTAATAGATTCTTGAATTCATTTACTAGGTCTGGAAACCATGCTTCCTTCTGTGTTTTGTTTTGCTTTGTTTTTTACCCTTTTCCCTGCTGATTTGAGAAACTTTTGAGTTTTCTTCTTCCTGAAATTTTGGTAATTTCAACCCTTTTTTCCCCCTTTGCTTTCACTTACTGCTCACTTCCTGACTCCCTAATTGCTAATTGTGGTTTCCTTGAGGGCTGCATCACAAGGCTTCTCAGTCAGCTCCCATAATGAGCAGTTCTCCAACTTAGGTCTGTGCCTTGAGTGACTTTTGGTAGGTCAGAAATGGCCCAGCTGGATATTATAGTCTTTCTCTTAGACTGAGTGGAGTAATGCACACCTCTCTCCCCCATACACAGTATCCTATCCCTTTGTTAATTAGTTCCTTGAGTTTTGCAGGACTGGTGATACAGGGTTGTGGCCCCTTAAAGGCTTTTGCTCCTGAAGGACCACTGTGGCCTTGCTGACTGTCATGACCAGGGTAAATTTATACAATCCGGAGCCAAGGTCTCCACAGCTCTGGAAAGAGGGAGGTAGGACCAAGTTTTTATCGTTAGCCTATGTCATGAGTGTAGTATAGGAGGTGGAGGAGGGGTTCTGAGTGACCTTAGGTTCATTAAGTATCCAGTTTATGGATTTGGGTGCCTCCTTTTGGATTCTGAGTATCCTAGACCATGGAGACAACTGAAGTTGCCATATTTTGGGCATAATTTTTGTTTTAGAAAAGTTCGGAAGGTTGTGAGGATCAAAGAAAAGGTCTAGTCCTCCATCTTGTTGATCACATGACCCAGGAGTCAAAAAAAAAGAATTAGAAAAAGCATTAACAGCATGGTACAAGAAGTACCGTACCAGTTAGGTGGGCAGCTAGGTGGCACAGAAGATAGAGGGCTTGGCCTTGACTCAGGAAGACCTGTGTTCAAATCTGATTTCAGATACTTAACTAGTTGAGTGATCCTGGGCAAGTGACTTAACCTTGTTTGCCTCAGTTTCCTCATCTGTAAAATGAACTGGAGAAGAAAATGGCGAACCACTTCAGTGTCTTGCCAAGAAAACCCCTAATGAGGTCACAAAGAGTTGCACACAACTGAAATGACTGAACGATAACCACCTACTGGGTTTTAGTGTTCTGGAAACTAGGTGATGCAGGGGATAGAGCACTGGGCCTGGAGTCAGGAAGACCTGAGTTCAAATTCAGCCTCAGACACTTTCTAGCTCTATGACCCTGGACAAGTCACTTAACCCTGTTTGCCTCAGTTTTCTCATCTGTCAAATGAACTGGAGAAGGAAATGGAAAACCACTCCAGTGTCTTTGCCAAGAAAATGTCAAATGAGATCACAAAGAGTCAGATATGTCTGAAATGACTCAACAACAACAACCACTCTTCACAGTCCTTAATAATTTGTATAGCATAAAGGAGTCTGGAAGCCAAAAAGTTTGAAATGTTGACTTAGAGAAAGGTCCCCACAATGCATTTCATGTACGAGCCTCAGAGGATTTCTGGGAGGATATGATTGAGACAAACAGATGGAGAAAGCACCTATTGGTTGCAATCTGTATGAATGGAGGAAGTATGCATTTGAATGAAATCAGAAATGTATAGTTATTGCATCACATTTATCATTTCTTATAATTGTTCGTTTTTTATACATTGTTCTTAAAATACATTGTGAGTTTTAGATTAGAACCTTGAGATAAGGGTATATCCAAGAAGATAGCAGATCTATCTGGAAAAGCTGCTTTCACAGTGGAGATCAAATTGTCCCAATTACACTGGGAGATATTTTTTTAAATACTTTTTCACATATATAGTAAATGAAGCAATACTTGGAATGGTAGTGTTACAGCGTTTGGGTTTTTTTTTATTTAATCTGATACTTGGGTCACAAAATAAGATGAGAATGGAGGAGATTAATTTCTTTTTATCTTGTTCTCTTTCTAAAAAGCATTCAGTAATCATCCAAATAGTGTATTATTATTTTCGTATCTATAAAAGGCTTTAAGCAGTTTCTAGAGATGAAATAATCATTCATTTGGGGATGTGATGGATGTCTCCAAAGGCCGGCTTCTGTATTTCCAGGCTCTCTGAGGTACTCAAATTCATTATTTGTTCATTTCCTGAATGGTCTCCTTTGAAGTATACCTGGTATTATTTGAAATACCTGGATGTCTATAAATATTTGTTATTTCCTTGATGTCTATGAGGGTATTTTCTTTTGTATGACCTTGACCTACAGTACCTAGCTCAGGCAATATATGCACTTAGATTCTTTCGTATGCCAGTCCATGCATACAATCCTTGTTAGATGTTTTTTACTGCTTTTTAGTGGGGGAAAAAGCATGACCCACAGTATTGACTCTTTGCTGGATCTTTATTTCTATTTTCCCAAGGATCAAGTTGTTTTATTTACTTAGCTCTCTCTCTCTCTCTCTCTCTCTCTCTCTCTCTCACACACACACACACACACACACACACACACACACACAAAGAATTGAGTAACGTTTTATTTTTAATGATGGGCAATGAAAGTCCACATGCCATCCATACAAAGAGCACATGATTTCTTCATTATAGACCCAGCATTATTACAATGAATACCAAAAATATTAATAAAAATGATCCTGTGCCTGACATTTGCTTATGAGCAAACAGAGGCCACAAGAGCCACTTGTGAAAGAGGAATGGGGAAATGAGTAGGGGGAAGAGAAAAGGGAGAGGAGAGCCTGGGTGGAGAGGAAAGGGGACTGGGGATTCACTGGAGCAAATGGACCTAAAAGCTCTATAATCACCTTAAATAATTAGCCTTAATAGAATCTGAACCTGTCAAATGAACTGTTCATTATAACATAATCAGCCTTAAACATAGGCTAAAAGAGGGAAATATGTTGTCTATAAGAGAGGAAATGAGAAGCAAAAAAAAATAAGAAAGTTTTCTATTTGGTTTTTCTTGGTAAATTATTGGATCTTCAAATTTCTAAATCAATCAGCAAGATGGCATTTTCAAGGACCTACTCTGTGGCAGGCGCTGTGCTAGAAATACAAAGAGCAAAGTAAGAGAGCCCTTCTTTACCTCTTCCTAACTTCCTTATTACTGCCAAGAACACCACCATCTTCCCAGTCATCCAGGCTTACAACCTTGGTGCTTTCCTCAACTCTTTACTCTCTCACCACCCCCCACTCCCATCTGAGATGTTGCCAAGTCCTGTCAATTCTATCTTAGTAACATCTTTGGAATATGCCCACTTCTCTCCTCTGACCTGGTGCCTGCCCTCATTACCTCATGCCTGGACTACTGTAATAGCCTGATGTCTGGTATCCCTATCTCAAGCATATCCCCACTCCAGAACATTCTCCACTCTGCTATGAAAGTGATCTTCCTAAAGCATAGACACATCCAAGTCACCTCCTTATTCAATCAAATCTGATGACTCCCTATTATCTTGTGCTGTTTGTCCTTTATTTTTGAAGAGGACCATGACATCAGGGAGATGACATGACTTGCAGTTGACTTGGATTTGAGTGAGGGAGGGGTCACAAGGTTCTCCTCCAGAGTCATCTGGATCCAGTAGCTAGATATTGATCAGATTGACTGGAGATGACCTACATGGATGGACGGATGGATGGATGGATGGATAGATGAAAGGGGCGTTCTTAAGTACTTGGTATGTACAAAGCACTGTGCTAAGTATTGGAAATATAAATAGAAAAGTAAGAAAGTCCCTGCTTTGGAAGACATCATGTTCTAATTGGTGAGATAATATGGGAGATTTCAGCTACAGGTCAAATGGACAGGTCCAATGATCTTTAGGGTGCAGAGGCAAAGCAGATGGTAATGCCTCTTCTTTTATGCCATTTCCCTAATAAAATCATGACCATTTCTGGTGTTGAACCATTTGGCAATGCCAAGGACTTTGGTGGCAAGAAATTTCTTTTCTGGATCCTGAATAGCTGTGGCTATAGCACAGGTTGCATCTCCATAAAAGTTACTTCCCAAAGCAATGGAGTGGACATTGCTGGAAGTATTGCTATTTCCAAGGCTATTGAGTTCAGGGTCCTGGGCTTTCTTTTTTTTTTCTTTTTGGAGGGTAATTGGGCTTAAGTGACTTGCCCAAGGTCACACGGCCAATTTTTGTGTTAAATGTCTGAGACTGGATTTGAACTCAGGTCCTTTTGACTCCAGGCCTGGTGCTCTATTCACTGTGCCATCTGCTGATCCACTCCTGGGCGTTCTTTATCATGGTCTGAGGGATGGCAGTCAAGGTGGTCAAGGTGGGGGTGGTAGTTCAACTTGCCATGAACATGCTACCTTCTGTTTCTCTCTCGGGCTGACTGCTTCACCTATGTTGGCTTACCTTCCCTTTGTGTGGCAGATGGTTGCAGTTGGTAGAGATGGTTGACCTTTTTTCCATAGGAACTGATTCTGTCAATGATGGCTAGGCTGAAAGCAGAAGTGATGGATTAACTTCCCTGCTCTGCAGGAGTCATTAGATCAATGGAAATTACTAGTCCCCACTCCACCTTATTTGTTTCCCTGGATTATGGCTGTCAACATGGGACAGGAAACAGGACTGGTGGTCTGAAGGATGCTTCCACTACCAAGACTCTTATGTTTATCACTTCAGGAACATGCTGGCTGTATAACCCTAGTCAAATCACTTAACCTTTCAATGCTCTAGTCAACTCTCGAAAACCATAAATTACAAAGAATATAAGAGTTTGTTCACCTGGGAGTTCTCTATACTAATGAAATCACAGGTCTAGTTCTTGTCCCTAATACAAAAAGAATTAGTCAGATCCTAGAAGACAGGATGCATTTTCCTTAGTGTATCCTACTTCAGCTGGTTCCCCTTCCTGTTTTATGATCACCACATACACATTGCCCATCTATGTCCCCTCTAAGTCACTGAACAATTGTCAGATTTCTATCTGGATCCTTAAAGGCTTAGGGCAAAGGTCCTTTAACCTGGAATTAACATCCCCCTCAGATTTAGGAGAGGCCATGAACTTGGATGGGAAAAAAAAGTTGTAGCTTCATAATTGCTAACCCCTAACTGGAATTTGGCATTTTCTTCAATCATTTAAAAATATTTTTTCTGTGAAGGGATTCATTGGCTTCATCAGACTGCAATACAGAAGGGGATGAAGGTTAAGGAAATGTTGAAAATATTAGCCCAAACAAGTACCAGTATCTAAAAGGAATTTCACCACTAAATCTGCTCTACCACTATGAATTGAGATTATATTCCATGGGCTTTCACCAGCTGGGCTACTAAACTGTCTGGTAGTCATAACATGAATATCAAGAGTAAGGTCTGAAGAAGTACTGGGAACAAGACCCTGAGTGCAATTTGAATGACACCACACACCAAGAAAGTTAACTATGCAAATTAACATGTAACATTCTTTTCCATGCCCCTTCTAAACCAAACCAACTCTTGGAATGTGTTTTAGAGATATTCTGCATAAAAGATGATAATCTTGCTTTTGGCTGGTTCTCCACTAATCCACACTTTACAAATAATTCTTTGCCTAAAGAAACCTAGTGTGTTATATAACAAATAATGTTCGTTTCATTTAGAGTGTGATGTCAGGTCCCAGTTCTCCAAATTTTATGGGAAAATGAACTGATTCAACATGAGCAATAAAATAAAGCATTTGTTTGCTTTACAAATAGATCTCTGGGTTAAGACCAAACTATTTAAAATGTTGTTTAAAAATGTCAACTGCCCCCTATTTATTACATCCAAGGGACTCATTACCTTTTATAATACAGAGAGTCAAGAAAATTTTAAAAAGAAATTCTTTAGAAAAAAGGCTTTGGGGATACCAATTAAATTGTCTTTTAAAAAAAAGTAAAATCATCAGTATTCATTAGAAGACTTGAGATTAGATGTTGGTTTATAGCCCTTTTTTTCAAGATAATGATGTTAATTGCATGCAACCTGTGTACTTGAGGAAAATGTGTACAATAGTACTGTGATGCCATTTGGCTCAGGCATAAGATTGTTGTGGTTTCTTGTTAATGATTGCTAGGCTCCCCTGGAACTAAAGAAAGTTTTTCGCACCACTTAAAACACACACACACACACACACACACACATACACAAACTAGTAGTTTCTAAAATGTGAATTGATTTGCTATTTATGGAAAGAAAACCAATTTCAATGGGTCCATCTGGTGTTGTTTGGAAGCCCCAATAGATTCTTATACAAATGGTCCAGTCAACTGACAGCGTTCTAATGATCAATCAATGAAGACTCTTATTCCATTCTATAGGGAATCACAGCAAATCAGAGTCTCTATATTGCATTTTTTTTAAATCTATGGGATTGGGCTAATCTAATGAACCTAAAAAACTACATCTGCTTATTTCCATTGGAAGTAACAAACATAGCCAGTACTCAATAGGAAATTCTGGCTGGATTTACAGTCTGGTTGATGAAGATACAGTTGGAACTTTATGAAAATGAACAGCCCCTTAAAAGACATTTCATTCTGTACATGTACAAATCAAAGCATAACATAAAACATGCAAGGTGGCTTATTCAAGGTAGCTTAAATAACTTTTCATTTCCTTTTCACTGCTGGCAAAGAATACTAATTGGTCTTCTTTGTGATGGTCACTTTCTATATATGCAACAAGGCATGACTTTATTGACAAAAGGTTTCCAAGGCTAAAAGGCAAGGGACTGGAGGAAGACTTAAAGGGTATAGTTGCTGTTATTATTTTTTCTATCTCTATCACTTAGAATAAAGAATGGAACAGCAAAAGAAGAGACTGAAAGAGAAACACAGACTTAGCACACAGCCCACAGTCCATTCAGTAGCTGGACAGATAGTGCATTATTGTGCCTTTCTAAATTAAAGAGGTCTCAAAACCTTTAATTGTTCTGAAAACAGGACGCCAAAGAACTTTCAGATTGACAGATGGGTAATACTACCAGGATTTCCTCTGAAAGTTTCTTAGAACATCTGATCATAAGAGCACAGATATTAAGCCTTAATTGACCAAATATGTCTTCTAGCCCAACTACCTTATTTTATGGATGGGGCCCCAAAATGTTAAGTAATCTTCCTAAGGTCACTCAGGTAACAAGTGGCAGAGCTGAGATTTGAATTCAGATTTGCTGATACCATGTTCAACACTTTTTGGACCATATCATACTATGTCTATTATGAAGAAAGTTTCACTACCAAAATTGGTGTCATGATGTTGAAATTTTTCAGAAAATATGCAAGAGGTCTTTGGTCTAAGAGAGACAGTTAAATGATCATCCTTTTATTAATAACCCGCTGGCCTTATTAATAAAATGATTAAATTACCCAGGAACTATGTCTCTTGAACCTTTTTAAACATCACAATTATGGTGACCAGACAAGGGACTTTAGAGGAAAAGAGATGGGTCTGGCTTAAGATCTCCCAGGAAATTGCGCTCTCCATCAGAGAACTTATGGTGAGATTTCTTCCTCTAAAAAAGGTCCCTTTCCTAAGAATCTGTAAGTTGAGATTTTAACTCTTCCTCAACCTAAAACTTCTGATTCTAACCTGCAATCATTTCTGGATTCTAAAGGGCAAAGACAAGCAGGACAAAAAAAAGGGTGCAATTCCCAAACAGCTTGTTTGTACTCTGAGGAAAATGAAATTCAGTCTCAGATGACTTTATGAAACGCAAAGAAAGAAACCTTCCAATCCACACTATGGTCACATTGCCATTTATGTTTTCTTGTATCCGACTGTTTCAAATGGACTTTATGTTCCCTACTGGGCTCAGTTAAATGAACAGATGCCAAAAACACTCTGCAACTCAGAACAACATGAGAATAGGAGCTGAAAATCTTGGGAATCTTAATGTCTCACTTCAGCACAGCTTTAGCACATGTTTTAAGTCCTTGACTCTTATTCAATCACATTGAAAACAAATATTTCTGTTATTGCCACTTTGTTTAAAAGGCCATTCCTGAACTCTTTTGCCCATTCTATGAGGTTGGAATTGTGAAGTCATACTGTTGATGAAAAAGGTTCATTATGTACAAAAACAGCACTTTTGTGATGGCAAAAAACTGGAAACTAAGCTGAATGTGCTGTGGCATATGGTTGTTACAGGAAGCTGTAAGAAATGAGAAAATAGGTGATTTCAAAAAGACATGCAAAGACTTATGTGAACTGATGCAACTTAATTCAGTAAGTTGAACCAGCAGAATAATTCATACTTTAACATCAATATGATTTTTTTAATTCAAACTTTTATAAATTGATGAAGAGTGAAATGGACAGAACCAGGAGGACAATTTATATAACAACACTGTAAAAACCAACAACTTTGTAAGCTGAATGATGAGCATTTATGAATCCATAGGACTGATGAAAACGCATGCTATCCATGATGGAAATGGATTTAATCATTGAGGGAATTTGTTTTACTTGGTTTTGCATACTTGTTACAAGAAATTTGTTGTGGTAGGTAGGAGGGAGAGAAAATGGATTCATTAAAAAAAGGGAAATACGACATGCACTTTCAAATGAGTTCTATATTATTTTTGTTACAGGAGATCCATCTAGTGAGGACAATCTGTATGTGTGTAATATAAAAACAAAACATCAATAAAATTGAAAGAAAAAAGAAAACATGCAAAGAAAAACTATGTACAAACAAAATACATTTTCAATCATTTGCAAGTCTTCATGACCTCTTTCTGGGGTTTTCTTGGTCAAGATACTGGAGTGGTTTGCCATTTCCTTGTCCAGCTCATTTTACAGATGAGGAAACTGAGGCAAACAGGGTGAAGTGGCTTTCCCAGGGTCACACAGTTAGTAAGTGTCTGAGGCCAGATTTGAACTTGATTCTCCCTGATTACAGGCCCAGAACTCTATCCACTGCACCACCTAGCTTCCCACAAACAAGATATAGACAGGAAAAATTGGAGATCATCTCAGAGAGAAAGCTGTAGCATTAAGAGGGATATGGAAAGACTTCTTGTAGAAAGTAGCATTTTAGCAGGGAAAAGAAGTCACAGAAGACATCCTGAGTATAGGTGATGCCAGTGAAAATGCTCAGAAAGAAAAATGCTCAAGGAGGCTGGTGTCTTTTGATCCTTGAGTAATAGGGAGACAGGAGAGTTTATTAAATAGGGAAGTGACATGATTGGACTGAACTTTAAGAATATCACTTTGATAGCTTAATGGAGATTAATCTAGGACCAGGAAGACACTTGAACCAGGAAGATCTAACAACAAGCTACTGCAGTAGACCAAGTTTGAGGCATTAAAGTCCTGCACCAAAACGATGGCAATGTCAGAGGAAAGAAGGAAATTTTCTGAGAGATGTTACAAAGGTAAAAATCAATAAACCTTGTCAACAGATTGGATGACGGAGCTGGGGGAAGGTTGAGGGTGAGGAGTCAACAGTGACCCCTCCATCTTGAATCTGTAAAACCGGAAGTATGGTGGTGTCCTCAATGGTAATAGGGACGTTAGGAAGAAGGAAGGCTTATAAGGGAAAAAGAATGAGTCACATCTTGGAAAGAGTCTATGGGACTTCCAATTTGAGGTGTCCAAGAGGCAACTGGAGATGTGAAATTGGAGATCAGAAGAGAAGCTGGGTATGGATAAGTAGATTCAAGAATCACCAACATAGAGATCATAACTGGATCCATAGAAGTTGATGAGCTCACCAAGAAAAATAGTATAGAGAAGAGAAGAGTGTCCAGGACAGAGCTTGGAGGACCCTCAAGGCACAGATTAAACACTTAAATGTTAGTTCATACAGTCAGGAATGCACTTTGCATGATTGTAAACTACAGAGAACCAAGATCTCAGGAGAATCTAATTTGTAAGGATGGCTGTAATGGCAAGCAAAGAAGTACTTATCGCCTTGTTTCAGCTATGTAAGTATTTAGCACCTTGTTTGAGTTCAAGTGTCTTTGAGCCTTGCCCTGATTATATCAAGTCTTTGTTAAGAAACAGAACTTGTGAACTCCACAGTGGGAGGAACTTGCTGATGCAACAGGAAGGGTTAGAGCAGGGAGGAGCTAATGACCATATATAAGGAGAAGCCTAAGCTGAGAAAGGGCAGAACTGAGAAGAGAACACCCGTGGTGGCAGAATTGAGAAGTGAACACTTGTGGTGGCGGTACTCTGTGTGTTCTGTCTGTGTTGATTTTTGTTTGTGATACTTTGTGCAGAAGCCTTGGGACCTTACTGGAAACCCTGAAAGAGGATTTTCTTGTAGTCTGTTTACATAAGTCCTGGAGGAGGGTTTTGGAGGTCTGGGATCTATACTGACAATTTGTGTTGAGTTCTCAGACTTTGTTTGTGGGTCTGTCTTGATTTCACAGGCAGAAAGTGAACTGATGATGGTGCTGGCAATGTGCATAAATGTTATTGTGGCTCTGTTAAGCTTTGTCTTCCCAGAAACAGAAACTGAGAAGGACTTGAGGTGTACTGGACCCTGTGAGCTTCAATATAGAACTGGACAAGGAACTGAATGAGGAGCTGGATGAGGAGCTGAATGAGGAACTGAGAGCTGCCTACCTTTAAATCCAGGTGACAGATGGGTAGATTCAGGCAGAAGCTGGGACCATGGAAGAGGAACTATGGAATCTGAGAGCCAGCCTTGATTCAAGATAAAAAGACAACTTCTTGGGTACTTAATGTTGACTGAGAAGATCATGATTTACTGTGGTCTAGGGGTGGGAGAACTTTGTACTCTGTACCTTGTACCTCATAAGGATGATTGAATTAAGGATGATGGGAAACCAATTTCCAATCAAGAAGAAAGAAGACTTTTTGACTGAGAGATTGACTGGGAGATTAAGACCTAGGGGTGGAGAACTTTGACCTTTGTACTTTGTGTCCTTTAGGAAGCTTGCTCCTTAAGGATGACTGAGTTAAGGACTTACTGAATGATATCTTTTGTTTAAAACTATGTGGCCACTTTGGTGAAAACTATGTGACCACTTTCATGATCAGTTGTTATAACATTGTGAGTGCTGTACTTTGGTTTCTGTGAATGTTTTGCTTTAGTTTACTGCTGAATAAATAGAGAGTTCACTGTACTATGTGATCAGAACCTTAAAGTTGTTCACAGCAGCAATCCTCTGGAAAGCTGTTCATGCTTGGCTTTATAATTGCCCAAAGGACAACAGATAAACAAGTGGTGGAGTAACTTTCTATCAAGTAATGACTTGCATGAAAGGACTGGCATAAAGATATCACAGACATGAGCACTCATGAAAGAAAGAACACTGTGATTTATAGATAGGGGTGGGTCTGATTGGGAGAAGGAGTTTCCTCACTATGAGTTCACAGATCCACACAAAATCACAAGTCCAGACAAAACAAAATATCCTTCTAGTACCTACCTCATAGGGTCATTATGAGGCTCAGTTGAGATTGTGTATGCATAGCGATTTATAAATGGTAAAGTACTATGTAAACATCAATTATCACTATTATTGTTGTTGCCATTGTTGTGATAGTTGTGGCTGTGGATGTTGTTGCTGTTGTTGTATATGGTGTCCAACTTAAAACTGAGCCCAGTCTGAAAGTTATACATTATTTAATATAGACTTAGAAACAAAAACTCTTGGGGGGTGGGAGGAGCTCCAGAATACTCATTTCCCTTTATTTGGGGGGGGGGGTTTGAAGGGCAATTGGGGTTAAGTGACTTGTCCAAGGTCACAAGCTAGTTTTTATGTTAAGAGTCTGAAAATGGATTTGAACTCTGGTCCTCCTGACTCCAGGGCCAGGGCTCTCTATTTACTGAGCCACCTAGCCGCCCTGTCATTTCCCTTTAGAAATATAAAACATTAAAATAAAGCATAAGGAACTTCAAGAATCATCACACAGGATTAAAAAGAGTAGAAGGGATCTTTAAATTTATTGTTCTGTCCAAAAACAATTTTTAAAAAACCTTAATTTTCTCCCCATGTCCATATATTTGCACTCTGACCAATTAAACTCATAGAAAGTATATGTGAAAGCTAAGCTGTTTCAGGCTTGTTATTTACTATTCTAACTGCCAAGTCTGCCAGGCTAACAGTGCCTGTATTCAGGGCTACTCCAGGTAGAAAGAGCCCCAGCAAATGATAGTGTGAGAGAGATGAATTTGATCTGAAAGGTGATGGACCAAGCAGGCATCTGATTTCTATCCTTTCACCTCATGGGCTGGTTTATGGGGAACATGCTATATATAGAATACAGCTTACTAGCCAAATGATATCAAGCCAGGAAGGAAAAGCAAAAGATAATGTGAGTGCTGTCCCCCTCAAAAAATCAGGTTAAAACATGATTACGATTATACTCCCAAAAAGAGCACTGCTCCTGGAGTCAGGAAGACCAAAGTTCAAATCCAGCTTCAGAAACTTACTAGCTATGTCTGGCAAGTCATGTAACTTCTGTTTGCCTCAGTTTCCTCAATTGTAAAATGGGGGTGATAATAGCATTTACATGCCAGGGTTGTTGTGGGGATCAAATAAAGCCCTTAACACAGTGTCTGCACTATATTAGGTAATTAATAAACACTTCCTCCCTTCCTCTCCCTGTTCCTGTGTTACCATGGCCTGCCTTAGGTGGTAAAATTCTCCAACAGTAGAACTGAACTCACCATGCTGACTAATTTGTTAGATGCCTCCAGAATTTCAAGGATTATGTTTCTTCGTGGTGGTGAGCATGAGTACCAAATAAAATCCCCAGTGACACTTTAGTTCTGCACCTCATTAGAAATGCTGCTGGTGATGGCTTAGCCATCATTTACCATAGTGAAATCTACCCTCCAGCTACTGTAGATGCTAATGTGCATATCATTTGTTCAATGTGTGGGAACTAATTCTAGAAAAGGAAAGATTTGAGTGCTGAACACGCTGAAAGTCCTTCATTAATGATTATACTCAATGCTCTAGTCAACATCCCATTCTCTCTCTCTCTCTGGTTTCAATTTCTTCATGGGCCCTATGCCCAGTATGTGTGTGTGTTTGTATGTATGTGCATATGATGCTTGGGTGCATGTTTGCATATACTCATAGATGTGTATCTATGTCTTACCAGGATGCTTCCTAATGGCATAGAGGTGGTCCTGAATTTTCACAGGCTATTCTAGTAGCAATGTGCACCAAAGGAGGGAATAATCTCATCAATGAGGCATTGATCCTTTGACATAAAGATATGTTGATTATTTGTTTTAATAGCTCCCTAATCATGAATACCTACCAGTCATAATATACTTGTGATTATATATTATATAGAGAGAATAGATGATACATAAAACACAAAATATAATATTATATAAATGCCATAAAACAAGGTGGCATTAGTGACCCCCCAGCCACAGAGATACTCTTAAGGGGGTTTCTTAATGGTGGCAAGGGTTTGGTACTGATTTCCCCATAGCATCTAACTTGACCTTATCTGAAAATTGGTATGAGTGGGAAGGAGGAGGAAGGAGGTATGGATCTATAGATCTATCATACCTGAATTGCTTTGCCTATGGGTCAGGCAATAGACTATATGACAAAAATTCCCCCCCCATCTATCCCAAGTGTATCTAGATTATAGCTGCATAAAGACCATAAAGCACACGGTCTCTCTTCCCTTGGAACTTGAGCTCCATAAGGGCAGGGCCTGTATTTTTGCTTTTCTGTGTATTTCTAGAGCTTAGGATATAGTGGGCGCTTAATAATGCTTGCTGAGACTAGATAATGAATTCTTCCAGCCTTATCAATTCATAAAGACATTCTACTAAGTTATAGAGGGGCGGGATCTGGGTCAGTAGAAGGAATACCCATATCTGAAATCACAGATACTGAAAGACTGAAGCATATATGCATGTATAGCCATATACCTACATATGTATGTATATACCAAGATACATGCATACCTATATATGTATATAAATCTTAAATACATGCATATTATCTTAAAAGTAAAACTAAGGGGGCGGCCAGGTGGCTCAGCGAGTAAGAGCACGGGCTCCAGTGTCGGGATGACCTGGATCAAATCCGGGCTCAGATACTCAGCACCACACCCAGAAATAATAACTGGCCGTGTAACCTTGAGCAAGTTGCTTAACCCCGATTGCTTAAAATTAAAAAAAAAAAAGTAAAACTAAGTTACAATAGCATCAAAGGCCTAACAAATGCCCTCAAAGCAAAGAAAATTAAAGAGTTTAAGACAAACTGTCCTTTCAATAAAAGACTAGAAGATAAGGGTTTGTTTACAAAGTTCCATAAATTAGTGCGTATGGTCAAGTGGAAAGCATATTTTTCTTTGGTAGAATGAGTGATTTTAGTGGGATACAGAAATCCCCAGTAAGGGATCTCTTTCAACAACGCAAATCAGCAACAGTTCTGCTATTTACCAGATTACACAGTTACAGGGAGCACTGAGATTGCCCAGGGCCACCCAAAAAGTACCTGTCAGAAGTAGAACTTGAACCTGGGTCTTTGAGACTTCAAGGCTGGTTCTCTATCTACTACCCAATGCTGTCTTAAGGGGAGAGGTAAACACAACTTCACAGAATAGTTGTTTAAGATTGCATGAAGGAATGTTAGTTACATGGTAAGACACAGAAACTAAAATATTGACTCAATCCCAACTTCTCCAAGAATGTCATCCTATATCATTCACTGGAACTCTGTGCCCTTGGGTGAAGGCATGCCTCCAGCAATACTGAATACATTAATAAATAAATGATTTCAGGTTGCTTTAAAAATTTCAAATAGAGGAGAACATTGTACACAATTACAGACACATCCTATCTGTGATGACTGACTTTGATAGACTGGGCTCATCTCAGCAATGCAAGGCTATAAGTCAGCTCCAAAGGACTCATGATGGAAAAGGCCATCCACATGCAGAGAAAGATTTACGGAGTCGGAATGCAGATGGAAGCAAACTACTTGCTCTCTCTCTTGTTTTGTCTTGTTCCTTCTTTCTGATTGTTGATTCCATTGGTTATAATTCGTCTTTACAGCTTGTCTAATGTTTAATGTGAAGGTATTTGTAGAGCTTACATTGAATTGCATGCCACCATAGGGGGAGAGGGGAGGAGAGAGGGAGAGGGAGAAAATTTGGAACTCAAAACCTTGTGAAACAGAATGTTGTAAACTAAAAGTAAATAAATAAATAAATTTAATTTATTTTTAAATTAAATTATTAATTAAATTAATTATAAATTAATTTCTAATTAATTTAGTTTTATTAATTAATTTCTAATTAATTTAGTTTTATTAATTAATTAAAATTAATTTATAATTAACTTAGTTTTATTAATTAAAATTAATTCTAAATTAATTTATAATTAATTTAGTTTTATTAATTAATTAAAAATTAATTTTTTAAGAAAAATTCAAATATAATGGACATCGTAGAAGTCATAGAATCACAGCTACAGATCTAAAAGGGACCTCATCCAGTTCAACCTCTTCATTTCACAGAAGAAACTGAGATCCAGGAAAAGAGAATGACTTGCCCAAAGTCACACAGACACTAATAATTAGGGGTGAGATTTGAACCCAGGTTCTGACTCCAGAGGTCTTTAGAAGAATAAACTACCAAGACTTCCACCAAAACTACAAAGAGTTAAAGCTCTTTTTCAATCCTGATGTTCAAAGGCCGGTATCACAGTTGTGCCTTGGGCCAGTCATATCATTGCACTGTCATTTCAAAGATCTTTGATTTTCTGTGTCCTCCCTCCAAACATGAAGAGCTTGATGGTGTGACACCTTAGTGGATGGCCTTGATGGATGGGTCCTAAAACTTCATCACCTGATGATCACCTCACATAACTATCGCTAGCCTGGGAGGAGGAAGAAAATATAAATTTGGGGGACCATGGGTCCCCTTGAGGTCATTGTAAGTCACCAGAGAAGGACATTCATGGCGTACCAAGCTTTTATTGATAGCAATCTGCACAAAAGGGATCTCACGCTTAAATAGATTCTGCCCTGTATCTTCCAGTCCCATCTCTCCATCTCTTGTGCTTTCTCTAATTAATAACATAGTGACAGGCACTGACGCATTCAGTCCATAAGTGCAACAATTATCTTTGCAGGGTCTGACTAATGCTGATCTGTATGAGAAACATAATCTCTCTGCAAATGTTAACTAAAACATTTAATTGATTAATTTAATTAACACTTAATATTTATTAACACTGAAGGTTTTAATTCAGACAAAGGCAGGTGGGAAAAGGACTGCCCTCAAAGTCCACTAAGCCTTCAATGAAAGCCTGATTTTTTTTTCTTTTTGGGTACAGGAAATTATATGTGAAATGACAGCATATGAAGTTTACTCTGTTATTAAAAAATATATGTGAAATGAGTTTTGATTAAAAACATCATTCAGTCAATTAGCATTTATCCATAAAGGTGGCATGAGAGACAATATAGCAGAATGGATAGAATGCTGGACTGAAGTCAGAAAGCCTCCGTTTATATCCCAGCTCCAACACACACAACAGCTGTGTGATTCTGAGCAGGTTACTTGGCCTCAGTTTCCTCATCTGTAAAATGAGTAAATCAGACTACCTTCTACCTCTAGATCTACAAGCTTCTTAAACACCTATTATGTGCCAATCTCTTTTCTAGGAGTTGAGAGTATTTTCATAAAAGATAAAACAGTCTCTGCTCTCAAGGAACACTGATCCAGAAAGAGAGACAAAGTAAAGAAATGTACAAACACAAGTACACGAACCCAGCAAAGTGTTAGGTCTGATGTGAAGGCAACAGCACACAGGTCAGAATGACTGGGGTCTGAAATTGATGCTTAATGAACTCTATTGTACTTCAGGGCCCGGATAAGAATTTACTTGGCTCTCCTTTTTTGGACCCTGTTGCCTTTTGCAGATATATCTCCTCTATGATGTCTTCCCATGTACTACTGGGCTGGAAAACTAACACAAAATGTCCTTCCTTCACTTACTTATAACTCTTCAGGCCTTTGGAGAGAAGCTTTCACATGCTTGCCAAGGTTGAGGGCCACATGATTCCCAAGGATTTTTAATGACGATCACACAGTTCCGATGCAGCTCAAGGGATGGATTTTTTTTCTCATTAAAGCTGGAGTAAGGTATTTATGATGCATATTCATAAGTATCATGCTCAGCACCTTCCCTTTCCAAAACCCACCCCTTCAACCCCCCACACTTTTTTTTAATCCTCCAGTCAATAGGTAGGTCATTTCTCTCTTAAAATATTCCACTTTGGAATGGGTGGGGAAGAAAGATGGTTAGGTTACAGCTTAGTTGGCAGGCTTCCAGCTCTCAGGAAGGACTAAAGGAATGGTGTCATCCTTCTATTCATTCCACTCCAAGGGGCCCTTCTCTGTCTCTTGTATTTGGACTTGACCTTGCAGGCCCCCTAGAAGTTGAAAGCATGGAATGCAGCAGGCCAAGAAGAAAGTGAACACAATGGCGCCCCTCACAGCAATGACCCCTTTGCACGTGGGTGCAATTCTAGGCACTAACTTTGATCTATAAAGGCCCAGCTGCCTTCAAAACTGACTCTCTGAGTCCTCCCACCAGTGAAGTTCTAAAGAGCTCCTGTTCCTAATGGTTCCCAGATTCAGACTCTGGGCTTGACCTCAGGGTTAGGCATTCTCCCTAAAGATCCCCCATCCTTGAAGCAATTTTCCCCCTGTGGTCTAACAGCCCACAGTTTTCAACCAAACTCACAAATTTATTTTAGTTTGAAAGGCCTTTTCCACTGTTCGAATGAATCTCCAGGTAAATAGGAGTAGAATCAAAGCCCCAGCTCTCCAATAGTTCTGCCTTAGTTAAGAACAAATAAATGTTAGCCAGAAAGCCAGACCTGCCTCATAACTGAGATCATCAGGATATGTACTTTCTTAAAAGCCATGATAATTAGAAATTCCATTGAAAAACTCACACAAAGCCACATGTTTGCTGTGTTGGAAAGGACAAAATTGGTCCAAAAAGACATTTCCAAGCTTTTGAAAGGTCATTACAAACAATGTTGGGGGTTTTTTTTAATACTATATAAAAAAAAAATGTTGGCAGTGCCCATTGAAATAAGTTGAAAGACAAAGTAAGTTTAAATGTGGGGCCTATAACCAGGGTCCTCATTGGACTGGTCTCTTTGCCAAAAATTGTCCGAGAGTAGCAACCCTTTTACACTGCCCTTGCCTTTCATGTCTCTGAAGAATTTTCCTCTGATTAACTCCCTCTACTATATCCTGGAGGCAAGTTCAGAACCGGGCCTTCTCAGGACTAATGACAGGGTGCTACCCCACAGGCAGGCCCACAGAAAGAGCTGGATATGTGAGCTTGTTCTTGAAGCTCTCTTCTCTCAGAGCCCCTGGCCCAGACAGCTTCATCATGTTCCCACAGTCCTAACGGGAGGCAAGGGTAGCAGCATGAGCCGTCACAAACACAGAGGACTTCATAAACAGAGCCGATTTCCTCTTTTTGGTGAAGAAACTGGCCTTCAATGATTCTGAAGAACAACAGGATTTAGAGCCACACCCAAAGAGAGGTTGATGAACTTTGAGTGCATGAAGATAGGGTTTTTTTTTCACTTTTTCAATTTTTCTTGCTTTTTTTTGTTATAGGGTTAATATGGAAATGTTTTACATGACTTCGCGTATATAATGGATATCATACTGTTTGCTTCTCAATGGGTGGGGAAGGGGCTGGAGGAAGGGAGGGAATTTGGGACTCAAAATTTTTTAAAAAGAACATTAAAAAAAAGATTTAGAGCTGGAAGGGGCAACAAAGGTCAAAAAATACAATCCCTTCATTTTACAGAGAGGGAAACTGAGTCCCAATAATGTGAAGGGGCTTACCCAGAGTCAGTCATAGAGCTAGTAAGGGTCTCAGCTAGATCTTCCTGACTCCATATCATGTACCTTATCTAACTGTGTAACCCTGGCAAGTCACTTAACCTCTAGATGCCTCAGTGTCCTCATCTGTAAAAAAAATCAGGTTAATAATAGCACCTACCTCCCAGGGTTGTTGTACAAATCAAATCAGATAAAATTTGTAAAACACTTAGCACAATGTGTGGCCAACAGTAAATAGGTGTTTAATAAATACTTATTTCCTTCCCCTCACCACCCCCAATCTGCTATGCTACCCTGATGTTCAATATAAAGTAAAACTGAATCAATAAGCATTTATTAAGTTCCTGCTGTCTACCAGGCATGGTACTAAGTGCTGAAGATACAAGAAGGGACAAAAGCCAATCTCTGCTCTCAAGGAGCTTACAATTTAATGAGGGACACAACATGTAAATATAAGCAAAGCAATATAGAGAGAGATACAGATATATAGATATACACAGGATAAACAGGGAATAATTAACAGAGGGAAGGTACTGGAATTAAGAGAGGTTGGGGAAGGTTTCCTGTAAATTTTCTGATCATACAGTTCTCTGAAGTCCCCAGAACTACACGGATCAATGAGCAGTCAGGGCTGCAGAAGGCATGCTCAGGTTCAGGCATTATAAAGCGAAGAATAGCAACCCACATTTGTAGAGCACGTGAAGGGTTACAAAGCTCTTTCCCAATAACAGCTTGTGAGGGGGACTGTGCAAGACTTCTTGTGCTTCCCATTTTAAAGATAATAGACTGAGGATTTAAGAGATGAAGGGTCTTGCCCATGAGCTGGAGAGTAGACATCTGAGGTCATCTCAGATTTCTGGCCTCCAAGCCCAGGATTCTTATCTATTCCAGTATACCACACTTGGTCCTTAAAAAGAGGAGGTATTTATCTCTGTGAGGGATATGGTTTCCTGGCAGCTTTCTTTATGAGTGTAAAGGGGCCCAGTCAATGGAGCTCCACCCTCAGAGTACAGGCAGGAGGCCTTCTATTAAGGATGTGCAATAGAAGGACTCTGATTGCAGACCTGGAACATGAATGAACATTGTATTGCTGGTTCCTCTGCTAACCAAGTGACAAAAAAAAAAAAAAGACTACTGATCGAATGTTGAAGTCAACCATGGGTTGCCTTTGAAAAACACAAACTAGCCAAAGAGGATGTTTTTTGGGGGGGGTTTCTCTCTCTCTTTTCCTGACTAGTCCTTTAGGCCAGGAGGATGAACTCCTCTGGACTAAAAGGAATGGGTTTCAGAGGATACCTACCTGGAAACATTCTCTGTGACTGCAAGCTTCAGAGAAAAATATTGGGTCTACTGTACTTTCTCCAGTGTATAAGCAGGAAGAAAAATAAAACAAAACAAAACAAAATAAAGGCTATTTCCTGGCCTTGCATCCAGAAGTGATTAATGTAAACAATTTAATAAACTAAGCAGGCCAATACTTTGTTCACCCCCACCCCCAACTCCATCCCCACCCCATGCTTTGGGTTCTTGCCTTCTGGCTATTAGTTTAACCCAGTGCTAGTTAAAAGTTAAATTCCCTGGGCTTTGTTTATGTGCTATTGTTTGGCAGATAGAAGTTGGGAGCAAAATAGGATTTGGAAAAAGAACAATAATGGATCTATCTGCTCCCCAACTCCCCTCCCCTGGTTTAGGGGCTTCTAGGTCCTAAAGTTGAAGAAAGAATGTTTTTAGCCTTGGCTCCTCCCCTCCTTGGTAGGTTATTTTTCCTTTTATGACTCGCAGCCTTCAAGGTCAAGGAAACAGAACATTGGTTGTTCTTTATTTACCACACTCCTATTCTGTTCTAAGACATGAGGAACACCAGAAGAGGCAGGACTGACCACAGAAAGTCTATGAGCCATGGTTAGGAGGAGTCCAAACATCCACCCTCCACATCACAAGCGCTAAGAGTCGGAGGAACATGGCAGAAAGTTGCAACTTTATAGGAACCTGGAAGAATTCATCATCTAAGTGAGCTGCCAAGGGGAGGCTGGGTGAGAAATAGGAAGCAAGTAAGAGATGGGATGGGCAGAAAGGACAACCAAGGTCCCAAAGCCTCTACAATCTGGCTTTCTCCTCCCGTTATGATTTCATTTCACAGAAAGCCCCTTCTCAGTCTACTCTACTGTGTGTTCTAGCCAAAGGGAACATTCTGCCTCAGCATCTGGAGAGTGCACTTCCTTCTTCTTTCAGACACTCAGATTCCTTATTTTCCTTTAGGGCACAGAACATGCTTCTCTGTCTTGGTAAAGTCTTCCTAGATCCATTACCTCCCTTCCCCAGATCAGTAATTAGTGCTCCCTTACTTCCAAAGTTATTTATTATTATGTATTATATTGAATCTTAACTCACCCCCCCCCATCAGAATGTAAGCTACTTGTGGGCAGAAGGTGGGCTCACTTCCAAGTAGGATAAAGGAAAAGGCTCTTTCACAAGAGCCTTCAGCAAACATAGTGTTATTATTCTTCCAGGGCCAGGGGACAGCTATGGAAGTACAAATTACAAATTGATCTTCCAAACAGAGAAAAGTGGAAAAGCATTTCTCTGTCTTCTAGATTATCATAGATAGAGTCCTTCCAAGAGAAAACATAGAATTTGCTTTTTTCAATTTATTTTTCAAAGGAAGATGTACCTTCTCCCCATTCCTACTTCTTTACCCCACCCTCATCAAAAGGGAAACAAAAACAAAATAGTTGTTACAAACATGTGGTCAAGCAAAACGCATTCCTACATCAGCCATGTCCATACTCAATATGCATGCTGAATCTATCACCTGTCTCTATCAGGTGGGGGGTAGCATGTTTCACACAAGTTCTCTGGAATCAGTTGGCCTTTGGGTCACTCAAAGTTCCCATGTCTTTCAAATTTGGAAAACATGGAGGTTATTTGGCTTTTGTTTTTTAATGTAAGAACAAGGGAATTATGAGCTGTGCTGGGAGGCTGTCAGGCGCAAGCATGTAACTCAGAGAATAAAGAAAAAAAATGATTAAACATTTGGGGCTAAGTCATACAGGTAAGTCTTCTGTCAATGCTTTTGCTGTTATTGTTGTTGGTTCATGGAAAAACCTACGGACTCCTTTTAAGAATAATGATTTTAAATGCCTAAAATAAAATATGTAGGGTGATAAAGTAAACTAATTATATGGAAAGATTTATATTGTTCCCATCTATGTTCATGGACCCTTTATATCTACCTCCAGCCCCCTTGAAGGGCATGTGAACCCAGAATCAAAACCTCAACTGTGGATGATAAAAGTGAATTATCTGAGTAGAAAACAATTTCTCGTGCTATAAGGAATAAGATGAGAAACCACAGGTGCCAATACAAAAGAAATTGCCCAGAACTGGACAGAGAAAGGAAATATAGGCACAAGTGAAAATTGAATTTCAGCAGAAAGATACAACCTGATATGAACAATCTCAATATATATTTTCTCTCTCACATCATATACTCAGGACATGATAAAGGAGCTTCCCAAACATATCAGATGTGACAGACACTACCCACATGTAGTGATTCACATAAGGACAAATATAATTTGTCCTTAGAAAGCATTGCTAGGAACACAAGAAGTCTCAGATAAGAAGATGAGTGCTTTACGATAGCCTTTAAATAGGGATAGAGTTTATCCAACAAAGATTAGTTTAAAATAAAACATATTTGCCTGAGTCTTGAAATTTTGATCAAGGGGGTTTCAAAACCTTCTTTAAAATCTGATTCCAAACTGAAAATGGGGGAGTGTGGAGGAGGAGAAAGAAACCTTCCCACAGTTTTCTTCCAAGAAAGATACTACAAAGAACATCAGATACAGTAGAGTAAGAAAAATATATCTTTCTTTTATTTTTTAATCAGATGCTTTATTAACTTCTAGTTTATATCACTCATTTTCACAAGATTTTGAGTTACAGATTTTCTCCCCATTTTCCCCTACCCACAACCTTAAAATGGCGATCCCACTGGATATCACTTCCTCTAATCTGCTCTCTCCCATATCTTCTCCCATACCCCCTCCTACTTTCCAGTAGGGAATGGTAGATCTCTATGCCTCAGTGCCTGTATGTCTTATTTCCCAGTTACATGTAAAATAATATGAATAAGAGTGTGTATGTGTGTGTGTATGTGTGTATATTAAACATTTGATTTTAAAACTTTGAATTCCAGATTCATTCCCTTCCTCCCTTGTCACCCACCCTTACTGGGAAGATAAGCAATTCAGTGTTAGCCTATTTTTAAGGTGTTATTTTCTTCAGTCAGGTTGCTGACTCTCATTTCATAATTGTCTTGCATCATTCTCATTTCTCTTCCCAATTTTCCTCTACTTCTCTTATTTGGTTTTCAAAATCCTTTTTTAAGCTCCTCTATGGCCCGTAACCAACTCATATTTTTCTTGGAAGCTTTTGGTGCAGGAGTTCTGACTTCACTGTCTTTCTCCTGTTCCATGCTTTGATCCTTTTTGTCCCCAAAATAGGAGTATAAAGTTGGGTTCCTCTGCTTGCTTTGCTTCCCTCGTTTGTTCATGTTGCCACTCAATTACTTGACTTTTGGGCTTTTTGCCACAGTAATACTATGCTACCAGACAGGGGAGCTTCATCCCAATCACTGGGGTTTTCTCAGCTGCCAAAGGTATTAGTTGGGTTCCCTCTATAAAGCCTCCACACACTCTGGCAAGCTGGCCGCATGACCCAGGACCTCTACCCTAGACTGTAATCCAGATCCAAGTAGGTTAAAGCAAGAGCAATTATCCCTCAGACTGGTTGCTTGGTCCCCCTACAATCTGCAGGCCAGGAGCTGAAGCTGCCATGTGGCTGAGGCTGCATGGCCACTTCACCTCAGCCTCTCCTTGCCACAGGGGCAAAGGCCGACCGCATTCCCAAACTCACAGTTCCCAAAATCCACACTGCACTGACCTCTCACTTTGTCCTTAGCATCTATGTGTTGATAATTCTGTAAACCACCACAGACGCTGGTGACCTGAAGTCCCTCCAGCCGGCAGCTGGTCAGACCCGCCCTGAGGCTAAAACCTTTGGCTGGCACAGGGCTCCCAGAGAGCTGTGCTGGCCACTTTCTGCCGGCCTGCCAGGTTGTCCTTAGCAGGAAGTTAGCTCCTCTGTGTCATTTTGTGGGCTCTGTAGCTCCAAAGTTTGTTGAGAGTCACCTTTTACATGAATTGGAGGAGGTGGAAGCTGGAGCCCCAGAAGTCCTGTTTCTACTCTTGACTCTGACCCCCATATATCTTTCTTTAAAAAAAAAAATTAAAGACTAGGAGCCTCTTTCTAACCTAGGTTGAAAGTGTAAGGCTTACTTGTGAGTCTAACCTCAATGATTAAGGGCTTTGATTTGCTCCATTCTCTAATGCATACTAGCCTACCCCTCCTTGGTCAGCCCAATAGCCCCCTCTCATGGGAATTTCACCATACTAATAACAAACTTACTGAGGATATTCAATTAGTTTAGTCCAATGAGGCTTAGAACTCCTGAGTTTAAGTGAGCCAGCAGCCTCAGCCTCCCCAGTAGTGGGAATTATAGGTATAAGCCACCATGCCTGACTTAAAGATTAATATTTTACAGGAGCTGATATCCAAGAAAATGATTCATTAATGCAATCTATGACCTAAGATGGTTAAAACCAAATGTACAGAGAGAAAGAGTCAAGATGGCAGAGAAAAGGCACTTGCCTGAGCTCTTCCCAAAACCCCTCCAAATATCTTTAAATAATGTCATAAAACAATTCCTGAAGGAGCAGAAAACCACAAAAGGATGGAGTGAAACAATTTTCCAGCCAAAGACAACTTAAAAGATCAGCAGGAAAGGTCTGTCACAACTGCGGGGAGAGCACAGGCCACACCAGCACAGAATGTGCCCCCAGCAAGCTAGGAGCAGGCCTTGGGAGCCACTGAATCAGCAGTGGCAGCTCCTGCTTCCAGAGCTCTCAGCCCACAGATAGTAAGGGGGTCAAATAACTTATCAGAAGGAGATTACAGGTGTCTCTTTGCCAGCACTGAGGCAGGACTCTGTCGTGCTGCCCATATTCATATCCATACTGGGTGGCAGTTCTAAAGCTTAGGACCACAGTAGAGAAGGGACCTCATCACAGTTCCAGGGCGGAAAAAAAAACCCAACAAAACAGTGCTTGCAGTCACTCACAGACCAGAGCACAGGCCAGGTGAGTAGTAAACACACCTCTTCTTAGATCACACCACCTTAGAAGAACTGAAAACTTACAGGTCCCTAGAAGTATCTCTGAAAATAGCTGCACATAACCCCTGAAGCTTGGGATGGTGTACCCTCAACCCTGGAAGCAGAGCCCTACTTTAACAAGAGTTCAGAGTCAAAAAATAGACTGTAAAAATGAACAAACAAGAAAAAAGAAATTCTGACCATAGAAAGTTACTATGCTGACAAGGAAGATCAAAATACATACTCACAAAAAGATAACAAAGTCAAAGTTCTAACATTCAAAACCTCCAAGAAAAGCATGAATTGGTTTAAGGACATAGAAGAGCTCAAAAAGTATTTTGAAAATCAAGAAAGAGAGGTTGAAGAAAAATTGGTAAGAGAAATGAAAAGTGATGCAAGAAAATCATGAAAAAAAGAATCAACAGCTTGGTAAAGGAGACACAAAAAAATACTAAAAAAATAATAACACCATAAAAAACAGAATAGGCCAAAAGATAAAAGAGGTACAAAAAGTCAATGAGGTGAAGAATGCCTTGAAAAGCAGAATTGACCAAATGGAAAAAGAGGCACAGAAATTTTATTGAAGAAAAAACTCCTTACAAAGGTAAAATTGGCTAAATGGAAAAGCTCACTGAAGAATATAATTCCTCAAAATTAGAATTGAAGAAATAGAAGTTAATAATTTTATGAGAAATCAAGAAAAATAAAACAAAAATGAAAGAATGACAAAATAGAAGACAAGGTGAAATATTTCATTGGAAAAACAAGTGATCAGGGGCAGGTAGGTGGTATAGTGAATAGAGCACCGGCCCTGGAGTCAGGAGGATCTGAGTTCAGATCCAGCCTCAGACACTTAACATTTACTAGCTGTGTGACCTTGGGCAAGTCACTTAACCCTGATTGCCCTGCCCTCCCCCCTCCAACAAAAGCAAAAAACAAAAATAAAAACAAGTGACCTGGAAAATAGATCCAGGAGAGATAATTTTGAAATTATTGGACTACCTGAAAGCCATTATCAAAAAAAGAGCCTAGACATCATTTTTCAAGAAATTATCAAAGAAATTTGATACTCCAGAACGAGAAGGTAAAATAAAAATTGAAATAATCCAGCAATCATCTCTTAAAAGAAATCCCAAAATAGAAACTCCCACTAATATTAGAGCCAAATTCCAGAGCTCCCAGCTCAAGGAGAAAATATTGTAAGCAGCCAGAAAATAACAATTCAAGTATTGTGGAGTCACAGTCAGGATGACACCAAATTTGGCAGCTTCTGTATTAAAAGCTCAGAGGGCTTGGAATATGATATTCTGGAGGGCAAAGGATTTAGGATTACAATCAAGAATCATCTACCCAACAAAACTGAGTATAATCTTTCAAGGGAGAAAATGGATATTCAATGAAGTGGAGGACTTTCAAGCATTCTTGATGAAGAGACCAAGGCTGAATAGAAAATTTGACTTTCAAATACAAGACTCAAGAGAAGCATAAAAAGGTAAACAGGAAAGGTAAATCTTTGCATAAACTTTATATTTCTACATGGGAAGATGATACTTGTAACTCATAAAAATTTTGTCCCTATTAGGGAGAATATATTGATAGAGGACATAGGTGTGAGTGGAATATGAGGGAATAATATCTAAAAAATAAAATTAGGGGATGAGAAAAAATACACTGGGAGAAAGGGAAATGGAGGGGTAGAATGGGGTAAATTATCTCACATAAATTATCTCACAAGAAAAAGCCTTTACAATGGAGGAGATGATGAGGGAGGTAGAAGGAGTAAGTGAACCTTACTCTCATCAAAATTGACTCAAAGAGGGGATAACATGCAAACTCATTTGAGTATAGAAAACTATCTTACCCTATAGGAAAGTAGGAAGGGAAGGAAGTAAGAAAAGGGGGTGGGTAATGGAAGACAGGGCAGATTGGAGGAGGTGGTAGTCAGAAGCAAAACACTTTTGAGGAGCAACAGGGTGAAAGGAAAGAGAAAATAGAATAAATGGGGGGACAGAATAGGATGAAGGGAAATACATTTAGCAATCATAACTGAAAGAAATTTCAGGCAAGTTTCTCTGATAAAGGCTTCATGTCTCAAATATATAGAGAACTGAGTCGAATTTATAAAAATAGGAGCTATGCCCCAATTGATAAATGATCAAGAGATATGAATAGATGAAGTAATCAAAGCTACCCATAGCCATATGAGAATGTTCTCTACATAGCTATTGATTGGAGGAATGCAAACTGAAAAAATTCTGAGGTACTATTTCATACCTATCAGAATGGCTAATATGACAGAAAAGGAGAATGACAAATGTTGGAAGGTGGGTGGGGAAATGAGACATTAATGCACTGTTGGTGGAGTTGTGACCTGATTCAACCATTCTTTTTTTTTTTGGTTTTTTTTTTTGGAGGGCAGTTGGGGTTAAGTGACCTCCCCAAGGTCACATGGCTAGTTTTTTGCGTTAAGTGTCTGAGGCTGGACTTCAACCCAGGTCCTCCTGACTCCAGGGCTGCACCACCTAACCACCCTGATTCAACCATTCTTTAGAGCAATTTGGAACTATGCCCAAAAGTCTATAAAACCATGCATACCCTTTGTCCTAACAGTGCCACTACTAGGTCTGTATCCCAAAAGAGATTTTTTAAAAAGAGAATTATAGCAACTCTTTTCTGATGGCAGACAGTTGGAAATTGGGAGGATGCCCATCAGTTGGGGAAAGGCTGAACAAACTGTCCTATGTGATTGTGATAGAAGGCAGAGCAACTAGTCAACTTCTGATTTGCTTTCGTGATGATTTTGTTCATTAAAATTAGGTGGAAACAATGAAGGAAAATGCCACTCTGGTCTGGATACTATTGTGCTACAAAAAAAATTATAAACAGGATGCTCTCAGAAAAACCTGGAAAGACTTATATGACCTGATGCAAAGTGAAATGCACTGTGTACAAAGTAGCAGCAACACTGTAAGATGATTAGCTGTGAATGACTTAGCTGTTCTTAGCAATACAATGAACCACAACAACTCTGAAGGACTTATGATGAAAAATGCCATGCGTTCCCAGAAAAAGAAATAATGGTTCCTGAATATAAATTGGAGCATATATTTTTTACTTTATTTTTCTTGAATTTTTGGGGGGGGGTCTATGTTTTCCTTCACAACATGACTAACATGTAAATATGTTTTGCATGACTACATGTGTATAACGTATATCGAATTGCTTGCCTTTTAATGAGGAGGGTGGGGAGGGAGAAAAGGAGAGAATTTGGACCTCAAAGTTTTCAAAAACAAATGTTAAAAATGGTTTTTACATTTAACTGGAAGGAAATAAAATTTAACAGAATAAAAGGAAAAACAAAAAAAGTTTGGATAATAAAAAGATGAACTTGAAATCTTAATTCAGGGGATCAAATTATATATCAGAATAATCACTGAAAATGGGACAGAATTCATGACTTAAATAGGGTTGAAAGAGTACAATATATTCAAAAGGAAAAAATAAATAACAGGCATAACTCACATGTAGAATTATATATGAGGAAAATATACCCATGTATAGAAATACAGGAAACAAGGGCATCGAGTATGGTGTAATACATTTGGAACTGAATCAAAGGAAGAAGAAACAGAAGTGATACCATGGTAGGGATATACTACAAACCCCCTGGAGAAGAGAAAATATTTAGGAGTTTAAGAAGCACACTATAAACATGGTATTTGATGTCACACTTATCAAGGATGCTAGGCATGGGGGAGAAGACTTCACCCATCCAGGCATCTGCCACTCACTCATCCTTTGTCAAAGGCAATGCAACTAGTCAAACCTTGACTTGCTTTAATGATGATTTTGTTCATTAAATTAGGTGGAAGCAATGAGGGAAAATGCCATTTTGGCCCTGATTCTAATGGGCAAAGATGAACTACCTGCTAAAATAAAAATTATGGAAACCTTGAAGGGGAAGAGGTCTGCCTTGTCTTAGAATTTGCAACAAAATATAGAGTGAATCTAGGTATAATCAGACACGCACCCCAGATTTGGGGAAAGCTGATTTCAAAGAGTTCAGACAAAAAATAGGCAGGTTCTCAAGGTCTAAAATTTGATAGCAGAAGTTAGCAAAAGACATATAGGAAGTTTCTAACAAATAAATTCAGAGGTCATAAACATAAACAATTTGATGAAGAATAAAGGGGAGGAGGGACCTTTCTAAAGAAATTAGTGTGAATGCATATGGACCTCATCATTTAACTTAGATTTTAAGAAGACTTTTGTGGAATATAGAAACAAGATTAGAAAATGAATGAACTTTCTCTCTCTCTCTCTCTCTCTCTCTCTCTCTCTCTCTCTCTCTCTCTCTCTCTCTCTCTCTGTCTTTTTCCTTTTTGGAGGGGGAAGGGCAGGGCAATTGGGGTTAAGCGACTTGCCCAAGATCAAACGGCTAGTAAGTGTTAAGTGTCTGAGACTGGATTTGAACTCAGGTCCTCCTGACTCCAGGATTCTATTCACTGTGCCACCTAGCCACCTCAAACTTCTCTTTTCTTCCTTGGAGAAGTTGGGAACTATTATGTGTGGAAGGCAGAACATTGCATATGGCATTAGATATAATTGCTGCACTAGTAGATTTGACTTAACTGTTTTTCTTTGCTAGAAGATATACCTCATTGGATGGCATGGGTTATATCTGGAAATGATCATGATATAAAAACAAAACATCAATAAAATATTAATTTTTAAAAATTAATGATAGCAACAAGGGAAATTAAGTGAGAATGGATGAGATGCCACAATAGTTTCCTAATTTTCCAGAATGGGAATAGGATAAAATCTTCAAACTATCTTGATCTAAATTCCTGTTAAAATTATAGAATATATTATTAAAGGGGTAGTTTATGAGCATTTAGAAAGTAAAGTAGCAATCATCAAAAACAAGTTTGTATGAGAATAAAGTCAATTCATTTTACTTTAACATGATCATTAGATCTGTAAATCAGAATAATGGAAAAAGACATGGTTTGCCAAAATTTCAACAAATCAACTCATTTAACAATCTCTCATGCTCACCTTGTTGACAAGATGAAATGTTATGTGCTGGATGATAATAGTTACGAAGATTGGGAACACTTTGGATGACCAGATCCAAAGAATCACTGGGACAATACAACCTAGCAGAAATTATTTGGTAGAGTATTCCAGAAATGTCTAGGGCTATGTCCTGTTCAACATTTTTATAAATTCTTTGGCTAAAGGCATAGATGGTATTTATATCAAGCTTATACAGACTAGGGAAGAATAGTTAGCACAGAAAACCACCAAGTCACAAGCACAAAAGATCTCAATAGGCTAGAACTTTGGGCAAAATCCAGTAAGATGAAATTTAATGGGGATACATGTGAAAAACTGCATTTAAGTTCAAAAAACAAATTTCACAAGTATAGAAGGCATGGGGGAAGGTAGATCTAGAAAACATTTCCTATGAAAAGTATCTGAGGATAATTTAATACACTATATATTCAACATGAGTTAATGTTATGAGGCAAGCAAAAAACTAATGCAGTCATTGTTGAGAGACATAGTGTTATGTACCCTTGCTTTGGTGAGATTACATCTGGACTATTTTGTTCAGTTCTGGGTGCCACATTTTAGAAGAGATAGTGAATGGGGCAGCTAGGTGGTGTAGTGAATAGAGGAACACCCCTGGAGTCAGGAGGACCTGAGTTCAAATCCTGCCTCAAATACTTGATACACTCTACTAGCTGTGTGACCTTAGGCAACTCACTTAACCTCAATTACCTTGCCTTCCCCCTCCAAAAAAACTTTTTTTTAAAGAAAAAAGAAAAGACAGTGAAGCTGAAACATGTCCAGTATACAGCAACAAATATGATGAGAAGATTAGTGACAAAAACCTGTTGAAGAAATGAGGGACTGGGGCAGCTAGGTGGCACAGTGAGTGGAGCACCAGCCCTGGAGTCAGGAGGACCTGAGTTCAAATTCGACCTCAGACACTTAACACTTACTAGTCGTGTGACCTCGGGCAAGTCACTTAACCCCAATTGCCCTACCTTCTCCCCTCCAAAAAGCAAAAAGAAATAAATGAAAAGAAATGAGGGACATTTAGCTTGAAGAAGAGAATATGTAATGATTACAAATGTCTTTTAAGTATTTGAAGAATGTAGACTTGGTTCTGACTGGGTGCAAAAGGAAAATGGAGAAACAATGGTTGGTTATAAGTCACCAAGAGACTCAAAGCTTTGATTTGTTTTATGCAAGAGGGAAAACCCTGGCAATTAGAACGATTCAAAAATGAAATAAGCTAATAATGAAATAAGTAGGATAACCATTATTGAAGGACTTTGAGAGAATGACCTCTTGTCAACAATGTTGTAGAGGTGATTCCATTTGGGAAGTGGATTGAACTAGACAAATTCTTCTGTAAGAAGCTTTCCCTGGTATTCCCCCCTGCCCCATTGGGATCATTCACCATCACTGGTCCTACTATAGTACCTTCATTCTGAGGTTAATTCCAATTTTGTCTGTACATATCTTATATGTCCACAATTGTCTCCCTTGTTAGATTGTGAGCTCCTTGAGAACAGGGACTGGTTTTTGCCTTTCATTGAATCACCAGTGCTTAGCATAGCATCTAGAACACAGTAAGTGCATAATAAATGCTCATTGATTTGACTTGTCAATGTTAAGGTTTTGTGATTATCTAGACTTTCATGCTCCCTCAAAACTGATGCCAAGCTATTGACATAGTAGGCTATTTAATGTATGTTGAATAGATGTTTGCTGAATTTAAGTATAGTACCCAACCAAAATTAAGATGCTTAGACTTCTTGGGGCATGTGTGTCCTTAGCTGTTTTGTTTACCCTTGAAAAAAAATGTGACTCTTAAAAAAAATGTGGCATCACATCTTTTTCCCCTTCAAAGGGTTTTAAATGCTTGTTTTAAAAGGTCTCTTTGAAATCAAATAGCCCTTTAAAATGGTATTTGGATGATTTGAGTGTAAATGAATGGAAAGCATATGGATTAAGTCACACATGGTTTTAAAGAATTACAGGCAAAAAGTGTCTGACAAGACACATTTAGTCTTTTCCCATATTCAAAATGTTTGAAAAAGAGATACAAAACAGTCTCTACCACAGCTGAATTTACCCACTTCTAGTCGAAACATCAGTGGAGGGAAGGCCCTGTTTCTGCACGGCTCTAAGTGACCAAAATGGAAAACTTGCCATCCTAGACCCCCTCTTGCCATCACACCAAGGGAATGTTTATCTCGGCAAAAAGTAAGAGTCTCATTTATTTCACTTTTATAGACTTCTGGTTTAAGCTATTCACACATATGGCACAATTCTGGGAAAGTAATCCCATGCTGAGCAATGGGATCTGGGGGCATTCCTTGAGGGCTGGACAGAGCTTTTGCTTAGAGAGAACAAAATACATACTGTATTTCTTCTTCATGATGTGAGATTAATTTACCATGATTGTTCTTCATGGACTATATCATCAATGAATTAATTTGATACATACAAGGGACCTGAGGTCATGGTGGTTTTGATGTTAAATTTTGATCCCCCTCAGCAGGACTAGTGGTGCGTGAAGAATACAAAATACCCACTCTCATTTTCCCTTGAGGGATTATGTTTTTATTTTTTCAGAAGACTGACAACAAAACACCAGAGTTGAATGCATCACAATTACAATTCCCCTAACCAGATTCAGATACCATAGGATATTATTGGAGGGAGGAAAAGAAATAAAGAAATGAAGGTAACAAATGATAAATGAGTCCCATTCTGATAGAACAGAGATTCCAGACTGTTGGAATTACCTATGACATCTCCCTAGATACCTGATTGATGTACATTTTCCAAAGAGATTCAACATTTTCTCCTGCTCTTTTTCTAAATTACTATATTAACATGAAAGCATGGTGGAAAAAACACTGGACTTGGAGTCAAGGGTTAGAAGTTCTGTGCTGGCTCTGTCACTCCCTATGTGGCCTTCCTGTCTGGGGCCCAGCTTCCTCACCTGGAAAATGAGGGGGTTGGAATGGATAACGTCAGAACCCAAGTCTATGAACCTTTGAAACCAACCACTTGGTTTCTTATAAGCAAAGCATCCAACTGTATTTATTGAAAAAACTCCTCCATTATACTTTCTTGGAATTTGAGGATAGGGAGGAAGAAAATTTAGGGAAATTTAGATAAGGGAACACGTGACATTATTTAACTACCAACATTAAAAATGAAACATGCTTCAGGGGCTTAATAAAGGCATCATTACGATCAGAGGTTTTACATGGGGTAAATGATTATAGGCTTTTCCCTCAAAGTTATCTTGCTAAGATTTATATGGGGTAACTAGAAGGCTCCAGGACCTGGAGTTAGGAAGAACAGAATTCAAATCTAACCTCAAAAACTTATTAGCTGTATGACCCTGGGCAAGTCACTTAACCCTGTTTACCTCAGTTTCCTCATCTGTAAAATGAGCTGGAGAAGGAAATGGCAAAGCACTCCAGTATCTCTGCCACAAAAACCCAAAATAGGGTCACAAAGAGTCTGCCACACCTGGAAAGACTGAACAGCAACAAAGCATTTATATAGCACTTCAAGTTTTGATAAAACACTGTACATGCTATCTCATTTCATCTTCTCAGAAACTTTGAGAAGTACTACTTTTGTCCCCTTTTAACAGATGGGGAAACTGAGGCTGAGAAAGGTCAAATAACTTTGACAATATCACATAGCTAGCTAGTGCTGTGGCAGGATTTGAACCCAGGTCATTATAACTCCAAATTCAATGTCCTTACACTAGCCATCTATCTTGGACATCCTCTGAAACTGTTAAACCCTTATGAGAACCTTGAATAGAAACTTTTACCTGTTTATTACCGTGGGAAGTTGTTTATCCCTAAAAAAGGAGGCAACTACAAGTTGCAAAGGAATCCCTGTCCTTGTGTTCCTTCATAGCAAATGACAGTGCTCCTTACCAGGAACATCTGAGAAATGACCACACAGACATGGTGAAGGGAATGGAGAGGGGAAAAGGATATAAATTGCAATAAAGCATATTATAGTGTGTAATTGAGGAGGTTCATAACTACAGAATCACCATAAAAATAGCTTACAAAGTTTGCCTCACTTCAATCTCAACCCAACCTTCAAAACATCAAGATCATTGCAAAGGCTATGAGGATAAAGCATTTCGTTTTTTGTTTATCTCCTTTGCATAACATTCGGAAAGACGGTACTAAAGTCAGGTTGGGTTCTTTAAACATATAAACTTGGTGAGATTCAGGCTTCCAGGCAGGTGAGCAATTCTGTCATTCCATTCAACTCTCCCCAAATCACCGCTTTTCTAGAAGAGGCAAAAGGTCAGGGAGCCCTACAGAACTTGAAAGTGAATGAAGGTGTGAAAATCTAGGCAGACTGCGAACCAAACCCAAGTCATAAATTTCCCTGCTTTTGCATTAGGCAGTCTCATAGCTCAATGACACCTTTCACATTCCCCTTAGATGTTAGGGTTATTGATCATGAAACTCTCTTGATAGGTACCGAAGTGGAATGCAGAGCTAACTTCCTTTCTGAAGTTTCTTGCACTCAATGGGAATGACATCATAGGGTCCTGTCACCATAAAATTGCAGGATAAAGCAAAGGGTCTTTACAAAAACAGCAAGAATCAGAGGTAGGATTTGGGGATCCCACTTCCCATAGTCACCATCAACAGGAATAAAATTAATACTTGGTAATCAGTCCAACATTGCACTGCCTTAAGCACTATAGGGGCCCAAATGCAGATGAAATTCAGAAATCACCCAGGCCTTCGAAGCCTGCAGGTTTTCTCCTCATAATCTATAATACTCCTGGCTATAAGTTGTTCCTTCCTAGTTAAGTGCATTCCATGATTTCAAGGGTTATTCTGATTCATTAATACCAGCTGTTTAGTGGAGCCTCAAGGTATCAGAAGAAATATACATAGATGTTTTTGCCATATGGTTTGTTAAAAGCTGATGGAGTCCTTTCATGTAAGGTTAGGGCTGTCCAAGTACCAGGCAGACATCCAGGGATCAAGGCATATTGCAGAGCAAGAGGTCTTTTTTTCCCTATTACCTTTGAATTATGATCTTCTTTGTACCAGAGTAGTGAGAGTTCCTGAAAAATCCCAGGGTTGCCACCACAAAGCTATAAGCTATGTTCCAAAAATCACTCCTAATTATAGCCATTGAACTTTCGAAAAAAAAGTAGATTTTTTTTACTCATATGAAATTCCTTGAGACAAGTATAGAAATAATAGCTAACATGTCTTTAGTGCTTGATATGTGCCAGGTATTATGCTAAGTGTTTTACAATTCTCATCTCATTTGATTCTCATGACAATACTGGGAAATGCACTCTATTATTATCTCCATTTCACAGATGAAGAAACTGAGGCAAACAAATGATGTGACTTGCCCAGGGTAATGCAGTTAGTAAGTGTTTGAGACTATATGTAAATTCAGATCTTTCTAACTCCAGGCACAGCACTCTATCTACTAAGAAGAAAAGAGGCTAGACTCTGTAGTGGGAGCACTTGGGTTCAAATTCCATCTCTGATACTTTCTATGTTACCTTGGATGTGTCACTTAATCTCCATGAGCCTGCTTTTCTTCATCAGTAAAATGGGGGAGGGGGAGAGAGAGAAGAAGGACTTTTCCTAAGAATGGGTGTTTTGCACATGCTTAGACCATTGGTCCAGGTTCATAGGCATGGCAGTACAGAGTGAACGAAGCAGGGAGCTCAGGCATTGATGGATCATATTCCCAGTATAATAGCCATTTTCTTCTTTGAGTCCATGAACAGCAGTGAGAAGACACATCCACAACCACCTGGAACCAAGGAAACTCTAGACACAGCTGAAGATTGTCATTGGCCATGTGAAACCAGAATCTGTCACTGAATTCGGTTTCCTAGTCAATAAGCCATCCCATTAGGATCTAGTTAATGAAGCTGTTTGTTGTTTTTTTAAGGTCCGTGTTTCCTTTGGGAAGCTGGCTAAACAGAGTAACAGAAGATTACTCAATTCAATACCACAGGCATTCATTAGGAGCTCTGGGGATACAAAGACAAGTAAATAAAGGGTTAACAAAGTAATGAGAATTAACTCTCGCAATTTCCTCTATCTTCTCTACAGAGACAATAACTATCTCTATATCTCCAGCCCTGACCTCTCTCATAATCTCCAGACTTGTATCTTTTAATATTCCAGCTAGGTAGATTAGCTACTGATAATAACGTATTAGCTGCTAATTATTAATAATTAGTTGCTAATAATATCTCATGCTTTCCTGCTTCTATGGTTTTGCTTGACCCATTCCCTAGGCTTAGAATGCCCTCCTTACCCTTAAAATCCAATTCAAATGTTATTACCCCCAGGAACATTGCTCTGATCTTGGGGTTATAATAACCTCCAGCATTGCCTTGGATCTCACATTACACTCTGTTTATACCTTCTTCCAGGGGTGGGAAACCTGTGGTCTTTTAGGTCCTTGAGGGTGGCCTTTTGATTGAATCCAAGTTTTACAGAACAAATCCTTTTATTAAGAGAATTTGTTCTGTGAAGTTTGGATTCAGTCAAAGGGCCACACTTGAGAACCTAGAGGGCCATGTGTGGCCTTGAAGTGGCAGGTTCCCCACCTCTGTGACCTAGACGCTCTTGTGCCCTTTTCATTACAGCTATTTGAGTGGGTTACATTACTAGACTGTAAGCTTTATAAGAGCAAGAACCCATTTTATCTAAATTTATTATCTCCTTAAGCACTCAGTGACACAGATGCCATACAATAGACAATGAATATCAAATTATGAATGAAGTTGAAATGATAAACTTATTTGCTTCCGGAGCCTGAACTTAAATGTCATTTAGCTCCTGCAGATTCATCAGCAACCTTTACAACAGAGCAGGATCACTTACAAAGGAGACTTGGAATGTATTTCCCTTAACAGCAGAGATACTATGTTCACCTTCCAATAAGTCTTCTGGACAAGGAATTTGCAGAATGGCTAACAATTGGAAGCTTAAGCAATTGGGGTCAATTGAAACCAGTAGACATTGAGTCAAATGAAGTAATTAGAGAAACAATGAAGTAAAAGGTCAAATGATGGACCCTTACTAACAGCTGGGCAAACACCAAAGAAAGAAAGGTTGTCATCACATCTAGTAACTTTCTGAGCACATCGTAAGCACTCAGAAAGCCTTTGCTGATTGATAGAGTTTTAGCACAAGAAAGAATTTGAGTCTGAATCTCAAAGGAAAAAAAAATAATCTAAAGAGGAATGAGGGAGAAGGTACACAGCTGCAATTAGAAATCCAAAGATAAGTCTTGTTTTATGATGTGTCCTCCTATGTTGAAAAGACCATTGGATGCACATTGACTTTCTCAATCACACAGAGACGAGCATTTGGGATCAAATAATCAACATGGAAGGAACCTCAGAAGTCATCTAAACCAATCCCATCGACTTTTTTTTATTATTTAAATTGATGCTTTTATTTCTACAAGCATTTATCTCTCCTTCCCACTGTCCCCTCCTTATGGAACAATTTAAAGAAGAAAATGAAAACCCTCCTAATAATATGCCTATCCCATCAAAACAAACTCCCACATTGACCATGTCCAAAAACGTATGTCTCATTCTGCATTTTAAATCTATCAGTTCTTGGCAGGAGCCAACCACCTCAATTTTACAGTTAGGGAAACTGAAGCCCAAAAAGAAACAAACGGCTCACTGAAGGGGCAGAGCTGGTGACTTCCAGAGCTAGAACTCATTCTACTAAACTAAGAAAAAATCACCCCCTCACTTCTTTTTATAAGTAAAATGTAAGACCCTTGAGGATAGGAATCAGGTTGGATTTTAGTTTGGTGTGTGTTTTGTTTTGTTTTGGGGGGCAGATGGCCTTTTATCCCAGCACCAAACTGGTACCTTACACATGTTATGTGTGTTTGCTAGATTGAACTGCCTTAAATTCTACTGCAAAAACCACCAAGGTGATGCTAAAAGTCATAGACTCTGGGCATTTTGACCAACAGTCCCCCATGCCTAGAATTCTCTCCCTAATCCTTTAGAGATGCTTGGAGACAAGGACTGTCATTTGTCTCTTTCTGAATCTCCAGCTTATTCAGGTGCCTGGCACATAGTAGGGACTCAATAAATTTTTATCGACCGATTGATTGACTTTCATCATCATCTCCTAGCTGACCAGGCTTCCTTCAAGCCAGGGTTGAAATCTCACTTTCTTAAGCCTTTTCTGATCCCTTTTAATGCTAATTCCTGCCCTCTGTTGATTATGAATCACCAATGTTTCCCATGTACATCTTGTTTGTACACGGTTACTTGCATTTTGTCTCCTTCAATAGACTGTGAGCTTCTTGAGATCATAGACTTTTTTCTTGGCCTTACTCTGTATCCCTGGTGCTTAACACAGGGCCTTAACACAGGTGCTTAATAAATGTCTTTTGATTGACTAATGGTCGCCAAGTCTCTCTGAATTTCTTCAGTCAGTTGATACTCCTCTAAACCATTGCAGAGAATGTTTCCCTTGGCTGATTCTTGATCATCAAGGTAGTAAATTCAAAGTTCTTTATGGGCAAGGCAGGGAAGGGAAGAATCTGCTTTCATATTTTCCACTGGCTCAGCTTAAGAGGCTTGTTCACTCTACAAGTTAGCCTTCTCCAGAAGCATCCGATGATTTGTCAGGAGCTAAATTCTATTTTATATTGTCTAGCTCAGGGCTCAGTCTCTGCTCTTCTGCTGAAGGAGGGGCTGACCAGTGAATGCACTAACACTGGATTCTGCCTAAACATAAAACTAATTTGAACCATGATTTCACAGGCCAACATCTAACTGAGGAGAAGGAATGAAGAGTGTGGCTCAAATTCAAAACAGCCTTTGGAAGAGCTTAAACAGTCATAAAAATTAATTTCTCTAACCATGGGTCCTAAAAGGAAAAGCTTTTTGTCAATCACATTCCTCCAGTGGTAACTGGTCTCAGGTCACCAATGATGATGTAGGGAGGCTTGTGCAAAGGAAGGACCAGTAATCTCCAGTTGGGCTTTGGGAGAGCCAGGCAAGCATGCTGCTCTGATTGGAAAGGACATTATGCAGAATTCTGAAAGACTTGCTTGACAGAGTATCATTAAGATAAATCAAGTGGAAGAGAATAAGGATCCTGTCTGTTGGCTCAGATCCATAAAAAGAGGTTGTTTTTCATTATGGGTTTCCCTTTGTTCCTTATGGAAGTTTGTATATAATGGGGAAGTTATATGTATCTCAACATGGGAGAGCTTCATCTAGGGAACACATGGTAAGGACCCTAACCAAATGCATGTAGAACAAGCTTGTGTCAGGTATGCAGGTATATATCATATGGTTACTTGGGATCACATCATTTCAAATGTTTAGGGAGTCATACCTTCAGTCAGTCAGACAATCTAGCATTTATTAATGCTAGGTACCAGGCATTACACTAAGTGCTGGGGACACAAAGAAAATTAAAAAAAAAAGTCTTAGTTCACAAGGAGTTCACAAGATAATAGGGGATACAACACGCAAACTACCATAAACAAACAATATACAGGAATATTGGGAATAGTCTCAGAAGGAAGGTGCTGAGATGAAATGGCACTGGGAAAGGTTTCTCATGGAAGGCAGGACTTCAGCAGATATCTAATGTCATCTTTTCAAAAATGATGATTTCCAAGAGCTAGTTAGCTGAGGTCTAAATATCACCCCAAAGGAAGAAATGGATTTATCACGTACACACACACACACACACACACACACACACACAAATAAATAAGTAAATGAATGGATGGATGAATAGGTAGATAGATAGACAGACAGACAGATAGATAGATAGATAGATAGATAGATAGATAGATAGATAGATAGATAGATATAGATAGATAAAGAGGATGTTGTTCTCTTTCCCTTTTCACTCACCACCTCCTCCCCACTCCCACCAAAAAGTTGACCTTTATTTTGCTATCAGGAAGACTGTGTTGACCTTTCACTGAACATCAAGTAGTATGGTGAAAGCATCATTCTTTTTCCCTTTGGGTGAAAGTGTGTCACTGCAGTCTACTCTCATGGAAAGTCTGGGGGAAAGGATGGAAGCCATAATGAATTTAAAAGATAAAAAAATTAGAGACAGAAGGGACCTTAGAGACCATTGAGTCTAAGCCTTTTATGTTATAGATGAGAAAAGAAAGACACAAAGATACACTTTTGTCAATCTATCAGAATTAAACCTCAAGTGGTTAGAGGAAATCTTTTTCAATGCAAGATAAAAGAGATTTATTCAAGTCCCTTATCTAGCTGTGTTCTTCCCAAAGAAATCTTGAAAAGGGTTAGGAATCACAAATTGGAATGTAATTTAATTTCTATTTTCCATACAAAGAAAGGAAATTTGGCACAGTGGATAAAGAGAGCTGACCATGAAGACAGGACAATGTGAGTTCAAGTAACTTCTGTTTACAATGTGTCTATCTATTGACTCCTCCTTTAATGTCACATTGGAATAGAAGCTTCTTAAGAGCACAAACCGTGCTGTTGTTTTTATATTCCCAGTATAGCATAGTGCCTGGTACATAATAAATGCTTCATAGTTATATATGGCTGTATGACCCTAGGTAAGGCATTTAACTGTTCAGGGCCACAGTCAGCTATCTAAGACTGGAAATTCTGAGACTTTTCCCAGTCACCCACCCCGACCCTGCACTATTCCTTTCCCTCTGAGATTGCCTTCCATCTATATCTTATATGAACCTAAGTATTTGCATGCTGTGATCCCCATTAGAATGTGAGCTTTTGGGGAGCAGGGACTCTATTTTTGCCTTTTTTAGTATCTCCAGTGCTTAGAACAATGTCTGCCATATTATGTTTAATTGATGCTTGTTGTCTGACTGGTAAATTGCAGAGAAGGTGGGTTAATAAAGGAAGTTGTCATTGCTGTTCGGCCATTTTTCAATAGTGTCTGACTCTTTGTGACCCCTTTCAGGGTTTTCTTGGCAAAGATACTAGAGTGGTTTGACATTTCCTTCTCCAGTTCATTTTATAGCTGAGGAAACTGAGGCAAATATGGTTAAGGGATTTTCCCAGTGTCACACAGCTTCTAAGTGTCTGCACTCAGATTTGAACTCAGGAAGAGAAGTCTTCCTGACTCCAGGCGCAATACTCTATCCACTGGAGCACCTAGTTGCCTTTCCCTAATCATAGGTGAGTTTGTTTCTGAGGACAAAACACTGTTACAATGCCAAGAGCTTTGAAATAATGGAAAAGCCACCCAAAGACCTTCAGCAACTTTAATCTCTGACAAAGGACATCAGAGCAGCAGTCCCTCCCCGGAATCAAAAGTGATTTGCAAACCTTAAAGCTCTACATAAACATTAGCTAACAGTATTATTAGCTGGGCTGGTTCTTTGTACCAAATGCTGTCTCAGCTTATGGGTCAACGTTGCCTTCTTGCTGGTCTGGCTTGTCCATGGCAACACAATCCCTTGAATTGAACTTGGTAGGGATTCTGTGAGGGAAGAAAAGGAGTCCCAGGATCAGGAGTCCCAACAATCCCTTTAGTCTCAAGTCCCCTACGAAGACACCTTTTTTTGAATTTGAGCCCACTCTCCTAGAGGGTCTTGGGGGTGGTAAGGAGATGAATGCCCTTCCCAGTTTGGAGGGACTATTTTGTAACCACTCTTCTTAATATGCCTTTGTAAAAGATCACTGATGCAAACTGACTGATTTAGGTTCATGAGAGAGAATGCTGAAAGTCACAGCTTGCTGTGGTTATCCATAGAATACTTATGGCACAAGTACTCAGATGCTTTTTGAGGCATGACTGGTCAATGCTTGCGGGAGTTGTGAGAAGGGGCTCAGAGGGAGTAATAAACTATTCACAGAAACTTTAGTGGACTCATATGTCTTCGTTGAGCCAACTTCTAAGGCAAAGGAGAACACAGGTGAAATCCAGACACACCCCCTCTATGTTACTTATTCTAATATATGGCATAGGGGGTGTCCAGGGAGGATGAGTGCCTCTGCTGTGAGGGATGGCCAAGCGCTTCTCAGAGCTGCCAATCCACCAATAACATGTGGCTCCAATCAGCTATAGCATGCATAGAGGCCACACTCCAGTAAAACCATCTTGGCAGATAGGATAAACCAAGCTGAGGATAACCAGCAGGCCTGATGGTGAGTTAGTGGGATGATTTCCCCTAGCAGAATGGGTAGAGAGAACAATTTGTTCCATTGCCACGTAGGCAGCTTAAGTAGGTATCATGGGGCCCTTGGAGCTTGATGAGGCATTGAAGATGCCAAGTCATCCACTGCATCCTGGGCCATCACCAGTTTGGCTTGCCACTGGACTCCAATGACTCTAGAAGAGTGAGTGAGGATGACTTTTCAGCCACTCTGCCTCACTTAAACCCAATTCATGTGCAAGTCAACACATCATGTGTGATGGCATTATTCTTCTTCAAAAACAAAGGACAAATAGCAACACTAACATAATACAAGATTCCATAGCCTTTTCCTGATGAGGAGCTATGTTTCATTTGCTTACAATGACCAATGAGAAAAGGATGTAATTATGATAGAGTAAATCACTTACCTGTGGCAGGTTTCTGAAAGTCACAGATATGGAAATGTAATGGCTACTAGCAACTGACCAACCAAGCAAGATTCCATGACCAACTAACATATCAACATTTGCCACTTTGGTCACCAGAGGATCATTGGACATTTGGTTTAGAAGTGAAAGGGGCTTTAAAGATCATCCTGTCTAATTCCCTCGTTGGACAGATGAGGAAATTAAGGCACCAGGGAGGTTTTGACTTGACCAAGGTCATACAGAAAAACAGTGGCAGAGCTACAATTCAAACCCAGGTCCTCTGACTCCAAATCTAGCATGCTTTCCATTGGTGCCATTCCAATGCTATAGTTTCCTCCAACTCTAAAATACTATGATTCTAGGGAAATCTAGATATAATGATACCTCACAGGTGTTGTGCACATACAGAAAATACTGAACTCAACAAGTAACTGAAAATAAATGCTTAAAGACCACCAAAATCTAATCATTTTCTAATCTTTTCTTTTCCTATGATTACCATCTGTTTTTCTGCAGATGAATGGTCTTTATAAATGCAATGCCATAACCAGATAGTTTTGTCATGAACCAGTCATTGCAACAAATGAAAGGGATGGAAAGATTATAGAAGCAGACTTATACAAGTCTTTTTACCATCTGATTTGAAAATAGAAATACTCTTCGACCTATATTCTCCTTCCTAGGCTCTTCATCTACCCCACTGACAACTGAAAGAGGTAGGTATGTATTACAATTTATGTAGTGGGCAGAAAGTGGGTTGTGCTTATGACATGGTACTATGGCTTCAATGCATGTCACTATACAGAGTAATGAGTCCCCCTGTCTGGAATGAAAAATGTCCCACGTGGACCTTGGCAGTCCTACACTTCCTTGTGGAAATCCAGGTCAAATTAGTTGTCCATATAAGTTCCATGGCCACAAGGAACATAAGGACACAAGATCTTAAAGATTGTCCGTTCCAACTTTATCATGCTCCTCATCAAAATTCTGACATTTGTATAATGTGTTAAAGTTTCCTAAGTACTTTAAGCTACAATATCTTGTTTGAGTCTCACAAGAATTTTTCAAGGAAAAAGCAGACAAAACAGAAACCAGTCTTTCAAGAACTATGAAATTCAACTGAATTCCACTATTATTTATTAGTACCTACTGGGTACGGAGTACGGTGAAAGGCCCTGGGGAAGATATTAATTATAGAAAAGGTGCTATTTTTGCCTTCACGCCCCAGTTTATAGGCATAGATAGGTTATTGTTCTTGTTGTGTGTCTGTCCTTCGTTTTTGAAGAGGACCATGGCATCAGGGAAATTGTGGCATGACTTGCAGGTGACTGGTTTGAGTGAGGGAGGGCTGTGCAAGGTCACCAGCCTCACTTTGTCCTCCAGAGCCATCTGGGTCCAGTGACCATATTCATCAGGATGCCTGGACTTGACCCAGGATGCAATAAGAGACCCTGCCCCTTTTAGGCTAAGGCCTTTTTCACATACTCACTTATGAGTTAAGGTCCATTCAGTGAATAGGCCTCTTTAAAGTGAGTCAAAGGAAGGCCCTTTTAATTAGAAAAAAAAAAAAAAAGAAAAAATTCAAGCCTGGGGGGGGTTGCTGTTCCAAAGAGAAACAGTTACCATGGACATTCAGTCTAAGCCAGGAGGGCCCAAAATACAGGAGCTTGGGCAGGGACGTATTGAGGTCCAATCTATAATGTTTTAGATGCCTAACTGAAGGAAGAATTAAGAAATAATAAACATAAGTGGGAGCAAAAAACTCAGTCAGGAAGAATTTCAAGTTCACATCTGTCTCTTTCTATTCCCCATCTTGGTTCACATCATAACTGCCTTCTTGGGCACAATGAACCCTATTTCTGTGCAAAGCAAGCTAGTTGATGCAGTGGAATCCTGAGTCCTGGGTTCAAGTCCCAGTCTTGCCTCTTACTAGCCATGTGACCCCAGGCAAGGCTCTTGACCACTTGGAGCCTGTTCACTCAACTATAAAACGAACAAGTTCCTGAGCGTTTTCCAGATCTGGCCAAAGGAATTTCCCTCCAACTTTCGCTTTAAATGTTTAAATTACTTAGAGCTTAAACAAAGCATGGAAAATTTCATCCCTAAAGTAGAATTTGGAGAGAATGACTAGGAGCTGAAAACTAGAGGTTATAATGAGAACCACATTGAAGAGAATACATATAGGTTATTATGGAAAATATTACCTTACACAAACTATGCACACCTCATAATCCAAAGGTATTATCTCGGCAAGATTTATGCACAGTGTCTATAGACATCACTTAATACATCATGTCCCAAAAGCCTTAGTGCAGTTTTGAGTCTCAATAACTTTAGAAGTCCAAATGCTACAAATTTTCCCCAACACTCCATTGTTTTAAAGTACAATTATCTACATTTCCTGTTCTACTTATTTTATTTGGGGAGTTTTGAATAATAAAATTTAATATTAATTTTAATAAGATGGAGTGCTCTGTCATTTATACATTGTGTGTACAACAAAATGGGGATAGTCGGTGGAGGAGATCCCCTTGGTTGTTCACCTTGGTCACTTGAAACCGTCATGTATGCATCAAAACTTCCTTCTTTGTATCATCTTAAGACTATGATTACAGCATTATCCTTTCAGTCATTGAGCAGATGCCAGTGCAAGTTTTTTTAAAGTTCAAAGATCAACCAGAATGATAAATAGCACAAGAAGTTCATTATAGTAGATTCCAATAAAATATATATATATATAAATATTTTAAATAATTAATCCTTCAAATGTTTCTTTCTATTAAGTTGTAACACTTATACTTCTGAAGTTAACAACATTTAAAACTGTACTAAGACTTTTGGAACACCTATTTGCAAAATAAAATATATTACAGGAAAATCTTATTCGTTTGAATCTCTCACATCCATTCCTTTTTCTCCATGAATATGGCACCCACCTTCCTTCAGGCCCTCATCACCTGAACTATATTCCAATAGCCTCCTAATTGATCTCCCTGATTTCAGGCTCTGGCCTCGCTAATCCATCCCTGGAAACTAAAAGGGATTAAGTTACTTGTCCCAGATCATTCAGTCAAAAAGTAATTAGGATTTAAATCCAAGGCTCTTGGCTCTAAATCCATACAATTTCTTCCTCTAACCGACACTGCCGCGGTCATTACCCACCTTCACATGGAGAAATGTCAATATGCAAAGGAAAGAATTTTTTAATGTATCTTATAAGGACAGAGTTATTTTAACCGATATTGTCTGAAAAAAATGAGAAAAATAGGTTTACATTTGTATTCAAATAACTGGAAAGAGAGGTATTTACCCCATTAACAGCTTCTGGGAAACACTGGAAATTAGCCAACATCACTGTAAGTATTTCTTGGTCTCTTACATATCTGAAGGCATCCACACTGTTATCCCACATCCTATAAGTTGCCTGCTGAAGCTCAGCTCCCATTAGCTTTGAGCTAGCTAATGGTCAATCATCTTTCAAAGGCTTAGAGTAGATTCTTGCTCAGCCCCATTTGGCCCCTCTACACTCAAGCAGTCAGCATGGCAGAAAGGCCACCCCTGTCTCTACTTTGGTCTTTCATAAAGTCCCCAAAGTATTTGGCAGATTTTATAACTATTGCTAACAAAGGCTGCTTGTAGCAGCTAACAGATGTGCTGGCTCCTGGAACTCAGTGGTGAAGGACAAAAACAAAGCCCAGCACCATAGAAATGGCTGTTGGCAGCAGAATTTCCAAACTGTTTCTGAGTGCCCACTGCGTGTTTGGTCCAGTACGGCAACACAGAACACTGAGACCTGCTCCCTTCCCTTGGGAAAGTCCATTCACAGATGTACTTATTATTTTAAAACTTATAAAGTAGCAAAGCAATAAGTAACAGCTGTACACTTAATACGGTATTTTTGGTCAACTAGAAAAAAATAATTAAATAATAATAATGAGGGAGGAGAGGAGGAGGAGAGGAGGAGAAGAATTAGCATTTATAAAGTGCTTCAAGGTTTGCAAAGCAATTGGCATGTTTTCTCAGAATAAGAAACCATAGAAGACATCAAGTCCAACTCCCCAAATTTTATAGATAATAAACTGGTGCCCAAAGAGACTTACTTATTAAATGACTTGCCCAAGTTCATGATCCCAATCTAAAAGACGACAAAAAAAAAAGATTTAATTGTGATGTTGCTTCTGTAGAATTGGTTTCAGAGTCACTCATTGCCTAAGATGTACAAAAACCATTAGTGGGCCATGATGACTCCTAAAACCCTAAGGTCTTCATGAGTGGAAAGAGATCAGTTGTACTGGGGAATCTACTTATTTAAATATTCTATCATCAATGAGATGATGGAATAGAAATAAATGGCACTGTCCTTGAAATCCAAAGTCATAGGTTCAAGTCTCAATTTCAACCCTCACAAGCTATTGGGTAAATGACTAAGTCTGACATATCTTCAGTTTCCCCATTTTAAAAAGGGAATCCTAATATGAGTCCAGCATACCTCTCTAGCAAGGTAATTATGAGGATCAAATGAAATTGTGGACTCATTTTATAGATGAAGATAATGAGACTCTGGGGCGGCCAGGTGGCTCAGCGAGTAAGAGCACCGGCTCCAGTGTCAGGATGACCTGGAGATCAAATCCCGGGCTCAGATACTCAGCACCACACCCAGAAGTAATTGGCCATTTAACCTTGAGCAATTTACTTAACCCCAATTGCTTTAAAAAAAAAAAGAAGATAATGAGACTCAGAAAAGTTAAGCAGCTCTGTCATAGATACGTAGCTATATGGGGGCTGGACTGAAGAAAGAAAAAAAAAAGACTACCTTAGGAAGACATTTTGGCAGCTATATATAAGATGGATCAAACACTTGGAGAAAAGAGCCCAGTTAGAAGGTGTAAGACAAGCAAACACACAGGAGAGCTGCTAGCACAGGTTCACTCTTGATCTGGTCAGACAGGAAGGACAGGAAGACAGCTTCAGAGGGGTTAATAATCGTACTTTATTCTAGTCTAGTCTTCTCTAGAGGGTTTGATGGTAATGAGAGCACCAACTCCTACAGCATTCCCTAATCACCCTTCTCACTGGGGCTGGGATGAAGGGGAGGTAACCATGCTATGTCTCAATGGGGTCAATTGAGACAGGCACAGCTTGTGCACTTCCCCAAATTCCCTCAAGTGTCAATGGGGGCCAGTTGAGACAAATAGAGATTCCCTCCAAGCCTTGATGGGGGCTGATCAAGGCACACGCAGCATTTCAGCTTGTACATTCTACCCTAAGGGTTCCCTACTCACTGACCAGTGCCCATCTGTTTTATAAGATGACAAACAAAGAAGGCATATTGCCAGCAATAGCCTCATAAGTTTACATTATCTCACCGTTATATCTCACTGTGCACTCACAGGGGATGTTTACAATTTTAAGCACAAACTATTTTCAAAAGAATTGCAAACCATTAACAGTCATAGAAAGAATTCTCCAAATCACTAATAAGAAAATGAATGCAAATCAATACAGCCTTGAGATTTCACCTCACAAATGGAAAATTGACAATGTTGACAAAAAATGGGAACTATACATGCTGGAGTGGTTGTGGGAAGATAGGTATACTACTTATTATATTGTTGACATAACTGTTAATCCGTAAGAGCAAAAAGCATTAGGAATTATGCATACACAGCAACTGAAATATCCATACCTTTACACCCAGAAATTCCACTAGTAGACTTATACACCAAGAAGGACAATGGTAAGAAGAAAGTCCCTATATTTGCACCAAAATCTTCACAATCGCACTTTCTGTGGTACCAAAGGAGGAAAAAATTAGATGTCCATTAATTATAGAATGATAAAATAAAGTGTAGTATATGACTGTAATGAAATATTTTTGTGTCATAAGATATTATGACTATGACAAATACAGAAAAACCTGGAAAGATTTATGATACAGAGTAGAGTGTGGAAAGCCAAGAAAATTATATACATAATGACTAGAAGAATGTAAGTGGAAAGAATAAATACAAAATAAAATGAATGATTTAAAATTACAGAAAACAAACACCACCCTAATTGGGAGAAATTAAAAGACCACACACACACACACACACACACACACACACACACTCCTTTGCAGAAGTGGGAGGTCCACAGATGTTGTATATTGCATATCTTTTCAGACTTTTATTAATGTATTAATAGGTTTGGGGGATTTTTTTTGCTCTCTTTTCTTTAAAAAATATAATTTGTTTTATGGTATGACTCTCTAGGAAAGGGAAAGAAGAGAACTTGGAGAAATTTTGGTGATGTAAAAAACAAAAGATATCAATAAAAATTGTTTTTTAAAAAAGAAAATGAATGTTGAAGACTTAGAAAGAACAAGTATGACCCCAAAGAAATTACATGAGAAGACATATCTCCTGATTCTTTTGCAGAAGTGGGAAGTTGTTATGTGTGGAACATGGTATATATTCTCAGATTCTTTTTTTTTTTTGCTGTATTAATTGGGTTTGCAAATTCATTTTTCTCTTCTTTCTCTTTTTTTTTTTTGCTTTTTTTTCAGGTTGGAAGGCGAGGAAGTTGGGGTTAAGTGACTTGCCCAAGGTCACACGGTTAGTAAGTATTAAGTGTCTGAGGCCGGATTTGAATTCAGGCCCTCCTGACTCCAGGGCCAGTGCTCTATTCACTGCACCACCTAGCCACCCCTCTCTTTTTTCTTTAAAAATATGCTTTGTCACATTCTCTATGAAGGGCAAGGGGAGAGATCATGAGATATGAAAACAAAAGATATCAATATTAATATATCTTAAAAATCATTTTAAAATACCTAGTATATACCAGCAGCTCTACTAACATTCGAGATACAAAAACAAAGAATTAAACAATCCCTACGCACAATGAGCTTACATTCTAAATGGGGAGAGAAGTACATACAAAATACATATGTGTAGCATAAATTTAAAGTTAAAAACAGTTTGGGAGGGAGGCTTCTAGTAGTTGGTGGTGGGGAGGAAATTGGGAAAGTCTTCATGCAGAAGATGGTACACAAGCTGCATCTTGAAGATAACTAAAAGTACCTAAGGATAAAATGAATGCCCTCATTAAAGCAGCAGGTGTAAATGTTCAACCATTCTGGTCTGGATTATTTGCAAAAGCCTTATCCAATGAGAACATTCGAAATCTTATCTGCAATGTATGAGTTGGGGGAGTTGCCCCAGAAGCTGGTAGTGCTGTCCCTGCTGGAGGTACTGCTTCTGCCAAGGAGAAGAAAGAAGAAGCAAAATAAAAGAAGAATCAAAGAATTTAATGATTACATGGGCTTCAGTCTGTTTGACTAAATATTTCTTGTATAACTGAATAGAAAGCTTAACTCAAAACAAAAAAAAATGGCACACATTGCTATGGAATTGTACAGACACAGTAAGAGTATTTTAGTATATGCTAATCTCTCTAATCTCTTCCACCAAGCAATTTATCACTTAGTAATACAGTCTCTGGGCAGCTAGGCAGCACAGTGGGTAGGTAGAATGCTGGGTCTGAAGTCTACTAGCTGTGTGACCCTGGGCAAGTCACTTAACTCATTTCCCTCAGTTCCTCATCTATAAAATGCATTGGAGAAGGAAAAGACAAACTACTCCAGTGTCTCTGACAAGAAAACTCCAGATGGGATCCCGGAGAATTGGACATGACTGAAAAACAACTTAACAACAAAAACTACAGTCTCCCTTTCTTCAAGAAACTTGGTAGAGCCATGAGTACCCACTTTGACAGGTTTGATCTTACCTTATGTTACAAATTGGAAACTGTACATCCTACTGCATACTGAGCACTATTCATATATGAAGGTCTTTGAATTGTTGGTATCTGACCAATGGATGATGGGGGAACTGTTTGGCGTAGTGGATAAAGGACTAGACTTGGAGAGAGGAGAACAACTTCAAATCTGGTCTGAGACACTAAGTAGTAAACGTGTGACCCTGAGCAAGTCACTTAAACTTTCCATCCTCAGTTTTCTCATCTATAAAATGGGGATAATAATAGCACCCACCCTTTAGGGTTGCTGTCAGGATTAAGTGAGATAATATGTGAAAAGTATTTTTCAACCATTAAAGCACTATATAAATGTCACCTTGCAGTCGGCAGGGTTCAGTGGAAAGAGCTCCGAGTCATAAGACCCAAAACTGAATACTGGTTCTACAATTATCTCTGTGGGTCTCTCTTTTCTGTAAAATGAAGAGGATTAAGCTCGATTACCTCTATGATGCTTTCCAGGTCTAGATCTATCATTCTTTCATTATACCTGGTAAATATCAGGCTTAGGGAAAGATACCTGCCCTGACCCACACAAAGTAGGTTTGGGCTAGCTCGGCAAAGAAAGTTCAGGAAATTGTCTTGATGCACAAACAGTACAATGTTTTCAGGAAAAGCAGGATGTTAGAACTTCCTCTTCCTACATGGAAAAATGTAAGTAGCTGTAACAGTTAAAATTAAGGTAGCCTGAGGCACCAAGTTCTGAGCAGGATCAATTTATTAGTAAAGTATAAATCTAATAATAAGTAGGATTTCAGCTTCCCCTGCAAAGCTAAGGGTCAAAATAAGGACAGCTCTTTTTTAGAGTTTTGGGGAGTTAAGAAAATAGGATTCCATTCATGGAAGAAAATATGACTGGATGGAAATTGGGGATGAGGCCTAGCAACCAACCACTCCTTCCCTCTTGTGACCAAGAAATGTTCATTGTTTGACTCTAACTCCATCTACAAAGATAGGGACAGCAAACCGGAATCCTTTGGATGACAAACCAGACACAAGAATAGAAGGGTGATTAACAAGACAATTAGATTTATAAACAACTCATTATAGGGCAGCTGAATTTCCCAACTAAGTTGAAGCTACAAGACAAAATTAATCAATTGCAAATGGATCAACTTTAAAATAATACATAATTAATCTGATTATTTTATAGTAGAGACCATTTAATAAGCTAATGAATAGATGCCCAATTGCCCTTCAAAATATTTATGTATCTACGCAATTAGGTAATATCATGACAAAAGACGTGGATAAAAGGCAAAGTCCTCTTTAAAAGGTATCTATCTTCCCTGAGCCTAAGCATGGCTCCAGATATAAGTGATGCTAGAAATATGGCACCAAAAAGTTAACAAGACAGTTCTAGGCAGGAGATCAACCTCGCCTCCTTAGATCTTCCCTGGCAACTGGGTTTGAGATTCTTGAAGAAGAGAACAAAGGACACCCACAGAGGGAGGCTAGCTGTCAGCTAGCTAGCCAGACAACTCTTAGCAAACCACCCTGGGCCAAAACAGCATTCATGAAATGTTTGCCCTTCCCTCCTCCCTCACTCCTTCCTCAAGAACATACTAATTATATTGTGATTATAAGCCTCTTTCTTTACCCCATATTTTTGCAAGTGTTTAAACAAAAAGTAAAAAGCCTATTTAAACTTTTTTTAATCCAAAAAATATCTAAGATGAACACATATCCCCAAAGCACCAAATTGGGTGGCAAAGAAAACAATTCTAAAATTTCTTCTGGTTCCAGATGATCACATTTTCCTTTCATGGGTCTTAAGTCATTCTGGCAACTGCTTTGACTATGTATACACTTAAGTGTTTGATACTTCAACTCTATGAAAACAAACCAGCAGCGTGAGCCTTCTCTCTATCTGGCAAGATAATGAATGACATTTATACATGAAGCTTAAATGAGATAGGACTTCACTTCTGACACATTTGTGACTCTGTTTGGAGTTTTCTTGGTCAAGATATTGGAGAGGTTTGCCATTTCCTTCTCCAGCTCATTTTACAGATGAGGAAACTGAGGCAATCAGGGTTAAGTGACATACCCAGAGTCACATAGCTAGGAAGTATCTGAGCTGAATCTGAACTCAAGTCTTCCTGATGCCAGGCCTGGTGCTCTATTCACTGTGCCATTAACTACCCCAAATTAACTAATAATTAAACTAATTAACTAATAATAAAATAAGAATGGAAAATCCATTGCTGAATTTGGTAGACTAAAGTAGAGAAATATCCTCTGGAACCACAGGCAAAATATACAATAGTTTAGCCCAAATGACTATAACAAACCACTTTCTGGTGGTGCCCATGTACCTTAAATGTAAGGTCAACTTTTTGAAAGATCAGAATGCCCTTTTGAAGATAGAATCTGCAAAACTGAAGACATGAAATAATAACAAATGTGACAGCAGCTGCATTTACCCACCTATTATCATCATCTATTCATCAGTACCCTGATGAATAGATGCTGTTTTCACCTGCTGAATGCCTGAAATTTCACTTCTCTCTTACGCCCGTATTTCTCTTCAAATGAACAACCCAAAATAGACCTTCTTTGTGACTACATTACCCTGTTACATTACTACCACTGTCTGCATTTATATAATACTTTGCCCTTTTTAAATTATTTGCTGTTAACCAAGTTAAACCCAGGGCTATGGAAGAACCCTGATGAGTTCTCACTCTAGTTTTTGGTCAAGATCTGATCTAGAAGCATCACCTGTGACAATAGAAAATCCTGCTTGGTGTTCAACAACCTCCATAATCTGGTGTTTTCCTACCTTTCCCATTTTCTTACACCTTGATCCTCATCCAAGTGCATGGCTACCTTGCTGCTCCTCACACAAAATACTCAATCTTCTTACTCTCTTTTTATTGGCTGTCCCCCATAGATGAAATCCTCTCCCTTCTCATCTCCATTTCCTGACATCTTTCAACCCTCAGCTAAAGTCCCACCTTTCCCCAAAATCCTTCTCCTATCCCTTTTAATATTAGTGCCTTCCATTTGATATAATTTTCAATTTATCCCATACATTCTGTGTATATCTCATATCATGTTTGTACACAGTTGTTTCCATATTGTCTTCCCCCATTAGATTGCAAGATCCTTAAGGGAAGTGACTGTTTTTGGACTTTTTTTGTATCCCTAGCACTTAACACCATGTTTGGCACATAGTGGGTGCTTGATAAATTATTATTGACTTTCATATGCTTGACTGATTATGCTTCAGGCATGCCAAGACGCAGCAACTGCCCCATTTATTCTTGGAACATCTGGTAAGTTGAAGAATTCTACTAGTTAATGAGAAGCAGTTGGCAGTGACTAACCATATAGTCTATGAGTTCCCTCCCTCCCTTGTGAGTCACGCCCTGATGGTTTAATCATGCCACAGAAGTGACCCTGTGTTCTTGAAGTCTACCAGCAAAACTCAAGTTGTGGCAGGTACTACCCAGCTGAAAAACCAACAGGTAGTATGAAATCAACTTGGCTGTAGCTTTGCTGTTTGTTGTTGAAGTTATGCTGTTGTTCATGGTGTGCTGAGATGAGTAGATTGAGGAACTTGAAAGTTTAAAAAATGTGTGTGTATATACATACATATACACACATGTGGACAGGGTTTGTTTTTTTTTAACCATTTTTTTCTACTGAAAACATCTATTTTCTCTCCCTCCCCAAATGGAATAAAAAAAAATCTTAAAACCAAAATACCTAGTCAATTGAAATAAATTCCCTCATTGGCCATGGCCAAAAATACATGTCTCATTCTGCATTTTGAGCCCATTCCTTTTCTATTAGGAGGTGGATAACATGCTTTAACATTAGTCCTTTAGAATTGACATTGGTCATTGCATTGATAAGAGTTTTGAAGTCTTTCAAATTTTTTGCCTTTATAATGTTGTTGTTCTATGTTTCTGCTCCCTACATCAGTTTATACAAGTCTTCCCAGGTTTCTTTGAAATTATTCCTTTCCTCATTTCTTATGGTGCAATAATATCCCATTATATTCATAGGCCATAATTGGGTTAGCCTTTCCCCAATAAATGGGCTCCAAGGGTGGTTCTTTTTATTTATTTTTATAGAAATTTTTAAAATTTAAAATAATATTTTCCCCAATTATATGTAAAAACATTTTTAACATTTGTTTTAAAGTTTTGAGTTCTAAATTCTTTCCCTCCCTTCCTCCCCTCCCACCCTCATTGAGAAGAGAGGCAATTTGATATAGGTTATACACATGCAGTTGTTCAAAACCTAATTCCATGTTAGTCCTGTTGTAAAAGAAAACACAGACCAAAAAAAAAAAAAAAAAAGAAAAAGCCAAATAAAAAGCGTGCTTCGGTCTGCATTCAGACCTCCAGTTCTTTCTCTGGAGATGGGGAGAATTTTTCATCTTAAGTCCTCCAGATTATCTTAAATCACTGTATTGGTGAAAATAGCTGTCATTCACAGTTGATCATAGTACAATATTGTTGTTGCTGTATACAATATTCTCCTGGTTCTACTCTTCTCACTTTGTATCAGTTCATGTAAGTCTTTCCAGGTTTTTCTAAGAGCATTCTGCTTATCATTTCCATCACAATCACATACAATACTTTGTGCAGCCATTCCCCAATTGATGGACATCCCCTCACTTCCCAATTCCTTGCCACTGCTAAAAGAGCTGCTGTAAGTATTTTTGGTACATATAGGTCCTTTTCCTTTTTATTTTTTATCTCTTTGGGATACAGACACAGGGTATGGCAGGATCCAACCTCACCAGCCACCTTTTCTCTCACTGTCCAATGGGGGCAACTGGACCATTGACCAAGAAGAAAAAAGGAGGACTTCAATCTCTAGAAATACCCCAGAGTTCTGCTATTAAGGAGTTAAAATATTTGAGGATCATCAATAAATATGAATTTTTTTAAGCTCTGGCTCTAGGTTATTTTAAAAAAAAAGTAGGTATTTTTCTGGTCCTAGTCTCCCCAGGATGCAAAGAGGAAAATAAACAGAAGCTGCATAACATTAATCTGTTTTACAAGTAGGGAAATACAGTCTTTCCCTGCAAGAGCTTATGATCTAGTAATGAGATGCCAATAAGTAGAGTGTGGACTTCTTGAGCGTAGGGATGGAGTCTTTTGTCTTTGCATTCTGGGGCTTAGCATAATCTCCTACAAAATGTAGGCATTTAATAAATAATAATAAATTTAAAATCTAAGAAATGTTTATTGAATTGGATTGTATAAGGGAAAATATGTATATATATATAAATTATTATGAAATAACTATTACACAGATGTTGTACAGACAAATGAGAGCACAGAAGAAGGAGAAATGAATTCCTACTTAAGTGAACAGATAACACTTCAGAGAGAAGTTACCATTTGGACCTTGAAAGATGGATGGGATTTCAAGAAGTAAAGATGGGAAAGAGAGAGGTACAGCATTCCAAGCAAAGGGAACAACCAAGGCAAGGTCAGGGAAGTGGGAAGGAGTATTCAGGGAATGGTGAGTTGACCCAGGATGTGTGAAGGAGAGTAATGAGAGACCAGATTGAAAAGGCAGGCTCAGGCCAGGGAAAGGAAGTCCTTGAATGTCAGGCTAAAGCTTTTGAACTTCTGACTTCTCTAAATAAAAGGCAGTCATTGAAGATTTTGGAGCAAAGGAATAGTATTATCAGCATTGTGCCTCTGTCCCTATGTGACCCTGGACAAGTCATTTAACTTCTTTATTTGTCTACCTGGCACAGTAAATAGGGATCTGAGCTTGGAGTCAGGAAGATCTGAGCTCAGATGTGGCCTCAGACACTTACTAGCTGTATTACCCTGGATAAGTCATTTAACTTCTACCTGCCTCCATTTCCTCCATTATAAAATGGGGATCATAATAATAGTTAGCATTTATATAGTGCTTACTATATGCCACACACTGTGCAAAGAACAAATGAGATAATATTTGTAAAGTGCTTAGTACAGAGCCTAGCACAGAGTAGGCATTTAATAAATGCTTGCTCTTCTCCATCCCCTATCTTCCGTTTCCTCATTTGTAAAATTTGGACAATAATTGTACCTACCTACAAGAGTTGTTGTGAGGATAAAATGAGATAACATTTGTATAGTGCTTTGTGAACCTTAAAGCTGTATGTAAATGTTATTAAAGAATAAAGCTATTAAGGGGGCAGCGAGGTGGCACAGTGAATAGAGCACTAGCCCTGGAGTCAGGAGGACCTGAGTTCAAATCCAGCCGAAGTAACTTAACTCTGACTCATTTCTGTAAAATGAAATGGAGAAGGAATAGCAAACTACTCCAGTATCTTTGCCAAGAAAACCCCAAATGAGGTCATTTGCAAAGAGTCAGAATCAACCGAAAATGACTGAACAACAATGAAGGAGTGAACAAGAGTAGAAGCAAAGGGCTAAGAAAAGATATTTTGTAGGAAGAAGTATTATTTGATGTCAGATTTATAGATTTTGGAATCACAAAATATTACAGCTAGAAGAGAGCTTAGGGATAAGTGAAGAAACTTAGACCTGGATCAGTGAAGATATTTACCCAAAGCCAGACAGCAAGTACAAATTCTGTAACTCAAACTCAAATCCAGGTCTTCAGGGCCCCAATCGAGTGATCTTTCCCCAGTAGCACACTGACTTGGGGGCAAGAGAGAATATGCAAAATGACAGGAATGTGACTCCAAAGTTTTGAGCCTGGATGACAGAAAAGATGATGGTACTGGAAAGAGATAAGGAAAATACATCTCGTGTAGGCTCTTTCCCAGGAGGTGGCAGCAAAGAGCTGACCGTGGAACTGAGGAGCTGAAGTCCAGCAGAAAGTAGCAGATAGCAGCAGAGTGACCACCAGACAAAAGAAATGAGTCCTTGGAGAGCAGGGATGTGCCCAGCAATGAGCAGAGACCCAGTGGTTAGCAGAGAATGTAGAGTAGGGAAAGTATTGGCAGCTAGGTGATGCAGTGGGTAGAGGGCTGAGCCCAGAGTCAGGAAGACTCTTCCTGAGTTCAAAACTTGCCTCAAACACGTACCAGCTGTGTGACCCTGGGCAAGTCACTTAACCCTGTTTGCCTCAGTTTCCTCCTCTGTAAAGTGAACTGGAGAAGGAAATGGCAAACCACTCCAGTATCTTTACCAAGAAAGCCCCAAATGGTGTCATGAGATCAGACAGACAACAAAGGGAAAGTATCGCACCCAAGGACATAGGCAGCTCAGGATCCAAAGTCCAAGTTATTCCAGTCAGACATGGCCTCCAGCCACAAGAGATTTCTGGGTGTGCCTTCCATATATGCACACTGGCCATATGGCTTCCTGTTCCATGATCCTTCATGGATGTTCTCGAGGTACATGTGTCCCCATGTGTGAGCCTCTGCATAAGTGCCCTTCCTTGAACTGAGACTACAGATTAATTCAGGCTGACCCTGACATGGCTATCTTGTTTCTGAGAAACCAAAGAGAAGACTGAAGAGTTCCTTAAGCAGAACTGAAAAGACTCATCAAATGGTACAACTCCAGGTGAGGCGCTCAACCCAAGTTAAGAATGGAGATGAAAGAAGGGAGAGAATACAGAACTCAAAGTTTTAAAAACAAGTGATAAAAAAATCGTTGTTACATGCAACCAAGAAATAAGATAAAGAGGCAATGGGGTACAGAAATCCATCTTGCCCTACAAGAAAGTAAGCAGGAAGGGGGGAAGGTGAGGGATGGAGGGGATAAAAGAGAGGGCAGATTAGGGAAAGGGGTAATCAGAATGCACAGAGAAGGGGAGAAAATTTGGAACTCAAAATCTTGTGGAAATGAATGGTGAAAACTAAAAATAAATAAATAGGAAAAAAAAAAGAAATGGAGATGAAGACTTCATCTCTTCTCTACATGCCCCCAATATAATCAATCACCTACTTTGGGTGTGAGATACAGAGATGTAAGTGAAAAAGTTCCTGCCCTCATGGGGCTTACAGTTTATCAGAAGATACAAGTACATATACAAATAAGGTTAGGGACTGGACCTGTGATTCCACTTGTATAGGGAAGTCCCAGGTATGGAAACTCCCATTATCAATGCAGGTAGACACCTGCAGTGTAGCTTAGAGACTTAGAGAGTTGCCTAGAGGAGAGATGTCAGATTCCTGACCCACCTGCAGCATAAAGACTGTTGCCCCAACCCAATTAAAATGTAACTGGCAGCATTTAACAAAATGAATAAAAGTACAATAAAACAGATAATGTTAACTTATGGTTTTCTAAGTCAACATGCTACCCACAGGTATACATCTCTATTTTAATTTAATGTCACTGGTTTAGAGTACTGAGACGTTACATGATTTACCCAGGGTCACACAGGTGATATGTCTTGGAGGTAAAAATTGTACCAGGGTCTTCTTGACTTCAAGGCCTGATCACTGTCCATTAAACCACCCTGCCTCTTTCATACACATACAAGTATATACCAAATAGATACAAGGTATTGGGGGAGGAGGATCAGGAAAGGCTTCATGCAGAAGGTGGTACTTGAGAGCTAGGTCCTGAAGGAAATGTGAGTTTCTAAGAGGCAGAGGTGAAAGAGAACTACATTTCGGGCTGGGGGTACAGCCATTACAAAGGCATGCTGATGGGAAAAAGAATGCCACATAATGAAGAACAGTACAAACTCTGCCATCTTGAAGCTCAGTTTTGCCAAAACACTACAGTAACTGACGGTCAAGTTGAAGAGTTGAAGGTCCTATAAAAATCAAAATGGATTTAACGTTCAAAGCAAATTATACGATGACAAATTTTGAAACAGATTTAGAAGAAACTCTGCTGTCTCAGCTTTTGGACCTTCCTCAAGGAAAAATAATACAGCTGCACAGAAACCCTTTGTCTCTCAATCACCAGTTCCTTTACAGCTGTTCACTTGTCAGCTGGGGCTCTAGAGCAGAACACATGGCCTGAAGAAATCGCTGAGACACGTGGCTCCTAGCCTTAAAATTCTCTTTTGCAGAGGTCCTGTCTCAATGATGAGTTAATTGTTGCCAGAGGGGTGAAGAATGGAGATGTGGAAAGGAATGCATCGGAGAAGAGAGTCATGTCTAACTTGTTTGTCCTTTGTTCTCAAAAAGGACCATGACATCAGGGAGGTGATGCCATGACTTGGAAGTCAATTGGATTTAAGTGAGGCAGGGCTGTGCAAGGTCTCCAGCCTCATTTTCTCCTCTGGAGCCATCTGGGTCCAGTGGCAAGATTTAGATCAAGATGACTGGAGATGGCCCCCCCATCTCTGACAATGAACAAATCAGGTGTTATAGTCAGTCAATAAACATCTATTAAGAGCCTACCATGTGTCAAGAACTGTGATAAATGCTTGACAAATTATAAGGACTCACTGAGGCCAGGGGTTATACTGCACTTTAGGACCAAATTTTATCATTCAGGAGGTAATAACTCCTGAACATCCTGGTTGAATCACTTCCCTGATGTTTTCATTCTAAAGACAATACAATGAACTCAAAAGTTTGGGGGCAGAGTTTTCATTTGAGCTGAAATATTCCACATTGGCAGCATGACAGGTTACATATTTTTAGTTTGGTTGTGGCATTTTTTTTCCTCCCCTGGGGGTGAGGGTGTTAGTGGCTGATATAAACTTGCAGAATAACACTTATGACCACACTAGAGATATGAGAATACAAAACCAAATCCTTTCCCTATTGTTCCAAGAAGCATTTTAAAAGCATTTCTTAGAGACCCCATTGTAACTCTAAATTATCTAGTGTCTGCTCTGAGACACAGTAGTATAATGTTTTTCTCTCTTTTGTAAAAAGGAAACGAAAGGGGAGGAGGAATGATTCTTACAGCCTATAGAATGAAAATTTAACCATGGAAGTCAGGAAATACAAAAAATAAATGTTCTCTTAGGACCATTAAGTCACCTATACTACCTATGTGAACAATGGTCTTTTGGCACTCTAGTTGGGTATTTAAATGTTTACTTCTGCAGACTTGTATTTCCTTTTATTATGTCTGCACACCTCCCTAGTCACCACCTACGAGCTTACCTGGAGAGTTGTAGCAAGGGTGGGCCAAAAAACAAAGTTGATTGTCAGATATTCTGGGTATAGAGTTTCAATTAGTTCTCCTTTGAAGTCTTGTATCTTATTCTTTAACTTGGCAATTTAAAAACTGAAAAACTAGAATTTAGTTTGGAAAATGAAGACTTGGGAATTGTGATCAATATCTTCAAATATCTGAGTCTCTCACATGGAAAAAAGATCAGACATTTTTCACATGCTGCTTCCTAAGCACTGTAAGTCCATAACAATAGAACCAGACAGAACCAGAGTTCAAGCTGGAAAAGTTCATTTTGTAGGACCTGGCTAAGCAAAGAAATGAAGGTTGCTTAGGGAATTCTGGGAAGATGGAGGAGGGGTCAGAGGAAATTGAACTCTTCAACAGCCCCTTCAGAAGCAGCAAACAGCAAAAGAGGGGAAGAAGAACATTAACAGGTACTTATGAAGCACCTACGATGTCTTTAGGTACTGTGGGGAAACAAAGATGAAAGTGGGAACAGTTCCTGTCCTCAAGAAACTTATGCTCTATTGGAGAAGATGACACACAAGTATATCCACGGTAATTTTTTGGAGGAAACTTTGGGGTGGGGAAAGAGTGATTAAAGGTCTCATTCAGAAGATGATGCCTCTCTTTTCCGCCTTATGAATGAGATGGTTGGACTGGGTGATTTCTAGGTCCCTTCCAGTTCTGTCATAATGTGACTGAATTCCATATTGTGGATATTGATTAGGACTGGTTTTATACTTGTGATACCTACATATCACACACACACACATGACAATGGAAATCAGCATATAACAAATGCAAAATTAAGCAAACAATTTAAATAAACTGCCTCTTCAAGCATTCTTCTTTCCCATATCTGATGGATTATAAACTACTTGAAGGCAGACTGCTTCATTTTTGTCTTTGTAACCCCAGCATAATCAAGAGGAAGTGTGGTGGAGCGGACAGAGAATTGGCCAGAACAGAGTCAGAAAGATCTAGGTTCAAGTCCCATCTGTGACACAAAACACATGAGCTGTATGACCTTAGGCAGATTATTTAACGTCACTCTGCCTCAGGCTACTAAGACTACAAATTACTAGAGATAGTGCCAATTTACTTTAATTGAGAAATTTCCCTACTAGGAGCTTCTTCTACTAATGAAATCATACTTCTGGTCAAAATAAAAGAAATCCTAGCATCCAGCACGGTGTTTTACACATAGCTGTTGTTCATCCTTCGTTTTTGAAGAGGGCCAATGACACTTGAGTGGATTTAAATGAGGCAGAGTTGTACAACGTCATCAGCCTCACTCTTTCTTCCAGAGCTGCTGGAGTCCAGTGGCAAGACAAAAGGCAGGATGACTGGTGATGGCCCAGGATGCAGGGGATGGCTTTGGCATCTTTGATGCCTGCCTGACCCAGCTCTAAGCATTCCTCAGTGCCTGCTTCAGCTGCCTTCATGGCCTTTGGAACAATCTGTTCTCATCTGTTCATTGTTCAGAGGGAAATCTTCAGATGCTTGGGGTAACCACCCCCTTAACTCAGTGACAGATTTGAAAGCTGTTCGTTACCCTCAACCTGCCAAGGCAGTTTTGCCAGGATTTGGCCACTGCACGTGCTGGAACTTCTTGGAGCCACAGTGGAGATCTAGGTGGCAGGTGAAAACCAAAGGTGACAAATAGTAGGTGTTTAATAAATACTTGTTGATTTATTGACCTATTATTATTTTGATATAGTCCTCTCATTCATGTCTAATTTTTAACTGTCATATTTTTGTTAAATTTTCATAAACATTTGCAACTCTGTGTTTGATTTAGTTAACACTAAATTTCTAACACTCAATTTCCCTGCAGATAGACATCTTAGTTTTTTTCTTCTCTCAAGTGATACAGACCCAAGAGAGGGAGGCAAGCTGACGAGACCAAAGCAGGGGATATTTTTGACAGATATCTAGATTGTTTTTTATGTATCTCTACAAGACAGGCACTGAAATAGTGATTTCAGAAAAGTAGGGAACTCGTATGAGGAATCTCCACCAATGGAGATCAGCACCTTTTCTGCAAATTATAGAATCATAATACTATAAAGTTAATTATAATATTATAAATATAGAATTAGAACATTGTCACTGTGCATTTAAGATAGCCAATTAGTTCAGGAGATTAAGGCACAATAGGAATGAGGACTAAATCACTAAATAACTCCCTTAAGGATCAGTCAGCTTCACTGTGTTCCATGGCCACGAGCTGCCCTTTGTATCACAGATATGTATATATATGTATGTATGTATGTATGTATGTATTTGCCACAAAGTGGGATCCAGCAAAAAGGTGATACTGTGGATTGAGAGCTGGGCCTGGAATCAAGAAGACTCATCTCACTGAGTTCAAATCTGGCCTCAGGCACTTAACAGCTGTGTGACCTAGGATTTCACTTAACTCTGTTTTCCTTCATTTCCTCATCTGTAAAATGAATTGGAGAAGGAAATGGCAAACCACTCTATTATTTTGCCAAGAAAATCCTAAATGGTCTCACATAGAGTCAGATATGACTGAAATGACTCAATCACAACAACAGGACCTAGAAAGAAGGATCCACAATCACAGATTGTAGCAGCTCAAGAGTTATAAGGGAACTAAAAAAAAATCATCTATATCAGTCTAGACCTGAACTAGAATCACTGCTATAATAACCAATAGCTATGTTCTTCTTAAAGACTGCTAGTAATGGGGAACTCACTACAATAAAAGGCAGCCCATTCTGTTTCGGGATAGAGTAGTGTTCTGTCTTTGTCTCTGTATCTGTTGTGTCTACCAGAGTGTCTGCAACAGTCAACACTGAATATTATCTTCTGAATGAATAAACAAATAATCCTATTAGATTTTTAGGAAGTTTCTCCTTTTATCAAGATGAAAACTACTTGTCTGTAACTCCCACTGATTTCTTTCAGTTCCATCCTTTAAGACAAAGAAAAAGAAGTTTAATCCCTCTTCCACATGACAGACTTTCAGAGACCTGAAGACAGCCACCCTGACCATTCCACCATCATGTCTTCTCTGCCCTACATATTACCAGTTCCTACAAGGGTATGGCGTAATTTCTAATCCTCTCATTCTCCTGGTTGGCTTCCCCTGAATGTGCCCCAGTTGGTGGATATCTTTCCTAAAATGTGGTAGCCAGAATCAAACACTTTACTACAAGTGCCTTCTAACCAGGACCAAATATAGCAGAGCTATCATGTATCAGAAGGCAAATATTTCTCTCTTACTGCAACACAGACTTACTTTAGCTTTTTCAGCTGCGATTAACTTTTTAGTTTTCAGTCTATTGGAACCTATAGCATTTTTTCACATTAACTGTTGCCCTGCCTCCTCCATTTTATATTAGTGAAATTGATTATTTTTAAATCAAGTAAAGGACTTTGATATGAATCCCCATTAAATTTCATCTTGTTAAATGACACCCGTCATTAAATTTCACCTTATTACATCTAACATTCAAAAAGCTTTCTGGATTCTGGTCCAGCTGTCTAATGTATTAGCAATCACTCCCAGTTCCAATTTATTTGCGAATTATATAACCAGATCAGCTCAGCTATCATCCAAATAATTCATAAAACCATTCAACAGTACAGGACCACGGACAGATCTCTGTCATCTTCCACTAGGAACTTCTTTCCAGGTTGATATTGACCTAGTAATAACTATTTCATTTACAAACCATAGCACACTTCACTTATTCTGAAACTGGACATATTGCTATGTCCATACATATCATGACCTGTCCAAAAACACAGTTCCAGTTGAGAATACCTAAAACTTTCCATCTATACTTAGAATTATCCCACAAATTGATGTCTAAAAATTATTTAGCCTTTTCTCTGCCTGTGAAGGATTGAGGAGACATCCTGTCATTTTAGAGTATGTGAGTTCCCATGGTATGATATAGGCTACTCACAAGTCTTATGTCTATAAGCTCCCTGAGTCTCAGGCTTCCCCTCTGCAAAATAGAAACATCACATGCTTTGCTGAGTTGGTTTCAATATTCCAAGAATGCAATCCATCAGGAACCATGATGAAAACTACAAAGTGATTGTCATTATCATTATTTATGAAATCACTACTACAGAGTGGTTTCTCAGGAGGTACTTTGAAAAATCAGGAAATGTTAATGACCTACAGGGGAATACTGGTAGTCTGATAGAAAATTGATTCGAATATCCCTTTGAGAAGTCAGAATTCAACACATTTCCATAACTTAGAAACAAGAAGGACTAAAATAATAATGAAATAAACCTTCATCTCTGAGCCCATGACAAATTAGGAGGGCATTGCAGTAAGGTAGTAAAAAAGTCATCTCAAGAGACATTCATGGAAACATACATTTCTATACAATCATCCTTCTGGTTAAAGATATATGGTTAGCATGAATCTAAGGCCTTTCACCCTTTGACCCTTCTGTGGAGGACAATAGTTCTATAGATTAGTTTGAAAGGTGTACCTGCCACTCCTATACTGATTCTACTTTCTTTAGGAAAAAAAATACATTTTTCATAGTTTTTGTTTTTTACATCATCTAAATTTCCCCCATATCCTTTGTCCTCACCCCTCCAAGATAACCATCACATATAATGAAGAATTTTTTTAAGAAAAAGAGGATGAGAGGAAAAAAATTAAATCAATATATTGAAAAAACTCTGAAAATATGTGAAAAATTTCACACCCCATCCCTGCTCCCTATTTCTGCAAAAGAGAAGGGGGAGGTATTTTCTCACATTTCTTTTTTGAGGTCATATGTTCTTTATAATTTTTCAACATTCTCTTTTCATAATATTGTGGTTATTCTTTCTGTTTATATTGTAGTCAGATATGATTTTTTTGGCTTTGAGTACTTAGTACTAGTTCATGTCCTTCCATATTTCTCTTTAGTCATCACACACATCATTCTTACAGTATAATAACATTCCATTACATTAATGTACTAGCTTGTTTAGTCATTTCCCAATTGATGGGTATCTACTTTGTTTCCAATTCTTTGCTACTGCAAAAAAAAAGTGTTACTATAAATATGTTAATGTACATTTACGCTTTGTTTCAGTGATGTCGTTAGGGAACATGCTTAGCCTAGGGTAGAATGGAATTTCTGAGTGATCGGGTATAAACATTTATTAGCATAATTCCAAATCTCTTTACAAATGGTTGTAATAATTCCATGCTATACTAATAATGCATTTCCACAACCCATCCAACATTGATTCTTCACAAATTTTGTCTATCATCTTTGCCAATTTCCTCAGTGTAATATGAGACCTCCTGGTTGTTCTGATTTGCATTTGTTATTATTTGCGATCTGGAACATCCTTTCACACATTTAATAATTCGCAATTCTTTCAAGAACTTTTTGTTCAGATTGTTGGATCATTTATCTTTCCACTAATAGCTTTTGGCGTGTGTGTGTGTGTATATATATATATACACATATATATATACATGTATATAGATATATATCAGATACCAAAACCTTTTCTGAGAAATTTGTTACAAAAATTTTCCCCCATTCAACTGTTTTCCTTCTTATCCAAGACACATTAAATTTGTTTGTGTAGCTTTTCAATTTTAACGTAATGAAAATTATCTATTTTCTTTTGTAATTATTTCTATTCTTTTTTTGATTAAGAAAATATCTCCTACCCAAAGCTGTTATTATATTATCTTCCTTCCTCATTTTTCATATGATTTTTAATATGGATGTTCCATATTTATTTGAAAGTATTGTGGAATGTGGGGCAAGGTATTGGTCAAAGCCTAATTTGGGCCAGACTGCTTTTCAGTTTTCCCCAGATTTTATCAAAAGAGGGAATTCTTTCCTAAGTAATTTGTTTTTAGGTTTAGTAAACACTGGGTTGCTGAGTTGCATTATTTCTGTTTATCCCATGTCTATTTTGTTCCATTGATCTCTTCCTCTATTTTTTAACTAATGGTTTTCATAAACTACTGCTTTATAATAATTTGAGGTCTGGAAGCATTATTTCTCTTTCATGTCTATTTTTTTTCTCATTATTTTCCTTTGTATTCTAGGTCTTTTCTTTCTCCAAACAAACTTGTTATTATTTTATCAGGTTCTATAAAGTATCACTTTGATATTTTGGGAGAGCATTAAAACTGGAAATTACTTTGATAGTGTTGTTATTTTCATCATATTAGCATGGCACAGCTACAAAGCACTGATTGTTCCTCCAACTATTTAAGATTGTTCTTTGTCTTTAAGGAGCATTTTTGTAACTGAATCTACAATAGTATTTTTCCTCTATACTTATTCCTTAAATTCCCTTGTCATTCACTTTCTGATTCCTTCCCCTTTGATGGTACATTTGTCCCTGGCTAGAGTTGAACCTCAAAACTCTTTCAGCCTCATCCTGTTTTGGAGAACTCACTTTTCACTAGTCTCAGTCCACTACTCCAGCAACTTCTGGGTAAACAGGACTGACCTCAGCTAGATACTATCCTTCAGACAGTACAGTACCATACACTGGTCCCTTGGCCAAGTTCTTTCTTTTCTTTAGTTAACAGGTTTGGGTGGAGTCAATATCTGTCAGTTCTTTGGCTGGAGGGGGAGGGTGGAATGGGTGTTCTGGTCAGAGTTTCTGACACATTGGGGTTCCATAATATTGTGGCCACTGAAACTGAGCCTCGTTGTCCCAGGTAAAGCATGTCTTGTTATCCTATGCTACCCTGTCCTTCACACGTAAATGGGCAGAGTTGAGGTCTCCTGCTCATTGAAACAGAATGCTGAGGTAAAGACAGGAGTAGCATGTGTAAGCAATAACTGTAGGAACAGGAAAATTGCTGAATGGGTCCCAGAGCAAGTTTTGTGGTTCTTATGATTCATTCTGCTGACACAGGGAGGCTGGCGGGGAAGGAGTGCTGAATGAGCCTTGGGGATTAGTACTTTTCACTGTTAAATCATAAGGCTGTTAAGATTGGTTCTTGCTTTCATATCCTTTGGAAATTCTTATAATTTCTTTACTTCTGCAAAAATTTCTTTCTGGGATTTTTTTTTAAGTTAGTGGGGAATGGAGAAAATTCTAGTTATTTATATTGATGGTCATGTCACCTAGAACTTTCCATTTATTTTCTATGTGGTAGACATAGACTTCATGTCTTAAGCTTGGCTTTTGTGCTTCTTTCCCAGGAAATCAGATTCCCCTTGGTTTCTGCATTCCCCTTTATATAGATTGCCTATGCAAGGCCAAGCTAGGGAGTGTATCATATTATGGTGATCATGCTTCCGGCCCTTGGTCAGAAGCCCAACTGTATTCTTCTACCCAGCAGGAACTAGCCTCAGTGGTAATAACAAGTAAACAAAACAGGTTTGTCAGTACTTTTCTACCCCTCTCCCAAAGGGATAGCTCTGTGGTAATGGTCCCAAAAGCTGTTCAGATTGATGGGGTGTGCTGTGTGCTTCACTGATGGGGAATCTTAGCTCTATGGCTGCTGAGACTATAGCTTCAAGTCCTAAGAAACTGTCCAATTGACATGGATGAGATAGTCTGGGACCTGTTTGTGACCACTTGCCAAACAGGCTGTTTATAAGATCATAAATTTAAAGCTAGAAGGACATTGAGTTCAACCTTCTCTTTCCACAGATGAAAAAGCTGAGACCATAGTGGTTAAGTGACTTGGCCAGGGCCACATAAATAATTAAAAGTCCCAGAGCAGGATTTGAACTCAGGTTTTCCTGACTCCAACTTCAGCACTCTATATACTATACCACATTGACTTTGTTCCTACATATCTTGGTAACAAAACTACCCTCAGACTCCACTGAAGAGAATCCAAGATCCTTGGGGATAGCTGCTATCTAGGCTACCAGCCCTACATAGAGGCTATCTCCTGCATCTATCATTGAAGGGAGCAACTGTTCTCCTTGCCACTGCCCATACCAACTACTGGCCAACTGCTACCAACAGACAGGTAAGCCCCAAGTCTCTGGGAAGAACCAAGGCACCCAGATCACATGTCTTACCTCCACCCCAGCCCCCACAGCAGCAACAATAACAGGTTGTGGAAATATAACCTCAGATTCCAAATCTAGGGGATGTGAGCTAGGCCTTGAAAGATGCAAGAGATGTTGCAAAGGTAGGATGAAAGACTTAGTGATTGAAAAGATGTAGAAAGCCTGGGAGAGGGAGAAGTTAAGGAATACATCAATACAAAAACAGAGTGAGAAGGAGGATTGTGAAACAATGACCAAAAATAGGGTGGTCAAGAGAAGCACCTTTTGGGAGGACATGTTGACTTTGAGGGGTCAATGGGATATCCAGGCGGAAATGCCTCTGATTTCCATAATAATTTTAATAATAATCCAATCTTTAATTCTATTAATCTATAAATCTAATCTATTAGAATAATCTAATATTAATAATAATCTAATTTTTATAGCTGGAAATCAAAGTCTAAAAGCTCAGGAAAGAAGAAGGCACTGGAGATAAAGACCTGGGAGTGACCCAGATAGGTCCTGGTTGAAGCCATGACAGTGAATTAGTTGACTAAAAGACCATATATTATTAGAGATGAAGAACCTAAGCCCAAAAGAGTAGCTTTGGCTTCTGCGTCATTTCAATCTCCTTTGAAATCTACTTCCAATTCTCTTTATTAGGCATACTCCATTTTTTTTCTTACTCCATTCAAAGAATGGTAGAGTCTATCACTGAAACTCAGAGTTGGCACTGGCCTAAGGCTAAAAATGTTCATATCCTTAAAGGCTTGAAAACCTAGGAGTTAAGTGGACAGGTTTTTATTTGCCTAACATATGCAACTGTATAAATGGTGAGATTGTGTGTATGGCAGAGAAAGGAATTCAACAGAAATAGTGCCAGAGGGATTTATTGGCCCTCTAGAACAGACCTCCCCCTCCACCCACAAACTAAAGGCCCACTGGGCAAATACCTCCCTGAGTCAATTCAACTCTAAATGTGCCAATAAAAAGATACCATATGTAGGAAGCATAACTTCCGAATTTTTCCTGAGAGGTTAAATATTTGAGCAATGACTTCCAAATAGGTACTCATGTATAATTGGTCCCTTCTTGGCCAAAAATGAAACTCAAATATGTGGTCCTGATTATCACTGTGGAGTAAGGAATTGCCAGATTTAAAATATAACATCCTTGTCCAGGATGATTGTATGTTCTTTTCCATTTTTAAAATGCTTTTTCCATTCAGTTTTCCAGCTGATGGGTTGATAAAAATTGGGCTGAGTTTTCCAAAACTATTTGGCAAAAGAGGCTTGGAGGGTGAGCTTTTAGGGGGATTAGTTTGGACCCATTTTTATGGACTAGGACAATAGAAAATAGAATTTTTGGCTACATCAGACTGCTAGATTAAATACATATAGGATTCCTTGCTTGTCTGCTTTTCTTTCTGCTCCATCCTCCCTGAAAAATGATGGGGTGTAAAGCCCAAGGGATCAGACACAAAGAACCATGTACCTATAATTCTTTTTCTTCAAAAAGCAAAGCTTATATCTGGGTCCTGATTTGCAGAAAAGTCTATACACAGAAGAGACACATACATTCACTCTTACCTGCCCTCTTCCTTTCTCATTCTCCACTCTATCATGCACTTTCAGTTGCTCCCTTGCTTTTAGCTAGCTCTTTCTCTTCCACCTATCACCTTGATCAATCCTCCCTTGACCCTTCTATTCCATTAAGCTGTCATCCTATAATTTTTCTTCTTCATTACTAAGCTCTCCCCCAACCAAAGCAGTAACTTACTCATTCTAGTGTCACTCCTCTTCCTGAACTTCTAAACCTGTATCTACTGTAACTTCTCTAAGGGCACCATCTATTCACAAATCAACAAATCCAAAGGTCTTTCAATCCTCATTAATTTTCCTATCCAGTACTCCAGCTTCCTCTCAGTCCCTAGGGTTCTGGCCTCTGATTGGTGAGAATTCACCAAATCTAGCCTCATCTGGTATCTCCATAATGCTTTCCAATCATCTTCATGCATACCATTCAGACCTTCTGAATTTATGCCCCCAATGAAGTAATTCTATTAAGAATTTCACTATACTGATTTTATGAGATAACTCTTGGCACTTTATGAAGATACTCAATTCATTATCTAATGATGCATAACCAAATGAGTATTCTTTTCTCACTTCTATTAAAATGCCTTTAACTAGAGATTTTGAAATTTATCATAATCCTATGTTCATTACAACGAAATACCTATTCTCTTATTCCATCCACCACTTTATATACTTTTTTCTCCTATTTATACTAATTTCCTACCTATTAGTGAAAACAGAACCAGTTCATTATTTCCCCAGTCATTCATGGTACTTATGAAGCCTTTTTTTTCTTCCCAAGTCTTCTTTCTCATGCTCACCTGATATTTTAAAAATTGTATCCTTTTCTTAAAAAGTTACTTTTTTATTTTTGTCATTATGAGCATTAATAACAAGAAACTCTCCATGCTCTTTGACCTCAAGGAGCTAAAAATGTCAGGAAAAGATCTGTAGGTTTTAAAAGACTCTATGTTCAATGAGTTAATAATGTTGCAGGGCAGTCCAAAAAGCTAATGCAGTCTTGAGCTGCCCCAAGAGGCATTATTTCTACAAGTGACAAGGTGAGAATCCACTGCAGCTCCTTTGGGCACCATGTTTTAGGACACTGATAAGCCAGGAAAAGTCTAGGAGGCCAACCAGGATCATGGTGAAAAGTCTCAAGTTCACATTGTATATTAATCAACTAAAGGAACTGGATATTATTTTAGCCTGGAAAAGACCAGGTTCAGGGGTAACACATTATGCCCCCAATGAAGTAATTTTTTTTTTTTTTTATGAGCAATCAGGGTTAAGTAACTTGCTCAAGGTTACATGGCCAGTTATTTCTGGGTGTGGTGCTGAGTATCTGAGCCCGGATTTGATCCAGGTCATCCCAACACTGGAGCAGGTGCTCTTACTTGCTGAGCTACCTGGCTGCCCCTAAGCAATTGGGGTTAAGTAACTTGCTCAAGTTTACACGGCCAGGTGTTTCTGGGTGGGTGCTAAGTGTCGGAGCCCAGATTCAATCCCCAGGTCTTCCTGACCCTGGAGCCAGTGCTTTTACTCGCTGTGCTACCTGGCTGCCCCGAATGAAGTAATTTTATTAAGAATTTCACTACACTGATTTTATGAGATAACCCTTGGCACTTTATGAAGATACTCAATTATCTAATGATGCATAACCAAATGAGTTATCTTCATACATTTGAATGGTTATCATAAGGAAGAGGTTTTAGACGTGTGCTCCTTGATTCCAAAGGGCAGAATTAGGCAACAGAGATAGAAGTTGCAAAGAGGTAATTAAATATAGGCTTCATGTTAGAAGGAATGCTCACATTACTAGCATTAGAGACCTATAAGAGGTTTTCCTTATTCAAATACTCTTACAAAGTATCATATCCTAAACAATTAGAGCTACAAAAAAGGGGAAGGATTTATCTTGAGAGGTGTGGTTTCCCCCTTGATAGACATCTTCAAGTAAAGAATATGTGATCACTTGCTGGGTATGGAGAAGGATACTTGGGGGGAGGGGCATGGGTCTGACTATATGGTCACTGACTTCCAGCTCTGAAAATCTGTGATTCCTCTAGAAATCTAACTTTGCTAAAAATTAAGCATAACTACTATCAAATTACTAATTGTAAAAAGTGACAAATAACTTCGAGCAACACTCCAAGAAATAAATAAGTAGTCCTATTTGCATTGTAAGGTACTTTTCTCCCAGGCCACTACACCAGCTTGCTTCAAAACTCCAACAGGAAGCTAAAATCAATATACAATTGCCTTCTTTATTAAGCTCTGAAGGCTTAAAACAGTTTTATAGATTTACCTGTCAAAGATCTTTTGACCTAAAGTGGTACTTTCAGGGGCAGTTAGGTGGAGCAGTGAATAGAGCACTGGCCCTGGAGTCAGGAGGGCCTGAGTTCAAATCTAACCTCAGACACTTAACACACTCACTAGCTGTGTGACCTTGAGCAATTCACTTAACCCCAATTGCCCTGACTTCCCCCCTCCAAAAAAAAAAAAAAAAGGAAAGCAGTTCTTTCTAAAGTGGCCAAAGGGTACTTTTTGTTTTTTTCTCAGAAAATCCTAAAAACTTTCAAACAGGACAATACAGAGGCTTAAATATGAAAGAACCATAGTTTTTTTCCAACAAGTATTGTATACTATATGTATACAATATATGATATACTATGATTATCTATGACTATAAACAATAAGTGTATTTGTGTGTACCAGTGAAGATACAAAGGTGGGAAGTAATCTAACTCACTTTCCTTATATCCACTGGGGAAAAAAAAAATGGAAAATCTATGTTTAATATCAACTCTTCCTATACATTTACTCAACCTTTACTTCCTAAAATGTTAAAAAAAAAAAGATGCTTAAATGCTATGCAACAGTATTATTTTTGTGTAAGTTGCCGCAGCAATTAATCAGATTAATTACTTTCTCTGATATTCCTTACTAAATGACCTATATAAAATCTGCCCCCATTACAAGTGTACTCTGTTTAGAGCTTCAGTTTAAAATGTGAGGATAGCACTGTTGCTGCATTTGACAGAAAAATAAACCAAGCATCCCAAGAAGGACCTGGAAAGCATTTTCAAATTTGGTGTGATAAAACAAAGAGGACACTGGCTTTCTTGCTGCTCCTTGGACATGACACTCCATAGCTAGACTGAGTTTTCCCTGCTGCCTCCCCCTTGCCTAGGACTCTCTCTTCCTCTCTATCTCTGCCTTCCTTCAAGTCTCAGCTAGCATCCCACCTTCTAAAAGAAGCCTTTCCAGCCTTCTTGACTTAGTGTCTTCCTTGAAACTAACTCCAATTCATTTGTACAAAGTTGTCTGCATTAGACTATGAGTTCCTTCAGAGCAAGGACTGTTTTTCATTTTCTTTTCTTTGTATTCTCTGAATTTAACATAGTGCCTCATACGTAGTAGGTATTTAATAAATACTAGTTGACTGACCAACCTCTTCAGATATTTTGTCCAGAAATAAAGCTTAACATTATAACAAACTCAACTTTCTTCTAAGCAGGGAGGGAAGAGACCTTCTGGTTTCTGCCAGCTTGACCTGCATCATTTGAACTAGTCTATGCTTGAAGAGGCACTCAAAAGAAATCAAGAGAAAAAAACAGCAGAGAAACCTCATGTTTCCAGTCATCCATGAAGACACAAGATCCAGAAGGCACATCAGAAGATAACAGAAACAGACAGTTCAGACAATGAAGCAAATTGAACCAAATCCTATGCAGCAAAACTTAACTGTTTTGCACTTAGAAATAAGGAAAAGACACGCAAGACAAGGAAGTAACAAAAGCAAAATCATAAATAAGAAGCCAAAAGTTTAATTCTCTTGCATAAAGTCAGTAGATTCTGGATTGACATTCATATTAAGAAAGCGTTAGATCACAATGGTTTGGGGCTCAATAAATGACTGGAAATAATGTCTGATTATATTTCAGAGTAGTAAAATCTCAATTGCTACAAATATCTTGCAGCTCAATTACAGTATAAAAGCAAGATCAAGCCATCTCTATATGGTAATGATAGGGAACATGGGACAGAGGGTGTTTTGTTTTTAAAGAGAAGAGAAATATTTCCCTTCTAAAGGATAACATAAAAGCTGCAAAAAAAAACCATGGAAAATAAACATAAATATGATATAAAAAGGCAAGATTTAAAATCCTAATGCGGGATTATTAACCATAATAAAATGAAAAGATACATTAAAAACAGCAGTACATAATAGAACCCACAAGGCAGGCAAAAAAAAAAAGATGCTAAGTTAGAGAGAAAAGGTTTGTTTTTAAGGAATAATGTCCTCCCAGACACCACAACAAAGCAGTGCAAACGGTAACTGTGTGGTCCCCTTTCTGTTAATAAATCAAGCATCAAAGGCTGATGGGTTGTTAATAATGTTTAGGCATTCTCCAAGGACTTGTAGTACTCAGTCAGCACAGTCCACGCTTTGGGGGCCATGAAACCTTCAGGAGGTTTCTGTCCTTCTCGGGCAAGTTTCCGCATTCGGGTTCCCGAAATAAATTCAAAGTCCTCATGGCTGAAAGAGAGAAAGAAAAAAAAAAGTAGTGAAATAATAAGCATTTCTGCCTTTTCAAGAGGCAATATGGCACAGGGGATGATGGCCACACAGTTAGAGCTGGGTTCAAATACCTCTCAGTGCACCAGTGTGCCTCTAAGAGGATAAGTTGCCAAAAACATGCAGACTTCCTCTTCCAGGAGTTCCCTGGATCAGCAAAATCACAGGTCCTAGGCTTCATCCCCGCTGTCTTCAGATTAGCTTCGCCTTTCTTTTACATCCCCAGCTTCTTGGCACTGAGCTTAATAAGTGCTCATCGACTTAATCATGACAGCAGCTTAGCAAAAAATCCACCTGGTTAACTTGTGAATGCAAATATGATTCCAGAAAGTGATGCAGATAACATTCTAACACTCAGCATTACATACTTTCAGAGTCAAGAAATGTTTTTCTCTCCTTAAATCCAATTTGGCCAACACAGACTGAAAATAGCTCCAGAAAGCTGCTAACCTGAAACTCAAAATGCAACCAGTATGTCAGAACTGAACAAAGGGCAAGGGGAATCAAAATTTCTTAATAGCAGTTAGTGAAATCTGTATTTTACCATGAAGTTGACATCAACAGAATATAGCATATCGTACTGCATCTTAACAGCAGGATTACAAAGCCACAGACTTTAGTCTTTAAAAGCACAAATACTCCCATTCTGTCCCTAAATTAAAAACTGACACATATCTTCATAACAAGGTCAATCGAGATTTAAATAATAATTGGTCTTCTTAGTTTTGGACCAAGTTTTGAGCTGCAACAGCTTCCATCAGGTGTGTGCTGATAAATATTTAACTGGCTTGGGGGAGAGGAATGGAAAATGTACAACAGAATTTTAAGTTTAATGTGCATCATGAACACTTACACTTACTCCACTTTTCTGAAATTAACAACTAAAAAAATAAATTAAGCCCTGATTTCTGGCATTTGCTGATTTCCCAGGTGTGAATACTCACTGAAAATTTAATAACCATGTCTCAAGAACCAATTTAGGTTGACACACCCCTGGTTTTCAACCACTCTTAAGCTCCAGGACAAAATAAGAGATTGGTATACTCTACAAGAGATTGGTCAACCTCTTAAGTTTCCCTCTTCCCTTGTATTGAGGGACCAATGAAATCATAATAAATGACTATGTGGTCATTGGCACTTCTGAATGTTCCCTAGTCATTCTCTATTCAGAGAGAAATGAGATTGATCTGTGAAAAACAAGATACTAAAAGACGCACTAAGGGCAAAATATTTATTTACTGGGTAATGTGACAATGTTAAAACTATTACAAGGTGCAAGGAATTGTAAGGAGTAGATGATATAAATATCAACAAAACTCTTACCAACTGGCTTAATATATGAGCCATCAGAGGAAATCTGGGTTCAAATTAAGACTAGTTGGGGGTTTTTTCCCTTCCTTTTCCTTTTGACATGACACAAACCTCACCACAATTGACAGCAGATGTTAATTCCAGTAGAAATTACTGTTAAAAATAAATGCAGGGCGGAGCCAAGAAGGCAGAGTAAAAGCATGAACTAGTCTGAGCTCTCCCCCAAGCAACCTCCAAATACCTTTAAATAATGACTCTAAAATTCTTGAGCAGCAAAATCCACCAAAAAACCCCGCAATTTTCCAGGCCTAAACAACTTAGGTTAGTAAAAAGGGTCTGTTGTGTGAGGGTGAGACAGGAGCTCAGGTCCAGCACAGACCTGGCCCCAGCAAATAAGGAACGGGCTTAGGGTGACTGAATCAGTGGCAGCAGTGATGGTTTCCAGTCCTCTTAGCCCACAGATGGCAAGGAGATCAGACAACAGGTCAGGAGATTTAAAGGGGTCATATTCCTTTACTGGCACCAGTGGCAGTATTGCCTATATTTGGATCTGGTCACAGTCCTGGGTCATAGTCCCAGTGCAAGGAAGAGCCCTGGCACAGCAGAGTTTGTGGCCCCAGGGGAGCAGGGAATCTGGTCATAGTTCCAGGGCAGAAAAGAGTGCTTGTGGTCATTCAAAAGTGTACAATGCACAGTACAGGTGAGTAGTAAACACATCTCTCCTTAGATCATACCTCCTTGGAAGAATTGAAAACTTAGAGGTCCCCAGAATTACCAGCTGTACAAGTAACCTGAAGCTTGGGAAAATCCACCCTCCACTTGGGAAGCAAAGCCCGACTTTAGCATAGAGTTAAAAGTCAACAAATAGGCTAGAAAATCAGCAAACAGAAAAAAAAAAACTCTGGCCATAGAAAGTTACTATGGTGACAAGAAAGATCAAAACACACTCAGAAGACAAAAAAGTCAAAATTCCTGCAACCAAAGTCTCACAGAAAAATATGAATTGGTCTCAGGCCATGGAAGAGCTCAAAAAAGGACTTTTAAAATCAAGAGAGGTAGAGGAAAAATTGGAAAGAGAAATAAATGAGAGCTACATAAGAAAATCATGAAAAATTAGTGAATAGCTTGGTAGACACAAAAAAATACCAAAGAAAATAATACCTTAAAAAATAGAACAGGCCACAAGGTCAAACAGGCACAAAAATCCAATGCAGAAAAAAAATGCCTCAAAAATCAGAAATATTCAAATAAAAAAAGAGATATAAAAATTCACTGAAGAAAATTCCTTAAAAAGTAGAACTGGCTAAATGGAAAAGAAAGTACAAAAACTCACTGGAGAAAATAATTCGTTAAAAGTTAGAAATGGGCAAATTGAAGCTAGTGACTTTGAGACATCAAGAGACAAACAAAAATAAAAGAATGAAAAAATAGAAGACAATGTGAAACATCTCATTGGAAAAAAAAAGTGACCTGGAAAACTGATTGAGAGATAATTTAAGAATTATTGAAATACCTGAAAGTCATGATTTAGAAAAAAAAAAGGCCTAGACATCATCTTTCAAGAAATTACCAAGGAAAACTGTCCTGATATTCTAGAACCACAGGGTAAAAAAGAAATTGAAAGAATCTATCAATCACCTCCAGAAAGAGATTCCAAAATGAAAATTCTCAGGAATATTGTAACCAAATTCCAGACTTGCCAGATCAAGGAGAAAATATTGCAAGCAGCCAAAAAGAAACAATTCAAATGTTGTGAAGTCACAGTCAGTATAATACTCTTGTATTATTTATTATCATATTATTTGATTTAGCATCTTATCTTCTACATTAAAGAATCAGATAGCTTGGAATATGATATTCTGGAGGACAAAAGAGCTAGGATTACAGCCAAGAATCACCTACACCTAACAAAACTGAGTATAATCCTTGGGGGGGGGGGGGGGGGCATTGGGAGGAGGTATGGAATTCAACAAAACAGAGGATTTTCATGCATTCCTAATGAAAGACCAGAACAGAAAATCTGACTTTCAAATACAAGATGCAAAAAAAAGCATAAAAAGGTAAACAGGAAAGAGAACTCGTAAGGGATCTGATAAGGCTAAACTGTTTATATTTCTACATGGGAAAATTATATTTATAACTTCTAAAACGTTTCTCATTATTAGAGCAGTTGGAAGGAGTATAAATAGAAAGCAGAGGTGTGAGTTGAATGTTATGGTAAGATTATCTAAAAAAATTTTAAATTAAGGGATGAGAAAGAAGAATGCGCTGGGAGAAGGGGAAAGGGAGAGGTAGAATAGGATAAATTATCTGAATAAAAGAAGCCTGAAAGAGATTTTACAGTGGAGGGGAAAATTGGAGAAGCAAGGAGGAGAGAACATGAACCTTACTCTCATCAGAATTGGCTCAAAGAGGGAATAGTATACACACCCAGTGGGGTATAGAAATCTGTGACCACACAGGAAAGTAGGAAAGGGAGGTGGATAAGAGAAGCAGTGAGGGAAGCTGATAGAATGAGGAATTTGGTGGAGGTAAAAGTCAAAAGCAAAACACTACTGAGAATGGACAGGGTAAAAGGGAGGGGGAGAGAAAGAGAAAAGGATAAACATGGAAAATAAGATTAAAGGAAATACATAATCATTACTGTGGGGGAAAAATTATGAGCTTCTCTAATAAATACTTCATTTCTCAAATATATAGAAGACTGAGTCAAATGTATAGAAATAAAAGCCATTCCTTACTTAATAAATGGTCAAAGGATATGAACAGGTAGTTTTCAGATAAAGTAATAAAAGCTATCTATAGTTACATGGTAGTTACATGGGAAAAAATGCTCTAAATCACTACTGATGAGAGAAATGCAAATTAAAATAATCCTGAACTACCCACCCTACACCCATCAGATTGGCTAATATAACAGAAAAAGAAAATGACAAATGTTGGAAAGGATGTGGGAAAATTAAAACACTAATGTACAATTGGTGAAGTTGTATACTGATTCAACTATTCTGGAGAGGAATTTGGAACTACGCCCAAAGGGCTATAAAATCATGCATGCACTTTGATTAAGGAATACCGCTACTAGGTCTGCAAACCAAAGAAATTTAAAAAAAAAGAAAAAAGAAAAAGACCTATGTGTACAAAAATACTCGTAGCAATTCATTTACTGGTGGCAAAGAACTGGAATTTGAGGGGATGTCCATCACTTGGGGAATGGCTAAACAAATCGTTTTATATGATATTGATGGAATACTATGTTATAAGAAATGACAAGGATTGGGGGGGGGGGCGGAGCCAAGAGGGCGGAGTAGAAGCATGACCCTCCCTCGGCTCCGGCTTCCACCCTCCTCAATCCATGTAAGGGAGGGACTCTGAACAAACTTTGGAGCTGCAGAACCCACAAAATGACACAGAGAGGCTGACCTCCCGCTGAGAACAGCCCGGCAGGCTGGCAGGAATCAGCCAGCTCAACGCTCTGGGAGCCGAGCCCAGCCCCACGCTGAGGCTTTAGCCCCACGGCGGGCCTGACCAGCCCCGGGCCAGAGGGGCTCCAGATCAGCAGCAGCTGTGGCCGTTTCCAGATCTATCAATACATAGATGCGAAGGACAAGTTCTAATAAGGAATAATAGCGGGCGACAGCACGGTGGCCTGCGCGGGAAGGTGCGGCGGTGGCAGCACTGCGGGCGCAGGCCGAGAAGGGGCCTGATCAACTCTGAGGGCAAGTCTTCCCACCAACCACAAGGTCCACTACCAGGCCTATCACCAAAGGGCTAGGACTGGAAAGAGCAAGCCCCTTTCAGGACCTCCAAAGACAAGGATGACAGAGTGAACCCCACTTGCTCCAAACCCCCCCTCTGACCCTGAAAATATAGTAACTCTTGCCCCAGTGCAAAACCCTCTACAGTAAAGGCTTGGGATCCTAGAGGAAGGGCGTGGCTAGGACACTGCCTCAAAATGGGTAGAAAGCAGACTACAAAGACAAAGACTCTAGAGTCCTACTACCCTCGGAGGGAGGAACCAACCTCAGAGGGAGACACTGTGGACTCCACACTCACAGCTGAGACTTCAACAGGGAATGGATCCCAAGCACAGAAGGCTCTCCTAGATGAGATCAAAAGGAACTTTGAAAGCAAAATGAGAGAGATAGAAGACAAAATGAATAATTCTCTCAAAACGAAAATAGCAGAATTCGAAAAACATTATGAGGAAAACATCTCTCTAAAAAGAAAAGTGTATGATATGGAAAAGGAGCTTCAAAAATTAACCAAGGAAAATGATTTGCTAAAAACCAGAATTAACCAAATGGAAACAAATAACTCTATGAGGAACCAAGAATTAGCCAAGCAAAACAACAAAAATGAAAAATTAGAAAAAGAGGTAAAATACCTCAAAGAAAAAATAACAGACCTGGAAAACAGATCCAGGAGAGATAATCTGAGAATCATAGGCCTACCAGAAAATTATGATGAAAAAATGAGCCTGGACAACATTCTCCAAGAGCTCGTTAAGGAAAACTGCCCTGAGATACTAGAACCTGAGGGGAAAATAGAAATCGAGAGAGTCCACCAGACACCTGCTGTAAGAGATCCCAAACTGAAAAATCCTTGAAATGTTGTGGCCAAACTCCAGAACTACCAGATAAAAGAGAAAATGCTTCAAGCGGCCAGAAAGAAACAATTCAAATATCGAGGGTCCACAGTGAGGATTGCACAGGATTTGTCAGCCTCCACACTGAAAGATCGGAGGCAGTGGAATACAATTTTCAGGAAGGCAAAACAGCTCGGATTACAACCAAGGATCACATACCCAGCGAGACTGAGAATATTCTTCCAGGCAAAGAGATGGTCATTCAATGATATAACAGAGTTCCAGATCTTATTAATAAAAAAGCCAGAACTCAATGGAAAATTCAACCTCCAATTACGAGAAGCAACAGTGACTTAGAAAGGTAAACAAGGAGAACACACATCATTTTAGAGGGAAAGAGGGGAGGGAGAGGAGTTTCGCATGAGATCTGTTCCTGTCATTCTTGATGCGAAGAAAAAATAGCATACCTCATTAAGTATAACAATATCCTACAGGCAGTAGGAGGGGGAAAGGGTTACAAAAGGGGGGTGGGAATGATTTGTAGGGAGGGAAGTAGTAAGGGGAAAAGGGGAGGAAAAGGGAGGGGGGCCGAAAAGGGAACACTGAGGGAGGCGGTGGTCAAAAGGAAAACTATTAAGGAGGGGAAGGGAGAAGGGAGGGAAAATACGAACATTAACAGGGGCAGGAATAGGATAAGGGGAAAGAAACAGATAACAATTATAACTGTAAATGTGAATGGAATGAACTCTCCTATAAAATGGAGACAGACGGCAGAATGGATTAGAAATCATAATCCTACAATATGCTGTTTACAAGAAACACATTTGAAACAGAGGGATACATACAAGGTAAAGGTAAAAGGTTGGAGTAAAATATATCATGCCTCAGCTAAAGTAAAAAAAGCAGGGGTAGCAATCCTTATCTCAGATAAAGTAAATGCAAAAATTGACCTAATTAAAAGAGATAAGGAAGGAAACTATATCCTGTTAATAGGCACCATCGAGAATGAAGCAATATCACTACTTAACATATATGCACCAAGTGGTGTAGCATCCAAATTCCTAGAGGTGAAGGTAAAGGAATCAGAGGAAGAAATAGATAGCAAAACTATACTAGTGGGAGACCTTAATCTCCCCCTATCTGAACTTGATAAATCCAACCTCAAAATAAACAAGAAAGAAGTTAAGGAGGTGAACAGGATTTTAGAGAGGATAGGTATGATAGATCTCTGGAGAAAACTGAATGGGGATAAAAAGGAATATACTTTCTTCTCAGCAGTTCATGGCACATATTCAAAAATTGACCATGTTCTAGGGCATAAAAACCTCACAATTCTATGCAGTAAGGCAGAAATATTAAACGCATCATTCTCAGATCATGATGCAATAAAAATTATATGCAATAAAGGGCCAGGGAAAGACAGACTAAAAACTAACTGGAAATTAAACAATTTGATCCTAAAGAATGAGTGGGTCAAACAAGAAATTATAGAAACAATCAGTAATTTCATTCAAGAGAATGATAATAATGAGACAACATACCAAAATCTGTGGGATGCATTAAAGGCAGTTTTTAGGGGAAGTTTTATATCCCTGAGTGCATACATGATTAAATTAGAGAAAAGGGAGCTCAATGAATTGGGCATGCAATTAAAAAACCTAGAAAAAGAACAAATTCAAAATCCCCAATTAAATACTAAACTAGAAATATTGAAGACTAAAGGAGAGATTAATAAAATCGAAATTAAGAAAACTATTGAACTAATAAATAAAACCAAGAGCTGGTTTTATGAAAAAAACCAACAAAATTGATAGACCGTTAGTCAATATGATTAAAAAAAAAGAAAGAAGAAAACCAAATTATGAGTATCAAAAATGAAAAGGGTGAATCTACCTCCAATGAAGAGGAAATCAAAACAATAATTAGGAATTATTTTTCCCAACTGTATGCACATAAATTTGACAATCTTAGGGAAATGGATGAATACTTAGAAACATACAAGTTGCCCAGATTAACTGAAGAGGAAGTAGATTACTTAAATAATCCCATCCCAGAAAAAGAAATTGAACAAGCCATCAGTCACCTCCCTAGGAAAAAATCTCCAGGGCCAGATGGATTCACTAGTGAATTCTATCAAACATTTAAAGAACAATTGATTCCAATACTCTACAAATTATTTGGGAAAATTAGTGAAGGAGTCCTACCAAATTCTTTTTATGACACAAATATGGTACTGATACCTAAATCAGGAAGAGATAAAACATAGAAAGAAAATTATAGACCAATCTCCCTCGTGAATATAGATGCAAAAATTCTAAATAAAATACTAGCCAAAAGACTACAGCAACTTATCTCAAGAATAATACACTTTGATCAGGTAGGATTTATTCCAGGAATGCAAGGATGGTTTAATATTAGGAAAACCATCAGTATAATTGAGCATATCAACAATAAAACTAGCAGAAACCACATGATCATCTCAATAGATGCAGAAAAGGCTTTTGACAAAATACAACATCCATTCCTATTAAAAACATTAGAAAGTATAGGAATAAATGGAGCCTTCCTTAAAATAATAGGTAGCATCTATTTAAAGCCATCAGCAAGTATTATATGCAATGGGGAGAAGCTGGAAGCATTTCCCATAAGATCAGGGGTGAAACAAGGGTGTCCACTATCACCCCTCTTATTCAATCTGGTACTAGAAATGTTAGCAGTAGCAATTAGAGAAGAAAAAGAAATCAAAGGAATCAAGTTAGGCAAAGAAGAGACCAAGCTATCACTCTTCGCAGATGACATGATGATATACTTAGAGAATCCTAGAGAATCAAGTAAAAAACTGCTTGAGACAATAAATAAATTTGGCAAAGTTGCAGGATATAAAACAAACCCACATAAATCCTCGGCATTCCTATATATTTCCAATGAAACTCAACAGCAAGAAGTAGAAAGAGAAATCCCATTTAAAGTTACTGTAGACATTATAAAATATTTGGGAATCTACCTGCCAAAACAAACCCAGGACCTGTATGATCATAACTACAAAACACTTTTCACACAAATAAAGTCAGATCTAACTAATTGGAAAAATATCAATTGCTCATGGCTGGCTCGAGCTAACATAATAAAAATGACAATTTTACCTAAATTAAATTATATATTTAGTGCCATACCAATTAATTTACCAAAAAACTACTTTATAGAGTTAGAAAAAATAGTAACAAAATTCATCTGGAAGAATAAATGGTCCAGAATATCAAGGGAATTAATGAAAAAAAAATGCTAGGGAAGGTGGACTAGCCTTTACCAGATTTCAATCTGTACTATAAAGCAGCAGTCATCAAAACTACTTGGTACTGGCTTAGGAATAGAGGAGTGGATCAGTGGAATAGATTAGGCACACGAGATTCAGAAGTCAACGACTACAGTAATGTATTGTTTGATAAACCCCCAGACCCTGGTTTTTGGGATAAGAACTCACTATTTGACAAAAACTGCTGGGAAAACTGGAATATAGTATGGCAGAAACTGGACATAGACCATTATCTAACACCATATACCAAAATCAAGTCTAAATGGGTTCATGATCTAGGTATAAAGGTTGATACTGTAAGCAGTCTGCTAAAACAAGGAATAGTTTACCTATCAGACTTGTGGAGAGGGAATGACTTTATGACGAAACAGGAATTAGAGAACATTATAAAATGTAAAATGGATAATTTTGACTACATGAAATTGAAAAGTTTCTGTACAAATAAAGCCATTGTAACCAAGATTAGGAGGAAGGTGGGAAATTGGGAAAGAATCTTTACAACCTATGTCTCTGACAAAGGACTCATCTCTAAAATATACAGAGAACTGAGTCAAATTTATAAGAATACAAGTCATTCCCCAATTGATAAATGGTCAAAGGATATGAACAGACAGTTTTCAGAGAAAGAAATTAAAGCTATCTATAAGCACATGAAGAAATGCTCTAATTCACTATTGATTAGAGAAATGCAAATCAAAACAACTCTGAGGTACCACATCTCACCAGTTAGATTGGCTAAGATGACAAAACAGGAAAATGACAAATGCTGGAGAGGATGTGGGCAAACTGGAACACTAATGCATTGTTGGTGGAGTTGTGAACTGATCCAGCCTTTCTGGAAAGCAATCTGGAACTATGCCCAAAGGGCTATAAATACTCTCATACCCTTTGATCCAGCAATACCACTCCTAGGGTTATATCCCAAAGAAATCATAGAAATGGGAGAAAGACCCATATGTACAAAAATGTTTATAGCAGCTCTTTTTGTTGTGGCAAAGAATTGGAAATCAAGGGGGTGTCCATCAATTGGGGAATGGCTGAACAAGTTGTGGTATATGCATATTATGGAATATTATTGCGCTATAAGAAACGGGGAGCAGGCGGTCTTCATATTTACCTGGAGAGGCTTAAAAGAACTGATGCTGAGTGAGAAGAGTAGAACCAGGAGGAATTTGTACATAATTACAGACACAACGTATGTGTGATGACCAACTTTGATAGACTGGACTCTTCTCAACAATGCAGGGATATAAGTCAATCCCAAAAGACGCATGATGGAGAGAAAAACGTGCATCCAGAGAAAGAACTAGAAAGAACTAAATTTATATCCAGGTGGAAGCAAAATACCTGATCTTTTTTCGTTCTCTTATTTGATTTTATGTCCTCTTTACCATTTTTCATTCCAGCTGGTACAATCCATCCTTATAACCTGACCATTGTATAATGTGAAAGTATTTACAGATCCTATACTTGATTATAAGACGCCATGGGGGGGAGGGGAAAGAGGGGGACAAAATGTGAAATTCAAGGAATTGTGGAATTGAATCCTGTAAACTAAAAGGAAACAAACAAATTAATAAATTAAAAATTGAATTTAAAAAAAAAAAGAAATGACAAGCAAGGTGCTCTCACAGTAAACTCAAAAGACTTACACAAACGGATGCAAAGTGAAATGAGCAGAACCAGAAGAACACTGTACACAGTAATAGCAATATAGTATGATGACGTACTATGAATAATCGAGCTATTATCAGCAATACAATGACCCAAGACAATGCTATAGGATTTATGATGAAAGGTGCTGTCCATCTCCAGAGAAAGAAGTGGTAGAGCCCGAATGCAGATCAAAGATACTTTTTCTGTACTTTATTCTTGGGAGTTTTTTGGTCTGTGTTTTCTTTCACAGCATGACTTAAATGGAAACATGTTTTGCATGAGTACACATGTATGACATCTATGTCAAACTGCTTGCCTTCTCAGGGCATGAAGGGGAGGGGGAAGTTGAAATTCAAAATTTGACCCAAAAAGGAATGTTAAAAATGTTTTTAACATGTAATTGGGAAAAAATATTAAATATGAAAGATAAATAAATGCAGCCAGCTCACTGTTAAGCAACAACAAGATGCTGAGTTTTAGTTCTGAGAAGACACGGCATGCTATGGAGTTGATCTCAACTATCAAGCTATTAAGAACCAAGAAAAAGGTAAAATAAAAATTTCACATAATACTAATTACCCTAATAACTAATTATCTTAATATCATACATGTACATTATTATTGCACTTGCTAATCCACCCACGAAAACTAGAAAGAGAGTAGGGGCGGCTAGGTGGCACAGTAAATAGAGCACCGGCCCTGGAGTCAGGAGGACCTGAGTTCAAATCTAGCCTCAGACACTTAACACAAAAACTAGCCGTGTGACCTTGGGCAAGTCCCTTAAACCCAATTACCCTGGGGGGGGGGGGGAACCTAAAAAGAAAAAATGGAAAAATGAAAATTATAATGAACTAAAATTAAAGCAAAAATTTAGCTTAAGGGGATTAGCTTGACACAATGGAAATATTGTGCAGAATCTAAGGTCAAGAAAGCTGAATTTGAATCCTACTGCAAGGACGTTATTATATGGACATTTGTAGAGAACTTTCAGAAGTTTCTCAGCTCCGCTAATGAAATATTCCCCTTCCCTATATTATTATCTGAAAGGCTACAGGGCCAACAAGCAGGAGTATGTATTATGAAGGGAACGTTTTGGGGCCCCTCGACCTCACTATGGTATATTCCCCTGTCCTATACAGTTACCTGCAAAGGTTACCAGGCAGATAAGCAAGAGGGCATGTAATCTTTTTTGTTTATGCCTCTGGATATGGTCCTAGAATAATACTCTAATAAGTAACTAACCTTAAGCAAGGGTAAATAGTGAACAGGATTAAGGGAGGCTCCTACATTATCTGCATTCCTTTGATATAGGATCTTTCTACACTGTCTACATTCTCTTGGGGGGGCATAAAAACACTGTGAGCTCCTTGCATCTTTGGCTCTGTATGAAATGATCCTGTAATAAACAGACTATTGATTACACCCCACTCTTGTTATTCTCACTGCTCACTAGCCCACCAACTGCACTGGCTGCAGTAGACATTAACAAATCACAACCCCTCAAGAGTCTAAGTCTATAAAATGTGGTAATAATTCTTGAACTACCTACTTTAAAGGGTACACTTGTGAGGAAACTGCTTTGCAAATCTTAATGCATTGCACAAGTATGAATAATTATTTAGTGGTATATGTTGACATAAGAGAAAACTGGACATCTGAGAACACAAGCATATTATATGTTCATCTGGATATCACGTATTTATACATGATAATATATTTATACAAGATAATATACGTCATGCATGTGTGTATACACACAACACACACACACACATACCCCTCAAAAGTCTCAGTGCAAATATATCCCAAGACTTTCAGGACACCCTGGATTACTAAATAACAAGAGTTATAAGACCTTGCCTTTGCTGATTTTGCCCAAGGGCAATAGGGGAAGGTGATCCATACTTGTGCATAAATCATTCCTTTGGCTGAAACAACTGATGATTTCATAAAATCTCATTCATTTGCATATGGAGCCACTTATACTCTGGCAAAGTACTGTGCTAAGTACTGTAGTCACTGTAGCAAAAAAAAAAAATAAACAAAGTGTGGTCAATTTCTCAAACAATCGCTTTTAATAAAAATAAGCTCAGAAAGACAAAATCAGTATGTACTCTCCCCATCCCCTGGTGCTGTTCTCACACTGGGAAGGAAGGCACTTATTAAATGTTCACTGAATGGGATATCAGGATTAACTTCTATTCTTAGTCTTCATTGCATGGACTGAAAGAGCAAAGTGATTTACCATGCCCTTGGTAGATGTTCAATAAACGTGTGAGATGCAAAAACATTCAGAAAAGGTTCCTATCAAAAAGAGTTTAGTCTGGGGGACTAAAACACCCACTTGTTTTATAGATGTCAGGCGAAGACTGCATCTGGTTGGTTCTGGTCCTGATAGTGGTCATCACATACCCCCTATCCCCACCTGTGATAGTAATGGCATTTAAAGATTCCCCTGTATTGGCTTAGTTTTTCAAATTGATTGTGTTAAAACCCAGAGCTTGTTAATCCCACCTGTGGGATGGACTTGTTGATGTGAAAAGAAAGTCCTGAACTGGGAGGAGCTGGTAACGTAGATTTGGAGAAACAAGTGAGAAGCAGAAGAACTTTTTTTTTTGGAAGCAGCACCTCGTGGAGAGAGAAAGAGGCTAAGAGAATTGCTGGTGGCCGCTTTGAATTGCCCTGGACTTTTGAGACCTGCCCCCTGAGCTGCCAAGGACTGAGGAGACATGGCTGTTTTGCTGGTACTTTGTCTGTTTTGATGTTGTTTTGCCAGATTTGTCCACTGGTGAAAGACAGTCCTGTTGAAGAAGTCCTGGAACCTGGCTTTTGGTTAAGAAGCCCTGAGACTGTCCTGCAGACAGAGAGTGAATACTGTCCACTGGTGAAGGACAGTGCTGTTGTTGCAGGGGTCTGGGAACCTTTCTGTTGGTTCAGAAGCCCTGAAGAAGGATTTTCTTGTTGTATGTTTACAGAACTCCTGGGAGAGGGTTTTGCTAATGTGTTCAGGGGTTCTAGGACTGTTCTACAGACAGAGGATGAATTCATGAAGGGACTGGCAATGTATCTTATGGCCTTGCTAATAGCCTTGTCTCCCCAGGAACTAACTAAGATTGCTGAGAACTAGCCTCGAGTCAAGATGAAGAAAAGACCTCCATTTGGGTATTAAGTGCTGTGTTTAAACTTGATGTAACTCTGGGGTAGATTCAATTGTGATCCAGGGGTGGGGAACTTTTGACCTTTTTGTGTTCTATGGTTGAGCAAATGAATGTATTTTACTTATGTTTGGAAACTAATCTCCATTTGAGAAGAGGGGCTTTGTGGTGGACTTAATGAAGGTACAGCCTAGGGGTGGAATAGTATTTAGAACAGGGACTTTGTAATTGATTGAATGATTGGAAGGTCCTGGGGTGGGGTAGTCCTTGGAGATTATTTAATCATCCTTAGTAAATGCTGTATTTTGAATGATGTCATGTTTTGACCTTCTCTGTTCTTGGTTTGTCACTGAATAAAATGGAGAGCACCTATGCTGGTATTTTGAACCTTGGGAAATTGCCTTTTTTTGGGGTATTACAGTACATTACATTACACCACCCAATAATTAATTCTAGTGATCATGGAACAGCCTCAACCCCCACCATCTTCTAAGATCTGACTTCTAGTCTAACACAATTCATTAGTTACTGAGATGCCAAAAGAACAATAAAGAACAAACTTTCAGCTCCAAGTTTATTTGCCATTGTAGAGGGCACCAGGCCCTTCTTCTGGTACACCAGATTATTAGATGAGAAATCCTCTACAGAGATGAAGAGTGCCATTCACTTGTTTCTAGCTTGTTCTAAACTAGACCATGAGATCATAGATCTAGAAACAGTCATTCAATATGCCTTTAGTAAGAGCCTACAATGTGACAGCTACTGTGCCATGCAATGGTGAGAGAAGGAAAGGCTAAAAAAAAAAAGGAGGCCACCACAGTCTAATAGGGGAGATAGCATGCCAACAGCTATGCACAAACAAGAAAGCCATGGGAAAAACCAGAGATAATCAACGGGGTCACTGACATTAAGGAGCATCAGGAAAAGCCTCCTGTAGAGTGTGGGACTTGGAAACAGCCAGAGAAGCCAGGAGGGGAAAGAATCTCAGGCATGGGGACAGCCCCTGGAAAGGCCCAAAGCTAGTTAATTATCTTGTGTGAGCAACAGCTAGAAGGCAGATAGATGTCCCTGAAGGGAATCTGGGGGCAAGGTGTAAGAAGCCTGGAAAGGTAGAATGGGACCAGGTTACAAAGGGCTTTGAATGGCAGATGCGATACTAGAGGAGAAAACAGGATGTCGCCAGAGTTTATCGAATTAGAGAGGAGAAGGGGAAGGTAGACATGAGCAGACCTGTACTTTAGGAAAAACAATTTGACAGCTGAATAGAGAGACCAACAAAAAGGTTGTCTGGGTATGAGTTGGTGAAAGCCTGCACTAAGGCAGAAGGGGGCATGTGGGAGAGATGTTGAAAAGATAGAATTAACAGGACTTGGCGACAGACTGGACATGGCTGGTGGGAGAGAGTGAGGAGTCCAAGGAAATGCCAAGGTTGGGAGCCTAGAGGAAATGCTGCTGCCCTTGGTAGTAACAGGAAAGTTAGGAAGATGTGAGGGCTTGGAAAAGATAATGAGAAACAAAGCTAGCCAGAAGAGACCTTCAGAGATCATTAAGTCCAATCTTCCAATGTACCACACACTGTCTATTTGATTTCCATGCACAGACTGAATACTCTGTTAGCTAATGAAAGATTAGTAACAGAACCACTGGTTGAGACACCTTGGCTTTCCTACTCATTAGCCCAAGTCTCTTAGTTTTAGTGGGTGTGAGCTTCCTCCTGTATAAAATGAGGGGGGTTGGCTTCTATCTCCTTCCAAATTCTTAAATTCTATGGTTTTGTTTCCACTGACAATTAAATGACTAATTCAATTAAGCACCTACTATGTGTAAGGCAGAAAAGATACAAAGATTCTAAAATCGCGATCTCTGCCCTTGAAAAGCTAACATTCTACTGGGGTCAGGAGGAGATATGATCTGTACAATTAAGTGTAACATGAAAGTGATAGGTACACAAAGGGGAAAGGTAGACAGAGTCCTTCAGGAAAGCATGAGGAGCATGGAGAAAATGTTTTAAAATCATTCATTCTGAATATACAAGGAGTCAATGCTACTTTACAGGTCATCTATCCACCCATCGTTCATTCACTCCAAAGAATTCTGACTCCAGAGGCTGCTAATCACTAAAATGGTCATCTATCCACCCATCGTTCATTCACTCCAAAGAATTGACTCCAGAGTCTGCTAATCACTAAAACCCAGATCTCAAAGAAGTGGGAGGAGGACCCTTTGTATACAAATAGAACAGGCTTGATGGAAATTCAAAAGGAACGGGAAAATGGGCCTGCTGGCTGACTTCTGTGTGGAGTCTGATTAAAAGGGAAAAAAAGCCAGACCAATTAAAGGCCATTCTTCTCCCAGAAAGCCAAACTGTCTGAAATTCAGGAGTTTGCTTGCATTCTTCCTAAAAATATAATTTAAAACCAAAGTCCCTAGGTAACTCTCTTCCCTCCTCCGGCTATTTCACACTCCATCTGGCCTGCATGCCACAAAAGTTTCTTCATCAAGCAAAAAGGGTTTCTGCTTCCACATGTTGCTGATTCCACTACATCCTGGTAAAGGAATAGACATCTTTCTGCTGCTGCCATATTTCCAGTTCTGTCTCTGTCACATAAGAATTTTAATTTTAGTCATTTGGACTTTATTCAGTCATTTGGTTATTAGGTTGTGGCATAAGACAACAGAACCAGAGGATCACAGATTTATGACTGGAAAATAGCATTTACATGTAAGTTATTTAATCAAACCCCTTATTTTACAGAAAGGAAACCAAGGCTGGACAAGTTAAGTAACTTGCCCAAAGTTAATGTCACAGTTAGCATGTGAACCCAGGTCTTTTGACTCCAAGTTCAGATCTCCATTATTATCTACGGGCCACAAAACAGACAATACTATCTTCAATCTAAGCCCATTTGGCAGCTTTATTTTCCACTGAAGCTGATGATAGGCAGCAAAAATAATAGCTTAAAGTGAAGAATACACAGAAAAATCCTGGCATAAACTGCAGTTTTTCTCTGGCATTTTTTTTTTCCTGTATTTCACCTAGAACCCACAGAAGGAAATTTAGGGAAGATGGCAAGATGAGGTATGGGCAGGAAGGAAATACTGATGGACCCTTGGAGGCTTGCTTTCCCAAGCTATTCTAAGCACAGCTTTTAGAGCAGCAATTAGAAAATCTCTCATGGCACCTGAAAAAAGAAATAAGGTTATATCTGCAGGAGATTTTCTTCTCAAAAATCACTTGGCTAAAGGGGAATATCGGAATGAGAACAGAAAAATTTACCTGTCAGATCTATGGATAAGAGAGGAATTTATCATCAAACAAGAAACGGGATCAGTAATGGATAATTTTGAATACATGAAACTAGCAAGGTTTTCTACAAACAAAATCAATGCAGCCAAAATTAGAAGGAAAGCCGGAAACTAGATGAGGAGGGAATTACAGCAAATTTCTCTAATAAAGGCCTCATTTCTCAAATACATACAGAATTGAGCCAAATTTATAAAAAACAAGCCATTCTCTAGTCCAGGCCTGCACAACCTGTAGCCCATGGGCCACTTGCAGTGAGCCAAAGGATTTCCTTTACATACAAAGTATGTTTTCCTCTACATTTTTCATGGGTGGCCAGAAATTCTTTGGCAGGGTTATAAGCTGCCTATGGGGCCGCAGGTTGAGAAGGCCTGCTCTAGTTGATAAATGGTCAAAAGATAAAAATTGGCAGTTTACAGATGAACAAATCAAAGCTATCATGTCACATGAAAAATGTTCAAAATCACTAGTGATTAGAGAAACGCAACTTAACACAACTTTGAGGTACAATCTCACATGTATCAGACTGGCAAATGACAGAAAAGGAAAATGACAAATGTTAGAGGGAATGTGGAAAAATAGAGACACTAATACACTAACTGTGAACTGGTCCAACCATTCTGGAGAACAATTTAGAACTAAGCTGAAATGACTATAGAAGTATACAGGAATGACACTGCTAGGTCTGTATCCCAAACAAACCAAAGAAAAAGGAAAATATTTATAGCAGCTTTTTCTGTGTGGTGGCAACAAACTGGAAATCAGCTGGGGAATGGATGAGCTAGTTGTGGTACTGTGATGAAGTAACATTGTGCTATAAGAAATGATGAGCAGGATAGTTTCAGAAAAATCTAGGAAGACTTATATGAACAGATGCAAAGTGAGTGAAGTGAACAGAACCAGGAAAACACTGTATACACAACAATATTATAAAGATGATCAACAGCGAAAGATTTAGCTCCTCTCATCGATACAATGATCCAATACAATTCAAAAGGGCTCATGGATGAAAAATACTACCTTAGGTCAGAGAGAACTGATGGCCTTTAAATGCAGACTGAAGTTATATTTTTTCACTATGTTTCTTGATTTTTATTGTTTGCTTCTTGTTGTTGGTTGGTTGGTTGGTCTGTTGTTGCAACATGGCTAATATGGAAATCTATTTTGCATGACTTCGCATGTATAATTGATATCATATTACTTTCCTGCTCAAATGGATGAAGGAAGAATAGAAGGGAGAAAATTTGGAACTCAAAAAAAGTTTCTTAAGAACATTAAAAATTAATTAATTAAAAAAAAAAAACCACTTGGCTTAGTGACTCCTGTATTCAGTATAAAAAGAATGCCATGACTTAGGAACAACATCAATGGGCAGCTCCACGAGTCCCCTGTGTTGTTCTGCACTTATCCACTAACCACATGGGGTCTGTGTCTTGACTGACTCCACAGAGGACAGTGTGCCCTGGCCACTTGTAAAGCTTTTCTCATCCCACAGCCATCTGCTGCCCTTCTACCCACATGTGCAATACTCAACTGACATCAGCAAAAGCTGTGCGCAGTGATGAGACAGGGCAGCAGATGGCCTGTTGCTACCTTCAAAAAGACCAGCTCATAAGAAGAAGTTACACACTGAGACGTTCACAGAAACCACTGGAAATTTCTTCTAATAGAGAGAATGTAACAAAGCATTTCATAATTTAAAAAAGTATTACCCTGTGATGGAGCTTCAATTAACTTTTAATCCATGCGAGACAGAGACAGCAAAGTATTCCTGCACAAGAGGGTACCTTGTTGGAGTAATGGACATAATTTCATGTGCGTGTGAAAGATTTCCTGGGGAAATTCCTTCCACCTGTACAGACTGGCAACTCCTTTGTCAATTGTAGTCTTTAAGCATTGCCTGGAACGATGAGGAGCTAAGTGAGTTGTCCATGGCCACATGGCAAGGAGGTGTCAAGGAAAGAACTTGAATCTGGGTCTTCATGACTCCAAGAGCAGTCTTCTACCTGCACCCTCTGCTCGTTATATGATGTATACTAAACACTCAAGACTTCAGCTTAAAAGTGGGGTCTTTCAAAATCTGGTGAAACACTATGATCATGGCCTCATCCTAAGGGCTGCATATCCTCATGTATGGAAAGGTTTTGCCAACAGGAGGTAATCATTAGAGAATTTTACCCCTCTTAATTCTACTACCTCCTTTCTCTTTTATTTATTTCCTATTTTCTGACTCCTTCTGTATCCCTAGCATTTTAGCACAGTGACCAGAATATAGTAGGTTCTTAATAAATTCTGACTGACTTTCAAAGTATTAAAATTCAGAGCACATGAAAATTTCAATTAACTAGAACCCAAGTAATCAGAATCCTCAATCAATTAACATCTGCTCTCTTCCCTGTTCCTCTACCACTATATTCCAGTTTTACCACCACAGATAAAAGAAAATGTACTCCTGAGAGGGATTCAGCAAAAACAAACCCAAAACTTGGAAGTATGTTGTACATTCAGAGCAGAATCATCTTGAACCAGGAAAAGAAAACTCATGTTCAGAACAACAGGTAGAAAATGTGAGTGGTTATGGCTGTATGCATTGACATTTATATAGTTTTATTAATTCTTGATACTAAATTCTCTAATGATTAGGCTCATGACAGCAAAGCCTTTTCACATGTAAGCCTAGAAATTTAAGGCCCGCAAAGAATTTTAACAAGTGTCAGCTCGTCATTTGATACTTACAACCACTCTGTGATGTAGATACTATTGTCCCCATTTTACAGATGAAGAAACAGCTTGAGAAAGGTTAAACAACCTCCCTGGATTGCTCAAACAATGCCTGAGGCAGGATTTGAACTTGGGTTTTCTTGATTCCCAACCAACTACTTTATCCCAGTCTACAAGCATTGAGGTAATGACTGATACTCAACATACAACGTTTTACCAATGGTTAAGCAACTGACAATGAACCACAACCATGCTGACATTCCCACCACAAGCAAAACCAGAGGACACAAAGAAACTGCTCCTGAATGGAAAGTTAGTTCACAGGCTCCGCTTGGAAGCAAATGAAGGAGTCAGTTTTGTTGTGGGCCTAACAGCAACAAGAATGCCATTTTATGAGGCATTCGGTCATCCTGCCCTGCAGTGCTCACAATGAATAAAAGCAAACAGACCACCATGATAATAATTGCAGTTCATGGATCAACATCTGTTGCAGAACATGAACAAATAGAGAAAAACTCATGGAGAACTTGACAAGATCCTCCAAATTAAACGTGGATTTGGAATAAGAGGAACAGGACTCAAATACTCATTCCACCCCTTGGATAACCTTAAGGCATTCTTCACCTCTCTTTGCCTCAGTTCCCTATTTTTAATATGAGAGCTGCACTGGATAACCTCCGAGGTACCTTATAGCCTTAAATCTATAATCCTCTGATAGCAGGAAGCTATTCCAAGATCTGCAAACACTTCAGTTCTAATTTGGCGCATACTGATCAAGCTCCTACTGTTACTAAAGGCACTGGGCCAGGCACTGGATCGATACAAGGCTCTTTATTTTCTACTCACTGTAGAATCATTAGACAGGAATTAATCAACATAAAGTTTGACTTACACAAAAAGTTTCACAGCTACTTCTGAGCTGACTAGAAAATTAAATTAACATGATTTCCCTATTCTGTAAACATACCAGGTAAGGTATAATGGAAGAAACCCCAGATTGAAGGTCAGAATCCAAGCTTCTCATTGAAGGTTCATCACTAAGTAGCTGCAAAACCTAGACTGATGATCAAAAAAACTGCTGAAATGTCAGACTGTTTTCCAACAGGATGAACCCTTTCACAAGAACCAAGACCTGAAGACCTTGGTCCTCTTCTTGTCAGCATCTGTGTCATCCATGAACAGGATGAAGGCACAGACATGGAATGTTTATCAAATCTGTGGAGGGAACAAAGCTGGAAAGAGAGTCCATGATTCATGGATAGGGTTTAGTAAAGGAACCTTCCAGATCATTTAAATTCAATCCCTTCATTTTATAGATGAGGAGACTGAGGCCCAGAGATGAAGCAATTTTCATACAGCTAGCAAGCAGCAGAGCAGGGATTTGTGAACTCAGGTCCTCGGTCTCTAAATCCAATATTCTTAGTTAATATCCTGGATGACTAAAGATCTAGGATTACCTTCAACAAGCTGAAATAAGGGATTCAGACAAATAAAATCAAATTTAATGCAGTAACATCCAATGCCAATAGAATGTAAGCTCCCTGAGGACAGGGACAATTTTTATTTTTTGTTACTCTGTAGCTTAGCAACAGTATCTGAAACCCAGAAGGTGCTTAATAAATGCTTGGTGATTGACTGCTTTAATAGGGATAAGGGTAAGCCTTTACTCAAAGTTTTATTCTGTGGGCACTTGGTAGTCAAGAAGACCTGAGTTTGAATCCTGCCTGAGGCGCTTACTGCCTTAGCTGTGTGCCCTGGACAAGTCAGTCACCTAGTTGCCTCACAGTATTAATGTAAAAATCAAATGAGACAAGATACATAAAGTGAGGGGCGGCCAGGTAGCACAGCGAGTAAGAGCACCGGCTCCAGTGTTGGGATGACCTGGGGATCAAATCCAGGCTCAGATACTTAGCACCACACCCAGAAACACCTGGCCATGTAACTTGAGCAAGTTACTTAACCCCGATTGCTTAGGGGCGGCCAGGTGGCTCAGCAAGTAAGAGCACTGGCTCCAGTGTCGGGATGACCTGGGGATCAAAGTCAGGCTCAGATACTTAGCACCACACCCAGAAATAATTGGCCGTGTAACCTTGAGCAAGTTACTTAACCCCAATTGCTTTATTAAAAAAAAAAGATACATAAAGTGCTAAGAAAACCTTACAAAGTGTTATAAATGTCATCCATTATTGTTGTTAGAATGGTGCTCTGGTGTTAAGATCACTGGCCTTAGTTAAAATTAAGAGAGCCCTGAGTTCAAATACTGCCCCTGATATTCAGGACTTGTGATCATGGGAAGGTCCCTTAATTGCTCTGAACCTCAATTCTTTCAAATATCTGTAGAATCTCCTTCATAAGGTTCCCATATTCAATGAGATAACATGCTTTGCAGAATTTAAAGTTTAAAATTTAAATTTTTTTAATTTACATGCAAGTTACTATTATTACTGTAGGTTAGAAATGATAAGAGTTTTACAAAAGCCAAGTCAGCAGAATGGGAGCTCTGACTGGTCTTCACAAGCTGGAAAGGTTTCAAGACAAGGTCTGGCAGCCACCGAATACAACCAAATTTGGCAAAGATTAATTAAGTACCTAATGCTAGGCATTGGAAACATGAAATGTTTAAAAGAAATTATATTCCTTACTACATACATTAATATTAGTATACTTTCAGAGTTGGAAGACACATCCCTCCTATCTGTTAGCAAGTAATAATTGCCTTTTCCCCCCGAAGAATGTATTTTAGATCATCTAGATATTTGCTGGGAAGGGTCTACTGAGTCAAAACAATTGTATCATAAATTTTTTAAAAAGAAGTACACACTCTCCTAGAGAAACATACACATTAAGGATAATAAAAGGTAGAGTATTCTGGGAAGACATAAAGACAAAGCACTCCAGAAAAATCTGGGGAGCAAGGAAACCATTTCACCTGGAAAGATCAGTGAAGGTGGGCCTTGATGCCGGCATTCTGAAAGGCGGTTTTTCAAAGTGGACAAATACATTGAGGAGAACCACTCTAGAGGGTAGAGGGGATAGCTTGTCACTAAAAAGTTGACTGATAAATTTTGAGGACCACAAAAATCCCTAGAGACCATTTATGATGCTGTGGAATGGCTGCTATCTGCACTGGTGATTTGCATCACATCAAGGAAATCATGGACCTTCCGAAATACTGGAGGATAAATGGAAAGTCTTGTGGATTTTAGTAGACTCCAAATTCAGTGATTTATTCAGCCGTGTATTGTGGTAGACCAAAAAAGCTAACAGGCTATTTGGCTGCAAACATTAAAAAAAGTAATGTCCAAAGCAAAGGTAGGGATAGTCCCAATGTACCTTGGTCAGACATATAGGGTAATATCCATTTTGGGGAGCCACATTTTAAGAAGGATCAATTGGACCACGCCCAGAAAATGGCAACAAGGATGCTTGAGTGGAAAAGAAACTGTCTGAAAGCAGTGTCAAAGAACTAAAGAGAATTTTGTTGTTATTTATATTTGTTGGGTTTGTTTTTTTTTTTGGAAAGGTAGAGAACAGAAGTTGTCATACACAAGATGATGAAAGAGGGGTTAGCCTTGTTCTTCTTGGCTCAAGAGGGTAGAACTAGGACCAAAAAGAAAAGCTAAAGGAAGAGGAAAAACTTCCTCACAATTAGAGGTACCCCAAGAATGTAATCAGCTGCCTTGGGATGGAGTGAGAATGCTGCCTTTGAACACCTTCAATTGGAGGTAGGATGCCCATTTCTTGGGGAATTCATACATCAAAAAAGGACTAGAGATTAAATGGCTTCTGGAGTCTTTTCTAATCCATAATTCCAGGGTTCCACATTTAGTACAGGACAAATCCCCACTTCTGTTTCATTCCAGATTATATCAAAGTCAGAACAAAAAATAAACAAGACGTAAAAGTTTTGCAAAACTGATGAAGGCCAACACCATTTGACAGCCAGAAAAATTATAAATGTTTTTGTTTTTTTAAAGGAGGAAATAAATATGCCAATCTAGGGGGTAGAGGCAGACCTCAAAAACAAGGAAATACAAAAAAATCTCCTTGTAAGCAGTCTAGTGAAAATATGTAATCCCATGTGTTTGCCTTGGTATAGAATAGTACTTCTGTATTAGTATATAATACAAATATCACTCCTGTACTGTTAAGCTTAGAATAGTATATTTCTAAGAGACATTTCTGAAATGTTTTCATCTTTCCCTTAAAAAAAATTAATTTGCTTAATTAAAAACTCTCTTGTCAATTATACAAGGATGATTTTGTAAGGGACAGTCAGCTTTCAATTTCTCTAGTCTTCTTTCCCAGTCAAATGAAGTATATCTAAACTGAAAATATCTAATTAATCTCAAAGATAAATGAAAATTGCTCTGTACTAATCATTCCACTTTCTAATTTGCATAAACATACATGTTGACAAGAATACTGATACTATAATGCAAATGTACAATAAGGCATTTTATATACTTTCTCTGAAATGAAACAAAGCATGAATTTTCAATTAGGAATCAGCATCTTTCAACTCTGAATGCATCGCACTGATTAAGTGAAAAACATGCACATGAGCTTAATTAAGCTGGTTTCAAAATTCAAAGATATTATTGTCAATAGTTTCCTACAAACCTTATGATGGAAAGTGATAATTTTGCTGTGTTCCAACAAAAAAAATAACAGCAATCTACATTTTCTATTATTTCTGTAATATTTTTTTTAAATTTTCTAAAGCAGGGGTCATCTTTCAACTGAGGTCTGTGAATTTTTTTATCTTGATAACTATTTTGAAATAAGCTGCTTCCTTTGTAGTTCTACAAATTTTATTTTATGCATTTAAAAATACAATTATAAGAAAGGATCCATAGGTTTCACCAGACTGCCAAAGAGGTTGTCAATACTACAAAAAAGACTGAAAGCCCCTGTTCTAAAAGATGAGGAAAAGGGGTCATGAGCCCCAAAGGAAATGGTCCAGTCATTAGACCAACTCTGTTTCCATCTACCTAAAGAATGAAAACACATGGAACCTCAAAGAGCAAAATACTTTTATTTTATTTTATTTTTTTGGAGGGCAATTGGGGTTAAGTAACTTGCCCAAGGTTACACGGCTAATTATTCTGTGTGGGTGTTAAGTGTCTGAGGCTGGAACTGAACTCGGGTCCTCCTGACTCCAGGGCTGGCGCTTTACTCACTGCACCACCTAGCCTCTCCAGAGCAAAACACTCTTGACAAACTGCACTGAGCAGGATTTAGAGAAAGTCCATTGCATGGAGAGAATACTATGAAGAAATAAATAAAAGTCTGCCCTATAATAAAAGATTTAAGTGCTTCGTAAACTCTAAGTGCTAAGCTTAAATGTTAACTGCTATGATAATAATATTTATTAGTGTTGTTAGCATCATAACTCCTCTTTTTAACTCAATCCAACTTGAATGCCTCCAACATGGAAATTGTTGTGCTGGAAGCTACAGGAAAATGAAAGTTTAAGATAATGTCACTGCTCTTAGCAACTTCTCAGTAGTGCATTGTTCAAATAAGATACACACATGAACAGAAGACAGCCTGAGACTACGCACCAAAATGAACAGCACACAGCTGGTTGTCCCTGAACTTTAAAAAAAACAAATTTAGATAATTGTACTTCGGGGTAATTGATTTCTTTATAATCCTTTATATTTCATTTTATGCATTTCAAAACATTACTCTGGGGAAGGATACACATAACCTTCACCAGCTAATGCTAGCCAAAGAAGTCTAAGATACAAAAAGGGCAAAAGCCCCTATAATAGGAAATTATAATTTATTATATTATAATAATAATATATAATTACTTATTTTTATATATTTTATATAATTATTTATAATTATAAATATAAATATAATAATATATTATAATTATATAATTATATTGTAATAATATAATATAAGAATAATAGGAAATAGGCCAGATTTTGAAAAATGGACAAGGTTTGATAGGTGAAAGGGAAGGAATTTTTTTATTAGTTAATTTATTTATTTTTAGCTTTCAACATTCACTTCCATAAGTTTTAAATTTTCTCCCTCTCCCTCCCCAAGATGACATGCAATCTGATAAAGGCTCTACACATACATTCCTACTAAACACATTTTCACATTAGTCATGTTGCAAAGAAGAATTATAACAAATGAGAGAAACCATGAGAAAGAAAAATAAACAAAACAAAAAAGAAAATAATCTGTTTTACTCTGCATTCTGACTCCACAGTTCTTTCTCTGGATGTGGCTGGCATTTTTCATCAGGTGTCTTTGGGACTGTTTTGCTGAGAAGGGCTAAATCTATCAAAATCAGTTCTCGCAACACTGAGGCTGTTACTATATACAATGTTCCTGGTGCTGCTCACTTCACTCAACATCAATTCATATAACTCTTTCTAGGTTTTTCTGAAGTCTGCCTGCTCATCATTTCTTATAGCACAATAGTATTCCATTACATTTATATACCACAATTTGTTCAGTCATTCCCAAACTGATGTGCATCTCCCCTCAATTTCCAGTTCTTGTTCACCGCAAAAAAAGGCTGCTATAAATATTTTTGTATGTGTGGGTCCTTTTCCCATTTTTATGATCTCTTTGGGATACAGCTGTAGAAGCAGTACTGCTGTGTCAAAGGGTATACACATTTTTATAGCCTTTTGGGCACAGTTCTAAATTGCTCTCCGGAATGGCTGAATCAGTTCACAACTCCATCAACAATGAATTAGTGTTCCAACTTTCCCATATCTTCTCCAACATTTATTTTTCTGTTTTGTCAAGTTAGTCAATCTGGTAGGTGTGATATGGTACCTCAGAGTTGTTTTGATTTGCATCTCTCTAATCAATAGTGATTTAGAACATTTCTTCCTCTGAAAACTGCCTGTTTATACCCTTTTTACCATTTATCAACTGGGGAATGACATGCATTCTTGTAAAATTTGATTCATTTCTCTACATATTTTAGAAATGAGGCTTTTATCAAAGACACTACTAAAAATTCTTTCCCAGTTTTCTGCTTCCCTTCCAATCTTGGTTGCACTGGCTTTTTTTTGTGCAAAAAGTTTTCAATTTAATGTAATCAAAATTATCTATTTTGCACTTCATAATGTTCTTTATCTCTTGTTTGGTCATAAATTCCTCCTGAAGTGCCCACCAGAAATTATATACTAAAGCCTCCTTAAACCTGCTAGAGGGGACCCCTACTGGGTTCCTTGGAAACCACCCAATAGGCTCCAATAGTAAAGAAATGTTTCACCCGTGGTGCTAAAACATGCCACAGATTCCCACAGATTCAGGTCTGTTTATGTTTGTATACAAGGCTTTGCTAAGGAACTATGGCTTCGCTTCGCTTCAGGAGAAATCATACTAAGGCTTTGTTTCAATAGGAATAATACTGAGAATGCTTTGCTTCAATGGGAATAATACTGAGAATGCTTTGCCTCAACAAGAATAATACTGAGAAAGCTCCACCTCAATAGAAACAATGCTAACCCCTTAGAAACATATTCTGTTGCTAGCAATCACACTGTTTATAAAATTATGTCTAATAGAAAGCTCTAGGCTGTCTTTCGGTCTGAGAGGCAGTCCCGGCCAGTTAATAAACACTCCTATCAAATTATGATTGGCCTAGCTGTCCTGTTATATCTCGATGTCCATTACACTCCCTTCTCCATAAATCTGACACATAAACTATTCCTTGTTCCCTAATTTGTTTACAGTATCAGTCTTTATATCCAAATCATGTACCTATTTGGACTTAATATTGGTATACAGTGTCAGACGTTGGTCTATGCCCAGTTTCTACCATACTATTTTCCAGTTTTCCCAGCAGTTTTTGTCAAATAATGAGTTCTTATCCCAGAAGCTGGGGTCTTTGGGTTTATCAAACAGTAGACTGCTATAATCACTGACTACTGTGTCTTGTGTACCTACCCTATTCTACTGATATACCCCTCTATTTCTTAGCCAGTACCAAGTAGTTTTGATAATTGCTGCTTTATGATACAATTTAAGATCTAAAGGGAAGGAATTTATATAGGAGGGCACAAGGAGCTCACTGAAAATACTGAGGCAGAATCCCTTGAAATCACACTTCCTTACATTATGACTACATTCTATAAAGTCACCATCATTAGGCAATGGTCTGTTGCTAAGAGGTCAAAACTAGCACTCCCTTCTAAACAAATCCTACTTTTCCAGGTCTATTTTCCACCCTCTCTGCCCCTCACCTCTATAGAACTTATTCTCTGCCAACTAACCATAAATGACTCAGTCCTTTACATTTTATCAAATTCATTAATGCCTCCCACCTTATCCCCACCCCCTGCCCTGCCAAGAGGACTACACTAACCAGGCTCTCTCCCTAATCTAGATTCCAGTCAGCTAAAGCATTACTCTCCTCCTTCCTACACTCAGGCTGCTCTAGCCACTGTTTCTCTGACTTTTCAGCTTCCCTTTTACACCAATCCTTACCCCTTCTTCTGTTTCTACTCTCCCTATGCCAACACTCAGCTGTTAGAGGAACACACAAAAGCATTGATGTCCACATAAGTCAGTCATGAAGTCTGTCCTAAGTAAGCCCTTAGCACTGGCAGCTCGATGATCCTTTCATTCATTTACAGATCACTGCCTTGCAGATTCTCCTCTGCTCAGAGCAGGTTTTTAGTAACAATGAGAATTTTAAATGACAGGGTGGGAAGGAACCTAAGAAGCTCATTGCTCATAAGACAGATGTAGCATTTAATGGAGAATAATGATGAAAACAATGCTTTGGTGCCTTAGATGTTCATGAATACTGATCTGATGTGGCATGTGGGATATTGTTAAAGGCATGAGTTATGAAAGACTGGAGACAAGGAGAAATTAGGGAGCCTACTAGAGAATCGAGACATGAGTTGTCAAAGAGCCAGACCTGGAATGCTAACAGTGGTACTGGGGGAAAAAATATGCAAGAAATGATAAGACTTAATGGCCAGATATAAAAGCCAAGTCAAAAGGGCTTTAAGACTCAATGACTGAAAATAATGGTGATGTAACTGGTAGTTACAGGGGAATGGGAATGGTTTCAACCATTAAGCAGTCAACAGTATTTACCAAGTTCCTATGTACCAGACATTGTGCTAGAGATTGGTTACATGCAGAAACAACCTCCACTCAAAATCAACTTACATTCTAATTGTGGAGACAAGTACATATAAAATTACATACAAACCAAGCCAACATGTATTTATATTGTGCCTACTTTGGGCCAGATACTGTGTTAAGTGCTGGGGATACAAAGACTATCCAATACAAATACAAAGTCAATAATAAATACACACATACACATTCACATGGAAGTAAAAAGAGTAGTTAAATACAAGATGCCATGAAAGAGAGAGAGAGAGAGAGAGAGAGAGAGAGAGAGAGAGAGAGAGAGAGAGAGAGAGAGAGAGAGAGACAGAGAGACAGAGAGAGAGCAAACCAGTATTTAGAGGGATCAGCAAAGGCTTCATGCAGAAGATGGTGTCCAAGTTAGAACTTAAAGGAAAAGAGAGAGTATGTAACAGAGGTAAGGGGTAAAAGGAGTACATTTCAGGCACAAGGGACAGCCTGCAGAAGCACAGAGAGGAAATAAAGTATCACAAATGAAAAAATAAATGGCATGGTTTGAAGGAGAAAGATGACTTCCATTTTGGACATGCTAGATTTTAGATAACAGTAAGAGATCTAAACGAAAATGTCCAACTGGCACTTGGAAACCCCAGCCAAAGTTGGGATAAGAGGCCCAAATAGGAGTGATAGTTGTTACTTTGAAAATTAATATAACTGAGAGACAATGGTCTGAGCATGATCAATTTATTAGGCTAGCAGTAACCAATAAATTGGGTCAATGGCCTCTCTTGATGACTAAATAAAGCCCTTGAGGTAGGGCTCACCAGCCTTAATATAGTTTTGGGGAGTAGAGAGTCAAGTAGCTGGGGAAGACAATATGGTTGGTAACAGGGTAGACTGCATCATGGGGGTAGGGACAATATGATTGGTTATTTTAAAGAAAGTGGACTAGCACCCACCTGTGGCTAGTAACCACATCTCTCTGGCAATTAAGTAAAGTTAACTGTTTTATGTGACCCATCCACATCTTGCAGACCTTGTTAGAGGACTTGAGTTAGCAGACTCCCTGGTGCCTAGCAGGGTTTGTTAGGGAGATAAGAAAGATTCTCCTTAACTGCACAAGGAAAGGCAAGGGTGAACAATATACCTTTTGGGGATGATAATAAGTTACCTTGTAACTTTAAAGTAACTCAGAGGAAAAGCTGACTCAATTATAAAATTAATACAGCATAAAATCAATTCATTATAGAATCAACACAGAAGAAACTAGAGCTAACACTAATGTTGATATTTTCACAGAGAGATTCACATAGAGGGAAAAGTTTAAAATAAGAGAAAAGATGAGCTCTCCTAAAACAAATAACGCATGAATGGAAGAGCACAAAAGACTATTCACTGGGAAAAGCTCACAGTTGGACATTTTTTAAAACTATTCTTGGGGCAGCTAGGTGGCACAGTGAATAGAGCACCAGTCCTGGAGTTCAAATCCATCCTCAGACACTTAACACTTACTGTGTGACCTTGGGCAAGTCACTTAACCCCAATTGCCCTCCAAAAAGCAAAAAAAAAAAAAAACCAAACTATTCTTGTATATCTTTATGGCTTTCAAAGTGAAGATTTTGTGGCCTTGCGTGGTAAAAATTGGGGGGGGAAATGCTGTTGGCTTAGAAAAATATAAATAAATCAGGAACATTTTCACTGGTCCCCTTTTCTTACTCACCATTGTGAAAATATAGTTGATATTGGAAAAGAACAAGCCATCTGAAAGAGTAAGAGAACTAGCTCCAGTCCTAGGATGCTCCATTGTGTTTCTGTGACAGAGCTGACTTGCCCTCCACCTGATCTCCTTTTGGTGTGGAGCCATCTTTTTATTTCGTAGGTTTCCACAGCCAAAAAACTCATCATCAAGTCGCCTGCTAGAGGATATGAGTCCTTCAGTGTAGAGCTGGGTGTCTGTCCTTGAAGAGCAAAGATAATCTCTTGCCAGAACTATATATGAAGCCTTTCCAGAACAGTGGAGCCTGTCAGAACTTGGGCTTCCAAGTCACAGGCCTGGAGATTCCAGAAATCACCTCCATAACTATGACATGCAGGCAATAAAATAAATCACCTATGGAGTAAATGAACCCCTTATAGATGATTAACAGCAGATATGGACAAGAGTCATACAAGATACGAGAAGACAGAGATGTGGGATTTATATCATTGGAGGGAGTACAAAAATCAATGAGATTCGCATATGTATTGAAATAAGTAACTTTTTAAAAGTCTTGGTTTAAGGTTAACTTAATGACAACTAGCAATAACAATGTGAAGAACAGTAAGATGATGATCTCTTACAAAGGCACCTGTGAAAGCATTACTCGACCCTACCCCTGCTCCTCCATAAGAGGGAAAGAGATGCTATGTTATTATAAACTGTCCTGCCTCACTGAGATTTCACTAATTAGAATTACAGAATTGTGAATTTTATTAAGGACTTATGCTGTCCACAATGAATAAAACAAATAGAACCACAAATTAGGAAAAATAGATTTAGCACTAAAAGTTTAATCTTAATATCTGAAAGGAAGAATTTTTTTTTCTTTCTAACATAAGATTTCTAAGCACCTTGAGGTCCTATAACTTAAACTTGTCTTTTTTTTTTTCCCCCAAATATTCCCTATGGACAAATACCATGACTGAATGCATAAATGCATGTAGCTTTCTTTTTTTTTTTTTTATATCAACCCATACTATAATAAACTGGCCAAACAAGAAACTGCAAAATCATTAATTACTAAAAAAGCTGGCATGGTATGACTTCCATTAATCAAGCATTAGACAACCTCATATGTGCATAATTAATAACTGTGTTTCTCTAATACTTCAAAGACTATCTCTTTACCACAAAATTTTAATCATTTTCCAACATAGTCCCATCAACTTAATTCTATTTGAATACATAAATATAAAAACTTAGGCAACTAAGAAGGGTTTAAAGCTTCCCAAGTCAAAACTTATTAAGATTTTGTAACAAAAAAAAAATTCCAAGAAAATGAGCCACTCATGTAACTAATATAGAATTCATCTTTGGAAAGTCTTATGAGAGCTGATGTAATTATTTATCTTTTAAATGATTAAAAGAGACTTTTAAAGCAATATTCGACAGATTTAAGGAAACATGAAAGTTATCAAGGACATTTCTAACACATTAGTCAGCTATCCACACATGAATTCTAAGGTCCTGCACGAGATCAAAATAAAGCACCACGAATTATTATAGGTTTGCAAAACAAAAGCCAGGGTTCTTTAGGATTTTTTCCCCCTGACTCAAAGAACAAGAAAAAGGAATGTGAAAGAAACTGAACTTTGGTTATATAAAGTTTGCTTTTAAGTCATTTAACCCAATTCAGCCTGCTTTCTCCTCTGTAAAATGGGGATAATAATAGTATCTACTTTGTAAATCTTAAAGTAATATATAAATCCTAGTTATTATTATTACTTTAGAAGTATTTGTTATTAAGATACAAATCAAAACCAACCTTCCTTTAACTCTGTAAAGGCAACAATAACCTTCCTTTCATGTCTGTATCCTTAGTAACTAGCCAAGAGCTTGGCATATATAGCAGGCACTTATTACTTAGAAAAAAGGGGGTAAAAAGGGCAGTATCCTGCACTGGGAAAAATTATAAAAAACAAAACCATCTCTATTTCTTTTTTTTCCTCCAGCTGAATAAAAGTTATGGCTTTTACTGAGAATTAAGTCAATCAACAAGTATTTGTTACAAATGCACTTAAGGGCATGGGAAAAAATATTTTTTAAATAATCTGGTTGTTTTTTTTAAACAATTAACTACTATTTATTCTAAAACTAGTCAATCATGAGCACAGATGAGAAAAGAGGGGTCTAGAGAGGAAGGAGTTATATAGTTCTCAGTACCCTGAAGAGCTCCTGATGTCCACCCTCATCAGATGAGGTCTACCCTAATGTTCCTCATGCAGTAAGTCAGGTGAAAAAGAAGACCTAGCCTCAAAAATAAATCAAGACTAAGAATTTCCCAGTGTACTTAAACTACCTACCAATAGACTCATTTCAACAGAAACCACTGGAATATTGCAGGAAGCTGTGACATTTCAGCATGGGTATTCTCTCTATACCAATCAATATCAATCAGTCAATATTTATTGAGCACCTACTATGTGCTAGGCACTGTGCTAAGAGTAGTAATACAAAAGACAGTGCCTGCCCTCAAGGAACGTACAATCTAGTATAGACCAATCATGTATGATTATTCTAAGGTTAAATAATTTATCCAAGGTCAAACAGCTAATTAAGTATCATGATTTGAACCTAGATTTTTCTAGTTTTTTTTTAAAGCAACTGGGGTTAAGTAACTTGCTCAAGGTTACACGGCCAGGTGTTTCTGGGTGGATGCTAAGTGTCTGAGCCTGGATTCAATCCCAGGTCATCCTGACTCTGGGGCCAATGCTCTTACTTGCTGTGCTACCTGGACACCCCAATTTTTCTAGTTCTAAAGTCAGAACTTCTATTACAGAAGTCAGCCACACAGAAAAGAAATCTTTAAAATTCACAGCTTTTCCTCCTTTCCAGGTAAAAACAACCACATGCCTTGGAAAAAGGGGTAAATAGATCTAAGGTTCAAGTAAAATCCACAAAATAATTAGCTAAGAAGCCAGCCAACCCTAGCACTGAAATTCAATGAAGGTTTAAAGTTATGAGATGGGATTCAATGTTGGGCTCTACACTGACATTAACAGGATGACAAATAAAATTAGATGGTCCACTTTCCTCTGAGAAATGGTGCACAAAAATCATGACCAGCTGGGCCACTGAGAAAATGTGCTAAAAGTACTGTAAGACCATCATAATAAAGGCTCCACAGCAAATAAAAAGGAGGTAGAATATGTGGATTTTGAAACTTACTGTTGAGAGTCATAATAGTCCATGCGCTTCTTTTTCTTATTGTAAGCCGCTACACGAAAGGGCACGATTTCCAAGGTTATTAAGCCAGGGGCCATCGTCAACACTTTGGCCCCATGGGTTGGCTCATAAAGATCCTTCCCAGTCTCTGGGTGAGGCATGCCAGCAGGATCTCTTCCAACAATGTAAAAATTAGCTCCTGCAACCATACGTGACCTACAATGCCACTGGACCTAGAGACAAAGAGATAAGCAAGTTAAATAACCTTATTTCCACTTTATGAATATTTATAGACCAATGGGAAATAAACCTAGATGAATCCTCCTAACCAATCAGTATCCAGAAGATTATCTTTTGATACTTTAAAAATCTGATTTCTTCAGGATGGAAGTGTGGAGCAAAGAGAAACAGCCCATGGGAACCACAACGCTCTTGACTGCAACACCAAGTAGATTTAAATGACATTAGGAAATGTTTAACAAAATAAATAAAAATACAATAAAGCACAGAAAACATTACATTTGAAAACCAACATACAGCTCCTTGTGTACGGATGAGACCAACACTTCTATGTGAGTCTGCTGTGGAAAGTTCATCTTAACTGAGTGTTTGGTAGTGCTGCTGAGACAGCAGTCTACTCTGTAACAAGCCTTTTAAGATCTAGCCAGGCTAGCCCTCCAATGATGAGCAGACATACAGTGGGGCTCTACATGGGCCTCACAAAGTTGTCTCGGAGTGGTAGGACCTATGAGAATGTCTCTCCTCATGATGATGAAACACAAGAATGAAACTTAAGTGAATATCCACCTAAGTATATATCTGAGTATCATCTTATAAAGCCAAAAACAAGGACACCAATTCTTTAAAATCATGAATAAATCATTCAATCAACAAACATTTACTAAGTACCTACCATATGCCTGAAATTGGGGATACAAAAAAAAAGTGAAAATCCCTGTACTCAAGTAGTTTATTAGGAGTAGAGAGAGGGGACAAGATATATATACATTTATCTGTTTATATGTGCAAGATTCAGTTCAAATTAATTCATTCAACATCCTTTTACATGGTAATCAGATTAGAGGTGACTGGACATAAGGAAGCAAAGAATATAGGTCTTAATTCTTCACTTTATAGTGAGGACTTTGGACTAGGGAATTTTGAAAAGGTGTTTCCCACTCTAACATTCTGTACCCCTGTCTGTTCAATCAACTTTGATGCAAGAAAAAGACTTCAGAGAGAAGGCTCCTTTCTCACCTCTTTGGGTATATACATTTAATTTAATTATGAAGTTTTTTAATCATCATTTTCCAGTAGGCCCCAGTGCTTCCCAATAGGAAACAGGAATTAGATTTGAGATATCTTTGGCACATGGAGCTGCTGGATGAGGAAAATTCTTCTCCCAATGCAAGCTGGCACCTTCTCTGCAATGTACAGTCTTCCAGAGTTGCCTGAGGTTAAGGTACTTGTCCAGGGTCACATATTGTCAGAGGCATGACTTGAGTCCAGGTCTTACTGGCTTCAAGACTGGCTTTATCCTCTACACCAGTGATTCGCAGTGTTTTTTTTTTTTTATTCTATGAGCCCCTTTCATTTAAAAAAAAAGCGTTGTGAACCCCCAGAGAATTTTACTATACTATTAATAATACTCTTTCTTGAATAGAGACCTATTGGTCAAGCATCATGAACCATTAAATGGGAATCCATGGTTCTATGTCATATGTGCTAATTACACAGGTTTTCTACCCAGAGCAGCCAAAGCAAAATCACCCTCTGTTGCTCTGTGGTTCATTTCTTGTCTGGTTAAGTATTTCACAGGGTCATCGGGTTCTTCCAAAGACACTGAAGGGTATGCCAAGATGCCTGGATCCTGATGGTGTATTTGAGTTTATAAGATAGAAGAGAAACTGAGGAATGTGTAAACTTTGAACAAACTTTCCACGATACTCTGACATAACAGTTTCTCTGAAAGTGTTTTATTTTTCCTCTTCTCTTTTGTATTTTATTAGCCTACAATGAAACATGAATACACTTCATTGCCGGAAGGAGAGGCTTTTGCAATCACATTCCAGGTTCCCAGTCTAAAGGAAAACATTCATTCTCAGGAAAAAAAAAAATAATGAAAGATGACATGCTGCCTAGGGAGGTGGCTGCCAAAAACCAGTAAAAGTAATAAAAAAAATCATGTAAACAACATGTTTTAATCCTAAGTATTAATACAGTACAGATTAGATGACCTATGTAAAACATTTACCCATTTAGTTATAGCTTTAAGTGAGCCAAAAGAGAAAATTAAAGGACAGAGGGGGAGATCTACCAGCTAAAAGCCTTGCCCTGCTATCCTGCGACACAGAGACTCATTTTTGGGATTGAATACAGATACTGGGAGAATCTGGATTTTTATATATGTTTTCCATGTTATGAAGACAGAGAAAATTTACATAAAGGTTTTTGGGTGACTAAAGCTGCCATGTAAACAGAAGGGAAACACTGCCAGACCGAATATGTATTTTCTCTCCTCTTTGATCTACCTCAAGGCAACCTCACTCCAGAAAGGAGAACTAGTCACTTGACAGAGTGAAGAATTCTACCTAATTCTTGTTCTATCTTTCATGTCTTTCCTACTGACTCAGAATTTGCTTTTACTTCTTATATCTGTGCTCAGTAATGACTGCAATGAAAATCTCTAAGTTGTTCTACAGTGCCCTTTAGAATGTAGTACCAACTTGGGGGGCAAAGCCAAAATGGCAGAATAAAAGCGGGAACTTGCTTGAGCTGGCACCTCAACCACCTCCAATGCCTGTAAAAAATGACTCTAAAGAAATTTCAGAGCTATAGAACCTACAAAATGACAGAATGAAATACACCTGAAGGCAGCCTTGCAAGTCAAAAGGAAGGGTCTATCACATCATGCTAAGAGCAGAGGGCAGTCCTGCATGGGCTGCACTGGCACAGACCATGCCAGAGCAGTCCTCAGGGGCCTGAATCACTGGCAGCTGTAGTGGTTTCCAGATTTCTCAACCCATAAACACCAAAAAGAAAGTAAAATGTCAGTGGGGAAACTCTGTTGGACCTGGGTGAGAGAAGAGTGTAGTCCGACCCCTGCCCCCAGGATGGTGGAGGAAACAAGTGGCTGCTGAGAGGGAAATTGCAGGAATCTCTTTGCTAGCTCTGAGGCAGGATTCTCTTGCTTTTCCCTGCTTGGATATGGGTCCCAGTCTTGGGTAGCAGTCCTGAGGTGAGGAGTGCTGGTGTGGCAGAGTTTGTGCTGGCTGTGGAGAGGCAATCCTCCTCACAGTTCTGAGGCAGGTGCCTAGAAGTAGCAGCTGCACAAAACCCAAGAAATTTGGGACACAGCTCTCTCCACTCTGGAAGCAGAGTCCTACAGTGGCAAAGAGCTCAAAAGTCAAGTAAATGGCTGGCAAAATGAGCAAACAGAGGAAGAGAAATCAGAGTAGAGAATCATTCTTTGGTGACAAAGAAGATCAAAACATAGAATGAGAAGGAGACAACAAAGTCAAAATTCCTGCATCAAAAGCCCCCAAGAAAAATATGAACTGGTTGCAAGTCATGGAGGAGCTCAAGAAGGATTCTGAAAATCAAGTAAGAGAAGTACAGGAAAAACTGGGAAGAGAAATGAAAGCAATGCAAGAAAATCATGGAAAACAGGTCAACAGCTTGCTAAAGGAAACCCCCCAAAAATACTGAAGAAAATAACATCTTAAAAAACAGACTACCTCAAATAGCAAAAGAGGCCCAAAAAGCCAACGAGGACAATGCCTTAAAAAGTCGATTTGGCTAGATGGAAAAGGAAGTCCAAAAGCTCACTGAAGAAAATAATTCCTCCAGAATTAGAATGAAGCAAATGGAAGCTAATGACTTTATGAAAAATCAAGATATTATAAAACAGATCCAAAAGAATGAAAAAATAGAAGACAATGTAAAATATCTCATTGTATAAACAACTGACCTGGAAAACAGATCCAGGAGAGAGAATTTAAAAATTATTAGACTGCCTGAAAGCCATGATCAGAAAGAGCCTAGACACCATCTTTCAAGAAATTATCAAGAAAAACTACGCTGATATTCTAGAACCAGAGGGCAAAATAGAAATTGAAAGAATTCATCAATCGCCTCTTGAAAAAGATCCCAAAAAGAAAACTCCTAGAAATATTATAGCCAAATCCCAGAGTTTCCAGGTCAAGGAGAAAATATTACAGTCAGGAAGAAACAATTTGAGTACTATGGAAACACAATCAGGATAAAGAAGAAATGCCAGCTTTTGCATTAAGGGATCAAAGGACTTGGAATACGATATTCCACAGGTCAAAGGAGCTAGGATTAAAACCAAGAATCACCTACCCAACAAAACTGGGTAAAAAAAATATTATACTCAGCAAAACTGAGTATAATAATTCAGAAGAAAATATGCTATTCAATGAAATAGAGGACTTTTTAAGCATTCCTGCTGAAAAAACCAGACCTGAACAGAAAATGTGACTTTCAAATACAAGACCCAAGAGAAGCATGAAAAGGTAAACAGGAAAAAGAAATTATAAGGAATTTATTAAAGTTGATATGTTTGCATTCCTACATGGGAAGATGATATTTGTAACTCATAAAACTTTTTTCAGTATTAGGATAGTTGAAGAGAATATATAGACATATACATGTATATGTATGTATCTATATGTATATGTATCTATACATAGACAGAGGGCACAGAGCGAGTTAAATATGAAGGGATGATATCTAAAAAATAATGTTAGGAGGTAAGAGAGGAATATATAGGGAAAAGGAGAAAAGGAGAGATAGAATAGGGATTGGATCTCACATAAAAGAGGCAAGAGAAAGCTGTTACAATGGAGAGGAAGAACAGGGAGGTCAAAAGGGAATGAGTCAACCTTATACTCAATGGATTTAGAGTTAAGAAGGGAGTAACATACACAGTCAATTGGGTCTCTTACACTACAGGAAAATAGGTAGGGAAGGGAATAAGGTGGGGGGGATGAAAGAAGGGAGGGCAGATTGGGGGAAGGGGTAGTCAGAAGCAAACACTTTTGAAAAGGGACAAGGTCAGAGCAGAAAATGGAATAACTGGAGGGCAGGATAGGATGGAGGGAAATATAGTTAGTCTTTCACAATATGACTACTATGGAAATGTTTTGCATAACTATACATGTATAACCTAGATTGAATTGCTTGTCTTCTCAATGGGGGTGGGTGAAAAGAGAAGAAGGGACAAAATCTGGAACTCAAAAGTTTTAAAAACAAATGTTAAAAAACTGTTTCTACATGCAAGAGGGAAAGAAGATATACAAGCAATGGGGTATAAAAATCCATCTTACCCTACAAGAAAGTAGGGGGGAAAAGGGTAAGGGGAAGATAAGGGGGGATAGAAGACTGGAGGAAGGGGCAATCAGTATGCTTGCCATCTTGGGGGCGGGGGAGAGATGGGGAGAAAATTTGGAATTCAAAATTTTGTGGAAATGAATGACTAAAATGACTAAATGAATGACTAAAACTAAAATAAAATTTAAAAATAAATAAAAAAACTAAAATAAAAAGGAAAAAAATAATAAAATGTAGTTCCTTAGATATTGAAAACATCCACAAATCAAGGGACTTCACAGTCATACCTATAAAATATTTTTATTATTCATGAGTAGAAAACACACAAGGGTTAACATTTTATACCTCTACGGTGGACTCTTTCACAAGCAAATAATAAATCACGCAAAACAAGAGTTGTGTAGAAATATGCTAATTTCACCTATCTCGTTTCTTGCTTAATGATCTCTCCCTCCATCCCTCCTCTCTCTCTGTCTCTGTCTCTCTCTGCCTCTCTGTCTCTCTCTCTCTCTTTGTCTCTCTCTCATTTCTGTGCTTATCTTTTCTCTGAAGTTCAGGGTGCTAACTTTTCCCCTGCTCTAGTAAATGTAATTTTAAAAAACTGCTGACCCCTTTAACAGCTATCTTTCCTAGTAAAGCAGATCTAAGAACCTGTGCTAGCAGCCATCCTGGTTACGTAAGCGAGTTTGGCTGCTGCTATACCCCTCCCCCAACACAGCCAGCACCAGCATCCCAATCTCAGCTATACCACCCCCTACAAGAAGCCTTTCCCATGTCCTCATTAATCTCAGTGCTCTCCCTTTGCCACTGTCCCCAACTTATCTTGTGTACATTTTATTAGATGTTACAAATCAACTGACTGCAAACAGTTTCTAGTTATCTCTGATATCTTTCAATAGCTGAAAATGAACAAAAAGGTAAAGAGTCTAAGCAAAAGCAGAAGGTGAGTTGTATTTTATTCTATATCTATAAGCCCTACAACCAATTGCCTAGACAAGAATGATTTTTCAGATCGCTTCCCCCCATGGAAAATGAAAGAGTGCCTTCACAAGAGGGACAGGAGGGATTAGTGAACAGACATCTGAATAAGTCACAGGTGATAATGGCTACTCACTTCATCTTTTAAGACCCAATAATACCTCAACTTTGCTTTCAGGAAAATTAAGAAGGTCTACAGTATACCCTTTAAAGGATTCAAGAAGATGACAGAATTTTAGCTCATAAGAATGTAGAATCCAATGGATTTCTTCCTACACATCTTTCTTGGGGTATTTCCCCTCCTCTCCCGACTTCCTCATTCACCTATAGCAGAAATACTATGATGATTAAGAAATAGTCAAGCTCTATTATTGAAGCAGTTTAAAATAGTGAAGGTCTTACGACAAATTACTATTGAACTAAACCAATATAATATATGTGGATTATCTGTACCCAAATTTTAAGCACAGACTGACTTCTCCTACTACTGAATATTAGGGATAACAGGGAAAACCTAGGAAACAGTAACCTGAAGACTGAATATACAAACATATTAAGTTAAAAGGATATATAAATTCTTCAATTTCATAACTGTTATTAAAATTTTCTTTTCAGAGTAAAATCAACATTCTCCAAAAATATGGCAGATTCCACAAAAATATGGCATGGCTGATTTGATGCACAATACTTTATTCCTTGGCATCACACACCCATAAGCCCAGAGATCTCTACATCCAGATTTGAGAATCATGTGCATAAAGATGATCACTGAACCAATGGAAATTGATGAGATCCCTTAACAGTACATAGGGGACCAGGCATAATGGAGCATCCCTGTGGTTCCTGCTACTGAGGAGGACGAGGCTGGCAGATCCCTTGAGCTCAGGAGTTCTGAGAGGCACCCAAAGCTGAGCTGATCAAGCACCCTCACTGAAACCAATATGGTGAGCTACCTGGAACAAAGGTCACCAGGCTACCCAAGAAGAGGGAAACTGGCGAGGTCTGGGAAATGGAATAGCTTGACGTTCCCTTGCCTGATCGATGAGATCAGGCCTGCATTTCCAGCCTGAACAAGACAGGAAAACCCAATCTTAAGGGGGGGGGGGGGGGAACAGTACAAAGCAAAGAATTCTCAGGACTCTCCAACTACCTACACACTCTCATCTCCCAAAGTCTAAAAACAATCAAAACTTTTCCTTTACCCTTTTATCCCATTAATTAACGAGTCTCCTTCCTTTCATTGCTGAATTTCATAGAAAAAACTTGTCTATGTCTGAGGTCCTCTACCTTTTCTCAACTACTCTAGTGAATATGTTCTCCCAAGGGGCACCAAGAACCTTGTAAGTGCCAAGCCAATAACTTTTTGGTCAGACTTCATCCTCATCCTTGATCTCTTTTGAGATTACGGATTAAATTTCACCCACTAGAATGGAAGTTCTCCACCTTTCTGTGTGCTGTGGTCTCCTGGTGAAGCCTATTTACAATGATGTTCTATGTAAAATAAAGCACACAATCAATTATAATGAAATACAGTTTTCAAATACTTTTAAAAATGAGTTCATGGTCCCCAAGTTAAGAAACCCTGTGACGGGATAGCCACTTTCTTCCTCCTTGGCTTTAAAAGACAGCACTCTTTAAATTCTCTTTGTGATCCTCCAACAGCTGCCTCCCTAGTTCCTCATCCTTCTCCTGACCCCTTAATGTGTGTTCCTCAAGAGCCTGTCCTCAGCTCTTTATAATCTGTCCCGGGAAGTTCCAGGTTAATCCCGTAGCTTTAAACAGCTACAAGTAAAGATAAAGAAGCTGTTAAAATGATAAACATACATAGCTTAAACATCTTACCAACTTCTTTTTGCTTTTTTTTGTGGGGGGGAGGGCAATTGGGGTTAAGCAACTTGCCCAGGGTCACTCAGCCAGTTTTTTTTGTGTGTGTGTGTGTTAAGTGATCTTACCAACTGCTTTAAAAAAATTCAAAAATACCTTGATGTTTCTGAATCCAGGCTATCGATTTTAGTGTTAACAACCAACCTAAGTTAAAAACAAGGTATGTGGTTTTGGGGACGTTTTGGTCTGTCCCCTTACTACAAACTCAATGAGATTCTGAATGCTTAGAGTTTTGAGCTGCCTAAGAAAATCCTAAGGCAAAAGAAACCAAAAATATATTTATCCATCTCTCCAAAGAGAATCCATGACAAGACAAGATTCAATAGTCTGTGACCCTAAGAATTCAGTTCAGATCAGACTTCTGGGAATATTAAAAGAATTTCTCTGGTATCATCACCCTAAGTAGTTGAGACTAAGAGGCCCCTGCAGAACTGCATTGTATAGATTCTAACTTAACTATAATAACAGCATGTACACACATCACATGATGATCTTTTAGCAATGAATGGCAAGAGGACTGGATTTAGGATCAGAGGTCAAATGCACATCATGGTTCTGCCATGTATAACTTTGGATGATGCTGGCTAAATCACATAAACTCTCTGGGCTCCATTTTCCTTCTCAGTATAATGAGGCAGACAGATCCTACCACCTCCAAGGTCCCTTATAGCTCTAAAGGTTTAATCCTATGAATTTCCCCATCCCACTTTTTATACCCTCTTAAGCTTAAAATATGCATTGTACCAGCATTTTGAGGCAGTTAGGTAGCACAGTGCTAGGCTGGAGTCTGGAAGGTCTGAGTTCAAATCTGGTCTCAGATATTTCCCCTGAACAAGTCACTTAACAGTTTCCTCATCTCCAAAATGAAGCAAATAAGCACCTATCTCCCAAGGATGTTGTGAGGATCCAGTGACCTAATATTTGTTAAGCATTCTGCAAACCTTAAAAGCTTTACAGAAATGCTAGCAATTTTTTCCACACCTGATTTTTCTAATGAGGTATTCACCAACTATGTAGTTAGTTCTGTTTGTCAAATATAACTGATGGTGGTTAAATCCAATACACCTGCTAAACTAGCAGATTTATACACAAATGCTATAAAAGCATTGGCTTCAGCTCAAAGATAAGAACTAATAACCTGTTTGGGTTAATGAGCTTTCAGAAACACTGGTAGTTCCCATCCTGAAGAGCAAAAATCCCTACCCCAACCCAACCTCCCATGATTAAGCTTGCTAAAATTCAAAATGTAATTGGCTTATCATTAAAGGAGTGTTTTGTTCAAGCTCTATGATTTTTTTTTATTCAAGCATATAACTTCATTGGTGTGTAAGGGGCCACCAGTGTGGAGATTCCTCCTACTGAGAGCAACAAACCTTTGCTTCAGGGGGTTGCTGCCCAGGCGCACATTAAGTGACTCATCCAGGGTTCCACAGGAACCAGGACTCGTATCTGGGCTGTACTGACTCCTGAAGCATCATGCTGATTCTCTTTATGATTATCAAGCCTAATTTGAAACTGGTAACTAGAGAATATAATGGACCATTTCAAACAACCTACATGTATTCACAATCCCAAGTATATACCCATGCGCTATACATCTTATTGAGAAATGAGCTAGTTTTTCTAGAGCTATTTGCAGAGGTAGCAGATGGATTTCTGGCATAGCTGGTAATACTCCATTAAAAAAAAAATCCATGCACAAAAATGCATGTACAGTCACCTCTTCTGTTAGAAAAGTACAAAAAGGCTGGGCAGGAGGAGAGGGACCTAAACAAGAACTCAAGAAACATGCCCATTAAATCTTTACAGACTGGAAAACCATGGACATCCTGTTGATAACTAAACAGGCTTAACAGCTGTTTGCTATTCTGTAAATCATTTGTGCTACAGAAATAAATCTGGTACCAATGTCTTCTAAATGACCTACAGAAAATGATTAAAGGAAGAGTCCTTGTTGGGGGTTTTTTATTAGCTGGCAAAAAAAATTATTGGCAGCCTTTTTCCTGATGTCACTGGAAAAGCTGCATAAATTAAATAGTTGTTTTTTATTTTACAAAACAAACCCTTCACTTAAGGCTGTGGATAAGATGGACTTGAAACACACACATAAAGGAGACACCCTTGGAGAAAAGCAATGACTATCATTTACAAGCCCTTCCATTTAGTGGGACATGCTTCTCAAACTCTACTTGAATATAAACAGGTGGTTAGAAATTTGATGCTGAACTTCAAAGCAAGAACAAGATTCATTTAGTCACCAGCCCCATTTTCCCACTAAAAAATATAGACAATTGCTACCATTAAGGAGTTTGGCAACAGTACTTTTGTTCTTAAACACTTTTATATTTTTTTTTTCCTAAAAAAAAAAAATGCATGTCACTCTATTAGAATTTGACTTAACAGGTTTTTGGTTTGTTTTGTTGTTTTTTTTTTTTTTACATAAATCTAAGTTCAGAAGTTAGGAGAAGCTTTTGAAAATGGGACACTAGAATCAGTGTCCTTTAAAAGAAAACATACCTCCTTCTCTTCTGTTCTCCAACAGGTACTCTATGGGAAAAAAGCTAAAAAAGTGAGGAAAAGTGAAAAGAGCCCTGGAGCTGGATTCACCTTTGTCATTTAATTTGCTGGGTCCTTGGGAAAGTCACTTAGGAATTTCACCAGGTCTCAGCTTCTCCTTCTGGATAATGAGAAGAATGGACTCTGGGATCCAAGTGCATGATCCTATGAAGAGATCCCTTAGTATCTAGGTGACTCCATGCAACTTCTCAATCCCCTTTCTGCACTGGGAAGAAATCAAGGGGGAAAAACTGCAGGTGGGCTACTCCTAGGGAAAGGCGGGTGAGATACCTAAGACAGCTCCAGGAGGACACAGAGACAAAGCAAGAATGGCCCAGGACATCTATTTTGGCCTGTCACTTCCCAAGTGTTAGGCGACTTTACTCCTTAAAGGAGTCGAATTGCTTGGAACAGAATTAATGCCATTGTTAGAAGACATTTACAGAAAGGCTTAAAACTCCAAGGATGATTCTAGAAATAAGTCTTTTTGTGAAGATCTCCAAATCAGCACCAACCTTAATGTGGCTGATGAACAAACACTTTCTGAAGATGCAATTATATCTCAGGAAGGTTAGAAACCTTAACAGTCAATTGTTTCCATCACCTCAACACCTGCTTGAGATAAGTATCAACAAATAAGAAATAAGTGGAGGAGATTTCTGGCTTTTTTGTGTGGTGTCACAAAGGCAGAAGTAGAATAAAGAAGGCGAAGGAAAGAGAAATGAGAAAAAGGAAGAGAAGATATGTATAAGACAAACTATTCTCATCCTTTTTCCTTAGATTATTCTCACAACTCCTTCTCCTTCCCCTTTACACACACACACACACACACACACACACACACACACACACACACACACACACACACACACACCCCCTTCAAAGGCCTTGGGGCCTCACTGGATGGTGTTAACATAGTTAAAGGATAATAAGCAAATACTTTAATTATTTTTCTACTTCAACTAATCATTAATCTCATCAATTTGGATACTCCACTCACCACTGCAGAATGCAAACCACCCATACCTCATCCCAACAGATTCTCAACCTTGCCCTAGCCCACAGACCCTCAGATTTCCTCTAAGCCTTTTTGCACAGCAGGAACCAAAGGCATCATTCCAACTGTCTATCAGCTCTCCCTAGCTCTGCTAACACAATTGGCACAGTCTGTTTTTCTATTCATAGACTTCAGGAATGTCATTTCTGCCACTTCTGGGATATAGGCAGGTAGGTCACTATGGGAAATATGATGCAAATTACTCTCACCCACCATCCATTTCCCTTTGGGTCATTTCCAAATCTGATTCTGTAGAGGAGAGATGTCAACCATGTGGGCCAACAATATTCCTGAGTGTTGCCCAAATGTTAACTGGGAAAGATATAACAATAAACAAAAATACAAGAAAATATAGACAGCATTACATTTTAAAACTAAGTCAATGCACAGCCCACAGGGATCCTCACATATGGCTCAGTGGCCCCCATTTCTACTTCAGTTTGACATTACTGCTTTAGAGAACTGTGCTGTTTCAAGGTTCACAAGCACCCAGGTTCATCAAGAACTAAAAAATTAAAAATTTTCAATTGCTAAAAAAAACCCTAAGCAATTTCTCAAATGCTACTTGGTCCTCTCTCTTTCTTCTATGGTCCCAATTCACTGTCTAACTGCACCGTATGTCCTACATACACGTAATGATGTTCTGACAATTCACTACATCGGAGCATGGACAATGGTCATTTTTCACTCACTTAGGTTTTCCTGTGTGGATTGTCAATCCAATCTCATGCAAGATTTCCTCACAACAGTGGCACCCACTTTTGCCAAGCCTCCATCTCCCCATTTCACTCTTCATCTGATGTTAACCACCCTATCCTCCAAATGAAAAAGGAAATCTATATAGACTTAGCAGATACAAGAGAGATTCCTAGATGGAGGAAGGCCTCTAGATTCCCATCTCACTGTACTGATCACTGATTACAATAAATACCAAGGGACTTCTATTTTCTGTATCTATCAGTCAACTGTGACTGTGAAGACGTAGCCTGCTATAGAGAATCCTGTGCAAAAAAAGTAGTCCTGAAAACTGCCCGAAAAAAGCCAAGAAAACAACTTTTCTTGGGGAGGGCTTCCAACTCAGGTCCAGTGAATCACTGGCAGCTAGCTGTAGATAAACAATGAATTTGCTAAACATGTACTTGGTGACCCCCCCAAGGTAAAAGCAGCCCATAAGGAGATTGTTTTTAAAGAGCTACAAGGTAAAACAAGCCCCAAAAGATGGTCTATGGGGGCACAAGAACCTCTTGATCAGTCCACAGAGTGGTCCCTGTACACTTCTTACCTAAAGAACCTACACATAGGTCAAGAGTTGGGCCTATTCAAAAGGCCAATGAACACAAAAGCAGAAAACAAGAAGTCTCCATAGAGGACCAGGGCCACTACAGTGCCTTTTTCCTGTTTTTTAAATCTCCAAAACCTGTCTCCATTTTCTTTATTCTTCCTTGTCAGAAGCAAAGGCTTCTCATTCTCAAATTCCCTACAAGGGCCGTTGACACCCCAGGAGCCAAGAGGCCAGTCTCCCCCACTCCTCTTCTGAAGGAGCTGGTTTTTCAAAGGAATAATAGACACAAGGAACTCCTGAGAATAGGCGAGGAGAAGAAGAATCTCCTTGTCCCCTGTGGCAGTCCTGAAACTACTAAATACAGATCTAGAGAATAAACGGAAGTGTGTTCATAGCTGAAAACAAGGTGCTACGGGAACTAGCATATTCCAAATGCTTGAAAACAAGTCTACCTCAGTTGGTCCAGCATACATCATGGGGGATGGAAAGATGGCCACCACCGTGTTTTCAGGATTCAGGATGCCCTCTTCCAACACTGCAGCGTGCTGTTTCATCCGCCACATCAAAGGAACGTCATCATCTTTTGTCCAGCCGCCAAGAGGATGCAGGAGGAGAACTGGGCGCCGGTATCCCCTCTCCAAAAGCTGTTTATGAGTATCCTGCATCAACAGAGCATGTCCATTGTGCACTGGGTTGCGTAATTGAAATGCAAAGACAGCATCTGGGAAGAGAATTTCCAGCATTAAAAGATACAGCTCAGTCGTGGATTACAACCTGAAGGAAAAACAATACATCTTAACTCTATCTAGATTTGGCTTAGTGGATGTCCTAAGGAATAGCCAAACATGATGTATGCTTAGAAACCCAATATAATAAACATAAACCAGCTTGGGAGGGTGGGGGAGAGAGAAAGGGAACTGACTTTATCTTGGGTCAAAAAGACATGTAGTAAATCTTTATGACTAATATTATATAATAATGTACTATACTTATTTATATTAAAATATATTTTAATTATGTAAACATTGTCAATGGTCAGGCTAGTATATGGGATACTCCACAGTCAAGGGGGCCACCTGAATAATTATTAAGATTTATTTAACCACCTTCCAACTTTATGCTTAGTTTTCATCTTTGGCCATGACTCTCTAAATCAGTCTAAAACCTTAGCCCACCCTAATACCTGCCCTCCAGGATGAATCGATCCATGGAACCCATTGCACTGACCTTACAGAAACCAGAGAATTTGACTTGTTGGTTCAACAAATGACTTGCACATGTTTATTACCTCTTACTCTGCTTGCGTGGCTTGTCTTACACTCAATCTTAACACCAGCTCCAAATTTTGCGGTCTAATTTGACTAAGTGTGTCTTCTGGTAATGACCATCTACCCTACCCTTGTGCTCAAAATGCAGATCTCTACCAATCCAAGGTGGTTAATTCTCTGCCTCCTGGTTCTGAACATGGTTGGACATGGTCCAGTAAGAACACTGGATTTGGAATCAGAGCCCTCCGGTTCCTATCCTAGCTCTGCTACCTACTACCTGTGTGACTTCAGGCAAATCCCTTACTTTCTCTTAACATTCTCAATCCTTTTATTTCTCATCTGTAAAAAAATGAAGCTTGATAATGCTCTCAAAGGTCACTTCCAGCCCTAAATCTGAGCTTCTCCCTGATGGCCTTGAATTAATTTCTACTCGTGCCCCCTGGCTTAGACCAGAATCCTTGATACAAGTATCTCTCTGAGGCTGGATTTTTTAACTCAGACCTGTCTGACTCCTAGCCCATAGCTCTAGTCACTGCACCAGCCAGCTGCCTGCCCATAACAACAGCTCCCTCTAGATGTTTCCCCAAACATCATTAGGAAGTCATGTCTATTCTACATTGCACTTATCTGTCAAAATATGAACAAAAGCAGCCTTTATTTGAAAGGCATGTTGTTATTTAAAATTCACACACAGTATGAGCCTTTTATTTATATCGACAGTACCAAAAGATGTCAATGCAAGGAAATATTTGATCTTTTAACCTAACAAAACCAAAAAGAACCCTTAAATGCATGCTGTTATGTCTTTCTGTGGCATAGGCCTTCTAGCCTATGATCTGGATTGCAAACCACAGAATTTTATTTGAGAAGTAAGCAAAGGAACCAGGTAGCCTTAACCACTGCGATTGGGATTGGGATGGGGGGGGGGGGGCGGTTTACAAACTGACATTAACATGAACAACAGGAAATCTGTCACAGAGCATATGGCGGGGACTTCAAATGCTATGGCTTTGTATATTAAATTAGACATCACTACATTGTGTTGGTATCCCCAACTCTAATAGCAGAATTTTTGTTTTGGGCAGGGGACCTGGACCTTTGTCTTCACTAGGAAAACTCCCTCAAACTGAAGAGTCTTAGAGAGTTGTCTAGACCAATTGTCATTGTTAAGCAGCTTATCCAGAGTTATACAGCCAAGATAACAATAATAATAATAATAACTAACAGTTATATAGGGCTTCTAAGGTCTATGTAAGTATATGGGACCTGAGCTTGAGTCTTCCTGATTCTGAGGCTTTTACTTTTACCCTCCAAAATTTACCAGGCTCCATATCTGTTCCATTCTTACCTTTAAGCTTAGCCAGACCCTTTCACTGGCTACCCAAGGCTCACTAGAGTATTAACCTCTGGCTTGACTTGCCAGGGTATAAAGTGTTTTTGCTCTACAATTCTGATAAATGGCCCTTCTCCTTCCCAGTTAATAAGCAACAGACTCCTAACCCTTGAATGGGGCATTTATTTTGGTAACATGTCTCAAGAGAACAATGAGTAAATCCCTGAATTACTAACAGGTCAAAGATGATTTTAAAATATAGCCATTTAGTAACATTATTTACAAGCACACATTTCCAACAGGAAACATAAAAAGAAACCAGAATATATTGTATATATAAGTGATTCCATAGGTTTATCTACCTAGGCTTCCTTCCCAAAGAGGACTAATCTAGCTCTGTATTAGATAGTTAATGCAAACATTTAAGATTGATCATCCATAAAAAGTCCATATTAGCAGGACACAAGACTTTACTGCCAAAAGTCTTTCAAATAGAAATATTTGTTTGCTACGATATCATCTGTACTCAAGAATCCCTAGGGCATTTCAACTCACTCATTAGCTTTCTAGTCTTCCCCACCCCCATCCCACCCCCTCAGCCTTTAGCAGAGGGAGGAAAAAATTGTCTTGTCTCCCTGTGGTATAGGTACAGCCCTCCAGAGATAGCACTTGTATGATTTCCTCCATTCCCATACCGATGGGGCTGTGCACAGAGGGAGCCAAACAAAGTCCATGAGTCCATTATCTCCTTTTAACAGATGAGGAGACTAAGGCAGACAGTGGTAAAGTGACTTGTCCAAGGTCATACAGCTAGTAAGTATCTGAGGCTGGACTGAACTCAGGTGTTCCTGACTCCCGGCCCAGCACTCTACCCTCAACATCAGCTAAGTGCCACTTGTCATACCTGTTAAGTGAGCAAACTTGCTCCATTCCTGTAAGCTACAGTTTTTTCTGCCCCTGTAAAATTAGGGAAATGACTGTGCTATCACCCCCTCCTCCACTCCCAGGCTGCTGTGAGGAAAGTGCTTGAAATCATACAAAGCTCAGCTGGTGACAGAAATGGGACTACAACCACCAATCTTGGCATGAGCATTTTCAGTGGACTGGATGCTGGGTGGCAAGAACTGGGCTGTGAAGCTGAAGATTAGTCAAGAGACAGAACCAGCTGAACCACAACCTAGTGTACTAATACATGGTCAACCAATACAAGGTCAGAATTAAGACCCAAGGTGCCACAGAACTGAAAAAAAAAAAAACCAACCACTTAACATCATCAGGGGCTGACACAGCCTAGGTCAGAACTAGGAAACACAGAATTTTAACCATCTTGAATAAAAGGTTTTACCTTCCCCCCGGGTAAAGTACTAGACTGTATAATTAAAGGGGGGGGGGGGACGTCTTATGAATGTCTTGGAAGGAAAAGAGAGATCACTAGAGCCGACATGGCTTGATGAAGGAGTCATGCCAGACTAGGCAGACAACACTAACATATCAAGTGAATAACTGGTCACAGAGTAGTAATTAGCAGTTCATTGTCATTTTGGAGGGCGATTCCTCATTCAGTGCCCTGGACTCTATCCATGGTCCTGTACAAATCATCACTTTTCTCAATGGTCAGGCTGCTAGGTGGGGCAGTGAATAGAGCACCGGCCCTGAAGTCAGGAGGACCTGAGTTCAAATCTGGCCTCAGACACTTAGCACAAAAACCAGCCATGTGACCTTGGGCAAGTCACTTAATCCCAACTGCCCTCCAAAAAGCAAAGACAAAACAAAACAAAAAAACACTTTTCTCAATGGTTTCCTTATCAAATAGACAGATGGCACTGGAGGGATAGCTAATATAAGTGAATGAAAGATTCAAGATCTAAAAATCCTGAGCGGTGAAACGAAAATGAAATTTAACAAAGATAATTGTGATCTTAAATGTGATTTCAAAAAAAAAAATCAATTTCATAATTATGAGATGGGGAAGGTATGGCTGGTTAGTCAGCAATTCTTATGAAAAACGATACAGGAATTCTAGTGAACTTCAGGCTTAATATAAGTGAACAGTGGCAATGGCAATCCAAAAAGCTAATGCAATATTATAATTATTATTAAAAGAGACATGGTGCCTAATGATGAAGATACAATGGTACTCTGCTCTGGGGAGTCCAGAGTATGGAGTTCAGCTCTGAATGCCATGTTTTAGGAAGGAAACTAAGAAGTTGCAGTATATTCATGGTAGAATCAGGCTCAAGGGAAGACCGGAGTTGATGCCACAGAAAAACTGGTTAATGGAAAAGGAGAATATTTATCCTGGAAAAGAGGAGGTAAGGAAAATGATTTCTTCCTTTAAGTACTGATGAGCTCTCATGAGAAAGAGGAATAAACTGGTTTTACTTAATAACATTTAAATAGTACTTACTATATGCCAGGCACTGTGGTAAGGACTGCAGATCCAAAGAAAAGGAAAAAAAAAAAAGCCCAGCCCTTACTCTCTAGGAGCTCACCATTACCTTCATGTAGCATAATTTGTTTAGCCATTGCCCAAAATCACCACAACAGAGATCTTGAAGCAAAAGATGACCACTTTGGGGGAATGTCCTACAAAGAATTCCACTGTGTGCATGAATGAGCAGAGCCAACCTCTAAGCCCTTTCTAATTATGAGATGCTGAGGCTATGTGAGGTTTAGACTCAACAAGATTGGACAACAGAATACTTCAAATAAAGGAAGCATTAAAGGTCATTTAAAATCTTGATTTCAAGCATGGGGGACTTGGTTTTATCACAAAAGAATAGAAAATTCAGAGAGACACACTAGGGAAGAGTTCAAGAGCTCAATGTGGGAGGAGAAGGGATGGTGAGTTTTAAGGGCTAGTGAATACCTAGGGAGAGGTATCCAACAGGAAATTGGAAATCATGGGTTAGAGGACACAGGTGAAAACACAAAAGTGGTAATTATATCTGTATAAAGGTGCTAACTGAAGCCACTGAGTGGATGCACACGCAGAGAAGATAGTCAAAGACCAAACTCGGGGACCCACTCAAGTGTATAAGCCAGCAGGAAGCTGGAGAGCCAGCAAGAGAAACAGAAGGAACAGTCAGAGAGGAAGAAGGGAAGCCACGAGAGCACACTGTCACAGAAGTCCCAGAGATGATTTCCATATCCATAATTCATGTCCTGATCTCTCACCTTTCCAAGTTTTATGTTTATTGCTGCCTATAAAAATGCCAATTTATTTATCCCAAAACCTAAAAATAAACCAGCTTAAAACTATACCCCTTAACTTTCCCTCTAAATGCTCGACCCTTTTCCAATTCCCTTCTCATTGTCTCCAGTATCAGTCTTCTCCTGCTCTCCCAGACTCACCTCCATTGCATTTTCCTTAGAACACTTCTACTTTAGCACCCAATTCAATTCAGGAATCTGAAACCCTTGAAAGGTTATGGTGCCATGTCTATGATCCCTCTTCTAGCTGGCTGCTGTGTGTGTGTGTGTGTGTGTGTGTGTGTGTGTGTGTGTGTGACAGAGACAAAGAGAACTGACTTGTGATGCTTTCTTTAAGAAGGAAACAAAGAGAAACAGACAAGTACTTGTCACCAACTCTTTCATTGAAGTGGCCCAAAACATGCTTTCCTACTAAGCATGGGCAATGGAGTGTGATGATGGCAATGAACCATGGCACAATTCTGAGACACACCATCATGGGCTGCTGATTCCTGACCCAGGCCATCATTAAATTTTCCACATTCTTCATCCACATTTCCCAGGCCCATTTTTCTCTTTCCATTCCTTCCATCTTAATCATCCTGAATCCCACATAGTACACACTTAACAAATGAATTTCTGGATCTCAGTGTGTCTGTGCTTAAGCCTCCTCCCCAGCCAGCATACATGTGTATGTATACATATATAAGAACATATGTATATCACAATGCATATAAGGCAATATAAACTATACAGCATAATATACACAGGGAAAGCTATATCTCTCACAGAGTTGAGTCTTCACACACACCATCTGTTCCCACTGTTTGGAACACTCATCCAATGTCTAGCGCTATTCCTTCCACTAAGCAGGGATTCTTAATCTGTTCCTATGGACCTTTTTCTTCTCAAAAATCATGCTTTTAAGTGCATAAAATAAAATACAGTGTTACAATGAGAAAAAAATTATACTGAAATATAAATATGAGCTTAAAAAAAAACACACACAGCCAAGTTCACGGATCCCAGGTTAAAGAGCCCTGATTGTAAAGAACAGAACGGAAGGGAGTACCACAGGACACTGGAAAGAATTCTGGTTTGGATTGCGAGAGAATCTTGGATCTGAAATCTGGCTCACGTAGTAACTGTGTGACTTTGGCCCAATCACCTAAACTCTCTAAGTTTCAGTTTTCTCATCTGTACAGTGGAGAGATAAATAATGCTTGTCTCCCTATCTCATGGAGTAGTTGCTAGCAAAGTGCTTTATAAATCTTGCAACACTCTGTAAATAGGAGCTACTTTTATTTAAAACACTCCTTGCAATTCATTTCTTTTAAGAATCCTTCCCAGACTTCCCTATTAGATAAGTTTTTTGATGGTAGGAGCCCTGTTAATGATTATTGTGGAACCTTTGAATCAGTCAGTCAATACACACCTACTAAGCTTTTAATATGTACCAGGCCCTGTGCTAATCATAAGGTGTTTAATGTACAATAACCATGGATTGACTGGATTTTACTTGACTCATTTGACCCTTCTCCCCCTGTTCCAACATAGTGGTCTACCAATGGATCAATTCAATTATCCAGTCCCTTTCCTGCTTCTCACATTCCCTAACTGGGACACTAAAGAAAGATCTCTTCATCTGCCTAGAGGCAGAACATTCCAAGAGCCATCAAGGGTGATGAAATCAGAAAATGATTTAACAGTCTGGAAACAGTGCTATACCATTCACAGCAAAGACAATCAATTACTTGTAGGATAAAGAGGAGGAAAAACTAAAAAAGAAGACCTCAGCTAGAAGCCATGCACTGCTTTCCTCCCTCCTGCAGAACATCCTTGGCTTGTTGCTGCCCTACCAGCGGAGCAAACAAACAAACCATCATGCCCATGCCAAAGCATAACCCTTGGGTCTGTTATTTGTGTGTCTAATAACAAAGAGGGTCTGAAACATATAAACAAATAAAACAACACTCCGTGGCTCTTTGTTCTCTGATGTCTGGCTAATGACATTAGGTCTTAACTACTTTAAACAAAGGGTACAGTACCTCTCATATGAAAATGATACTTGATTCTCTGTAAGTTACCTTTCTTTTAACATATATATAAAATGTATATATGTGTACATTCACACATGTGTATGTACACGTGTGTTTAAACAATCAAAGTTTAAGGTTGTTGCCAACAATCATCACACACAATTCTAATATGAATTCAAATACAAATTTCAAAACTTTTTTTGAAAATTTCAAAACTTAAGTCAAGCCCTCTACTCCTTTTCAGAGATAGAAGGCTCATCAGTGTTGACTTATTGCATATATTTCCAGATATTCTCAATGTACTGATTGGGTTTGTTAATTCTTTTTTCTTTCTTTTTTTCCTTAAAAAAATTTTTGGCATATAGGATGGCTTTCTGGGAAGGTCAAGATGGAGAGATTTGGGGGGGGGGGGGCGGTATGTTAGCTGATATTTTTTTAATGAATAAGAACTTCAACACGGCCTCCAGCAAACTATTTTCTGCTTATTAGAAAATAAATGTCAACAAGTAACAAAGACTCTAAGTGTATAGCACCCAGGCAGGTAAAGAAGAGAAGCTAAAATCCAGCTCTACTGGGATCTGCCATCAGACTGATGTCTGTGGCATCAGGTGGGGCATTTAATTTCTCTAGGCTTTTGTTTCCCCATCTGTAAAATGAGAAGGGGTGGCCAGGTGGCTCAGCAAGTAAGAGCACTGGCCCCAATGTTGGGATGATCTGGGGATCAAATCCAGGCTCCTACTTAGCACCACACCCAGAAATAACTGGCTGTGTAACCTTGAGCAAGTTACTTAACCCTGACTGCTTAAAAAAAAAAGAAGCTTGGGCTCAATGATCCTAAAGTCCCTTCAGCTTTAATTCCCAGGAACTCAATTTGAGCTTTTACTACCTGATCCATTAGCAAGAAGACCCTCAGCCATAAAGTTCAGTGCTTGCTATGTGCCGGGCACCAACCTAAGCTGCTGTTGCTGTTCAGTCATGCTATAGTCCTGTCCGACTCTTTGTGACTCCATTTGGAGTTTCCTTGGCAAAGATACTGGAGTGGTTTGACATTTCCTTCTCCAGCTCATTTTACAGATGAGGGAACTGAGGCAAACAGGATAAGGGATGTGCCCAGGGTCACACAGATAGTAAACGTTTGAGGCAGGATTAGAACTCAGGTCATAGGTCCAGTACTCTAGCCACTAAGCCACCAACTGCCCACTTTGTACAGACTATTAAAAATAAAAATTTTCATTCTGCCTTAAAACTGTTACTTTTCACGTGCAAGTTAAGTAATGTACAACTTGCTGACCAGCTTTCAGAATATTTCTTTCACACACAGTACACCAAATCATATTCTAGAAAAAAATATGAAGATAGGAAAATGACTCTGGTGTGCACAGCCTTTCTTCCCAGTATAAACTCCTTTCCTACAATTATCTTTCCCTCCATTCTTATTTAAACTGTCATTTTTAGATGGCAGAGAAAAAAAACTAACAAGAATTTATTAAGTGCCTTTGTTTCATGTTTCAAACACTGTGCTGCGAACTGAGGATACAAAAAGAAAATAAAGCAGTCTCTGATTTCAAGGAGTTGACATTCCGTCAGAGGAAAATCAAATGTGCAAACATTTTAAAAAATGATATACAAAATAATTTCTAAAATGGAGGGTACCAGAACCTGGGAAAGCAAGGGAATAACAATCCAAGCAAACAAGGATTCCCCAGAAAGAACCAATAGGCAAACAGCAAATCAGAAGTCAAGAAAATTCCCCAGGACTGCAGCAATATTACAAAGCTCAATGAGCATTTCAGCAAATTTGGAACTATTGTTAATATTCAGAGGTTGCTTTCAAGGGTGATCCTAAAGGGTGATCAAGGGTGATCTCATGCAGTATCCAATGATGAGACCAGAAAAGCCATTTCCAGCACAGAAGCTGTTCTAAAGAACCAGTTTATAAGAGACAGGAAATGAGCCTTGAAGGAAGTGAGAGAGAGTGGAACTGAGAGGACCTTGGAGGCACTGGGGAAGGAGGTAAGAGGGGGGATCCAGCCTGTGCAAAAGCAGAGATGGGAAATGTACAGTTGCACTTTGGGATCAGCAGGAGAGCTAGCCTGGGCCAAAAGTAGAAGGTGTCAAAGGCAGTAATAAATAAAAAGTCTGGAAAAGCTAGGAGAGTCAGATCATGATAGGATGGTAAGTGCCAAAGAGGAGAGGCTCCATTTTATTCCAGAGGCTCTTAAGAGGGAGCCACTGTACAGTTTTGTTTTGTTCTGTTTTGTTTTGTTTTGTTTTGTTTGGGGGGGGGGAGAGGGGGCTGGGTCTAATCTGAATTTCAGTAATTACCAATTCTTCCCAAGCAAGAATTCTAACTAGCCCGGTCATGAGCTGGTAATGTGATACATACCAGTGAGGTGCTAATGAAGTGAGATTAGGAAAGGAGGTGAATGACTCACCAGCATTCATCTCTTTAAATTTCTGTTTTAGTTCAGCAGGGGTTAGGCGGTACTGGTCAAGGCCATCATTCCAATAAATTCGGTCCAGGACTTGAAGGTCACCCCCAACCAGCCAATCCCCTTGCTCCATCACCATCTGTCAGGAAGGAAAAGGGAAAAATTGGAAAATGAAAAACAAGGAAGCATTCCCTTTAAAACCAGAAATACAAAGTCCAGACTAACTTTGATAGACTGGGCTCCTCTCAGCAATACAAGTTTATAAGACAGCTCCAAAAGACTCATGATGGAAAGGGATACCCACATCCAGAGAAAGAACTAGAGTCTGAATGCAGATTGTAGCAAACTACTTACTCTCTCTCTTTTGTTTGTTTTGTTTTGTTCTGTTCCTTCTTTCCCATTGTTCATTCCATAGTATAATCCTTCTTTACAACCTGACTAATGTTTAATGTGAAGGCATTTGTAGATCCTGTATTTGATTGCATGCTGCCATGGGGGAGAGGAGGGAGGAGAGGGAGGGGGAGAAAATCTGAAACTCAAGGGATTGTGGAACTGAATGTTGTAAACTAAAAGTAAATAAATAAATATTTTTTAAATAAAGAAATACAAAGTCCAACAAGCAAATACTGTCTGGTGGGGCAGGGAGGAAGTAAGCTTATTTATACAGCACCTTTTATGTGAGAGACACTATGCTAAATGCTTTACAAATATTATCTTATTTGATCATCACAACAAGTATTCCAGATAAGTGCTGTTATTACTCCCATTTTATAGTGGAGGAAACTGAAGCAGAGGTGAAATGACTTGCCCAGGGTCACACAGAAATAAATATCTAAGGCCAAGTTTGAACTCAGGTCTCCCTGACTCCAGACCCATTGGTCTGCCCACTGGGTCATCTAGCTGCCTCTCACAAGGTATAAAAAGCTGATATAAAGGTTCCCATTCACATTAAACCTGAATGCTTTAAGTTGTATGATGTAAGTGTTTCCTTAGTGATTTTAAGTTGTGGTAACTTTTTTAATCAAACAAGTATTCATTAACCCCCTACAAAGTACCAGCACTGTGCTAGGGGCTGAAGATACGAATACAAGAAACAACCCTAGACAAAGCACTTTTATTAATTTACAATTTAAATTAATTTTGGTTCTGATTCTTCTTTACAACATGACTAATGTGAAAATACATTTAATATGACTGTATGTGTATAGCCTATGTCAGACTGCATACCGTCTTGGGAAAGGGAAGGAGGAGAAAACTTAGAACACAAAATCTGATACAAGTGAATGATGAAAACTAAAAATAAATAATTTGTAAAAGAAAAAATGATTTAGGGGCAGCTAGGTGGTACAGTGAATAGAACACCGGCCCTGAATTCAAATCCGACCTTAGACACTTAACACTTACTATCCATGTGACCTTGGGCAAGTCACTTAACCCCAATTGCCCTGCCCTTCCCCCTCCAAAAAGCAAAAAAAAAAAAAATTTAGGCAACAGACTCTCAGCTCTGGTGACCCTCCCCTAAATTGCCTTCTTCCTTCAGCCCATTCCTGGACAGCCAGGAAAGGGATGGGGAGCTGCATTAGGAGATCAGCACTTCTAGCACCAACTAGGTTCTTAGGGCTGTTTAGTAATCCTCCTCTTCTTAAAAACGACCTTTCCAGATTCCTTTAACAACCCTGACTTATCCACAGCAATCTTTGGGGGAATCCTCCTCCCATGGTCCTTGAGGCCCCCGATTTTGCCCAGGTCTCCTTAACTCAGATAAAGTCAGAGCTCCAAGTCATATAGGTGGAGCTGTTTCAACTTCCATCCTTTCTATCTTTAGAATTCTCTCTATCTATCTTTCTTTACCCATCTCTCCCCTCTTTCCTCAGGGACTGAGATGTCCATTGTCCTTAAGACTAACCACTCCAGCTGTGCTGATGCCACCCCCTCCTGTCTCCTCTACAGCAGTGGTGTCAAATCAAAATAGAAAGTTATAGGGAAGGGGAAAGAAGTAAGTATTTAGTTAGCACCCACTATGTGCCAAGGGCACAGTGGGTGTGGTAAAATGACTTGCTCAGGGTCACCTAGTTAGTAAGTGTCTGCGCTTAGATTTAAACTCTGGTCATCCCGACTTCAGGGCCAGCACTCTACCATACCATGGAGCTGACTCATAGGGTACATTTTTGTATCCCCTATCACACCTCACAAAGTTTTGTGCATAGAATGCACAATAAATGCTCAATAAATATTTGCTAGATAGACAGATGGACCAGGAGAATTTTAGAGCTAGAAGGGGACTTAAAAATCATATAGTTTAAACTATTTACAGAAGAGAAAATCAAGTCACAGAGAATTATTTGCTCATAGAAACAGTCAGCAACAAAAATAGGACTAGAACCCAGATTTCTTGTCTAGAACCCAATGCACTTTGTACTTCACTACACAGTAACATATACAAAAACAAAACCAAAAAAACTTGGAGCAATTCCCCACTTTCTTGTTTAATAAAATCATTGGCTTCTTCGTCATGTTTTCTACCTTACTCAATTGCATAGAAAACAATCACAAATTCTGACTCCTGAATCAAATATGAATAATAAAATAAATAACCAAATTTAAAAGCCATCATCCTCAAAATCAAAGCACGGGTTATTATAAATTTAAGAATTAAAAAATAGCTATTTTGCATACAATAATACTTTTCAAAAGAAAATAGCCTCAAAATACATGGAAAAAAAATGCCCAGTGCTTGAGCACCTAACAGAAAAAATAAATGTCAAGTGTATAAATCCTTGTCTTCTCTCATATTCTACAGAAATGGCCCAACTACAGGGTTTTCTGAAAACAGGGTAAGCTCCAGCTACAATCATCACCCCAAAACATGACAAGAAACAGACCTTTACATCTGAAAAGTGTGTTCCATAGTACTGCATTACTGAGAGAACTCTGTGTACATAGGCAAGCATCTGCCAACAAAGCAAAGATGTGACTTAATTTTGGCAAACTTTGGGCCATTACTTGGGCCCCTTTGAAAATCGTATCACATTTAACATTCCCATCTATCACACCTAAACTGTTCTTTCCTTCTTAAACAAAATCCATGACACACAAATACCTAAGATGCTTAGAAGCATGCTAGTATATAACACATCATATAAATGTCATGAAGGATTGGGTCCCTCATCAATAATGGCCAACAGGGGAAACGATTATAAAGCAGTTTCTGACCAGCTGAAACAACCCAGCTTTCTTAATTGCCAGAGCTGGAGAACAGCCAGGCCAAGTCCAACTTGGAGAGAGGTCGATGTCATCGTAAGCCACCATATGTGTGTGACAGGGCACCTTCTAAGAGAAAAATATTCACAGCAAACAGCTAAGCATCACAGGAGAAAGACTGAAAAATCAGAGTGATCGTTTTCAAACACAAATACCTATGGCTAGGAGCAGCAAATACAAAAGGAGTAAATGCCTCACAGCCACAGAAATCTAGCCAAAATCAACAAGATTTTTTATTGTAGAAAAGAGTACAACACTGCTTTGATGCTTGCTAATGAGAATCTGGTAAAGTCAGAACAAACAGAGAAATGAGAACTATGTCTAATATAACTTAGGTTTATTAGCTAGTACTAGATACAATGATGTGTTGTTCTCAGAAGATGAACAATTAAAAAGCGATGTGTATCCAGTGTATGGAATGGAACGTGTCCTCTGTACCAGCCCCCACCCCCTAACCTCCAGCAATGGCTTCATTGCCCTGAAGAAGAACAATTCTAAAGACTGCTTAATCCACTGTGACAGCAGTAGGAAAATAGGGTGTTCCTGAGAAGCCAGGAAACAAACAATTAAATTTTCCATCCAAATTTACAGCAGATTGAAGACAAGCCAAAGTGGACAGTGAGTGGGATGGTGCCATCTCGGCAGACAAAGCTTCCGAAAAGGAAATAGTAGAAAGCCTTAAGCTAGTAAAGCAGGATTCAATTTCCAGAGAAGGAAGGATTCAAGAAACATTTCAAATTCCATCTTTTTAAATCCTTTACTTTAATGAGGCAACTGAAATGTGCATCCTAATCTTATTTGGTAACTGACTCTTATCCACTTGTAGTTTAGTGATCCGAATGACATTTTCAATTAAATACCAGTCATTTCCAATTATTTCACAATTACAATACTCAACCAGAAGCAGTTGGGTAGCATACGGGAACTGCAGGGCCTGCGGTCTGGAAGACCTGAGCTCCCATCTAGCCTCAAACGCTTACTAGCTATGTGACCCTGGCCATGTCATTTCACCACTGCTGTCTTCTTATGTAAAAGAATGATAATAATAGCACCTACCTCCCAGGGCTGTTGTGAGGAGCAAATGAAAAGCTCTATATTAGTGCTAGCCATTATGACTGTTACTGGATTTCTCTAATCCAACATAATTTTAAAATTTCATTAATATTAATGAATATCCTCATTAATGATGAGCTCAATGATCTTAGAAAAACACAGAAAAATGTGTATGAAATAACAGAGCAAAATGAGCCGAACAAAGTGAACACTGTATACAGTGAAAGAGCAATGCTCTTTTAAGAACAACTTTAGGGGCGGCTAAGAGGTGCAGGGAATAGAGCACCTGCCCCGGAGTCAGAAGGACCTGAATTCAAATCCAGTCTCAGACACTTAACACAAACACTAGCCATGTGACCTTGGGCAAGTCACTTAACCCCAAATGCCCTACCTTCCCCTCTCCAAAAAGCAAAAAAAAAAAAAAAAAACAGCTTCGAGTGAATGAGTTATTTTGACTATCATAAATACCCAAATTAACTATAAAGGACATATGAAGAAAGACACCATCTGTATCCAGAGGAAGAATTGATAAAAAAGTATGTATAAAGTCATTTTATACACACACACACACTCTCTCTCTCTCTCTAAAAGTATATATGCTTATTGGTGTCTCATGGTAGCCATCTCTAGGGCAGGGATGGGGAGAGGGTAGAAAAAAATGACAAGACAAACTTTGTTGCATATTTGAAAGGAAAGCAAGTTGTGCTTAGTAGATTTGTAGCTTCATGTACAATCATCTGTTTTATTGTACTATGTTATAAAAATTTGTTATTCCATAAACATGTATTAATGTGAAAAAAAAATACAAGGAAAAAAAAATAAATCCAGCATGCTTTCCAAAAAGAAAAAAAAAAAGACTTTGTTAATTTGGACTCCAAGTAATTTGTGATAATCGCGACAGTGCTCAAATGAAATTTATCTATTAAAAACAGTATAAATCAGCAATTTAAGGAGTAGTAGAAGATTGCAAAAAAAAATTCATCTAATTGACTGAATAAATCACTTCAGTAAAATTAAAGAGGAGGAAAGAGACAAGATGGCAGAGAAAAAATAAGGACTTTTCTGAGCTCTCCACGAATCGCTCCAAATAACTAGAAATAATGCTTCAAAACAAATTCTGGAGCTGCAGAACCCACAAAACGACAGGATGAAACAATTTTCCAGCCCAAGACAACTTAGAAGGTTGGAGGCAAAGGTCTGTTATACTGGATGAGACTGGAATTCACAGGCCACACCCCAGCAAACCAGCAGCAGGCTTTGGGAGTGACTGAATGAGGGGCAGCGGCAGAAGAGGCAGTTTTTGCACCTCTAGCCCACAGATGGTAAGGGGATCAGAGAGATATTACAGGGGTTCCTTTCCTAACACCAGAGGTAAGACTATTTTATTGCCCATATGTGGATCTGGGTTGCAATTCTGGGTCTTAGTCCCAGGGCAAGGAGGAGCATTGGCACATCAGAGCTTGCAGCCACAGTGCAGCAGGGACCCTCCCCACACTTCCAGGGCAGAAGAGCTATTGTGGTCTCTCTCAGACCAGAGCACAGGCCACAAAAAGAGCAAACACACCCCTCTCCTAGATCATACCACCTTAAAAGAAATGAAAACTTACAGAATTATCTCTGAAAAAAGCTGAACAAAAAAATCTAAAGCTTGGGACAGCACCCCACCCCTCCAACTCCGGAAGAACAGCCCTGTTTTAGCATAAAATTAAAAATCAAGAAATAGGCTAGAAAAAAATAGCAAACAGCAGAAAAAGATCCTGACTAGAAAGTTACTATGGGGACAAGGAAGATCAAAAGAAACTCAGAAGAAGACAACAAAGTCAAAACTGTTATATCCAAAGCCTCAAAGAGAAATATAAATTAGTCTCAGGCCATAGAAAACCTCAAAAAGTATTTTAAAAATCAAGTAAAAGAGATAGAGGAAAAATTGAGAAGAATAAGAGTGATGCAAGAAAATCATGAAAAAAGAATCAACAGCTTGGTAAAGGAGGTACAAAAAAAATACTATAAAGAAAATAACACTTTGCCCTGGAGTCAGGAGGACCTGAGTTCAAATCTGACTTCAGGTACTTAACACAAAACTAGCCATGTGACCTTGGGCAAGTAACTTAACCCCAATTGCCCAACCTTCCCCCCTCCAAAAAAAAAAAAAGAAAAGAACATTTTAGGGACAGGTAGGTGGCACGGAGAATAGAACACTGGTCCTGGAGTCAGGAGTTCCTGAGTTCAAATCTGACCTCAGACACTTGACATACTTAACTAGCTGTGTGATGCTGGGCAAGTCACTTAACCCCAACTGCCTTGCCTTACCCCCTCAAAAAAAAGAAAAGAAAGAAAAAGAAAAGAACTCTTTAAAAAACTAGAATAAGGTAAAAGAGGCACAAAAATCCACTGAAGAGAAGAATGCCTTAAAAAGCATAACTGCCCAAACAGAAAAAGATGTGCAAAAATTCACTGAAGAACTCCTTAAAAGAATTGGCCAAAGGGAAAAGGAGGTACAAAAGCTCACTGGAGAAAATAATTCCTTAAAAGTTAGAATTGGGCAAGTGGAAGCCAATGATTTTATGAGACATCAAGAAACAATTGAACAAAATCAAAAGAATGAAAAAAAATAGAAGAAAATGTGAAATATCTCCCTGGAAAAACAACTGACATGGAAAAGAGATACAGGAAAGATCATTTAAGAATTACTGGATTACATGAAAGCCAGGATCAAAAAAAGGAACCTAGACATTAGCTTTCAAGAAATTATCAAGAAAAACTGTCCTGATATTCTAGACCCAGAAGGTAAAATAGAAAATAAAAGAACCCACTGATCACCATGTGAAAGAGATCCCAAAATGAAAACTCCCAGGAATACTATAGCCAAATTCCACAACTCCCAGGTCAAAGGAAAATAGTGGAAACAGCCAGAAAGAAACAATTCAAATATCCTGGAGCCATAAGTAGGATAACACAAGATTTAGCAGTTTCTACATTAAAGGATAGGAGAACTTAGGATATGAAGTTCTGAAGAGTAAAAAAGCTAAAATTACAACCAAGAATCATGTACCCAGAAGAAATGAGTATAACCCTTCAGGAGGGAAATCACATTCAATGAAACAGAGGACTTTGAAGCATTCTTGATGAAAAGGTCAGAGCTGAATAGAAATTCTGACTTTCAAATACAAGACTCAAGAGAAGCATAAAAAGGCAAATAGGAAGAAAAAAGAAATCATAAAGGATTCAATAAGGTTAAACTGTTTGCATTCCAACATGGGGAAATGATACTTGTAACTCCTAAAAACTTTCTCATTATTAAGGCAGTTAGAAGGAATAAACTTAAACAGAGGGCATAGATGTGAGTTGAATACGATGGGATAATTACCTAAAAAACAAAAAATAAAACTAAGGGGTGAGAAAGAGGAATGCACTGGGAGAAGAGGAAAGGGAGAGGCAGAATGGGATAAATTATCTGACATAAAAGGGGCCCAAAAGAGCCCAAACTTTCTTCCAAAACCAAGCAGACTAAGTTTAATTCTTCTGTCACACAACAGTTAAATCTTCCAATATTTCAAGTCATCTATCACATACCTCCACAGCTTTGCTTCCCCAGGCTAAAGACCTCCACATTTCCTTAAAAGGATCTTCAAATTACATGCTTTCATGTTCCTTCACCTCCTTGGTCACCTTCCTTCAGACACCCTCTAATTGTTCAATGTCCATTCTCAAATATGGTGGCAGATTTGAACACAACACTCCCAAGGTGGCCTGACCAGCATGGAGTACATCATATTATCTTTCTCTTTCTAGATATGATGCTCTATGAACATGGCCTGATCCTAAGTTAGCTATTCTGGCAGCCACAGCAAACCTGACTCATTTTGCACTTACAGGGAACTAGGGAGGCAGAGAGTCTTCAGGGAGGCCTAGCACCTCTGGCATGAGAGTTTGACAAGTCATGTTTTCAGGGCTGTTCATCCACCTGTCGCTCAGCTTTCACCTGTGGCCCCAAGAAGCTGTAGCACTTGAAGCAGACACACTCCAGTAAAAGTATCTCAGCAGATGGGCTAAACCAGGTTAAGGGTAACTGATAGGTCTCAAACCTGCTGGTGAGTTAGGGGGATGTCAACCCTAAGCATGCAAAGACTTCCCCTGGCGGAATGGCAGATGAGAACAATTTGTTCCAATGGGCATGAAGAGGGCTAAAGCAGATGCCGTGGGGCCTTAAATTAGAGTTTGGTCAGACATAAGATGCCAAGGTCATCCATCTCCAGTCATCTAGACTTCTACTCTGCCACTGGCCTTCAAGGACTCAGGAAGAAAGAGTGTGAATGACGACTTTGTGCTTATCTTCCTCACTTAAATCCAGTGTAATGAGTCAAGATATCACTTGGTCCTCTTGGAACAACAACAGGCAATTACAATCCTCAGGTCTTTTGCATCCTGTATTAGCTCAGCTGGTTTTTTGAATCTACATGTAGGACACAATCTATTCTACTCCTACTAGCCACACGCCACCCGAAATTTTGATGAAGGTGCCAACTACAGCTTTATCTTTGCTGAGGAAATGTCTGGACATAATACGGTTGAGATTAGAAGATTGCAGCACCCCCCTCCCACCCCCGCTTTTAGTTTTCACATAGGTCCACAAAAGCAGGAATCCTTAAGACCTAGAAACCATGGCTTTTTTTAAAAAAAAAAAAAAATTTTTATAACTATATTTCAATACAGGGTGTCCCCAAAGTCTTAACGAATTTTAAAGTAGCTTACAAATGAAATGGGGAGCCCTCTGGACTTGGAGGTGCGGCCCTTATGGCATAAGAAGGAATTCTTCCATGGGTCAGGGAGCTGGACTAGATGGGTCTAAGGTCTCCATCAAGTCTCTCCAATCTATGAATATCCTTGAATTTTGGTATGTAAAAATTTTTAAAAATTACCATGGTGAGTTGATTTTTTATCTGAATTTTAAAAAGAAGTTTACAAAGGAAACCAGTCTTAAAAGACTTAGTACATTTTCAATCCTATGTATTTTATTTTATGCATTTATAATCATTTTTCTGGAAAGGGGGTAAGAGGCTTCACTAGACTGACAAAGGGATCCATAATTCACAAAAAAAGATTAATACTGGTTGCCCTAAATCAACTATGAATATCTAAGATATCTAGTCCACATCCCCCTATCCAATTCACAAGATATTGTGAGTCTTTGCCAAATTCCTTACTGAAATCCAAGTTACTATTTCCATGGCATTCTCCTAACTCCCAGTGCAGTTATTGTGGAAAAAAAAAAGGGGGGGGGGGATCAGAGTATTCTGATACACCTATTTCCTGGTGAACCCATGATTCATCCTGTAACTCCTCATCCACACCTAAGAGATAAGGTCAGGAACAAATGGCTTCAATCTCCACCTGGGCAAGAGTGATCTTTAATATACAAAGCATTTGCTATCTCAATCAAGCAGCCAACAGGGAGATCACAATGGTCATGATAAAACATAAGCCAACTCAGATCAGTATAAATGCAAATACTTGGGGGGAAGAACTAATAACCTTGATGTATGGGTGTTCCTTGCAGATTGTACCCCACTGTCTAGCACAGCGCTCCTCTTTTCTGTGTTCAAAGAACTCTGGATTCCGGAGAATGGCTACTCGACGACCTTCATATATCAGGGCAAACGCTGTACAGCCGTCCAGTCTCTCTCTCTCCTCTTGAGTAGCTGACAAGACTATAGGCACTGACAAGTTAATTACTCCTCCTATGGGACAAGGAAAAAAAAACACACACAAACAGAAGGTTCAGGTTATCAGACGCTCTCTTGAAAGGTTAGACGGTATTCTTAGAGCTAAGACATTTAGGGTTCCATGCACCATGGGTACTTGGAAAATAAATACAGAGGGAGAAGTGGAGCTCTTTCAGGGAAGGCAGGCTCACTGCCTACCCGCACCTTTGTTTCAGAAAAATGGGCAAATGAAAAGTAATCGACACAATGATTCTGCATCAACCCATGAACCACACGGTTCATGCTGCAGACCACAGAGCTACTGGTTATAACTAGAGTGAGAAAATACAATCGAAGCATAAAGGGAGAGTGTGCTGAGAAGGTGGTGTGTGATGCCTGTCTTGCCATCGTCATCCTCGTTAAACAGCCACTGGACACTTCATGTTCAACGAGACCTCTGCACGGGGGTCTGGTCCCCTCTGGCAGTCTGAAGAAGCCTACAGTCCCCTTCTTGGAATCATGTTTCTCAATAATTAAAGGAAACACTAAATTTCAGTTTGAGATTGATGGAGATAAATGTGTAATACTTCTCCCAACCTAAGTCAACAGACTCTCAAAAATCTATCCACAGACCCCAGACTGAGAACCCTGGTTCTATACAACCCCTATGTTCTACATTAAATGGATTATTCTTCAAACATACTTGACCCTTTTCTGACTCTGCACTTTTCTAACTGTCTGCTCTATGTGGTGGCAGTGGTGGTGGTGTTCAGTCCATTCAGTTACATCCAGCTCTTTGTGAGTCCATTTGGGGTTTTCTTGGCAAAGATACTGGAGTGGTTTGAGATTCCTTCTCCAGCTCATTTTATATATGATGAAACTGAGGGAAACAGGGTTGAGTGACTTTCCCAGGGTCACACAGCTAGTAAGTGTCTGAGGTCACATTTGAACCCAGATCTTTAGGCCCAGGGTTCTATCCACTGTGCCACCTAACTGCCCATGTGTTAGGTACTACATATCCCAAGAGAGGCAGTGCCCCCCAGCCCCTGAGCAGGAGAGGAATGCACTCCATATCATCTTTCCCAAGATAAAGTCCCTGCTAGTGATAGCAGACAGACATAAGCAGTGCACTGTGGCAGGAAGGCCAGTTCTTACACACAGAGTAGGACAGAAATGCCTCATAACGTACCAGACCCTAACTAACCTCACTATCCCTGGACAAAAAGTATCAGGAGAATACACAGGTTGGCTAGATCAATTTGAGGACCCTCCCCCTCTCCCCACTCCACCCTGACCAGCTGGTCAGGTTCCAACCTGAACCACTGGTCTGTGTTTGTTCCTTGCTCACATGGTAAGAAAACAGAAGATTTTCTTGGATGAACGTCCAACAAATCCATGTGGATTTGTTTAAATGAAGTCACCCAGGCTGAAATGACATATACTACACTTGTTTCAGAAATCAAAGTATCAGCAGGAACCTCTTTGGACAAAAGAGGCAAAAACAAAATTAAAAAAATATCTGTCTGACTGCCTTAAAACTAACATTCTTTTCAGATGAAGCAAAGGATAAAAGGGTCCATTTGCATCACATATATGGTCATTCCTATAGAGGAGGAATTCTTAACCTTTCCAGTGTGTCATGGACCCCGTTAGCCATCTGGTGAAATCTGGGGATCCCTCTGAGAATCATTTTTTTTTAAATGCATAAACTAAAATACAAAGGAATACAATGGAAACCAAAGATTAGTTAAAAATAAGGATTTTTTTGTTCCCCATTCCAATTCACAGATGCCCTGAAACCCATGGGTCCATGGAGCTCAGGTTAAGACCCTGCTAGAGAGGAAATGACAACTGACTCTTTCTATTTAGTGCTGAGGGAGAGAATGAAAAGGTGATATTTCATCTTTACATCTGCAATAAGATCTCTGGAAAAAATGGCTAACACACCAAGGTCCAAAGCAGATCTCAGGATAACTGCCTTGTAAATCTGTTTCACTCCCCAGCACTCAGGCTGAGGTTAGCGGTAGTTTAAAAGACTACCACCATAGTAAATAACAGTCTACTCAATGCAGGAAGTTATACTTTTCAACAAAAATTAGTCTGCAAAGTTAAAGGTTAAGTCTGGGTTTTAACTGTTATGAACTAAGAATGACTACCATGATCCTTAGTTAACTTTCATATCTATTGATATCAGTAAATAAAAATCATGATACCATCAAAAATGAATGTCTTTAAATTCTTAAAAATCATATTTAGAAAAGGTTGAAAGCATTTCTGCATAGATGCTTCCATCATAATATTTAAATACCCCTCAAGAAGAATTCTAAACTTTCCATTATGCATCTTTTTTGCTTTAGTTTGGTGAAATAAAGATAATTAGAAGAATGATAAACTATTTTTCATCACTTTTGAATGAAAAACAGGGGTGACTGTTTTAGACCCCACAAACAATTCTTCTCTAAAAATCAAAAAGTTACAATTATTTCTGGGAAACAAAGGTTAATGAGATGTAAAAAAATTACCAACTAGTCCTAGACTCATAGGACCCACCCAAGTTCAAATCCCAACTCTGCCAGGAATTGTCACTTAAGCAGTCTGGGGAAACCTGGGGATCCTTCTGAGGATCATTTTTTAAAATGAGTAAGCTAAAATACAAAAGAATACAATGGAAACCAAAGATTAGTAAAAATAAAGATGTACTTTTTTCCCCATTCAAGTCTAAAGATGCCCTAAAAATTCAATTTACTCATCTCCAAAATGAGGGGTTAGAACTACGTGTGATTTCTTTTTTTTGTTTTGTTTTGTTTTTAAAGCAACTGGGGTTAAGTAACTTGCCCAAGGTTACACAGCCAGTTATTTTTTGTGGGTGTTAAGTATCTGAGGCTGAACGGATCCTCCTGAGAACGGATCCTCCTGAGGCTGGGGCCGGCGCTCTTATTCACTGCGCCTCCTAGCCGCCCCACCACATGTGATTTCTAAAGACCTTTCTGAGTCTTAAGTGCACAAATCTTTTCATAAGGAAATTTTTATACACATGGATCTTTCTGTACTGGGTCATTGTTTATTTATTATTAATAGAAAGGCACAACCTTTTGAGTTGAAATTTCTTAACATTCATTCATCAAAAAACAGGAAGGCAAAAGAAAAGGGTTCTACTTCTTAGAAGGTCCATGTTCAACTTCTCCCATCCCATTGCTTTTCTTAAAAAAAAAATACTGATTTTTTTTTTGAAAAATCTAAGAAAAATGGATAATCAAAGAAGAAAAATATATAGCCTGACATGAATTTTCAGTACTGAAATGTCTGTATACTATTAGGAAAAACTTAGAGATAGAAAGCACTAAGAAAATAATGGCATATATATTATTAATACCATCTTACATGTAATTGGGAAATAAGATATACAGGCACTGAGGCATAGAAATCCACTGGAAAAGTAGAAAGGGGTATGGGAGAAAATATGGGAGAGAGCAGATTGGAGGAGGGGATATCCTGTGGGACTGCTATTTTGGGGCAGTGGGTAGGGGAAAAACGAGGAGAAAATGCGTAACTCAAAATCTGGTGGAAATGAATGATGTAAATCGGAAGTTAATAAAGCATTAAAAAAATAAATAAATAAATAAAAATGAGAAAAAAAAAAAGAAAAGAATGGCAATCCCAGATAGTATAATTTCTCTACACCAATGCAATATTTAATATAAAACGTCTCACCATCCAGAAGACAATCAAAATGAAGGCACTGCAGGTATTCCCTCTCTCTCATAAAACCATTTAGTGGAGTCGCCCAGCCTTCTGCCAAAACCTGCACCCACTGCATGTCCAACTAAGAGATGACAAAGGAAAACAAAGTCACACATATCCTTTATTTGCCCAAAGTACCCAAATGTCATGTTACAAAAGAGCATCACATCCATCCATAGGTCAACATTTATTAAACACCTTCTATGTTCCAGACACTGTGCTAAGCACAGTTTTAAACAAACCAATGGACTTTAAGAACTTTATTTTGAAATAAGTCAAGACCAACTTTTCAAGGAAGAATATTAAATTTTCCATTATCGAACAAGTCACACTAAGAACAAAAATCTCCAAAGTAGCAAGCTACTAAGTTATAGTTGGCTAAATTATCCACAGACGGTAGAGCCAGCTTCTTTGAGAAGTGTGGTATAACAGGATGGTAGGCAGTAAAGGCCAGAGTGCTAGACTTGGGAGCCAGGAAGACCTGAGTTCAAATCGAGCTTTGGATGCATACTAGCCATGGAATCCTGGGCAAGTCACCTCACCTGTCTGCCTGAGTTTCCTCAACTGTAAAACAGGGATAATAATAGCATTTATCTCAAAGGGCTGTTCGGGGATCAAATGAAATAATATCTGCACTTTGCAATGCTGAAAAAAGGAGGAAGAGAAAGAGGAGGAGAAGAACAATGTTATAGTAGAAAGAACCCAGAAGAGCTAAGAAAAGTAAAAAGAAGATAAAGAAATAGAGAGAAAATAGCAGGTGCCATTTCTGGCAAAAGTTTGTCAAAAGTGTTTATCACAATACCTAGCTAGATCCTGCACACAGTAGGTGCTGAATAAATGCTTAGCTCACAAAAAGCTAGCATTCATACAGTGCTTTAAGGTTGCAATGGTATCTTATCTGGGTCTCACAACAGTATTATAAAGTCAGTGCTGATATTATTCTCCACTTGCAGAAGAAGAAATCAAGAAAACACAGAGGTTAAATGACTTGCCCAGTATCTCACAATGAGTAAGTGTCTGAGGTATGCCTGGAACTCAGGCCTTCCTGACTCCAAGTCTAGCACCATAGCCGCCTCTAGTCACAGTACCCTAATCTCTGAAGAATTAAAAATGAGTCTCATACTCAATGCCCCCTCTGGGCAATGGAGAGGCCCACGATGAGGGTAAGCAAGCTATCATGTAATAAACAAAGGAGAACCAGAGAAAAGATCACACAAGAAACATAGGTTCAAAAAAAGAGGATGGGGTGGCTAGGGTGGCACAGTGAATACAAAACCAGCCCTGGAGTCAAGAGGACCGGAGTTCAAATCCAGCCTCAGACACTTAACACTTACTAGCTGTGTGACCTTGGGCATGTCACTTAACCCCAACTGCCCTTCCTCCCTGCCTCCAAAAAAAAAAAGAGAGAGAGAGAGGAGGATGGGCTGGTCATGTGTGGACCGAGAGAGAGAAGGCTAACGGACATCACTACGTGCTCCAGTGGCGACCTCAAGATTTCAAAAGAAGTCATGCAAGGTTCCCAGACACGCTGGATGGACCCACTGAAGCAAATTTATGAGAGGACATGGGCAAGAGATGCACAGGCTAGACAGTTACATATGGGTTACCCATCTTCATCATGGTATGGCAGAGCCTTTCAGTAAAACTGTCCACATCAAAACAAGAGATTACAATAGCCATCACCAAGGCAGGGGCATCTACTAGGAAGTGGCAGTAAATAATAGTATTCAATGAAAAATATGCCTGGTATTAAGGTCAGAAATAATGGATTAATGAAAATCTTTTTTAAAAAATTGAAGGAAAAGGGAAGCTAAGGGCTGTGTGCATCTGTGCACACATGTACACATTGTTTTTTAAACATACTTTTCAGGATGGCTGACGGGATAATTGAGAGAACGCTGGATTTGAGGGTTAGTAAGTCCTGGGTTTGAATCCTGCCTCAGACACTTATAACTAGCTAGATGATCCTGGATAAGTAAATCTCTCAACACCTTACTTATCTCATTCGTAAAAAAGGCTTTTACATAGATCAAAAAACAAATGTAAAATGCTTTGCCAATCTTAACACAATACATCAAGGTTAGCTATGATTATTATTTTATGAAATGGCAAATCTTCATATACTCTATCAATGTCAGTTATCACTACTATTTAGTTAAAAATATATTAGCTCTAGTAACTCTGGATACCTCAGTACTATGAACTTCTTTTATTTCACTATTAGGGATGACCACAACAAATAAATGTCCTCTGACCCCTACCTTATTTATTTTCAGTGCTGGCAAAGTTTCTGCATCTGTTTTTGCCAGCTGAAGCTTGTTTTCTGGAACATATAGCTCCTTCACTTCATAAGAAGCATCTACAGGCACAATATCCTATAGAAAGAAAAAAACAGCAAGGTTAAATCTTTTTTCAAATGGCTTAAATTTATCTAAAAGGCTTTCTTACTGCTAATGAATAACATATATACTTCATTTGGATTAAACACTCTGAGGTGTACTATGTCTTAACACCCAAATGGCTGGGGGCTGCTTTTCTTTGTTGGTTGGTTTGGGGGTTTTTGAGAATACATTTCAGGGGGCTAGATGGAGCAGTTTAAATCCAGCCTCAGACACTTAACACAAAAACAAGCCATGTGACCTTGGGCAAGTCACAACCCCAACTGCCCTCCAAAAAGAAAAAAAAAATGAGAATACATGCTTCACATGATAGCAAATAGTCAATTCCAGAGTAGGTTTTTTTTTTTTTAGAACAAGTTGTTAAACTCTATAGGTGAGCCGTACTTTGCCCCACTCATTCATGGGGCATAAAATACAAGATCAAGAATACAAATCCAATCTGGAAAATCCTATGTAAAAGAGACCAAAGAAGACAGATTCCCCCCAAGCTGCCCATTAAGGTTTGGAGACCAGAGGATGAAGAGGCCTGGAAAAGATCAAGCAAAAACGCATAAGGGCTGGAGAAGTAGGACCTTACTCATGCAAAGGTTTTGTTATTTCAACAAATGATGTGAGAAACGTCATAAATGACTAACAGCAAACCAGAAAATGTTTTATTCTTATGTTATTCCTTCTCCATCTAAGCCTACCAATGAATAAGAAGTACCCATCAACTAAGGGTCAATTTTTTTCTGCTGAATACAACAGTGGGAGATGCCTGGGAAGACTTGTATGAATTGATACCGAGTATTCTATAACAACACTATAAAAACAAACTTTGAAAGACTTAAGAACTCTGCTTAATTCGAGGATCACTCATGATGCCAAAACACCAGTGATAAACTATGCAGAACACCTCCTGATAGAAATGTGATGGACTCAGATGCAGAATGAAATACTATTTTAAAGATGGACAATATGGGAATTTGTTTTGCTTGACTATGCTTATTACAAGGGCTTTTTTTTTTCTCTTTTCAATTCAGGGCTGGTGGTGGAGATGAGAGAAAGAAAATGAATTCTTGTTAACTGAAAAACTAAATTAAAAAAAATAAATAATGCTTCGATTCCAGAGTACTACACATAATGCTCCAATAACACTAGGTATGACTTTTTCAAACTCTTATGTGGCAATATTTTAAAATTAAGTCTCAAGATACACCTAATTCCATTTGCTTTTGCAAAGAAAGCTGTGTTTCAGAATAAAATTTAAGCATTAACAACCCTTTCTAAGTATGTTGAAGTCAATGTTTTCATTTCAAACATACTCACCTATAAAAACACAAATACATTAATTTTGTGAATTTCCAATTTGCTATTTTCCAAGAATATTATTTCGGACAAAGGGAGAGAATAATGCTTAATGATCATCTCAGATTGTGATTTTATGATAAGTCCTTTATAGGGAGGGAGCAGAGCACAGTGGAAAGACCTTTGAGTCAGAGTAGCTGGATTCAAGTCTTGCCTGACACCTACATAGTAAGAAATGACTTAGCCCAGTCATTTACAACTTTCCTACATCTCAGCTTCTTCATCTGTAAAATACAGAAGTTGTACTAGCCAGCCTCTGAAAGAAAATCATTCTTCCAGGAAAATGAAAGCTAAAAGCAGTCAAACAAAAGGGAAAAAATGCTTTCTTTTCTTTCTCTTTAAGCATTTCTTAGGATAAGTCCTCGGTCACATGTATTTGGTACAAAACTCTTGATTAAAAAAATACTATAGCATATTTTTTTTTAAAACCCTACCTTACTCAGCTATATTTTCACACCAATTTATAGTCTCAGAATTTAGGCTCCAAACACTTTTGTTGCCAAAACACCAAAATCAAAGCTAAGAGATCAGAATTGTGGGGGTTTTTTTCTTCATTTTCAAAAAGGCATCTAAATTGTACTTTTAGAATTAACACACAAAGATGCAGCATAATAGAAATGGGGAGGAGGGAACCTTCCAAACTGTACTGTACTGCTGTCACGTTAGAGGCAGAGACAAGGATGCAGACAATTAGCCAAGCAGGAATCTAAAGAAGGGCAGAGGAGGACAAAAAATTCCAGCTTCAAATCATTTCTAGCACATTCTGGTGACAAGTCATGAGTTGTCACAAAACCACTATCCAACCTCTAAGCAGGATAAAACCACCTCAAAGAGAAAGCCGGGGTATCTGGACAACAGAAACTGAAATGACTTTCCTGATACACACAAGCTGTCCATTTGACTTGAGATTCCTTAGGCTCTCCAGACACCCAATCTGCTCTCGGAAACAAACAGTGTATGTTCCTTGTAACTTGCATATAAAATAATTTATTTCAGGCAATTTCCCTTAAAACAAAAATAACAGATGACAGGCCAACCAAGTAGCAATGAATTATAGGCCTAAATGCCTCACCCCTAACCCCAACATCAGAAGAGTGGGTACTTGGTAAGAAAGCAACAAGGGGGGGGGGGCAGCCAGGTAGCACAGAGAGTAAGAGCACTGGCCCCAGTGTCGGGATGACCTGGGGATAGAATCCAGGCTCAGATACTTAGCACCACACCCAGAAACACTTGGCCGTGTAACCTTGAGCAAGTTACTGAACCCCAATTGCTTAAAAAAAAAAAAGAAAGCAACAAGGGGATTTCTAGAGGTCTTCCTCGTATGAGCATCAATAATCCAATCTCTATCTGTCCACCATAGGGATATTTAAAAAGTTAATTTAGAGACACAAATGAAGACTGAAGCAAGAGGACTCTAGGAAGATGGTAGAATCAGTGAGAAAACTTTCAGCTCTCCAAATTTCCTCCAGAAAAAAAAAGCATCAATTCAGAGTAGCAGAAATTAATATGGGGGTAAAGCAGTTGTTTAACTAAACAATTTGACCCCAGAAACACCTCCAGATCACCTCTGCAGAATCGACAAATGACAAGCTCTGGGTACAGCTGGGATGAAAGGGAGAAGGGAGAGGGGGTCTGAGGACTAAGTAGAAGATTGAAATACCTTTCATTGTAGAGGGATGCCAAGCATGGCTGGGCTGTGAATGCTGTAACAAGGGGCAGAAACCCTGCTGGCTGTAGGTGCTTGCAGGAGAACAAAGTCCCTGGTTTCAGTTCCTGGGCAGAGAGGGCAGCTGGAGTTTGCAGCCACTGGTGGTACTTTAGGGAGCAAGATCATTTGCAGGAGAGTGTGGCTGGGGGCCTTACCTATGACTTAGAAGAGGAGAGCCCAAGTTTGGGGTACAAGACAGACCTCAAAAAATAACAGTAAGGAGGACCTGAGGCTTGGGGAATCATTCCCCATGCCTCAGGACTACAACCTGATTACACTAAGAGCTGCTAAAAACCAAATAAAACAAAAAATAAATAAATAAAATTAGTATCCAAAGGAGAAAAACCCAACCACAGAAAGGTACCATGGGGATAAAGAAGATCGGGGTTCATATTCAAAGGAAAATAATACAGCCAAAAAAAGTCACTCCTTTTTCAATGAGAAACGTCAAATGGTCTCAAGCACAAAAAAATTCATAGAAGATATTAAAAAGGACATTAAAAAAACAAATAAGAAAGATTGAGGAAAAATTAGGGAAAAAAATGAGAACAAACCAAGAAAGTCAAGATAATTATGAAAAGAAAGTCAACCAACTGTAAACAGAAAATCAAAGACTTAAGAAAATGATTCCTTGAAAACTAGAATTGGGGAAGGGGGAACTAATAACATTATAAGACACCAAGAAATCACAAAACAAAATTAAAAGAATGAAAAAAATAGAAGAGAAAGTTAAATATCTCATCAGAAAAATAACTGATGTGAAGAACAGATAAGGGAGAAATAATATAAGAATAGTTGGAACTAACTAAAAATTATGATAAAAAAAATTATCTTGATACAATATTACAAGAAATTATCAAAGAAAATTGCCCTGAAGTTCTAGAACAAGAAAGCAAAGTAGAAATAGAAAAAATCCACTGATCACCTTTGGAGATCCAAGGAGGAAAATTTATAGAAATATTAGAGTCAAGTTTAAAAGCCCTCAGGTTAAGGAGAAAATACTGGAAACAACAAGAAAAAAAATTTTACTATCATGGAGCTATAATAAAGATTACACAAGATGTAGCAGCTACTATATTGGAATACTATATTCTGCAGAACAAAAGAGCTGGAATTACAACCAAGGGCAACTTAACCAGCAAAGTTAGGTATAATCCTGAATACAAAAAAAGAAAAAAAGAAAAGAAAAGAAAAGAAAAGAAAAGAAAAGAAAAGAAAAGAA